>NW_004567115.1:16610545-16685331 GCF_000260355.1 Condylura cristata
GGGCACGCACCGCGCGCACTCACTCTCCAAACAATGCTCTCCGGAGCCCGGCGGGGCTGCTGGCGGCTGGGCGACCGACCACGAGACCCGGGGAGCGCGGTCCCGAGGTGAGCCCTCGACGCTTTCTACAAATTCGGCCTCTTTTTGTCTGGCAAACGTGGCCGCCCTGGGGAGCTTTGGAGCAACACTGCGGTGGCCGAGCGGTCGGCGTGCCCCGGGGTGACAGACGGTGATTTGGGGGGGATGGAGCGTCCGGACCGCGTGCGCCCGAGGTTGTGCCGGAGGTGGAGGCTCCCAGCCGGGAGGACCCGGGAGTCGGGGTGATTTCGATTCATTCGAGAATCGCGCTCTTTAAAACGGGGAAACTTTCCCCCGAGTTCCAGGAGGGGAAGCAGACTGGTCTTGCTGCTCTCTTTGGGGAACAGATTGAAGCGTTCCCCCAAAGTCCCTTGCCTGCGTGGGGACTTGCTTTTCGCAGCAGGGGTATTGTCAAAGGAGCAGAGAGGGGTGAGGCCGCCCAGGCTGCTCGGACCAGGACCAGGGCTGATGGTTGAGGAGGGTGGCTGTCTCTGGTGCAGCAGCGGCTTAGATGCCAGCATCAGGGTCTTCAGAGGCAAGAAGATGCTGCTTTTTGCGGAGGCTTTGACTGAGCCCTCCATACTAGAAGCACGTTCTCAACCTTTGCTTATATTGCCCCTTCACACTCGCGACACACAAACACAGAGCGACAGAGAGAGAGAATATAGAACCTCTCCACTTCTCCAGTCCTGTAAATGGGAGTGGAGAATGGAGAGGCACTGGATGTGTCTCTCAGGTAAAACTCTGTGCAAGCACATGGCTTTGCAGAGCATATAGCATAGCAAAACCCAAAGGTCTAGGGGGAGGAGCTTTTCAGTCCAGAGTCAGGTTCGGTAGCTAAACTATCCTTGACAGCCCTTGCCTTTCTGAGACTGGAAGCTGACAGGAAGCCTTGGAGAATTCTGCATGGGTGCCTGGGGACTCCACTATCCTCCTTATGGGTTTAGTCTGTAGGAGATCCAACCCATGAAAACCACATTCCTGTTGCTGAGATTAAGTTACATAGCACTGGAAAAGGAAAAAAGAAAAGTGGTGTGAGTATTATGACTTACCTTCTGTGTGTGTGTGTTGGGGGTGGTGAGGCAGGGAATGTGTTAAGGTTTTCACTTTCTTCTTGCTGCCTGGGCAATCCCTGCCCATGGAATGTAGAAATCCAGACATTTTCCATACATATTTCCTTTCCTCATTGTTGATGTTGCATTGACTTCATTGTGAAATGTAAGCTTGTTTTAGATGAAGGCTTTCTAGAATTCTGTCACATAAAGGTAAGGCATAAGAACATTTTGATGCCGTATTGAGGGGCATTTGGAGCCCAAATATTTGAATTTATGGGTCAGGCTACCATTCTTCAGATTCTTTTTGAATTGAGGGTGGGAGTGTGTGTCTGACAGCTTCAGTCTTGCAAACTGTAGCCACAAATCTAGTGCAGAAGTTTGCAAAAGCAAAGATATTTTATCATCACTTGGATCAGAAGGAATGCTGAGATCTTTTTCTAATCTTACACTGCAGCCTCCCACTGAAATGGGCAAATTTGCATAATTCTGGGGGCTGCCTCCCCTCGGAGGTAAGGAATGTGGGCTGGGAAGGTGCCATTCCCAGGCTGTGGAGAGTTGGCATGGGTAGGCGCTGCTCCTTGCTTTGTGAGTGCCACTTGAGTTTTTTCACCATCTTTACTTAAAACAAACAGGAGATAATTCCAGGCACAGAACCTCTCTAGACAGCTGGAACTGGAAGGATCATTTCTGGCTTGACATGGTGATCAATTATGTTTGCTGCATCTTTGAACAGCAGGTGTAGTGAACATTGTACCCACTAGCAGGGCATTTCAGCCCTGAGGATGGGAGGGAAGAGAGTACCAGTAAACCAGTGAGGCGTTCCAAAGGAGCGTCCTGAGAGTTAGTAATCCAGAGAATACTGGAAGGTCCTGGGCTAAAGTGGTCTGTAGGCTCTAAAGGAGGGGGAAGGGGGAGGGCTCTACGCTCTACCAAGGGAGGCCCCATCACAAGTTTGTTTCTTGGTTGAGGAGGAAATGTGGGGTGGCTACCCAGAATTGCTTGTTTGCATGTATGGTTGCCCCAAGGTCGTGGTTGGATGTCCACCTTTTCAGAGAGCCCTGCTTTATGAAAAGCAGCAAAAAGAGGAGTCCACACATAGATGGTTTACATGCTGTCTTTCTCCATTCCCTACAGCAGTGCGTGGGAGCCCCCTACCCCACTGCAAGGGAGGCAGGCAGGATTTTCTGGTCTGGGAAGGCCTAGACAGTCTCCCTCAGCTCCCCAGGACATACTTCACCTGCAGTAAAGGATATGGAGACTTATTCCAGAATGCTTTCTGGAGCTCTGAGAATGAAAGCTCTCTGTAGCCTGAGATTTAAGAAAAAGAATAATCCTTGCTATTCTCCTCTGCTTGTTGAAGCTTAGTGACCTCTTCTGGGGAACTTGGCAAGAAACGAACCTGCTACTTGGACATGTTTAGGACTTCACCAGCAGTCATCTTAAAGAAGGAGGCATACAATCCTAACAACAGTTGCTGGAAGACAGTTGCTTGTCTTATTTAACAGTATTCATTTAACTTAAAGATGCAGTGGTCTTCGTGGTTAATTTAGCTTTAGCACTTATTGAATAAGCATCCCTGGCTGTGAGTGTGGGAGTCAAAAAAGAGTGCTCTTCCCACAAAGATTCTGAAATAATCTTTGGGGCTTCTGGCTCATTCAACCTGGTTAGTCCTGTTGATAGTCCAGAGAACATCAACCTCAAAGCACATTCTCATGGGAGGAAAGTAAATGAAAACCCCAGGGCAAACCCTCCCTATTTAATGACAATCTGTTCACCTCCTTTTCTTAACAAGGTTTTTCTCATGAACACGCTCCTTATAAGAAAATCAGTTTATTTCAATGCCGAAAAAAAGAAGCAACAAGCAGAAAACAGATAATGGCAAGCAATTTAGTAATTGAGTGGTGTGATGAGGTAAAAGACAAACAGCAAATTCAGTCTCTGTGTCTACAGACTAACACCAAACTCTCTGTGTCTACGGACAGGTCTTAGTTTAGATCATTGCCATTGTTTCCATGTATGGAAAACGGGGCTAACAGTTCCTTGACAAGTGTGTTTCCTGGCTAATAGCGGCTTCCCTTTGCGCTCCTCTTTCTTAGGGGTAAATTTAGCAGATTCTGTGGTAAAAGTTGCTTTCAGTTTTACTCTACAGGAAACTAACTTTTTCAGAAGGCTAACTGACTAACTAGCCTTCCAGGTTATCAGAGGAAAAATAAGTGGGTGATCACCCTCCCTGCTTTTCTACACAGCCACCCTGAAGTGTTCTTCTTTTGGTGTCTTTTGGCCCACACCTCCAACTCTGTTGACCTCACAAAACACTGTATTAAATGACACATATATTAAGAAGCAAGGGGGACCAGAGAGGACAGAGCCCCGAGATACCAAGTGTCCTGAGAAAGTTCGCAGGGACCAGGTCAAGCACCACACCTCTCCCCTTTCTCGTGACTCAGCCCCAATCTGGTCAGGAGGGTGGATCGCAATGCTGATTTCAAGGTCCAGGCTTGCCATTCAGCTTA
The DNA here is from genome assembly GCF_000260355.1 of Condylura cristata. Classification (NCBI taxonomy): domain Eukaryota; kingdom Metazoa; phylum Chordata; class Mammalia; order Eulipotyphla; family Talpidae; genus Condylura; species Condylura cristata. The sequence goes on from NW_004567115.1 coordinate 16,614,192, forward strand.
CAAACTTCTTGGTGTAAAATGGTGGTTTCTTAACTACGAGGTAGTACCTAATTTGCTGTACTACCTCTTAGTTCTTGTTCTCTGGGGCAATGCCCCACCTTCTAGACCCTAAGCAGTAGTTTATTCATATAGGATGACAGACTTCTCATTTTTAGCCTTGTGATTTCTTCCTATTACAGCCCCCAGACCTCCAAGTGCTCAGGATTTTTAAGGACTGAAATGTCTTTTATGCTCTTTGTTCATACATCAGAGGTGTGTTTAGTTTTTTACAGCTTCTGATAAGGCCACACCACTAGAGAGTGACTAAGAACCTTATGACAAATGGGAAAGGGCCTTGAAATAAATGGAATATTAATCTCTGCCTGTTTCTCCTTCCGTTCAAATAATCAAACTCTGATAATGTACCCATTTTCTAGCCAAGGAGCTCTCTGACCAGCCAACTGTCCTGTCTTTCCAGGAAGCTTCTCTGTCAGCCACACCTGCCTCCCACAAGACCACACCAGAGAGCCGGACACAAGATGAACCAGCATATTGCCCGCTCAAGATGCAGCAGACCCTCCGACTAAACCCCAAGAGCCTGAAAATGTCTGCGTGCAGTGACTTTGTGGAGCACATCTGGAAGCCTGGGTCCTGCAAGAATTGCTTCTGCCTAAGGAGTGATCACCAGCTGGCCCCCAGCCAGCCCCAGCATAGGGCCGGCAGCCTGCCCCCTCCACCGCGCCTGCCCCCCAGGCCCGAGATCTGCCGCCCTGAGGATGAAGGTGTGAACAGCTCCCCCTACTCCAAGCCCACCATCGCCGTGAAGCCCACCATGATGACCTCTGACGCCTCTGATGTGTGGACAGAGGCGAACATGAGTGCCGAAGTCTCACAGGTGATGCTGACTAACCCCGTTGGTATTTTTATAGGGGCTGCTCTTATTGTAACACTCAGTGACTGGCTGGCAGCCAGGGAGGGCTGTTAGAGCAAGACTCCTGCAGGATGGCTTCCCGTCAGCTTGCCCAAAGATTGTTCTTTTCTGACGCTGCCCTCCTCTCTATCTGTCCCTTTAGGCTTAGAACTATTAATTCTGTCCCGTAGAGTTTATTTGGATACTGCGTTAGTTATTTACTTGGAGACTGTGAAGACATACAATGTGAATTTTTTTCATCAAGTTTTAAAATTGTCCTTATTGCTCATTTTCCATATATGCTCAAGTACCAATAACTGTATCACAAATCCCCTGCATCAAAGGCCAGTGACCATCAACTTGTGAGCAGGCGTGGTTCTCTCAACAACTCCTCCTGCCCTGTGATTTGAAAGCAGGCCTTGAGAATCTTGACATTTCAATATAGCTTTTAAAATATAAAATCTTTATATAAAATGTAACCAAGATCCCACACTTAAAGCTATGATATTAGCAGTCATTCCTTAATACCACCCAATTTCCAGCCAGTCTGTTTGCTTCTAACTTTGAAGTTTTGATTTGACAAGGTTTAATCGAGGGTCACTAAGACCAGTTACATCCTTAGATATGACCCATTCTGCTCATCCCACAGGTAACCCACTAAAGGTACAATAAGTTAGAAGACACACAGATCAAGGCTAGTAGAGCCTGCTACCTCTAGACATGCCTACAGAGCTGCTTTCCAGGACATATTCTAAGAATTACTTGTGATCTGTTTGTCCTCTCTGCCTGTTCTAGTTTGGGGTAACAAGCGTGAGAGCAGAGGTCCGTTTTAAATCAGAGGAGGCTCACCTGAGGAGAGGTCTCTTTTCTATGATTGCTCCAACTTCCACGTCCTCTTCAGAGATGCTGTGTTTCATGAGCTGGTCATATCTGTTCACCAGGCTGTTCTCACTGTCTTCATTCTTCACAGACATAAGCCAGGGACTCTGTACATTAGAACCATCTTGGAAAGGAGCCAGATGCAGGCTGTACTTTGACTTTGCTTCTGAAAGTGGGAGTCAGGCTCCTTCAGAAGGGAAAGGAATAACCAGTCTACACCTCTGTCTCCCAGCCCAGCTAGTCCAGCCACTAAGGCAGACACCAGCTGAGGTCACTGGTGTCTGAGAGGAAGAATTTCTCTTCCGCGTGGCCCGGAGAGCAGCAAGGGTCAGCACCCAACTCAGAAACCCCACCCTTCATTCTCCTCCCCTGCCCTCACCGCTCTCATGCTAGATGTTTTTAAAAGTCTTGTGATTTGGTTTCTTCAGGAATGTACCTTGACACAGTTATCAAAGGACTAACGAACACTAAGCCAAAATTAAACAAAACCCAAAACTATGTTCAAAGCCCACTGGAGAGCTTATCTCATCCAGCAGTTTCAAGGGAGAAACCAAAATGTGCTTTATTAGAGTTTCTTTTCTCTCCACCTCACAGGCCTAAACCCAAAGAGTTACAGACTCTGGATAGGAAAGACAACTGAGTATCTGGAAGGCCAGTGGCTCCACGGGTTCCCCAACAGTGATGAGAGTCTGCGGGGAGACCAGAGGGTGGGGCTGCTGCACAACGGCTTCCTCCCGCAGCCCAGCCAGCTGCAGACAGTGTCACGGCACTCCCTTGCACTTTTTCTCCATTCCTTTATTCTCTGACTAGGGCTAATATACGTCTTTTCACTCTGGGACTGTGTAGGTCATCTGGAGACGAACCCCTGGCAAACTCCCACTCTCCAAGCAGGAAGACCTGCCAATCGTTTACCTGGGCAGCTTCCGTGGCCCACAGAAGCCTGCTGGGCCCCCTGCCACCACCGACGGCCACTCTCACTGTTCCCCGGCTTACACCATGGTTGGCCTGCACAACCTAGAGGCCAGGGGTGAACGGAACACGGCCTTCCACCCAGTGGGGGTCTCGGATGACAAGGCCAGGCGAGAAGATAAGTCCACATTTTCCTACCCAGAGCCGCCCTCCACTCAAGAGAGCTTCCGCCAGAAACTGGCCACCTTTGCCGGGATGACGCCTGTCTGTCACAAGGGCCCCGGGCCCTGCCCCTCTTCACAGCCCCTGCGGGAGTCCCCGCGCTCCGAGGATGACAGCGATCAGAGGTGCTCACCCTCAGGGGACAGTGAAGGTGGGGAATATTGCTCCATCATGGACTGTTGTCCCGGGAGCCCTGTTGCCAAGGCCACCTCCCAGGCCGAGGACGCTAGGCACAAACATGGTGGAGGGGACTGCCGGCCAGTGTGCTGGGAACCGGGAACATGCCCAGGGGCAAATGAGGAGGAGAAGCGGGTTTTGAGCTTCCCAAGGGAGTGCTGTAGTCCAGGGCCCCCGACAGAGAACCTACCCCGCCTGGGCCCCAAGAAGCCATCCCTTACCTCAGAGCCCGCCACTTCTTCTGATGGCCTGTCCTGCAGGAGCGGAAGTAGTGGTGCTGACAGCCCCTTTGCCCCCCATCTCGAGAGTGATTACTGCTCCCTCATGAAGGAACCTGCACCTGGCAAGCGGCAGGACCCTGGCTGCTCTGTAGCGACCTCCAGCAGGTACCTTGGGCTGCCTGCGGAGACCCAGCCTCCTGCCCTCTCCAGAGGGGCTGTCCCCTCTGAACCCATCTATGCTGAGAGCACCAAGAGGAAGAAGGCAGCTCCAGCACCTTCCAGGGCACAGGCCAAGGCAGAACCCATGCCGACAGCCCAGGGCCAGTTATGGACAGCTAACACCTGGGCTCAGAAAACAGCATCTGGCTGGAGTCGGGACAGGGATGGCCCAGATGCAGCCCCCCAGGTGGCAGCCACCATCACAGTCATGGCAGCCCACCCAGAAGAAGATCACCGGACGATCTACCTGAGCAGCCCCGACTCTGCGGTGGGGGTGCAGTGGCCACGCAGGCCAGTGAGCCAGGACTCTGAGGCAGGAGAAGAGGAGACTTCAGTTGTGCAGGGACTGAGCTCGAGGGAAAGCCACCGTCACGATACCAGTGAGAACACGCCCAAGGGGAGGCCGGCCATTCCCCCCAAGTTGTCCAAGAGTAGCCCTGGGGGGTCTCCGGTGTCACCATCTGCCTCCCCCCTGTCCACCCTCAGTGAGGGGAACTCCAGTGGTGGTGTTGGATCCCAGCCTTCATCCAAGAGTCCCACAGACCCCGCTCTGTCCTGCCGAGCCAACAGTGTAGCTACCAGTGACTCTGTCAGGGGCCCCCCACCCACCATCACTGCTGCCTCAGCCTTGGACCAGAGGCGGCCCCGCTATCAGACTGGGGCCTGGAGTCGTCAGTGCCGGATAGAGGAAGAGGAGGAGGTGGAGCAGGACTTACTGAGTCAAGCCTGGGGAAGAGAGACGGAAAATGGCACCCTGGACCCCTCAAGCTCCTCGACTTGGCACCGTCTCCACCCAACAGACAGCTCCTCTGGGCAGAACAGCAAAGCTGGGGCCGGGATGAGCAAGTCAGCCTCTTTTGCCTTCGAGTTCCCTAAGGACAGAAGTGGGATAGAGGCATTCTCACCTCCTCCGCCACCTCCAAAGTCGAGGTGAGTACGCTTGTGTGTGATCGGGACTTGTCTGGCAAGTCACAGCACTCTCCCAGAAAAACCTTTGCCTTTGCCACCCCCACTACATTGCAGGCACCAGGGTTTCCCTGTAGGCTCTTGTGCTTTTGTGTGAATTTCTGAGAGTTGTTGCTCATGTTTGTGCTCGGCAAGCAATGCCCTGCTTGGGATGGGTGATTTGGATTGGATCTTTGAGAGAAGCGCTGCCAAGCTGTTGCTCTTTCATACTGTGCTCATATTTTTATAATCTGGTACTCTTCTTTTCTCCCCATCTCTCTGAAGTATCTTCAACAGTCTTTTTTCAGGAAACCCTGAAATTCTCCATTTACTTAAGCATGCACAAGAGGCCCAAGAAGGCTGTATGCAGAAGTTGGAGAGGCAAATAGCTGGGAAGGAAATGGGCAGGCAGATGCATGCTCCAGAAATTGTCACCTCAATGGCGAGAGAGCCGTAAAGCCAAAAGCAGACTAGGAGGTTCTGCGTGTGGTTAGTAACCCTCAGATGTAGGTTTTTAAAGAAAGAACAATGTAGTTTTGCTTTAGCTCACTGAATCTCATGCAGCGTTCTCCCCTGCTTCACTGCTCTCTTGCCAGGTGAAAGTTAAAAGGCTCAAGAAAAGGCCTTTTTTAAGATACAGAAATGTTCATGGAATTTAAATTCTGGAAAGAAAAAAAAAACTTCTATTAGTGCAAAACTGATTCCTAGCAGGGAAAGGAGAAACCTGTTTATTTTTCAAAGAATGACACCCTGTCCAAACAGACTTTCTCTAGTCTCGTCACTCCCAGGGCTTCCAGTCCAGTTCATGTGCCTCCAAGTTGATGTCAGACGCAGGGAATTGACCACAGAAAGAAGCAGCTGTGGTCTTGACTTTGAACTTGAAGGTGTCTCAGGCTGGACTCTAACCTGGGCTTTGCTCTGGTTTGGCACTGGTGACTTGCCATGTGAGATGACTCCAGGCTTCAGGTGATTACAGAATCTCTTTGGCTACCGTTTTAACTCCTCAAGCAAATGAGGTGTTCAGCAGCTGGAAAGGGCTCCCCTTTACATGGCACTCACTATGAACTGAACAGCGGCTAAGGGAGTGAAGACATATTAATTCTTAATCCTCACGACAACCCTAGGAGACAGGAGTTACTGCCCCCGACTTCCCTTGGACAAGCTAGTGATAGAGCTGCAGCAGCCTGTCAAGCTTACACCACCGGCCCAGGCAGTCTGGCTCCAAAGTCTGTGCTTCTACACTACAAAGGACACATCAGTGGGGTTGGGAAGTGAGTGGGGACTGGGCATGAGAGTGAAACATGGGATTGCATTTGACCGCCTCAGCCACGGTAGTTAGTGAGAAGCACGGGTCTGGGTGTCAGGAAGTCAGGTTTATCCATCTCATCTCCAGGCTGAATGACCTGGAGCAAGCTACTCACCATGACTGAGCATGCAGGTTGCTCTCTCTAGAATGGGATGGTAATGATACTTTTATAACACCCTGTTGTTTCCGAAAGGCTCAGGTAAAGTGAGCGCAATCCAGTGCAGAGGTTAGTTAGCCTGCACTTTTGACTTTGACAGTGACCTCTCACGCCCTATTGGAGTGGGCTTGGCCTCATTCCAGGAACACCACTGAGCATGCAAGAAGGAACTAAAACCTTCTCACTTAAAAACCCTAGGGCTTGGCCCTCCCTGGTGGCGCAGCAGATTAAAGCACTGCACTAAGAAGCTCAAGCCACTTCTGCATGAGTTCTGATCCCCCCCTGCCCCGGAGGTGACCACATGGCGGGGCAGACCTCTCCTGACCCGCCCGCTGTTTCCCTCAGCAGTGTACTTCTTGATCTGCCTGTCCTGCTTCCCACTCTGTCCCTGGTGAATTCTCTCACTCTCCACATCTCTGTACCCCAGTTCTGTATGAATAAAATAAATAAATCTTAAAAAAAAAAATCATAAGGCTTGGAGAAATTGCAGTCACCATAGCAACATGACTCAGGTAGGGTTTTCATTAGCATCTGGGATGAGACCAGAGTTTGGGGCCCTGTTTGCTATTAATAAAACCATTGGATGATGTACAGCTCCCACCAAGTGGGAATCTCAGAGATTCCAGGGTCTAGATCTTCAATAATTTTTAAAACAAAATAACAACACACCAAAGACAAAAAGTTCTTATTGGTAGAATTTTGGAGAGAAAAATCTAGGAAATAAAATTAATGAGCTGTATGAAATGCAGTAAAAAGGAGAAAAACATCTGGTACTATTTAAAATAAAGTATATACTATATACTTTACTGGGGGAGAATTTTTCAAGTATTACTGACATTATCTCTTTAATCATCAAATCTCCCCTATGAGAAACTAAGGCAGGCTTGAGACCATTACCTGACTTGCAATTCTGGATTTTGAACTTACTGAATTCTTCTGAGGAGAGTTCCATCACCCCACAGTCTTCAAGGCCAGTGGGTCAGGATGTCTGGAGACCAGAGCGTTAATGAGAATGCAGCCCACACTTGATCTGCACTCCCACATCCAGGACCATGCTGCTAATTGGGACTGGCTGATGTCAGTTTTCCAAAATGGAAAAATGTCGCAGTGTCTTTGAGAGACATACAAGGTTAAGGCAATTTTTCTATATGGACCCCTTGTTCACTGGGTCCTATCTCTAAGGACCAGCCTCATCTGTGAGCGAAGATGGCAAGCCTCATGATGTATGTTCCGTACACTTGAAACGAGAGAAAGGGGTTCCCGTGGGGCACTGTTAGTTTTCACTTACACTTATTAGATCGGCCTGCTTTCCAGGACCATTATGGAAAAACAAAAAATAATGATTTTCTGGCTTGCCTGTGGTTCTGTTTTCCACGACTGACTCTGACTTGAATGAAAGAAAAAAAAATAGATGTCGAAAATGTTTTTGCCTTCCTGCTGGCCCTGTTTTAAATTGTTTGGCAGTGGCTTATCTGTCCACTAAACTCCCATGAGAGTCCCTGAGAAACCTCTTGCTGAAATGCCATGTAGGACTAGAACTCTCAGTGTTCATTTTACACTCCGAACAGCACTTCTGTAAAGGTGTTTACTACCCTGCCCTCCTCAGGGCAGGTCAGCCAAAGTGCGGGTCCCTCTTTCCTTGCTGCTGCCATGCACAAACCTGCACTCCCCAACGCACACCTCCTTGGGGTGATGGACCACACTGAGTCTCTGAGTCACCTCTGCCCCAATTTAGGGAGAGTTGGAAGGTGAGGATTGACAGGTACAGCTGGTTGGGAAACTGAAAACTGCAGGAAAGTCTTCTGAGTGTAAATATCACGCTCAAGACATAAAGTATTTAATGAGAGCAGTAGAGCCTGGGGGAATCATTAAGATGCAAGAGAATCAAATTTATTTCTGCCTTTTACTTCTTTGTATATGCAAACTTGGTTTTAAATATGACTGATGACTCCTGAGTGACAGGGTCAGTTGAGGGGGTTCCAGCTGATTAGTGCAGATGAATTTTTCATAAAGAAAGCCCAAATTAGTATGATGGATCTGAACTCAAAGTTGGAATTAAAGGGAGACAAGTGAATAAGAAATATGACAGGTTTATATGGTTTCATTTTCCAAATGGTCTTGCCCCAGGTGAGACTAACCAAATTTGGAGAAGTTGCTCCAAGAAAGTGGGAGGTATTTTGGTTTTAAAGTTAATGCCCTTGATAATTGTAATTTTAACCCATTACTTTATGAAATTCTTCTCCTCTGCAAGGATTCTGGGAACAGAAACTTGAGTCTGTCATTGGGCTTTCGCTTATTCATAATTCCCTCACACATTCCCATGCTGACTCTCTGCAGAGAGGTAGTCAGTGTCATAGATGGAGCTCTTTTCTAGAAACTTCTTCATGTGGGCTCTCTATATAGCATGGTTTTTCAGCATGAGCCCCAAAGATAGGAATAGGATGAGTGAAATGGGTACTTCTCTCCAGGCCCCACATCTAATCTCATTGAAACTCCAAACACTATTCTGTGTGTGTGTGTGTATAAAAGTTTATTTTTACATCATTTTGTGCATGTTTTCATCTCAGTTGTAATCCCCGTGGGCTTCCCATCACCAAATCACCCATGTGCCATCACCATAGTCCAGTGTATTTCCCTCCCCCCACTGTTTTTGATCCCATTCCCCACTCCACCCCCATAGAGTGTCGCTGGTATATAGCTGTTGATTATTATTATTATTTTCTCGCCTGTTCCGTTATACTCCTGCTATGACTGAAACCATCCAGTATTCTTCCTTTTCTTTCTGGCTTGTTTCACTAAGCATGATCTTCTCCAGCTCTATCCATGTTGCTGCAAAAGGCATGTTTTTACTTATTTATTTTTTTTGATTCCTGAGTAATATTCCGTTGTGTATATGTACCACCTCTTTTTAATCCAGTCATCCACTTTTGGGCTGTTTCCATGACTTTCCAATTGTAAATAAAGCAGCAATAAACATGGGGGTGCAGGTATCTTTTTGAATCAGTGTTTCTGTGTCTTTTGGGTAGATATCTAGGAGTGGGATTGCTGGGTCATATGGAAGCTCCATGTTTAACAGTTTGAGGAACCTCCAAACAGTTTTCCATAGTGGTTGTACTAGTTTGCATTCCCACCAGCAGTGCAGGAGAGTTGCTTTTTCTCTGCATCCTTGCCAACATTTGTTGTTGCTAGTTGTTTGAAGATGTGACATTCCATTGAGAAGAGGTGAGGTGGTATCTCATTGTGGTTTTAATTTGCATCTCCCTGGTTACAAGTGATGTTGAACATTGTTTCATATGCTTGTTGGCCATCTGCATTTCCTCTTTGGAGAAGTGTCTTTTTAGCTCTTCTGCCCATTTTCTGATGGGGTTGCCAAACACTATTCTTAAAGCACTTTCTACTGGTATGGATTCTGGTAGGAAAGCAACAGTTTACTAGGAATTCCCATTGTCTGGATTTGTAATGGACTTTTCCCTGTGGCATTTTGAAAACCAGTTTATATTTGAAAGTATTACATATTCTTCAAGAGTCTTCTGTGTTTCATTAACCTTTTGCACAAAACCAAAATAAATTGGATGGAGGTCAAGTCAGTCCAGGGTTGAATGAATATTGGTCATGTTTTCAGGGGAAGAATTTGCCCCCCACATATACACAAGAGTTTGGCAAATATCAAAGTACATGTATCAACGATACAAGTGTATATTCTGCTCCATATGAGGGGTGAATTGATAGTTGGCCTCAGCCCAGGAGTTTACGGTTAGAACCGTAAATACTGGACATCTGATGGTGCTGTATCAGGGAGGAATTAAAATCAAGTCCTATCTTCCTGTTCTGTCATTTCAAACAAAAATCTTTGAGTTGAACTGTAGTTTCTATAAAATATTTAGGGCTGTCTCTCTGTTTTTGAGCACACATCCTTGGCTACATCTAGGGATTGGTAATTCTTTCTTCAACTCCTCCAGCATTAAAAAATTGCCTATTTTCTATGAAACCCCTTACAAGGTGCTAAACAGCCAGGGGCTGGGGTTTTGTGCCTCACGGACCTTGAGGGTTGAGCTGGTATGAATTAACTCAGGAAATGTGCATCTTCCTCATGAAAGGCTCCCTCTGCTTTGATTCCCTTTCATAAATCTGATTAGCAGGCATCTGAATTTGTGCTTCATTCCGTATTCTGCCGTGTAATGGAAAGCTGAACTTGGTGTCCAGAAGTATTGAAAAAATAGGCCATCCTTTAATTGTCTTTTGACATGGTCCAAGATCAAGCTTACTATAAGCTTATAAATAACCGTTCACTTCTTTAAAAAATTGAAAAGATCAGATGTTCCTCGAAGTAAAAGAGCATATTTAGCCGACTGTGATTCCATAATGTCCTGTTCAGTGCTTGACACATAATAGATGTGCAAGAAATATTTATTTAATGTTTATTAATAAATAGGTGAAAGACCATCCTCTCTTTATTTCAGTTTCTTTAAAAGAAACTAACTCTGTTTTTGCACATTGAGAATTTTTGGAGAAAGAAACAAGTGCATTTAAATACTGAGACAAAGTACCTTTCTCGCCCGAGTACTCCGTATATAGCATTGCACTAAATTGTACTGTGTTTGAACCTCCTGAAGAAATTATAAACTCCTAGGAGCACAGCAGCCATGTTTCACCCATTTTCTTTGACTTTCCGATAGGATATTAAGACATCAGCATCTGGCACATAGTCGGTATTATGGATTATTGAATTGGAGGGAAATAAAGACCAGCATGAACTAGAGATCTTGGCCTGATTTTTCACAGGCCACACTCCATTGTAATCCTGTGACTAACCTTGTTCAATAAAGCATTGTCACCTTAAGAAGCTGAGGTTAATAATTATTAATGCTTCAAGGTGGGCAAATACCATGCAAGCACAATGCAATCTTTTATGGATTAATTACCCTACAAGTTCTGCATATTTCATTTTTGCAACCGGGCGTTCCTATTCTGCCCTTTTTTTTTTTAAGATTTACTTCTGCATACAAGAATTGCGTTACAGGGCAGAGGTGGGTGGGTAAGAGGATTCAGAGACAGAATAGAGAATAGAACAGGCAAGATGACTGAAATACACTGCAGCAGGCAGGACAAGAGAGGTCTGCTGTGCCATGTGGGTCACCTCCCTGGCCAGGGATTGGACACATGCTGCAGTAGCCACACATAGCTTCATAGTGCTGTGCTTTAACCCACTGCACCACCTGGGAGGGTCCAACTCTGCCCTGTTTTTAAAATTGGAAACTGAGCAGGCGTATGGAACCTGTCCTCTGTTGCTACGAGAATGTTCTTTTCATGTAGTAATCACCTAAGGACTTTTTTCTCCACCAGTAAGTTGCAAGAAACTCTAGGATATAGTCTTGCTTTTCTGAGGACAGACTTTATGGGATTTCTTAGGTGGGTGGGTTGGAATACACATGCCAGATGATCAGACTCCATCGGTGGGACTTTGTTCCTGGACTGGCTCACCCACATTTTGGGTATGAATCTTCTCAGTTAGTGAGAACTTCTTTCTATTTGTCATGTAACTAATGTGTTATTGTTGTTTTGAAATCACTGATAAGTTCATGAAAGGATTTGTATTTCCTTATGTCAGGGCTGATGATTGCTTCTTCAAAGGATACTCTGTCCTTTTCTGCTGATAGTAACAGAATTGAAGATCAGAGTCTGTATTCTCTGTTAAAATTGCTCATGATTTCTATTGACTTTTGGGCAGATCCCTAAAATTATTGGACACTGAGCTTGCTCATGCTGTTTCCATACAACTCTGTCAAAACCCCTTCTTCAATTAGCTTTTGTCTACTGTCCTGGACAGTTTATTCACTTACAAAGCAACTTACAAAAACAAAGATTCTCTTTGGAGGAGAAGCAGAGCTTCCAGGATGCAGATTACATTCTAAAAACGCTTTCTTTTTCACTCAGTTTACTCTCGGTTAATGTTAATATCCACTGATCAGAAGAGTTGAAGTAAATCGACATTAATAAGTAATATGACCTTCAGGAAGAAAAGGAAGAGTCTTTGAAATTTTAAAATCAGTCATAGTGAGATGTCATTTAAAATAATGCTTATTAACATGAGCAGATCAAAAGGAGATTTTATGACCACGTATTCTTAAACCCTCAGAGGTTCACGTTGCATTCTCCACACCACCTCTAGTAGCTGGAGTAACTGTCCCAAGAGCCCCATGGAAAACACACGTGCCCACCTGCAGAAAAGCTTGCCATGCTGACCAGGACTGTGTATGTGCAGACATGTGGTTTGCCAGTCCAGCTTTAGAAACTAAAATGTGTCAACCATAATGCAAAATCAATGATGCTATTAACTGTTCCCCACACTGATTTAAGAATGTATGAACTCCTATACTCAGGAGGTGATCTGTGGTCTGCCAGCCCAGGCAGCCCTCAGCATGGTATTTGGCAAAAGATGGTCATCCTTTGTGATAACAACTTCAAATCTGTGACTGGCCTGCCTAAATATGTGGCATTTACTCAAAAATAGAGTTACTAAAAGATTAAAATTTTATAGAATAGTCACAATCCCTCATTCAAAGGAAATAATTTGCTTTTCAGTAAATCATTATTTTAAGTATTACTTCTCTTTATAGAACTTAAATTTACTTTTTTAGTCCTTCCTTAAATCATGTTGAACAATGTATATTCACTTAGCCTTCCCCTCTGTGACTTCTTGCTCTGTTTTCTGTATTCCAGACTGCGGTGTGTTTTGGGGTTCAGAGGCAAGGGCAGGAGATAGGTCAAAATTTGGGAAGGAATAGTTTAAAGGTGGAAGTTAAATATTATATCAATTTAAGTTTGAAGAACAAAAACAAAACTGTTGATTTTATAATGTGCGATACATAGAATTTTTTCAGAATCTTCTTGACTGGTGATGTTAGGTCATCATTTTTTAACAGGGACTTTAGCTTGGGGATAGAGTGAGTGTGTCTCCCTAAGAGAAAGTGGAAGAAAGCTAAAATAGGATTATTTTATAACTGTTATACTTACTTGGTGACTGCCCTTCATATCTCTCAAAATGCCTTTTCTATATTCATGTCCCCTCCAGAACTTAAAACAGAGAGATTGTATGATGTATCCTGAATCCAGTCCCTTGATTATTTGTTGTCCTACTTCAAGTGCTTGGCCATGCTTCATATAAAAGCAGACAAAGGTCATGAAAGACTCATCATATAGTTCAGTCATTTCATCACTAAACACACTACATATTGAGGAATGGTTGTCAATGATGTTATTATGAAATATCCAGTGAAACTGAATATAAGAATATACTAGGCTCCCCAATCATTCCTCTGTGTGTGTGTGTCAGAGAACACATACAGGTCAATAAGGGGAACAGTGAAGGTCATAACAGCAAGATTCACAAAAAGAGGTTATTGGAGCCAACTCATGTGCACAGTAGGAAAGTAGAAAAGTGAAATGTTGTGAGATGAAATGAAATATGTAATAATAACTATCAGAGGCTCGGGCCAGATGTATATACACAAACGGAAGGCCTTTACACTGGTATTGAGTGAAATAATTAAAACACAGGTTATGATATATAACATAATGTAATTAATAAGCATTAAAAACACACCAAGTAATACTATATATTTTAAAAGATACACCCAGGCCTTCCTGGTGGTATAGGGGGTTAAGTCTCAGCACTATGAAGTTATCCTCAGCTACTGCAGCATGAATTTGATCCCCAACCAGGGAGCTGACCCACATGGCACAGCAGACCTCTCCTATCTCACCTGCTGCTCCCCTCAGCAGTGTGTTTCAGTACATCTGCCTCCTGCCTTGGAAGGTTCACACTGTCAGTAAGTTACTAGGATGAACTTCTCCCCTGGCTACGTGGCACTAACCAGCAGCCAAAAAAGGTCATTTTCTCCCATGCCCGTGTCAGTTCTTCAGTATTTTCTCACCTGCTTCTCAACAACTTCGTCTGAGTCCTCACCCTTAGCTGAAGCTAAGGGAAGTAGAAAATTAGAGAGGAGGATGCAGAAAAAACTGAAATAATGCAAATCAAGCTGAAAGTTGTTTCATTAATGAGGCATAGGATTCTTTCACCTTTCTGCGCTTGAAAAGTAAATGAACATGTGAGGTCAGACTGTGAATCATGAGGAGACACGATGTGGGTTTACTTGAAGGAGGTGAGGACAGCAAGTAAGAATATCCAAAAAGTAGTAATGTTTGGAATAGCTGCTTTAGAGACTGAGGTTTAGGTACAAGGATTACCAGAGGACCCTAAGAGCTGGCTGAAGTCAGGAACATAAATTCATTATGGTCAGTCAGCAAGGCTTTGTACTTCCCTAGAGAATCACTAGGCTGCCTGGTGCAGAGTGAAGATGGAAAATATTTGTAGTTCCCTGGTTGGTATTGTGTTTTTATAATAAATATCTATTTGGTCTTTATCTACTTTCTGGCATGGAGCTCCTAAAACTCTTGAAATTTCCTAAGTACTGAGGGCCATAAAGGTGTTTTTTTATTATGCTAGTGAGGTGACTTTTGGACCACATCTAAAGATGGAGCTGGCTGCCAGGGGAACCAACATTGAGATAAGAAGCTTAGGACTTCAGCCCGCCCCCAGAACCCAGGAGAGGAGTGGCCAGGTTAGACATTGACTCAGTTGTCAGTGGCCAGTGATTTAGTAAATCACGTTTCTGTAATGAAACCTTCATCAACACCCAAAAGGACAGGATCTGGAGAACTTCGGGTGGATGAGCATGTGGAGATGAGGGGTGAGTGGAATGGAAGCCCTGCATCCTTTCCCCAATACCTTGTCCTGTTTATCTCTTCCATCTGACTCTTCTTGAATGATATCCTTTTAAGTAAATTGTTTCTCAAAGTCCAGTGAGCTTCTCTAGGATATTAATAAAATCCATGAAGAGTGATTGGAGCCTCCACTCTGAGGCCAGTCTGTTGAAGGCACAGTCAGTAACCTAGACTTGAGTTTGATATGGAAAAGGGAGGGCAGTCTTGTGGAACTGAGTCATTAACCGGGGGTATTTGACTCTCACTCCATGGAGGCTGTGTCAGAATTGGGCTGAACTGTAGGGTACTCACTGGTGTTCAATAACTGGTGGGGTGGGAAAACCCTTCAGCTACATTTCAATGAGGGGACCAGCACCCCTACTCTGGCTGGGGAGCTTCAGCTAAGGGTGAGGACTCAGACGAAGTTGTTGAGAAGCAGGTGAGAAAATACTGAAGAACTGACACGGGCATGGGAGAAAATGACCTTTTTTGGCTGCTGGTTAGTCCCACGTAGCCAAGGGAGAAGTTCATCTAGTAACTTACTGACAGTGTGAATCTTCCAAGGCAGGAGGCTAGAAATCAAGGCTAATATAAACACCAAGCTCAGAAACTGGTTTGATAAAGGAAAGAGAAATCAAAATGGAGTTGCTACAATCAGTAGTCTAGAAACAAAAAGATTCTGGTCAGGCACAAATTATTGTGGCGGATGGATTTTGACGGTAGTGGTCCAGACTCAAATAGCAATGATTCCTGAGCTGTCAGCTCAGAACTTCCACCTCAGTCCTCTGCTGGAGGGGAGCAGGTGTGTGAAAGGGGGGCATCCTGACAGAATCTCCTTTCGTGTGGGAAGGCAGACTGCCATAGTAAAAGGAGATCTTCTTTTTCTAAATTTCTATGTACTGCTGAGCAGCCTGGTCAGCCCTATTCTGGGCTACACTGTAAATTATCAAGCTCTTTAATATGTTGATTACAACTAAGATCTGTTTGCTGGACATACCAACTCTTCCCAGTTATTTTAGAATAATGTATGTCCCCAGAGCATCACCTGAGGAACTTTCATTTTTGAGTCTCTTTAAAGTACCATCATAAAGCAGATATGTCAAGAGAAAATGAAACCCACCTCATCTGTTGTTTTCTGCTGCTTCTCTTCAGGCAGCAAAAAGAATTACTGGAAACTCCTCAGATCCTCCCTACACCCCCACACCCCCATTTTTCTATATAACTAGCACTTTCTTTGTACAGGCGTTCCTTGTTTTATTGTGCTTTGCTTTATTGTGCTTCACAGATAATGTGTTTTTTTATAAGACCTTCCCCCCACCACCAGCAAAAAGGTTATGACTCACTGAGGCTCAGATAATAATACTTTTTAGCAGTAAAGCTTTTTTTTTTTTAAATATTTTTAATCGAGTATATCGGCTTTGTATTTTAGACATAATGCTATTGCACACATCATAGACTACAGTATAGTGTAAACTTCTGTATGGACTGGAAACCAAAATTGTGACTCACTCTGTCATGATAGCTTTTGGGAAATGGTCTGGAACCAAACCTGCATTAACTCTGAGTCGTGCCAATCCTTGGTGCTGTTTTTAGCACTTATTAAGCATTACTTCATTGACTCCTAACAACCATGAGATCGATATTAATACTGCCTGTTTCACAAATGGGAGGTTGGCACCGATGGGTGTGACGCCCTTTCCAAAGCACACAGCCAGTGAACCATGGAGCTGGGACCCAAGCCCCGCGGTGGAACCCCATTGTTCACGCTCTTAGCCTCCTGTCTGTGGCCTTCCCAGTGACTCTGAAATCCCGCTGAAGAGCACTTGCATTGCTGCTCTTCCCAGAGTCCCCTGAGGGTCCCCCCATGTGCCAGCCTGCAGGCAGGACCGCGGGTGGGAGCTGCCCCTCTGTGCCTTGCAATTGCTGTCTTTACTGCCATTTGTTAGTCCTTCTTTCATTTTTCTTTTTCCATCTTCCTCTGTGTGAACAGAGATCCTATTTCTGGACTTAACAGGAGTTGCAAACTCACTGTTCTTTGGTGATGCTACTGGAGAGGAAAGTGAAATGCAGTGGGTGGTGGAGGACGGCCAGTGAGTGCCGCACTGCTCTCTTAACTGCTTGTCTGCTGCCCCCTCCCTGCCCTCAGCCTTTGCTGAGAAGCCCCCCAGCTTGGGGAATGCCAGACCTCTGGTTGCACACCAGAGTAGGCTGCCCTAGGCAGCCCAGAGTTTCCTCTGCTAAGTCTATGACCATGCAGATGGGGCCACAAGGAAAGGACTTTGTTTTTCTGTTTTTTGTTGTTTTTTTTTTTTGGAGACACAGAAGATCATCTTGTTGAAATATTTCTAGCTCTCAATGCCAAAGTATCTCTGAGTACTATATACTACTTTTTTTTTTTTAAGATTATTTATTTGTGCATACAGAACTGGGGTACAGGCCAGAGGCTCAGGGGTGGTGATAGGCTTCACCAGAGACAGAGTGGGGAACAGAACAGGCAGATTGACGAAGTACACTGCTGAGGGGAGCAGCGGGCAGGTCAGGAGAGGTCTGCCACACCATGTGGTCACCTCCGGGGCAGGTGGGAATCGAACTCATGTGGAAGCGGCTTTAGATTCTCAGTGCTGTGCTTTAACCCGCTGCGCCGCCAGGGAGGGCCTATACTATATATGTATATGTCAAGGCAAATGTCTACAGATTTCCATTTGACCAATTCAAGCATGCTTATACTTGACTGAAACTAGTAACAAAACATTTGTGTGTGTGTGTGTGTGTGTGTGTGTGTGTGTGTGTGTGTGTAGTATTTTATAAATAAGTGTGGGTTTATTTATATTATTAGATGGTTTCCACTAAATGCAAAGTGCATTCAAGTTTAGTTTGAGCCACAGGGCTTTTAGCCCTGCAGTTTTTCAGCACTCCCTAGTGCATTCACTGCAAATGCAAATTAACAAGACCACACCCTGGTAACTGTAGAAGCTACCTGATTAAAAATGAAACGGATTTTCTCTCTTTATACATGTTAGCATATCAGTGGGGAACAAACCTGCCCCTAGAGCAGACTGGACCCATTAGTCCTTGCTGGCATCATTTGCAAACTGTATCCCTTGGCATCTTTATCAAATACCACCAAGTTAAAAACAATAAAAACCTTCCCAGCTTAATTACCTGTCATTTCTTTCTATCTCCTAGGGGGGAAAAACTACAATATTTGTGCAAATTCAGGATATTTGGAGACTCTTGTATTTTGTGGATACAAGGAGGTTTCAGCTATTGCATGCAGCTTCCCTAAGAGTTGTTTGCTCAGTGTTCCTGGGCAAGTGTAATTCTTTCTTAAAAGAGACATTTATCTTCCTCCCAGATGCCACCAAGTTACTGAAACAGAGGCAGATAAACTTAATCAAGGCATATTCAATAATTACTCTGTGTTCCAGCATGTCCTGTCACACGGCTCCTCAAGCAGTTCATAACCTGGGGGTGGTCACAAGCCTATTTCACATGAAACAATTAGAATACTCTAACCAGGGTTATATCAAAATTCACAGTGAATGGGAACCACACCCACTTCCCTATGAGTTCCAGAGCAGACAGAACAGACAGCAGAGACAGAAATGGGTTGGGGAGGATTTGCAGGTAAGTAATACTCATGCTGGGTCTCGAGGATGGAAAAGGATTGCAAGAGGAGAGGAATGCAGAATACTTGGGGGACAACGAGAGCCTCAACCACTGGGGCAAAGAATTTAGGAAGTAGCAGTATATGAACCAAATCATTTTTTCTGAACAAGAAATCAAGATGTATATTCCAGGGCATAGACAGGAAATAGGGGTAGGTGGAAATATCTGAAAATGAGATTATCAGAGAAAATCTGGAGGGGGGTTTTGTGTGTGTGTGTGTGTGTGTGTGTGTGTGTGTGTGTGTGTTGTGGTGTGGCTCCAGAGGACCTGAGCTGCTCCAGTGTGGTGGCCCAGGTCAGAGTCCTGAGAGGCTCTGTGTGGGGGATTCCTCAGGGTCCGGCATCTTTGTGACAGTAACACTTTTGAAAGATTATGAACTATCCCCAAGGCTGCAAATCTTTTTGGCAGATGTGGTTGAATGCTCTAGATGCTTTTATAGAGGAGCTTGATAAGTGATTATCAGATTGTAAGTTTGTTAAAGCAGACTATGTCAGTTCCACTCATTACTGCATCCCCGACACACTAAGCTGTGGTCAGCACAGAGCAGGCAGACCATGTGAATTTCTAAAAAATCTAGGATTCAGGATGGATAGGACTGAGATGCCCTGCAGGTAGTATAGTTATAAGTTGCCTTAAAAATGTGTGCTCTCCGGACTATGGTGAGGGCACATGGGTGATTTGGTGATGGGAAACCCAAGGGGTTGCAACTGAGATGGGAAAATGTACAAAAATATGTAAAAATAAATTATTATAAAATTAAAAAAATAATAATGTGTGCTCTTGTTTACCAAGCAGGCCCAGGGTTTCATCTTGATTCATTTGCACATTTTGACTTTAAGATGGGCCTGAAGAGTAGCAGATAACAGGGTGAAATATATAAATATACTTTAGTGTGTATTTTAATTGCTCCTAATGATGGAGCCCAATGAGACAATTGGAAGTTGAAAGCTGTTGGTCACAGAGGCAGAGCAGTTTCTATTTTCCTGTGCTTTTGCAGGAAGTGCATTTTATAGAAAAGTCAGAGAGGAACTGAGGGGAAACAGAGCTGTTGAATTCACAGCAGGCTGACCAGGCACTCCCGCTGCCTCTCAAGCTGGCTTCCAGCTCAGGGCCATTCCCAGGACAGCAGCACTTCCCGCCTGTCCCCGGGGTTTGGGGGGCCATGTGGATGAGGATGGCGCCCTGGTCTGGAGTCTAGGATGGTAAGAGATCTCATTCTCATGGCTTCATTCATTTGCGTCTAAAACGGTCTGCTTTCACTTCTTAGCAATTTGAGAAATGTATGTAGGCTTTTTTAAGGTGGTCGTGCTTTTCAGAGACACCTCAAAGGTCTCCTAGTCATCAGTAGAGAATTCGACCAACCCGCAGGCGTGTTGTACTGGGGTCTAGAGACCTAGGCTGAAATGGCACACTAGCATTATTGGAGTTTTCATCTCCTCCAGAAGCAAAATCTCTCTTGAACAAACGCTCATGAACTACATAGAAGTGGGAATGAAAAGTGGCATGAGTCACACTTTTTTAAACTGCGCCGTCATGGCGTGAGGCTCCCCGGCCTTGTGAAGCTAGAGATACAGTTTCTGCCGCACACGGGGTCTCAGTGCACTGAGCTTTCGGACATTCTGAAGCTTGGGGTATTTTTAGAGGAGGCTTGTTCTTACAAATGAGGAAGTGTGGCAGATGGTTCTTCCGGCTGCATTATTTTTTCCCAGCTTTCTACCAACAGAGTATGGAGAAAACTCTGGCAAGGCTTCTTTCTTTGAGGACAATAGGGGGAAAAGCTGTTCTAAGAACACTGCTGCAAGGCTCAGAGTCTCTAAGGACACAAGCCACTGGCCATGGCAGCATATTTCACCCTGTGCTCCCATAACTCTGTCTAATCAAGGGAAAAGCAGGAAAGGAAGTGTGAGCAAGAGCGAGTCATTTATCACTCTGCCTGAGCAGGGACATCTGTGGGCCTTCTCCCCTGCAGCTGATAAGAATGCTATTCACCACCAAAGAGGAAAGACCCGAGTGTGTGGCTTTGGCCCATGGAAGCCACTTCCTTAAGTTATATTTCAAATTTCATCTCATAGATGGTTTGCACCAGATTTATGAAAGACAAATCAAATGACCATTAATACGAAAAAAAAAAACTTAAATTTCAGTCCGATTGTGCACTGTTGAGTGCACTTGGAATATCATTTGACTTTATGTGAGACAGTTCTGATCCATTAAGACTTGAAAAGTCATCTTTGGAATATTAAGCCTTTTCTGGGGATTCTTTAGAAGTGTCCACACAGAATAAAGACACAAAAACAAACTGATTCTAAGTCTCTGCTTGGTGGCAAGATTCCCCTTGCCTTTTTAAGTCTCATTCCCAAGTTAAAGTGTGATTCTCTTTAAAGGTGCAAATTACATAGGTTTTCAAGGTGAAAGACTTTATATATCATAGAGCAGTCATCACTTTCACTCCCAAGATTTTGCAGTTAAGAGGAAGAACCCTTTGCCTTCTCCATTTACATCTGAGCATTTCAAATGCCTATTGGGTTTTAGTTACCTGGTGGGAGCCAGGATGGCTTGAGCTTTTTTTTTTTTTAATAATATAATAGTTTATTTTTATATCATTTTGTACTTTCGTTTTTTTTTTTTTTCCTTTCATCTCAATTGTAATCCCTGTGGGGGCTTGAGCTTTCTTAAAAAAACAGTGGTTCTAGTCCCTTAGAAGATATTAACATTCAACTTGTGGCTTGGATACCTGGTTACCAAGACTCCCCACTTCCCTACACTCACACACATACACACACACACACACATTAAGTGGAAAATTTAGCCTTCATAGAAGTAGCTGGATTTTATCTCTAATCACTGTAACAGTCATCAGAGCTGTGAGTTCTTCCTCACGGTGATGAAATAAAGAAGAATTAACCCCCAATGGCTTAGAAGAGTTATTGTGTCTGAGAAACAACTTCTTCCATCCATAAGGTTATTCTGTGGTGGAAACAGCCTTCATGATCCTGCCAGTCCTGCTGGGGAGCCCAACAGAAATGCTATGTCCTGCCCCCCCCACACACACACGCACTCCACAGGCCTCCGCTTTCTCAGCAGCAGATGAAGGGAATACCTTCATTCAGCCCCAGGGATTTACTGTCCTACAAGAAATGTGCATTTTCCGTTTGTTAGATATTTCAAAAAAAATAGTGAAATTCAAAGAATAATTCATTGACATCCATTCTTACAATTTTTCAAATATTAAGATTTTGACATTGTTCTAGATTTTTAAAACTTAATATACAGAAATATCCATTGCTACCCAGAGTGTACCCATCTTGAAGTTGATGAGTATCATTTCCACTTTGCTACACATAAGTAACATGGAGTTATATGTAGGGTAATCGAGCATTTTTAAAATGTACATAAACAGTATGCCACTCAAGCCTCTGATAAGCTACTTTTACTATTTAACACTTTAAGAATTATTTTCATATTAGTACATTGAAATCAAGTTCATTCATTTTTTTAATGCTGTGTTATATGCTTTATAAGACTATAGCACAATGTCTCCATTCCTATTTTGTCAGTATTGATTATCTAAGAATTTGTTTTGTTATTAATAAGAACACAGTGAACAATCTTACCCAAGACAGTTTCTCTAGGTCTGCACAATTCAATAAGAGTAGCCATTAGCTTAAAATGTGGCCAGCATAAATTATGAAGTGATATAAAAGCAAATACACACTAGCTTTTAAAAATATAGAGTAAATAGAGTATAAAATATGTCAGTAATACTGATATATATTCATTACATGTTGGGGTGATAATATTTTATTATATTTTCAATATTAAATATCATTAAAATAAACGTCATTTATGACAACCAGAAATTTTAAAATTATATATATGACTTGAATATTTTCACTGGACAAGGCTCCTGATCTGGCCCTTTAAGGGAAATTTATTATCCCCTGTTATAGAGCAATAATTTTTAAACTTAAAAACCAGGACTCACAATAAGAAATATATTTACTACTACTATGACCCAATTAGTGTACACACTCACACACCCCTGAAACAAAAGTTTAACAAAATGAAGTTTCACAATTATTTTTTTCATATTTTCTGCTCTGTTTTCTTAAAATAGCTTACTGGTTAAAAAACTGCCTTTGACTCACTAAATTGACTTAGGCATTCACTCACTACTAGTGACCTGAATAACGTTGCTCAAGGATCTATACCTAAACATGGAGTAAGTGTGATATAGGAATGGACATATTCAACGTTACAAGTTTCATCAAATTGTTAGCCATTTTGTGTGAGTGCGTGTATGAGTGTATGTGACCCATCAGTCCACAAACCTACAGACAGTACAAAAACTTCCCATTTTCCCACGGCCTTAACAATACCTGATATTGCCTAACTGAGCTGCTTGGATTTGAAGTGGAATTTCACTTTATTTTTAATCTTATTGCTAGTAGACTTATCATCTTTTCATGTGCTGGTTGACCTTCCACGTTTTTTTCTCTTCTGTGAATTGCTTTTGTATATCCATTGCCCTTTTTAAAAATAGGGTCATTTGTTGCATTCTTTTTATATTCTTATATTCTGGATACAGTAACTTATGTGTTCTGTGAATTGTTAAATATGTGGGTTTCCCAGTCCAAGTTTTTTTTTTGTTTATTTTTTGAATTCTCCATAAATACCTTTAATCACTCAAAAGTTTAAAAACATAAAGTAATAAAATGTCTCTATCTTTTTCTTTATGACTTTTTTTTTTTAAATCTCATTTAAGAGAATATAGAGTATTCTACTCCAAGATCATAAAGATGTTTTCCAATATTTTCTTCTAGAAGATTGGGGTTTTTTCCCCAATTGAAAATTCATGGTTGTACATAGGTGAAATACAGCTCTGCCTTCTTTTTTTAATTGTTGCAAGTAGCTGGTGTGTGGCTACTGAGAACTTCCTCACTCCTCCTAGTGTCACTGACACAGCACTTGATTTGTCATACAGCAAGTTCCTGCATAAAGAGATCTTTTTCTTCATTCTCAATCCTCAAAACATTTGTCCCAAATTTATCAGAATGAAATCTTTATTCTCACTTACACTACAGCCACATCTAGATGAACTGGCAGGAAAGTTTTAGCAACATTTCAGGGAACACATAGGCTCTCTCTTTTGCAAATAATATAAGGTCATGGAAAAAGAGAAAAAAGTTACCCAATTCATTTTATGATTCTAATTTAACCTTTGTACCAAAACTGGACAAAGACAGGCGAGAAAAAAAATATATATATGGACTAATCTCACCTTTGAATATCAATGTAAAGATCCCAAGCCAAATCTTAGTAAAACTGAATCCAATAATGTGTGAAAATAAGTTGTTGCAGTTTGCAAGCATGTGGGTAAATTTAAGAAATTAAGAATAGTTATTGTAACTCCTCCCGTTAACAGAATGAAGCAAGAAAATAAAGATTTTAAAAGATGTAGAAAAAGCAGTAGATCAAAGCCAGTAACTAGATGTAATTAAAACACTTAGAAACCTGCAAATGGAAAGACTTGTGAACGTGATCACGAGCAACTGCCAGAACCTGCAGCAGCCTAGCCCAGGCTGAAGCAGTCTCTGCTACTGAGTTCTTTCTGTGTCTTCCTTCTTTCAATGCTTTGTGTTCTTTTGCCATGCGTTCCTGTTTCTCTAGATAATTGTGTGTGTGTGTTCACATATACACATTTATAGATCTTTTAGTTTTATCTACTTACATTTCATGAAATGTTTTTCAAGGGTGTGGAGTGAAGCAGGAGGCAAACTCACCAATTCAGCACCTGTTGGGCTGGAATTTCTCCCCTGCAATTTTCAAAGGCTGAAGTCCCAGGGACCAGAGACGACTATGGAGGGGTCAGAGTAGTTGGTTTGTCATAGAGATAGATGACTTTGTTGCCTAGACAGAGGAATTGTCCTTTAGTCACTTCTTCATCTCCTGACTTCTTCTGAGAAAGCCATTATTGATGGATCCAATAAGGGTAAAAATATTTATGAAGCTTTCTATGATTTTATTTTGCCAGAGGGTAAAATAACAATAACTGACTGCCATAGCCTTTTCTAAAGATTTAAGGTTTCCAAGATCCCTACAATGACACCAAAATAAAAAGGCTGCTATTTAATAATATTGCCATCACTGTCACATCTGCATTTGACTGCTTTAAAAGTGTTTTAAGGGGCCCTCCCTGGTGGCGCAGCGGGTTAAAGCACAGCACTGAGAAGCTGAAACCACTTCCGCATGAGTTCGATTCCCGCCTGCCCCGGAGGTGACCACATGGCGCGGCAGACCTCTCCTGACCCGCCCACTGCTCCCCTCAGCAGTGTGCTTCGTCGATCTGCCTCTTCTGCTCCCCGCTCTGTCCCTGGTGAATCCTCTCACCCTCCGCATCTCTGGCCTGTACCCCAGTTCTGTATGAATAAATAAATCTTTAAAAAAAAAAAGAAAAGAAAAGAAAAAGTGTTTTAATGTGGGTCTGAGAAGTGGAGGGGGGAGGGGAAACATGTTTAATGGTAGCAAATGAATATTCTCTAAACTTTGTGTTAATAAGTAAGGGACAGAGAGCCATTACAGCGTCTGGCAATGTTGTACACAAAGAGTAATCAATACATTCTTAACTGTAAGGTCATGTGCATTAAATAAGGCAGCTCTGATGGCAGGTCAATTATGCATTGTATATTTCCTGCAGCAGGTATTGAGATATAGATCTGCTCTAGTGAGAACAGGAATGTCATCAGGAAATACCAGTTCAGACAAATCTGGGTTACCACCAGCAGGGAGGGAGCTGGATTGATTGTGGTCTTTCTCACTAAGTGGTGAAAATGTCAGGTCAGAGTGAATATTCATGTGGTCCGTGGCCTGGGGGGAAGAAAAATCAATAAGCTAAACACTCCACCTAATAATACAACTCTTTTCTCCAAGCAAGTTCTTTTTTCTTTAACCTGATATTCCTGTGCCTAATACATTGGTGATGCAAAAGACTTCATAAAAAGCCTAAGGAAAGGTTCCCTTCATCTGGAATAAGGATTATGTTAACATGGTCCTATCTAAACACAGCACTAGAAGTCTAGTTAAAATTGAAATAACATTTTCCTTAATTCCAAGGAATAACTAAACCTTTCGAAGCTATGTCAAGTGAATACACCCCCAAAAACATAATAAAGAAATCTCACATTAGTCCTTGTTGCAATTCATTTGTCCTCTGATTTTGCAAAAGCTGACCAATCTCCATATGTTTCTTCACACATGTGCTTGTATGAGAATGTGCAAGTCTTCTTTGTAGAATGGTTACATCAGATATAATAAAAGATATAAATGTTCTTGGCAGAAAGTGTCAGAATAAGAAGGCAGTTCCTCCCAAATCATAATTTTGGCTTATTTAAATTTAATTTAACAGCCTCTTCTCCTATCCACACTCAACAAATCTCCTGCCACTCCTGTGCCTAAGGTCTCAGAAGAGCTTCCATTTTTTTTCAGAACTTGCTGGCATTGGTCAGGCTTCAAAAGCGTAGTGAGTTCTGGATCCATAGCTCTTGTTTTTTGACTAGAAAGCAAATTAATTACTGTGTTTGTCCCTGCATTTTCCAGGAACCTTTTAAAGATGAACAAGAGCAGCTCTGATCTGGAAAAAGTGAGCCAGGGCTCCACAGAGAGCCTCAGCCCTTCTTTCAGGGGCATCCACGTCAGCTTCACCACGGGCTCCTCAGACAGCCTGGCCTCAGACTCCAGGACCTGCAGCGATGGAGGTAACAGAACAGACTGATGGTGGGGCATGGGTTTCTCTCAGGCCTGCAGGTGATCTGGGTTAATTGCCAGTATTTGAAAGGGCTGAGTTGGATCTCCCGTCACTGCCGTGCTTTACACAGGAAGTAGACGTCCATAGAAGCAGTTGAAAGTAATTCCCTGTTGAATGTATGATAAGGTGCCTCACCCCTTCTTGCCTGGCCTATTCCACAAGCATCCAGTGGCCGCAGGGAGGAGGCAGAAGGTGAATGCACATGAATAGACTGTTGCTGCCGAGGGTAATGACACACCTGTGTATGGGCCTGCTTTCCATGTCTATCCTCAGGTTTAGTTCTCAGGGGTTGAGTACATGCCAAGCACACACACCCATGTCTGTCTGCCCTCTCTGTCCTATGCACACACACTTGCACAGAGGCACAGTGCATAAACGCACTTGGACAGCAGGTGTGTACATAAATGTTTACTGGTTAAAGCACGGAGGCTCGTCAGCCACCATCTAGTCCACTTTCTGCATCCAAGACATGATGTCTGAGTCTGACCCAATGGGGCATATGCCTTAAAAGGAATTCTTGTTTATCTGTTATTATGAGCAGTATTCAAATCTTACACTCTTTCAACATTTGTTGTATGTGTGTTCTCTCCTGCCTTTTTCAGACTTGCTTAAACATGTGGTTTTCAACATGTGCTAGCATGACTTTCTTTCTCCATAGTAGGCAATTTTGGAGTAGAGGGTTCCATTGAAAATTCACTGTCATCGACATTTTTCTATCTAAAAGATGATGACTGCCAAGACAAAAGCAGATGTTATAAGTCAATCTGTGGTCAGTCTAATGGGAAATTGTAACATCTCTGACTTAAAAACAGGAAATCTCACAGCCTTGATGAGGGTGGGTGGTGACAAAGAGGAGTTTTCTTTTTCTTCAGATTTTCCTGAGTTTCTATCTTTTTCCTTGTCTCATTCATTGTGCAAAATTCCACAAGACAGATTATTCCACCAAGGTCTGCATGAGGCGCACAAACCCTAAGGCCCTTGCTCGTGAGCCCTGGCTGGGGCCAGCTCTGAGAGGACAGAACTCCATCAGCCACCGGCCTGCTAGTGTTGGTGGAAACAGGCCTTCATTGCCCCTGCATTTTGCTGCTCAGAACTAGCAAGTCCTGATGTTTGCTCTGAGGGCTCCTTAGGTCTGTCTAGCTGGAAAGATGAGATTAAGTCATTGGGATGGATGGAATAAGCTAGGAAAGCAGGCCCAGCGTATGTACGTTTATGAAGGCTTTTTTCCAGCTCCATCCAAGTTGCTGCAAAAGACATGTGTTTCTCTTGTTTGGTTGCTGAGTAATATTCCATTGTATATATGTTTCACATCTTTTTAATCCCGCCATCTACTTTTGGGCATTTGGGTTGCTTCCATGTTTTTCCAATTGTAAATAAAGCAGTAGCTTATGAAGGCTTTGAAAAGAGAGAGAGCAATGAGGGCTGATAGAAGGTTTAGGGAATACTTCTCTCTTTTCAAGAAGATGGAATTTGAACTCGTGTCTAAAGCACAGTTAGAATTAATGAAGTGGTGGGGCGGGGCTGGTAGGTTAGGGAAACAGTAAAGGGGGAGCGAGGCTCAAGGTTACCAGTGCACTGGGGAAAGGTAAGGCTAGCCTGAGTCACTTCTGTGGCAGCAGGTGAGGGAAGAGATGGGATGTGAGGTTCGTTTGGAAGCAGAAAGCTGGATTGGAGAGGTTCTCAAAGTCAGTTTGTGGAGGTGGGAACTAGAGAGCCAGTGGGGGCTTATGGTATTAATGGTGACACCTAAGTAGACATTCTTTAACTGGAATGAGCCCGTGTCTGTGGTTATTCCATCAGCCAGTTATTCTATGGAAGTTCAGTTCAGAATCTGAATTCTTAGATCAACAAAGAGCATTTGCCTTGTTTTCAGGTTCCGGTTCTTTAGGGAGAACTTCTCGCTGTTGCTCCTGTGTATGTGGCTCTGCACCCAGAAACAGGCTTTGAAACTGGCCGTAAACCAAAGGCTGGCCAGCTCACTCACTCTAATCTCTCTCAACTTTTTAGTATCTCTTAAGCATTAGTCTGGAGAATATCCAAAACCCTAAAGTATAAAGAACCCTTCCTTCAGCTTCTCATCATTAGCCAAAGCAGCTTTGCTTTAGATCTGTTATTGAATAATTACCTTTCATTTCCTTAAGCCCTTACTCACTTTTACCTCAGAACTGAAATATTTACCCTGATATCACACCTCTTGTCACTATTTGGCATCTAGTACTGAAACTGAGAAAGTGGATCAGAATAGGAAGGTAAAATTAGTTGAAAGTGAGTTCTTTGAAGTCATATTGTCCACCTCCCAAACATTATATTTGAAGTCATGACACCATTAACTCTCCATTCATTTTGTCAGTAGAGCTCACTGAGATAAAGGGCGCATTTTGCTGACCGTCTGGATCCCAGCACAGACTGGCCTGAGTGATGTGAGCACAGTCACTAGGTGCCTATCAATAGTTGGTATAAACTTTTTGAAAGCTCTTCAGAGTTAATGGTTAGTTTGTTTTGTTATTTAGATTTTATGACAAATGGTTGTAACCTTTATAAGAAAAACATAGTTGTAATCTGTAACTCTGTTGTGTCTTAAAAATGAGTTTGTCTAAAGGTTATGTTTACCAAATGCCATATTTGTACCAGTATTCATTCTCCTCTTTATGTTTATGTCACTTTCATACTCCTGTAAGTACATCTGTCATCCCATTTGTCCATGTGGGCCATTCAGTTGGACAGTGTCAGCTGAGTGGAAGGAAGAATCTGTCTAAGCAGTTGTCTGGTCTGTGCTTGGTTTGGCAGGTCCAGACTGCTGTCAAGACAGATCCAAGGATACTGTCAAGGGGGAGGATGGAAGGATGAATGGATGGGTGTGAAGGGACATGATCAGCTAAATGATCCTCAGAAATGGTCATGAAGACTCTGGTGCTTTAAATGGTTACTTTTAAATATGCAATCCAATGTAACATTAAGATCATTTTACTTTTAATTTAGGGTAGCATTAAAATTGTAGGGATGCCAGCTTCCCATGTTACAGAAAACTAGAGATGCTTGTTTGAATGGAAATATGCAGTAGACTAGAGATTTAACTACACTGTGAATATCAGTAATAATCACACATAAATGTATGTACCCATCAATGTTAGTATCCTTATTTTTACAGCTAGCAAACCAGAGATACAGAAAGTTAAATATCTTCACAATCACCTTGATTTTTTTCAATAATAATGCCAAGCTGATTTTTTTGATAACACATGCATGAATTCAATGGTTAATTTGATAGGTAACTGTTGAGAGCAAACTTTATGTTGGATATAATTCTAAATGTTGAAGATCCATCAGTACCTTTGCTCATGGAGCAAATCCATTGTTTACTAGGTCTAGACAGACAATGAGGAAGATCAAGGAGTAAAGTAACTAATGTATCACACATAGTAATTGCCTCGGGGGGAAATCCAGCCATTCAGGATGGTTTGCCAAGGGGAGAGACAGAGACAGCAAGTCCACAAAGATCAGACATCAGTCAGAAGAATGATGGCCTGACTCCTGAGAATTTGCTTCCTGCCTTGGGCCTTCATTGGAAACCTGTAAGAAGTCATATATTATAAAAAGGCATCTGAGAAAAACAATCTAAAGCTCTCTCCTTAAAAATACTGTTGTTTAACTATTTCATAGACTTGTTAGAGCATTGGATCCCGAATTGATGGGTTCATTCTAAATGACCTTTGCACCATTATGCCTCTTTCCACCCCCAACCAACTCTCATGAGAAAGACCGAATGGGCTCTAATGGGGGAGCACATAATTGAAGGGTGAGGAGGCGATCTCAAAGGAAAGATAGTTATTTTTAGGATTTTCTGTGGCCTAAGCCTTACTATGTCACTAAAGTGATGCTTTCTTTTAAACTATGCCCTTTAAACTGAATTTTAAAATATTACTTTAATAAGGTTAATATCTGCTTGTGATAAAAACCCAATCTTTGGGTGCCACAGCCCAATTTACACTGCCACTTTTAATTTTTTTCATTTCATCCCAGAAATATTTCTCCGAATTTTGAATATCATAAAGTTAAATTTTATACCTTTTTGTACTTAATATATCTCAAAATCTTTCAAATCAGAACCTGTAGGTGATCTCTCTCTTTTTTTTTTTTAATGCTATATATTCTTTCATTGTATGAATTGGTGAAGTCCTTCTCCTGTCTATGCATGGTGAGGTTATTTTTATTAAGAGACATACTTTAAAATCTTTGGTAAACGTGTCTATAAATTCTTAGAGGAAGTGGAGTTCATAGGTCAAAATGTTCACACGTTTTTAATAGATGTTCCCAAACTATCCTCTAAAAATGACAACTCAGACTTTCATTACAGCATGTGGAAGTACTTTGAACCAACTTACTTTTAGTTTTACTATTAGTTTAGTAAATTACGAAAACCCTTCATAATTGTGTTGTAAGAAGAGATGGAAAGATCAGGATTCCAGAACCACACATGGGTTGTAGGATATTTTCCATTACCCTATTTTCCAACCCAAAACAGTGCTGCTATTTTTTTTTAATTTGCATGCAAATTGCAGTTGCATCTTGATGATTGTTTCCTGGGATGATGAAGTGGTCCAGAGAGACTCTGCTCAAATGCCACATTTTGCATTCAGTTGTAAAATGCTAATAACATGCTTCCATTTTCAGAACACATTTACCTTCTTGAAAAAGCAAATGTTCCTTTTGAAGGAATGCTTTGTTCTTTTTTTTTTTTTTTTTTAACATTTAGAGTTGAGCCTCTTCTGAGGATGAAACCAAACAAGAGGTTGCACAATTTTCCTTTAGAGGAAAAAGTCACAGGTGAGGCTAGAACATCCCCTCCATGCCCCTCCCTCTCCCAGAAGAGGGAGAAGGAGTTGGCAGAAGCTGGCAAGGCTGCCCCTTCCCATATGATATTGGCAAAGGGCCTGCCCAGGTGGCTTGAATTCCCTCACCCTTGACAAAGAAGGCAGGAATGCCACAAAGTGTCTCCAGCTTTGTTGTCAAGCCTCACATTTAATAGTGCTCAAGAAATACTAACAGTACGAGTGGATAAATATATTCAGCCACGTCCAGTTCCTCATTTTAAAAAATGATCCATAGAATAATCCAAAAACCAGAAAATTCTGATTTGCTTGATCTTACCCAAAGTTGGAGAATAGACTAACACCAAATCTCAAGTTGGATCTTGCAGACTATTAGCTGAGGCTCAGTCCTGTGCCTCCATATTTAGTGGGGTGACAGCCCATCTGCTGTCAGAAGGTAGAGCCGGGCATCCAGGAAGCCAAGGACACTCACTCATCAGACCCCAAACTGGACTGACCACTTCTTCTATAAGCTCAGCTCCTGTTTGGGCTGTAGAGAACAATGAAGGTACCTATTAAAACCCAGCAAAAGGAGAGGGATCTATAATAAAGAAAACCTCACTGTACTGCATTTGAACTTTTGGCCTGCATTTCTGCATGAAGGTTAACCTGGTTTCCCTGATCACTGAAATGCTGAAATTTCTCTGCTTTCTAAATATAATGCCAAGTAGTTATATATAGTGTGACTAGTGGACACCAACTTTCTGAGAGCCCACCTCCTTGTGCAACATAGTGTGTGTTTCCCACTACAAACTCTTGCTCATTTTTGAAGCATCCACAAGAAAGATGCAGAGGGGTCCTCGTTAGTCAGCTACTGGCTTTCTGTGCAGAATTGGAAATCAAAAGGAAGGGGCTGGGACTAAGAACTCTCTGGCCCAGCGAGGATGCAGAATCATTTTTAAAACCTACCAAAGAGGTAACTGTGAAACAGACAAAGTTCCCAGAAAATATTTTCCATGTTCAGCCCTTATATGCTGTTAACTGTACGCCAGAATTTGGAGACAGCCTTGAACTAGAATATATTTGAACTCATCTTGTGAGTCATGGCGTTTTAGAGTTGTGAAAATATGGGCTGTTGGCCAGGATTTTTATGCACGTTTTTTCCTGAACCAGTAGTTTGTGGATTTTTAAACTACTTTTGTGTCAAGGTATAATTGTTCCTTCCTGGTTCTTCTAAATTTGGAATGTGGCAGTTGCCCCAAACAGTAAGACTCAGCCATGTCTTGCTATGGCCATGTATCTGAGGAAGTAGCTCCCCCAAGTAAGAGTCAAGAAACTGAAGAGTTCCAGGGGGTCCTTAGAGATGCCCCCACTGCTATAGAAGACTAGAAACTACTGCTTGTCCTGCGGAGAATCAGTTTCATTAGGAAGGACCACATGTGGGGATCTCGTTTGAGTGGCCTCATGAATGTAAATGTTTCATATGTCCTGGGAACTACAGGAAGAAACGATGATCTCCTTACCAACTGTGGCCCCATATCTCGAGAAAGACTTAAAAAGGACCCCTCAGGGCCCTCCCTGGTGGCACAACGGGTTAGGACACAGC
The DNA here is from genome assembly GCF_000260355.1 of Condylura cristata. NCBI lineage: Eukaryota > Metazoa > Chordata > Mammalia > Eulipotyphla > Talpidae > Condylura > Condylura cristata. The sequence continues at coordinate 16,646,766 of NW_004567115.1, forward strand.
AATGCAAGCTAGTGACAGCCCCTGCAGTGTGAGTTCGATCCTTGGCCCCAAAGGTGACCCACATGGTGTAGCAGACCTCTCCTGACCCTCCTACCACTCCCCTCAACAGTGTACTTTGTTGATCTGCCTGTTCTGCTCTCCACTCTGTCTCTGGTGAATCCTCTCACTGCCCCTGCACCTCTGGCCTATACCCCAATTCTGTATGCATAAATAAAAAAAAAGGACCCCTCAGGAGGAGGGGTATGGGATCAAAAACGGAGGTGGGGGGGAGGGAAGTGCACGGGGCTATGGTGATGGCACATGGGTGACTCGGTGATGGGAAACCCACAGGGATTATAATTGAGATAAAAAAAAAATGAACAAAATGATGTAAAAATAAACTATTATATATATACATCCCCTCCTATATATATATATATATATATGTATATATATATATACTTATATAGGACCCTCGTTTAGAAGCATGTCTCCAGTCAATGATGGTGGCCTGTTCTAGAACTAGGAAGATTTTTTCCCTAAAATACAAATATCATACAGATGCCCAGATATGAAGGTGAAGTCTGCATTTCAGATAAGCCCCCCTTCAGCAGATGAGCCCTTTATGTTGGGTGGAGGGGGAGAGCTGTGATCGGGAACATCCTCTTATCCTCTGATTTGTGAGAGCATGATTCAGTAATTGTGGGGCAAATGGAATCTCACAATTAAAAAAATATTAATAATCCACACACTAAACCTTGAAGCCAGCTCCCTCTTAATACCCAGTGTCTCTTGCCAGATTTACCCAAACCTTTATGGGATATAGATTTGATCAAAGGCTCTGACTGACACAGTGCCCATAGGCAAGCAAGAGAATAGACTCAGAGTAAAGAGGAAAATCCCTTGCGACTACCTGAGCCCATGAGTTATTCTTTGTGCTGGACCTGACCTTGCAATCTAAAGCAGAATCCCTAGATTCTCTTTGGAAGTCTAGGTAGTACAAAGTGTTCCAGATTTTTTTGTTTGTTTGTTTGTTTTTAAGATTCCTGCTACCCATACAGATTGGAAAGTTTACCAGTGGCAATTGTGGAAACTAAAGATAGAGAATGTTGAAGCAACACAACTGTCTGTCTAGAGGTATTTTATTTCAGGGGCAGCTTTGAGGCAAAATACCTATTAGGAGAGGTTGAACATGGAGAGTGGCTGAAATTATAGACTATTAGTGCTGGAAGGGCCTTCACTCTGATGCTTTCTGGTTATTTTTAAAATGAAGCAACTGGATTGGGTAAAGTTACTAGGTAGTTATGGGCTCATTCTGCTGCCCACCCCCAGATCAGAGTCCATGTCTGCAGAAAGGGACATGGTGGTGGCATCAAGGAGAGCGGAGAGCCAGGGACACAAACAAGTTTAAATGGGAAAATCAGCACCAGGCTTAAAGAAAGCCTAGCGCAGAAACTCATTTCCAGAAGCCTCCTCAGCCAGCTGGACTGGGAGCCCCAAGAGGACCACCCATACTCAGACTTCCCTCTCAGTGGAGGGGCTGGTTGTTTTGTTTTTTTTTTTTTGTTGTTGTTTTTTTTTTTAAAGATTTATTTATTTGTGCATACAGAACTGGGGTACAGGCCAGAGGCTCAGGGGCAGCGAGAGGCCTCACCAGAGACAGAGTGGGGAGCAGAACAGGCAGATGGACAAAGTACACTGCTGAGGGGAGCAGCGGGCGGGCCAGGAGAGGTCTGCCACACCATGTGGTCACCTCCGGGGCAGGCGGGAATCGAACTCATGCGGAAGCGGCCTTAGATTCTCAGTGCTGTGCTTCAACCCGCTGCGCCACCAGGGAGGGCCTGGTTGTTTTGTTTTTTATCAGTAATCTCATATTCTTGATTGATGTCTTGGTAACGTTTGTTTAGAGACTGTATATGACTTAGGGCGTAGGATCACACCTCTTGAGGTACATGTCGCCATACCACACTAACCACCAAAGCCCCCATAACTGGAGGAGCGGTTAAAGCACATTCCGACCCCATCTCCATCATCATGTTGAGAATCAGACCCCTCAAGGGTAGCAGAGAGGCCAGGAAATGGGTATGTTTGTATTCACGCACCAGGCCTCTTGCTCAAGGCTGGGGACTTGGTGGCTAAGTCCGTGTGACCTTTGAGAGCCTCATCCACTGGCCTGTTTGTCCCTGTATTGGCCTGGGGCCCACGGAGGACTCCGCCGCTGCTGCTCGAGGGGGGAGGTGGAAAAAGTGTTTCAGCTGCCACCCCAGCCTTCATCTGTCCCCACTGCTGACCAGGCTTTCTCCTAGAGTGTTTGGGGGTTTGGGGGGACGGGGTGGGACTCCAGGGTTTCCGAGCCTGCTGACCTCAGTTGTGACTAGGACCCCCTACCTCTGTCTGTGTCCTGTGTACCTCCATCCTGATGAAGAAAGGAAAATACATGAACATGTAGAGTGACTGTGTCACTATTACTTGTTTTAAAATTAGCTGGGCCTCCTGCTAGGGATATAAATCACTCATTCAACCTTGCTTGTGAGTGCCCCACCTGTTTTAGCAATTCACAGAACTTGCAGTGATCTTGATAAACCACTGGAAGCAAGAGTGCTTGCCCACAGCAGTGTGGAAGCAGCAGAAGGGAGCATGAGAAACATCCCGCCCCCCTCCTAGGTGCCAGAGATGGGGAGCTGACCAAGGTGTAAGTGTGGGTCACACAGCCCAACTCCTGGGTCCAGGGTTTCTCTTTGCATGAACCTGTTGGTCCCCAGCCCCTCTTCAATAGGCCTCATACCTCAGCTTTGTCCTCCTGTGGCTTTGCCGCTAGACTTGCCCTGGGACAGAGGGTCCTGGTGTCACACGTTGATGTCCTAGTGAATGAAGCCGGGACGTGTGTGTCTGCACCCACCTTGATATGGAGAGGGTCCCTCTACCCTGTGGAACATCCAAGGAAGGTGGCCCAGCCTTGGGCAGAGGAACTTGGTGCCAGTGTTTACTCCTGAGGGCTCCGTTCTGCTTATACTGTGATTGGGAAGCGCAGAGCAGGACTCTGCACGCAGATCACTGACCATTCGCGAGCAGTCCTGGAAAGGCCACGCGCATCCAAGCGAGTGACCCAGACTAGCACTTGGTTTCTTTGAAGCTTTTCGCCACTGCCTCAGGGCATGTGTTCACTGTGTTCTTCCATCCCTGTCTTCCTGCTTAGTGGGAGAGGTCGAGAGAGACTTCACCTGCCCTGCTCTGTTGGTACTATGCACGGTGAACAAAATGAAGGTGCTCACCATCAGCCCCCCGAGTCTGAGGCCTGTGTTTCTTTCCCACATGAACCTACAGAATAACCATGTGCATTTTATAACCCATGAGCCCATGGAGTAACTACAATCTGTTACTCCAGTAGTAGCCACGTCATCGTGGAGTCAGGCCAAATGAAAGAAATGAGTGTCGTTTGCCCGTTTCTGTCTCCAGCACCCATGCTTTGTCCGATGTGTTGTTTTCCCTGAACTCTGGTTACACTGATCTGTCCCTTTCACCTGTTGACACAAAGACTGTGAAGCCTGGCATCGCCCTGTCTTCCCTGGCCCTTGCACTGCCCATCCGTGTGCTGCCTGGGCAGGTTTTCAGAAGGTCTGCAGAAATCTGGGGTCGTAATAATCACGCTTCCCCAATTCAGACCCCGGGTCTGCCTGCACCGGGCTCAGGCTGCAGGCCAGGAAAGACTCCCTGCTAGGAAAGACTCCCTGCCCTCGAGAAGTTTCTTCATTTACCAAGTCCTGTTCCTCTGCCTGCTAAATGCCTGTGTGTCTGCCATAACCCTGAGCCAGCAAGTGCCCATCAAAACTCACATCTACACACTCAAAGGAGGCAATTTTTAAAAAATATTTATTGATTTATGCATACAGAGCTGGGGTACATGCCAGAGGTGCAGGAGACGGTGAGAGGATTCACCAGAGACAGAGGGGAGAGCAGAACAGGCTGAATGACAAAGTACACTGCTGAAGGGAGCAGCAGGCGGGTCAGGAGAGGTCTGCTGGACCGGGGCTGGGGATCGAATTCATGCTGAAGTGGCTTTAGCTTCTTAGTGCTGGGATGGGAGGGCCCACAAAGGAGCCAGTTTTACTGGAGCCATACTGGGCCTTCTAGATACCGGACTTTAAAAAAGAGTCCATTCAAGCCCTCTTGTCAAGTTTGCTGTTTCTGTGACATTGTATGCAAAAGTACATTGAAGGAACCTAAGTGTCCACCCTGGGGAGACTGGTTAAATGAAGCATAATGGTCCCTCTTGTGACATATTATGGAACGGCTCTTAAAAAGAATTCAATCTCTACATTAGATGTGAAGTTTTCCCTAAGATGTAGTGTCAAGTGCAGAAAAGCAGTGTTCCAAACAGCAGCCACAGTTGCTGTTCCTTTGTGTAAAAGGGTGCTTGTGCGTTTACTTGGGTCATTGGGCACATTCCAAGGATGTGTGAGAAATTGCTACCAGTGGTTTGCACTGATGGGAGGAACAGGGTGCTTAGGGACAGGGTAAGAGGGAGATTGCAGTAATACTGTTTACTTTGTATGTCTCCCTGGTGGCACAGTGGGTTAAAGCGTAGCACTATGAAACTGTCTGCAGTTACTGCAGCACGAGTTCGATCCCCAGCCCCGGAGGTGACCCACATGGCGCGGCAGACCTCTCCTGGCCCGCTTGCTGCTCCCCTCAGCAGTATATTTCCATAGATCCACCTGTTCTGCTCCCCACTCTGTATCCGGTGAATCCTCTCACCCCCCACACCTCTGCCTGCACCCCAGTTCTTATATAAATAAATAAATCTTTGAAAAAGAAATACTGTTATTTGCATTTTGAATTTTGTTCATGGAGCACATATTGTCTCTTCAAGAAAGAAATTGCTTGGACCTGGCAGTAATGGCATTGACCTCTAGACTGATTGTTTATTTCTCTTTCAGGCCCATCCTCTGAGCCCACTCACTCGCCCACCAGCAGTGGGAAGAAGCTCTTCGCTCCTGTTTCATTCCCCTCGGGCTCCACCGAGGATGTGTCCCCCAGCAGCGCTCTGCAGCCCCCGCCTCTCCCCCAGAAAAAGATAGTGAGCCGGGCAGCTTCTTCGCCAGATGGCTTCTTCTGGACCCAGGGCTCCCCCAAGACAAGAACAGCGAGCCCCAAGCTGAACCCCAGTCACTCGGAGACCAACGTCTGCGTCCACGAGGACTCCCACTTGAGCCACTCCTCCAGATATGGTCCTGGGAGCCGCCAGCACCAGATCTTCTCTTCGGAGCCTCTGGAGAAAACCTTCAAAGGCAATGGCCACTGGGTCCCAGCACCGGGGTCGGCGGGCAGCAAAAGCATCTGTGGGAGCTCTGGCGCCCAGTGCAAAGGGGCCCCCTCGGCCTCCTCCTCTCAGCTGAGCGTGTGCAGCCAGGCGTCCAGCAGCAGCACCCAGCTGCACCTGCGCAGCCTCCTGAGCAGCATCAGCAGCAAGGACGGCACCTACAAGAAGCTGGGGGGGCTCTACGCCCAGTCCCTGCTCCGCCTGGTGGCCAAGTGTGAGGACCTCTTCATGGGTGGCCAGAAAAAGGAGCTGCACTTCAACGAGAACAACTGGTCGCTCTTCAAGCTCACCTGCAACAAGCCCTGCTGTGACTCGGGGGATGCCATTTATTACTGCGCCACCTGCTCCGAGGACCCCGGCAGCACCTATGCTGTGAAAGTAGGTACCAGCCCTCCTTCCCATGGGCGGCCGGGGCTGGTCCTGGCTATGGCCGCGCTATGGCGAGAGCAAGCACTTTCACCCCCCAGACTCAGAAGGGGTTGGTTCCTAAGGTGCCTCTTAAAAGTTAACGCCCAGTGACTTCACACGATGCCTGACCAGGACACCAGATCAATGAGAGTCACTCCATGCTTTCAGGAGTGAACCTATGGTCTAGTTAGGTTAATGAAGCAGTTGCCTTTTTTTTTTGTTTTATGCATACAGAGCTGGGGTACAGGCCAGAGGTGCAGGGACAGTGAGAGGATTCACCAGAGACAGTGGGGAGCAGAACAGGCAGATCGAAGAAGTAAACTGCTGAAGGGAGCAGCGGGGCAGGTCAGGAGAGGTCTGCCGCGCCATTTGGGTCACCTAGCTCTGGAGCGGAGATGGAACGCATGCTGCAGTGGCTTTAGCTTCTTAGTGCTGTGCTTTAACCTGCTGAGCCGCCAGGGAGGGCCAGCAGTTGCCTTTTAACGCAACAAAGTTCATTCCCTCCGTAAAGACAGGGGAGGTCTCTACTAGGTGCTTCTCTATGCCAGGTATTTTAGCAAGGTCTGATTATGTAGAGAAGAATTAAGGCACCTGTGGATTAAGCTTTTACTCTGTGAGGGAGATGGACAATTAAGATAGTGTTCTTCAAGTGCTAGAACCAGGAGAGCTCAATGTAGGCATCATCTTGAACAATAAGACTAATAGCACTGGTTGCACATTCACTATATAATTAGTCTTCGGGGCATATTAACCACGTGACCTCGAATCCTCACAGGGTGAGTAGTTTAATGGGAAACCTCAGGCTTCGAATGCTTAAGTAACCGGCCCACAGCTAAGTTGGTGGCTGATAGGATTTTAAACCTGTTCTCTTCGGTGGCTCAATCTTATGCTGCAGTCCTATCAGTTAAGGAAATGGTGTTCAGAGAAGTTAAGGGCCTAGTCCAGAGTCATAGACCTCTTCACAGCGTGAGACTGGCTCAGTGCTGTTGCTGGTGCCCCACAGCTCTGAGGCTGTAGCTCTGGGCAGCCTCATCCAGTTAGCTACACCCATCTGGCCACTCTGGTCTCTGCTGCCTACTCTGGTCCTTTCATGTGACCTTTCCTTTTTCTTTTTTTTCTGGTCTGCTTTGAATAGCTGATGGACCTATGAGCTTTCTAGAAAAGCAGGCTTTTATGGAATGCAAAGAGGAAGTCCCTAAGTGCTTTTCTTCCCCCACCTGTCCCAAACCTCTTTATTTCAGGTTAGAAAACACACACACACACACACATACACTCACATACACAATGGGTAAACTAACAAAAAAAAAAATGGCTTAATGGGATAGCTTCCTGCTTGCCAGCAATATTTTTTAAATATTGTAACAATTAGCCAAGGAAAGTTGTGGTAAATTTTGAGATTTTTCCTTTGGACACAACCATAAAATACTAATTGGGGGTCCCTGATTTTGTGTTCCGGGGCTATCTAAAATTACTTGGTTGCCTTCCTGTGTACAAACTAGGGAGGGGGAGACTGCCTGGAAGATCTAGTTTATTGTCAGAAATAAGATTAAGCCAAGACAGGGCCATTCTGATGAGAAAACACCAGTGTCCTGAATCAGTCTGTGCTGCTCCTTGAACTTTGCCTCTTTACATCTAATCCCATTAGCTACTTTGCTTGGTAAGCCTCCGCAGTCACGTCTTCAGCCACAATTAAAAGAAAAATTCTGGCATCTCCCTTCCTTTCAGAATGGTGTTGTCAGTAGAGGGAAAAGTGAACGGACTCTCCTGTGAGCTTAACATGACTATCCGGGTTATAACCATGGTCCCAGAACTAGGGTTCTGTCCCAACCAATGAAAGCATCTTAAATTTGAACGCCCTGAAAATCAAGGGGATGAAGGTTTCTTTAGGAGGCTTTTCCCTTTTGCTAGCCCCAGTGAGTTTGAGAGAGTGATGTGTGAATCATCCTGTCTTCTACACTGAACCCTGCCTGTGTTCCAGTCATGCTCACCTTGTCTCCTGTGGCTGGACTGGGCAGCTCATTCAGTGTTAAGAGGGAGCTAATCTTTCCATTTGAGGAAGCCTAGAAAACTCAGCTTTGCCAAAGGATGTAAAATGCAGGCTTTGATCCTCATGTCATTAGAAATAGAAACCATAAGGAAACCAGAAGGCAGACTCCACCCTTTAAGGGAAGGAGCCCCAGGGGTTTCCTAGCTCACTTGCCTGGAGACTGCTTAGCAACTTCAAGACTGTCTCTTACTGTGTGAAAAGGAAATTTGAAGAATGGCTGCAAATATTCAGAGCCTGGGGAACAATAATAGCAATTTGCAAATGTGCCTGGCCTGGTAGCTGGGAGGTGGGCTGAGGGTGGTGTGGGACTGTTCGTGGAACATCATTTCACATGTGCAGCTGTCGCACTTTGTGAGCAAGCCGGTCTAGACTGAATAGTCACCCAGAAGCCGCAGGAGGGACTGGGCCCCTTTCAGACCGCCTGCCCTGAGCTCATTTCATCTGCGCATGGCAAACAGGAGCCCACACGGAAGTCCCCACTGACAACAGCAGGCTTGCACCTGCGCCTGCTAATGGCAAAGCCTCTGTTCTGGGCCCGAGACCTGTGCAGCCACATGAAAGCTGCTCTTGTAGCCCCACTCTGGGGATATCTGGGGGGTTGGGAGGACTGTTGGCTCCATATGAGTTTTTAAAGTTGTTTTATACCTCAGTCAACCAGAACTCCAGTTCCGTAATTAGGGACCTGCTTTCAGCTGGCTGTGCCTTTTTTATTGAATAGAACGTGACTTAGTCCAGATTCTTACCCAAAATACGGCTAGGGCTCCAAGGTTCAAATGAGACTTGGCTCAGCAAAAAGTTGGAAATTTGAGCTGAACCAGAGGCTTGTTTGAAGCTCTTGATTCCCCTCTGAAAATGAAATGGGGATGGAATGGAGGGGGATGGGAAAGAGAAAACCTCTTTCCTCCTCTCCTCTTCCCCCCCACCCCACAAAGTACACTGAGGGATGATCTCAGGGCACCAGTGGTATTAACATGCTGTGGGCACAGGCACAAGCTCTCCAGGGCCAGCGGTGAGTATCTTGCTAGAGAACCAGCTAGGTGATTTTGAGAGCCAGCCAGCCCGGTTGTAGTTTATTTGCACCTTCACTTGCATCTCTGCAACTGTCAAGGGCTCCACTGGAGCACTGTGCCCCAGTGTGTGTGTGTGTGGGGGGGAGGTGCCCAGCCTCTGGTAGCCCTGAGAAAGGAGATTCTTGGAAGTACTTCCCAGCCCCTGGACTGCTGCCCTGTCTGGGTGGTGCACTCACCTGCCAGCCAGCTCTGGATTGTGGCAACACCACATGGCTGTAGCCAGATTGGGGAGCAATCACCATGGCAACCTTTCCCGTGAGCCTCTCCTGCTAGACCTGAGCTGAAGACACACCTGTGTTGTTTCATTGCAGACTCACAATGGCCCTCTGAGGAAGCAACTGTCACCACCCCCATATGCAGAAGAGACAGACTTCAAAAGAAATGCAGCTTCTCCCCAGTTTATGTGGATTCTGTTTGTGAATCCACTGCTGACATGTATTTGTAACCCCCACATTTGTGCCACTTTTGTGGGTATTCCTAGACATGCATAGAGTAGGGGTACAGGCTTGCAAGAACTTTCCTTGTATTGCGCCTAGTAGCTATGATTCGGGATTTGCTAAATGAGTATCGGTTGTAACTTCCCAGTATTTGTAGAATTCATATTTAAACCAAGATTTTTTTCCATCTTAAGCCCATACTTGGGGCAGTGAGAGTCCTTCTCAAGTTATATAATCTTGGGCAAACCACTGAGCATCTGAAAGCCTCAATTTTCTTCTCTGTAGTAACATCTGCTTCGTTCCCTTGTTTGAGATTTAATGAGACACTGCTTGAAAATGGTTAGTAGGTATAGTCCACACATGACCTGTAGGAGTTAAGTGGGTGTCTGTTGTCGTTGAGAAGCCCTCCTGGAAGGTATTCAGGCCCACATCAGGAGTGACAGCCCCACACCTCCGTCATGACACAGCAGACAGTGCTACAGACAGTGGCGGGTGTGTATGTGATTTTCTTTTTCTTTTTTTTAAAGATTTATTTATTTATACATACAAGAACCGGAGTGCAAACCAGAGGTGTGGAGGGTAAGAGGATTCACCAGAGACAGAGTGGGGAGCAGAACAGGCTGATTGACTGAAATACACTGCTGAGGGGAACAGCAGGCGAGACAGGAGAGGTCTGCCGCGCCATGTGGGTCACCTCCCTGGCCAAGGATTGAACTCACATGGCGGGAGCTTCACTGCTGTGCTTTAACACGTTGTGCCTCCAGGGAGGGCCATGTATGTGATTTTCTTAAGCGCCTCCTCCCACTTCCTTTAGTTAAAAGTGTGCTAGAAAACTGTCGCTGAAAAGCTGTCAGTGGGCTGGGCTGGAGTAAGAGTGATCTGCAACCGTGCATTCCAAAATCATTGTTGTTAGTATCATAGGAAGCAAAGTCAAGGATAAAATAAATTTCCTTCTATTTCTAGCCTACTTCTGTAAAAAAGTACTAAACCAATGTGTTATCTTCTACCCCAACCCCCAGTTACTTTCACAAAATTTTCCTCAGCCTGGACTCTTTTATGCCCGGTTTCATGCCCCAAAGTTGTCTCTATATCTGCAATATAAAATAAGTCTCTGTGAAAAGGTGCTGCTTGTAGAAATTCTAAACATCACCTGTAAGCATCGGGGTGCTTCAGAACCACAGCTGTAATCCTTCCAGTGGGGCAAGGCCACAGCCCAAAGGTATTTGGGGATTATTTGCAGGAGGATATTTTATAGGTAGATGCAAGAGGCCTTTCTTCTCAGGAGTACACACTGTCCTTGCCTTCTATAAAGCATAACTGAGGTTGCACAATCTTTTTGAAGGAGGGGACCACAAACCATCTTCAGTCCCTTTCAAGGTAATTACAAGAGCACCAAAGCCTGACCAAGGGCCATCATGTCTGGCTCCAGACTCTCCAGTAATGGGGCAGCCTGCTGAGACATGGTGGAGCTGAAGATCCTCCGGTGGCAGGTGCTGTCATTTGAACTAGAAGATGCTGAGGAGGCGGGAAAGAGGCCCTGATGGGAATTTCCCAGAGGAGCTTGAGCTCATCTGCTTGTTTATGCCTACCTTCAGTTCAGAGGGTTCTCTGGGCTCTTGGGCTCACCGTCCCTAGAGAGCTTTCTGTTTTATTTCTATTACTCTGACGCATCCTTAAAGGAAACGTGCTTCCTCAGAGGAGCTCCGCCAGCTAGCAGCCTGCATCTTCATCTGGATCTAGAAACTAGGGCGGCTTGAGAGAACTCAGCCAAGTCCTGGAGGTTGAGGGTCCACATCTGCCCCACAATTCTCCCAGAAGGTTGCACCTGAAGTGAAACATATCCACTGACAGGTAGCTACCCATTTGGGTATGAAGGTGAGGAGCAAGGCGGGCAGTTTGTACAAACTGCTGAGAATGTGCCCAGCCCGCTCTATATGGGGCGATGGTAATCAAAGAAATCGCCAAAATACATTCAAGGTGGCTGCCCCACCTTTGACATTTCCAAAAATCAGCAAGATGTGAGTTTCTATTTCTCCCTCAGCCCTCACAGACTCTCTTGTCTGTCATTTCTCTCATAGCCAGAGGCTGTCAACAGGTATGTCGTGGTGGTGTCAAGGGCATTGATATACTTGTGACCATTTGCCTATTTTTCTGGAGAACTGCCTGTTCATACCTTCTGTTCTCTCTTTGGTTTGTTCATTTATCTTCTCATTTTTGTGTTGTAAGTTTTTTTTTTTTTTTTAATAAAGTCTGGGTATATCAGATATATATTTTGCAAACACTTTCTTCCAATCTGCTATCTGCCCTTCTGTTTGCTTACTGGTATCTTTTGAAGCACGGAAAGTTGAATGTTGATGCTTATCAACTTTCCCATTAATGAACCAGGTTTCCAGAATGGTAGCTGAGAAACATTTGCCCCACCCAGGATCTCAAAGATACTTTCCCGTGCTCTTTCTAGAAGTTGCAAGTTGGGGGGTCCTGGCGACGAAGTCCTTGCAATCCATTGTTGGTTCGTCTGTGTGTGTGACGTGCGGTGACGCAGGTTACCTTAAGGCTTAAGTTCACCTTTAGCAGATCCAATCACCCCAGCACTGATGGCCCAACAGAACAGTGAACCCCTGTCATGACCCCACTTCTCCTCTTCTCCGCAGATCTGCAAAACCCCGGAGCCCAAAACGGCCTCGTACTACAGTCCCTCTGTGCCCGTGCACTTCAACATCCAACAGGACTGCGGTCACTTTGTCGCCTCCGTGCCCTCCAGCATGCTCTCGTCTCCTGATGTGCCCAAGGACCCTCTGCCTACCCTGCCCCCGCCGCCCCCAGCCCAGGAGCAGGACTGTGTGGTGGTCATCACCCGAGAGGTGCCCCACCAGACCGCCTCTGACTTTGTGCGGGACTCGGCCACCAGCCATCAGTCCGAACCCGAGGTTTACGAGCGGCGCGTATGCTTCCTGCTTCTGCAGCTCTGCAACGGGCTGGAACATCTGAAGGAGCACGGGGTCATCCACCGAGATCTGTGCCTGGAGAACTTGCTGCTGGTGCACTGCACCCCCCAGGCCTCCCCGGGCTCCTCCGCTGCTACCCCTGGCCCCCCTGTCTCTTCTGCCACGTCCAGTGCCCCTCCCACCACCACATCCCCTCCCCCTGCAGCCCATCCCTCCCCTTGCCCTTCCACAGCCCTCCCAGCCAGTGCCACTCCCACCCCCCCAGCTGCCTCTTCCTGTCAGGGAGTGCCAGGTGAGAAGCACTTGCCCAGACTCATCATCAGCAACTTCCTGAAGGCCAAGCAAAAACCAGGCAGCACTACCAACTTGCAGCAGAAAAAGAGCCAGGCCCGGCTGGCCCCCGAGATCGTGTCAGCCTCCCAGTACCGCAAATTCGATGAGTTCCAGACAGGCATCCTCATCTATGAGCTGCTCCACCAGCCCAACCCTTTCGAGGTGCGGGCCCAGCTGCGGGAGCAGGACTACCGGCAGGACGACCTGCCCCCTCTGCCGCCGCTGTCCCTCTACTCACCAGGCCTGCAGCAGCTCGCCCACCTGCTGCTGGAGGCCGACCCCATCAAGCGCATCCGCATAGGGGAGGCCAAGCGGGTGCTGCAGTGCCTGCTGTGGGGCCCCCGGCGGGACCTGGTAGAGCAGCCCGGCACCTCTGAGGAAGTCCTCTACAACACCCTGAAAAACTGGATTGACATGAAGCGGGCCCTGATGATGATGAAGTTTGCCGAGAAGGCGGTGGACCGCAGGCGCGGGGTGGAGCTGGAGGACTGGCTTTGCTGCCAGTACCTGGCATCTGCGGAGCCAGGAGCCCTCCTGCAGTCACTGAAGCTCCTGCAGCTTCTGTGAACGCAGCCCCCAGCCCAGCACTTTAGCTGACCCCGCCGATCTGACCCCTCCCAGGCCCCAGGCCCTGGCCTTGGAAACATCCATGTCTCCCTGGGAAATGGTACAAATGACTATCACTCTTGGATATAATATATATATACATATATATATATATATAAAATATAAATCTGAAAGACTGAGGATGTCATTGCCTGCCCTGGCCACCTCACCTCCCCACAGCCCGCTGCAATTTGTACATTTTTAGCTCAGTGCATGGTCTTGAGGACAGTTTTGCTAGCAGAAGGAAGTCTGGACTCTCGCTCACTGCTGCATCATGGTATCTCTTCACTTGCTCACCAAAAGGTTATTAAGAAACACAAAGCAAAACCCTCCATTTAAAACAAAACAAAACAAAAATGTTGGTTTAATCATGAGCAAAGCTTTTTCATCCCCAGAAGTGTCCAGTGCGCTAGTAACTGGTGGCTGCTGATATCAAAGTGGGCAGTGCCCTGGGGCTGACGCTTCCATGAGCCAGAGCAGCAGGGAGCCAGAGGCCTGCAGGCTGGCTCAGAGTCATCTTTTCTGGCCCTTCCCCACCACAGTCTTGGAAAAAACCCAAAGGTTTGGAATTTAACACCACAGCTGCAAGCCCATTTCCAGTTTGCTGAAACTGGTTACCATTTGCTTCAGCCAGTAGCCCACAAAATCACCACAGTTGGCGTAACACCTAGGTATAGGCAGGTTAATTAGAAAAAAACAAAGGGTAATGAGGCAGAAGCCAGGGCTGGCACCACAGAGTTAGGAACACCTATTGGGATGGAGCCCTGAGGTCTCTCAGGCTGGATTGGTAGAAAGCAAGCGGGTAATTGTGCCCTCTCTCTCTTTCCCATCTGCCATCGCCAGCCCAAGACCAGTGGGACTCCCTACAGCAAGGCCTCTGAGTGACATGTGCACGGTCAGTCTCCTGGGACAGGAAGGGGAAGAATGGGCAGGTGCCAGAGGGCAAACACCTACTGTTCCTACTGTTCTAGTAATGGTGCCCAGAACTCAGGTGTTCTCCCCCCGAACAGTAGTCTGCTATTCAAAGCTCCTTCAGGTTTCCATTTTTAAAAGTAACCATTTAACATGCGTATCAACTCCTACTATCTGCTATAATCTTTAAAATTACACTAAAATTACACACAGAATTAGGAAGCAACAGATCATTCCTCAAAGCTAGATACATACACAAGGCCAATAACTACTCACCCAAAGAGAAACTACCCCCAAGCGCTTACATTTCTACCTAAATAATAACCTTCCTACTTAGGAACTAGTTCCTAAAACGTCACTAATAACCATGGGCAATTGAAGACAAATGCAGGAGACTTTAATGGTGGCCCCAGGAATCTGGGAGTGTGGAGCCATCAGGACAGCCAGCTCACCAGCCCTTTTTGCATAACAGCTTCATTCCCTTGCAAGCTCTGCCTGCCCGCCCTGGGCTGCAGGTAAAACACATAGCATTACCCTGCATCAGCAGTGAAAACAGCCAGTGGAGCATGTTTGTCATTTCAATTGTTGCCTGAGCTTTGAGGAAAAGAACTGGTTGAAACCAGCTTCCAACTATGTTTGTACAAGAGAAAGAGTGTTTGAACATGGAAATCATAATTCTCCATAGGACCTATCTGTTTCAGAGGGTATTATTTTGCCTGTTGTTAGTTTCTGGGAATTTTCCAGGCAATCTCTCTGCCCTCAATTTGCTGTCTTTGCCTTCTTATTCTTTCCCACTTGAAATAAATAAACAATGAAGAGGGAGGAACCACACATTCTGCCAGGAAAGGCAATGTCATTTGGAAACGTGGGTCTTAAGAGGCATCTTGTAAGTCTGAATTAATTGCACCTTTCTTGTCTGCCAGCCTCTTGAGAAAAAAAAAAGAATTGAAATTGTAAAAAAGCAGAATGAAAATGAACCAAAAAGAAATTGTTTTAGGTTGAAAAAAGAAGAAACTATAGCAATAATTCTGATTGAGAACAATGACAGCAATCAAACATCAACCCTTGGAGCTGCTCACAAACCTAAAAATGGTAGAAACCACTGATTGCAGAATCCTTTGTGTGATTTTAAGACGCAGCCTCTAACCCCTTTGTCAGTGTTTGGTGCTTTCTCTGACCACTTGATTTTTTTTCCTACCTGAAACCCAAACAAATCCAGGAAAGCCTTCAGAATCACGATTCAAGCAGCTAAGGTTTTTCACTTGGCCCAAGAATGGAGATGGGAGCTCATGCTCCCCGAAGTGGCGAGAAGTAGGGACTTACGTAGAAGATTGTTGAGAAGAGGGAAAAGCTAAGGGGTCTGGGTCATCAGAATTTCAAAGAAACAGGAGTTTTCAGAACGTGCATCCGTACCCCTTTTTCTTGCTGGGTCTGTCATGGAACTGGAGAGTGTGCTAACATGGTGATGGGTTGTTGCTTAACCCTTGTTTTAATTCTACCCCCATCTTGGCCTCAACTGGTCTTGTCTGGTTTTCTATGGTTTCTGCAGAAAAAAAGATAAATAGGGCAGGGACAAAGCATTTCTGCAAGAAAAGATAAAACGGGAACAGAGCAAGGACAAACAGAGCCAAGACTAGGGATTTACGGTTCCTGGGTTCAGTGACAGTTCAGAAGGTAGTTTGTCAAGGATTTCCTTACTTAAGCACATTGAATAATGTCCCCAGTAGCACTTAAAAACAAACAAACAAAAAAACATTTTTCTAGATAGAGCAATTTCTTACACTCACCCTCAGTGAAATCCAAGGGCATAGTGTTCAGGTTGAGTTCATCAAGCAATATGTGAGAGGACTTGTCCTCTCTTCTGTTCAAGGGTTGATCTTTCCCATAAATGCTACCAATGTTAAGTTTAGCAAACAATGTCATCACACTAAATTCAGGGGCTCTTTCTTCAGGTTTTTTTTTTTTAAAGGTTTATTTATTCATATGGAACTGGGGTACAGGCCAGAGATGTGGAGGGTGAGCGGATTCACGAGAGACAGAGTGGGGAGCAGAACAGGCAGATCAACGAAATACACTTGCTGAGGGGAGAGCGGGCGGGTCAGGAGAGGTCTGCCACGCCATGTGGTCACCTCCGGGGCAGGCGGGAATCGAAGTGGCTTTTTAGCTTCTTAGTGCTGTGCTTTAACCCGCTGCACCACCAGGGAGGGCCCCTCTTCAGGTTTTTTATGATCTCAAACTGTACCCGTGGTGCAGAGTCCACCACACGCGATACACCTCCAGCACTGGGTAAATCAGTCCAGAAACAATAGTTTGTTCTGCAGGACATGGGTTCAGAAATAAGTAGGGGCCTTCTGTGGTGACAGCTTCACAGCATCTGGCTATTTAACACTGTTGGTATCTTTGAGTTCATCTCCCCTTTGCTCTTGGCTTTAGATCCAACTACTGGTATGTAAATCTCCAGATTTTTTTTTTCTCTCCAGGTCTGAGTTAAATTGCCCTCATATCCTTTCCACATTTGTAATTTTTATTGTTAACAGGCCTTTCCCCTTTACGTGCCAAGATGTAAAATCTTTTTTTCTCCTCCTAAATTCTTTCCTGTAGGCGCTATGAATCCATAGATCTAAATTGTTATATCCTTGCCAGGAGCAAGATAAGCACTTGAGGGATTATTTATTTATCATAACACATGGCTCAGGTCTGGGAGCTGCACTCCCCACTCTGTAACACTTCCTGGTTGTTAAGAACTGAGGGCTGGAGAAGCTCTATTGTGATGTACACATGTAGGCAAAACAGTGAGGAAGATTTTGAAGAGGGAAGACTTGTTACTTGAATTTCTTGAATGTCTGAAAGTTGATTTTTAAATATGTAACTAATAAAGAAGCCAGCCCTTTCCTGCTCCACTAAATAGCTACAAACTTTTAAGAGCTCAGGATAAGCTTATTAAATTTCATTAAAAGTAGGCGATTTGTTATGTAAAATCTGCTCTGCATATTTAATAAAGAGTGATATGAATGGAATTGATTCACTAGAAACCAAAATTTAAACCAACTGATGTATTTGCTAAAAATAAAACACAGTATTACAATCGTGGGGGCAGGTTCTATAGGGTGAATGTCTGGACAAACTGTTTTTGCCTTCCCTTTTCTGATGCTAATCAGCACAGGTTAAGCACAACCTTGGAGACTTACTCCAAGCAGATGTCTTCCCAGGACTTGTACACGGAAGGTAGTTATCTGGTAGCCTGACGGGTTCCAGAGCCATCAAAAGCAATCCCATTGCTGTAGGGGACTCTGGGCTTGGTCTAGATTTTTCATGGTCCACTTGGCCCCTCACCAGGCTCGGGACACTCAGTCTTCTCTGACTGCACTTGCCTCCCACCACTTCAACTTCGCCCACACTACTTCAACTTTCAGGAACAGGGGAAACAAAATCAAATATACTCATTTCCATTGCACAGTATGGACTGTTTTCCTCTCAAATGGAAATCCCATGACTTGCTGCAAACCGCAATCAGCAGACCCCTACCTTAAACCATTCATTCTCGGGTTCTCCAGAATGGCACTGCCACCCCTGTACTTGGCACCAATTCTTTGATCAAGTCTGCATCGATCCCTCCCAGCAAGCCCCTAAGGTGAGGACAGCTAAGCCTTGGAGGAAAATGCTGCTGGAATGAACTTCCAGAGATGAAGTGTGAGGAAGCAGGGGCTGCCACTCTGGCTTGGCTTTTCTTCGGCTCCAGCATGGTCGTTTCTCTCCTGACTCCAGAGAGTAGCAATGTAAGCAACAGGGACTCCACTCATTGAAATCATTTATGGAACACAGTTAACTCTTACACAAAAGAGGCCTGATGCTGTTGGTCTTGGCTGTGTCCAGCATGAGTCATGAGCTGTTTTAAGTGCCTGATTGAATATGGATAGAATGAAAGCGCTCGCTGGCTGTTTTGTCCAGTGGAACAGTTCCATGTGGAGCCAGGGCTGGGAGAGGGAGATGGGGGAGGGCACCATGCCCCCAGCCCAGAAGGCGCACCAGGGCCCCTCTGCAGCTGGGCCCGGCAGCCTCCTCCCGGCTATGAATCATACATTTGATCACAGCCCTCATCCTGCAGACAGGCCTGGCCTGTGCCAGCTGCTGGGCCCTAGCTTAGCACTGGACAGTCCCCTTTGTTTCAACTCTGAAAAGCCAGCAGCCCATTGGAGAAAGCATTGCAATGAAGAAAAAAACCAAGTGCATTGTTAAGTGGGGGGTCACAGCTAGGCTGTGCGCTTGATAGAAGACTCACTTCTAAACAACACCCGTTTGCACGTGTTCTTGTAAAAAAGCTTTTCACAAGACCTGTGGGGGTTGCTTTCTGGATGCAGTTTGCCCGAGGATTCAGGTTATCAACCTTACAGTTGGGTCTGGGATTTTTTCTTTAAAGTTAGCATGAAGGGTGCAAGAGAAAGAGACTCTTCCCAGAGTGGTATTGTTAAGAACAGGCCAGCATGCCTGAGAATGGCTAAGTTTTGCTCTGTTTGGTGTCTGTGTCTATAAATGGATACCACGACGTTTAATGAACAGAAACTGGCCGGTCCTTTGTCTAGTTTTCACACACGTATTCCTGTGGGCTGAGCACCAAGAATGGAATTCCTTAATACGAGTAAACTTTCATTCATAGACTCCCTGGGTTACATAAACAGAAGTAACATTTAAGGAAAATAGCGGAAAACCATGAATGACAATAATACTCTTTGTTTACCTGACTTCTTGGTTCTAAGAGACTTCAAGTCCTGCTATTTGAAGTGTTATTTTATGTTCTTACAACAATCTCTGACAGATGTAGAAAACAAGGCAGTAAATCTACAGTTTAAGAGAAGGTAGAGATCTAGACAAGTGATGTGACGGAAGTGTGAACTCAGGGTAGACACTTGGGCTACTCAGCTTCTGATCTCACTCGGCCTCCCCGTTTCTGTGAGTGACCAGACAATGACAGGACCAGGAGCATCTGGCTCAAGGATTAGCTGCCTGTGAAAGCACCTTTCCCTCTGTGTTTGCTGAGTAAGAGTCATTTTTGACCTCGGAGGGAGGTACTGATTTTCATCTTAATACAATGAGTGATGAAAGATTTAAAAAAAAAATGAAGATAAAAGTATAAAAGTATATTCTTTCTCATTAAGTACACTGTAAGCTCCTTGAGGGCAGTGACCACATCTGAAACCACTGTGTTCCCCCATTTCCTAATCCCTTGTGTTGTATACAGTAGGTGCTTAATAAAGGTGCTAGTGTCATCTATGACGATATGTGGCTTACAGTTGGTGTCTATGACCATTACTTATGAAAATAATAATAGAATGTCCCACAAATCATACAGGGCTTTGCAGTTAGCAAAACACTTGCAAATGCCTGTGTTGCACTAACCCTCAAACCCAGTACGGCATCCCCAAGTGCGTGGTAGTGAGCCTCTGTCTTCTACACCAAAGTTGGTATTCCCTTTTCCCCTGCAACACACAGTGTACAACTCCATTATTAATATCCAAAGTTAAAATCAAAGGCACATTTCTAATTTTTTATCATGTCATGCAAACACTGTCTCTCTGAAATGTGGAATGGTGAGATGGGAAGTAACAGATGTACACAAATTATAAAGGAATCATTTTTAGTTGAATTTCTCAAAATGGAACCCTCTGGCTTGGATTGTCTGCTCAAGCCAGGCCAGTGCTGCCCAGCTCATGGCCTCCTGTAAGGAGGCATCGTGGGTCCTGTTAGATGGCAACATGTGAGCGACAGTAAAAGCTGCCTGTCCACTTTCATCTACCCACCCACCCCTGCCTCTGCACTCCCTGTCTGCTCCCACCCACAGCCTGGCTGCATCAGAACTCTTGTGACGCCATGGTTATCTTCCCGGGGCACCTCCCCCTCAAGCTAATCAGCTGGTGCCCAACCCCAAACAGTGTTGTTTCTTTGCCAGACTGGTATGGAACAGAACATTCCATTTTCTGCACCAAACTGAGGCTACCTGGACAGAAAAGGAAGAAAGAATCTTCAAACTACCCAATATTTCTCGCTCTAATTGTGAGACTTTACTCCTTGTGGCGGAGATTGAGTGTCAGTAAGAGGCCAGCTTAACAGGACACCTCACTCATCATGAGGCTGCCCCAGCAACAGAACCTTTGAGTGGAGCTCAGGATGGCTGGGATCGGTACTTAACCAGGGCTGCAGGCAGTGCATCGACTAATCACATGCAATATGAATCTCATGACTCCCTATACAGAAGGCACATTTTACTTCTTTGCTTAGGTAAAATTGAGGGTGCAATTTGATAAGGACCTCCTGCATCTGAAGTATGCAGTAAGTCCTCCCTTAACACTGTCAATACTTTCTTGGAAATTCCAACGTTAGAGGAAATGACAAATGACAAAAGCTGGCCCACAAATAATGTTTGTTCAACGTTGTCTGGATTTCTTTTTTTTCAAACATGGTTGAATGAAATGACATTACTCAAAGACCTGTTGTACAACAGTTTACAAATCATTTATCAGTGATTTCAAAGGAATACTCTGAGCAAAATAAAGTTCTTCAGCCTGAGTTGTCCCAAATTTGGATCAGCTTTGAGTTGCACTTCTGTTTCTGGTTGCCAGCTCAGAGTGCCTTCTTTGTGAGCTCCCTGCAGTGTATTTACACAGCAATTCAGTACTTCAAAATGATTTCTCAGCCTCTCTGGGATAGAGAACCTATAAGCCTCATGAAGCTATCCCAGTGTTCTGATAGCTGCACTTGGCCAAGTTCAGATCGCTGCCTGGTTTCTCTCCATTTCTGGTCAGAAAAGTCTGAAAATGAGCTAAATCCTCTGCAGATTATTTCATCAGCCCTAATAAAAGCCTGTCAGGGTTCTGCCAAAAAGAATCTGGTTTCAGAAGCAACTTTGTGTTCAAGTGCCTGGGTAATCTCTTCTCCCCAAACTCAGGAAGA
This sequence comes from Condylura cristata, assembly GCF_000260355.1. Classification (NCBI taxonomy): domain Eukaryota; kingdom Metazoa; phylum Chordata; class Mammalia; order Eulipotyphla; family Talpidae; genus Condylura; species Condylura cristata. Next base: position 16,667,768 of record NW_004567115.1, read on the forward strand.
TCACATTGCAGGAAGCAAAAATATGAGAGCTTGGTATCTTGGCCGGCAAGCGGCTTCCCTCTGCTCTCCCTCCCGCCCTCCCCTCCCAGCCTCCAGACAAGTAGCCTTCTGGGGAAGTGATGTCTACATCAAAAGCTGCTTTTCACCCTGTGATGGGCCTCCCAGAAGGGAAGTGTTTACTTTGGCCTGTAGCGACTCTATGCTCTGCATCGAGGCAGGCGGGTGAACTGATTGCAATAGCCTCTTCCTAGCTACAGCAGGGCAAATTTGTGGGTGTCATGCCATCGCCCCAGCTCCCATCATCGAGAAAAGTTGGAGAAAGTTAAGACAATACAAGGAGCCTGACAAGAACTAAAGCTCTTTAAACTGTGCAGAGGCTTGTCAGGTGTGCCTAGGAGGCCATAAAACCTCTTCTACAGCTTCAAGTTAATGTGATAATATCCAGCTCTTGATAAAGTCTTGGATTATGAGAGATGCTAAACTAGATTTTAAAAAATAACCTAAAAAGGTAGAAGTATCTAAATTTTCCTATTTAATGTGTTCATCTATTCTTATTCTTCCTCTGGAAATATGTCTACATTCAAAAGTCAATAAAACATGTCCACACCAGAATCCTCCGGGCTAAGTCATGTTTCCTCTCTGTCAATCACTGAGCTATAAAACCATCAATGTTTGATATCCTAAGCCCTAAGGAATTCCCCCCCCCATCATTGCTTTTCTGCTTGCTAGAAATGTCTAGCATTGTTCAACTCCTAAGAGCTATGATCATCTCACAAAGTCTTCCTAAATCACTTTAACCCCCAGGTGAGACCCTCACCCTCAACTGTGAACCACCTACCTCGGTAAGGAGCAGGATACTATATGGAAAACTTTGGAGAACAAAGTCATGGTCATGTGCTGTCACTTTTTTAAACATGGGACAGATAGAAGCAAAGAAAGGATTTTGGGCTTCGAGTATGGATAATCAGGAAATGATGGCCAAAAAATATTAGTATCAAATCAGGTCTTGAAAACATTTACCATCATTTTATTAGAGTGATAGCACTGGAACTTGGATGAACCTCACAAAATTGTATAGCACTTAAAATTTGTACATGTTTGGCCCTGCCTGGTAACGCAGCAGGTTAAAGCACAGCACTGAGAAGCTAAAGCCACTTCCGCATGTGTTCGATTCCCGCCTGCCCCGGAGGTGACCACATGGCGGGGCAGACCTCTCCTGACCCGCCCGCTGCTCCCCTCAGCAGTGTACCTCATCGATCTGCCTGTTGTGCTCCCCGCTCTGTCTCTGGTGAAGCCTCTCACCGCCCCTGAGCCTCTGGCCTGTACCCCAGTTCTGTATGCACAAATAAATAAATCTTAAAAAAAAAAATTTGTACATGCTTGTCTCAGTTCTCATGCAAACTCTTCAAGGAAAAAGCAATCATCGTTTACGTCCTTTAGAGTGTGACCCACCATCTAGCAAGCCAAGTTGCTTGCTAGAAATTCAGAATCACGGGCCCTCCCTGGTGGCACAGGAGGTTAAAGCTAAAGCCACTTCAGCACTTGAGTTTGATTCCCAGACAGGGAGGTGAGCTACATGATGCAGCAGACCTCTCCTGACCCGCCTGCTGCTCCCCTCAGCAGTGTACTTTGTCAATAGGCCTGTTCTGTACCCCACTCTGTCTCTGGTGAATCTCTCACCACCCCTGCACCTCTGGCCTATTCCCCAGTTCTGCATGCATGAATAAATAAATAAATAAATCTTTAAAAAAAATTCAGAATAACATCCTGTTCTGCATTTCAACAAAACCATCAGGTGATTTGTATGCAGATTTGAGTTTGCAAGTACTGCTGTAACTCCTTTATGTCTCTAGATCCATAATCTTTCATTGTATTATTTAACTACCATAGAAATGTTTTGTCTTTAATATTTTATTGATGTATTGGTTTGATGGAAAAGTCAAGACACATTTTTGCTTGAAAAACATGGAAAGAACACATGACTTTTCCTACAACCTAATTCGTACACCCTCCAATTCACCCTTTATAGTGTACATTTAACTTTCTTATAAATTGTTTTTAATTGTGGTAACACTGGTTTACAACATTTTATATGATGGAGTCGTTATATATGAAGAGGTTCACACCTCTTTAGATGTATGTACACACAGCCGCCACTTAAGTCCCATAATGCTCCACCGTAGTGTACAATCAATGACTTTCGAAAATTCACAGGTTGGCATCCATCACCACAATCTATTTTAGAACTGTATTTATTTACTTATCTATTTTAAAGATTTATTTATTTATGCTTACAGAACTGGGGTACAGGCCAGAGGTGCAGGAGCGGTGAGAGGAGACAAGAGTGGAGAGTAGAACAGACAGATCTACTAAAATACACTGCCGAGAGGAGCAGCGGGCAGGTCAGGAGAGGTCTGCCACGCCATGTGGGTCAGCGCCCTGGTGGGGATCGAACTGGTGCTGCAGTGGCTTCAAAGAGCTTCATAATGTGGTGATTTAACCATTGCACCACCAGGGAGAGCCTTAGAACTTGATTTTTTTACTCCAAAAATATTTTTTACTCCTCACCTTTAGGCATCACCTCCCAGTTCCCCATCACCTCCAAGCTCAGGCAGCTCCTAACCTGCAGCTTTGCCAATTCTGCACTTTTTTCATAAATGGAACCACAAAATGGATGCTCCTTTGTGACCATCTTCTTTCACATGTATATTGTTTCTGACAGATCATCCATGTCACATGTTATGCATGTGTCATTTATTTTTTATTGTCACATGATATCCCACCGTGTGAATATGTGTGCACACTTTATTGATCCACTGATCAGTTGATAGCCTTTGGGGCGATTCCCCTTGCGACTATCATGAATAGAGTTGCTGTGAACATTTGTGTAGGGGTATTCATGTGGCACGTTTCATCTCTTTTGGGTACATACCTAGAAGTGGAATTGCTGCCTTATCTTTATGGTCTTACAGTATCTTCACATTATGAATCAGAGAGCGGAAATCCCACTGTCCCTCACTGGAAAGCTGAGAAGGGACAGAGTTGTCCAGTTCTGTCTGTTAATGTTTAGTTCATTAAATTGATAGTTGGTATCATTCAAAGAAGGACAGTTACTTGACTTTTCAAAGATCACCAAAAAGATGTGGATAAACAAGGTCAAGGCCTACACATTCATTTTTCTTTCAAAGTGTCAGCAGAATTATCTTTTGAGGCAATCTAGTCTTTCCCATGGCCCAGGGTGGCAGCTCTGTTTTCATATTTGGAGCAGGATTTTCCATATGAACTCAAGAAGAGAGAGAAAAGATACTTCACACCCACCCCCTTCCCATGGCTCCCCTTGGCCTCCCTAGGTTTCTTCCAGAACAGCTGAAGGTGAAGTCTCCTTAGCCGTCCCTTTCTACCACAGGTCCTGGTAACTGAGAACATGTCCAAGTATTCCATAAACCATCCCAACTCTGAAGACACCCCTCAGAGCTCTGTTCTCTTGATTGAACTTCCTGTACAGGACCCTCTGAGAGCAAACCTGTCTTATCTCTACACAAGCTCTCTCTGTATGGCGGAACAAAAGTCCCCAAGAAGACCTGACTTGCTGAGTTCCCAGGAAAGTTGCCTACTCACAGAAGGTGTGTGTGAGGGGAGGCAGGAAGCTGCAGTGGTCATGAACTAGTGCCCCGAGCACGCCCGTACACTGTTGAGGGCAGGGCTAGTGCTGAGTTCAGACTGATGGAATGTTGCTCATAGAACCTCCCGGCAGGTCAGTGAGTCAGAGGGGAGAAGAAACCCTACCTAGACAGGAGCGAAACTGCGCATGAGGGCAAAACACAGGAGGAGAAGCATGTGGTCCCCCCCCCTCCTCCCTTGACAAGGAGCAGGAGGTGAGTCACTCTTCTTTGCTCTAGGGCACAGGGCAGGACACTGGAGACAAGGCTTCATCCACAGAATCCTGCACACTCTCTTCTTTGAACAAAATGAAAGATTCCCTGCTTCTTGGACAGGTGTGGTCTTCCAAGTTCCTTGGAAGAGGAGAAGAAGCCACTAGCCTCCACTGGCGATCTCCCTGAGGAAGGAAGAGTCCATCCTCTGAGGACAAGGAGAGACCACACCAGGCCCTGGGTCAGAGTAGGTCAGCAGTCGGTGTTTACTCACTGAACCGACAAGTGGGATGACTGCACTTTGTCCACTTTCCAGAAGCCTCCCTCAAACCTTCACAGAGTCACATTTTTTCTCACTAGAATGCACTGGAGCTCAGAACCAACCAGTGACTTGGAGATGACATGCAGAACCAAAACAGAGGTGTGGCCACACGGAGAAGGCTACTGTGACTGTAACTCTGGATCACAAGCAGTGACCAAAAGAATTGTTTCCACAGTGGGGTCTTGGGCCTACTGGAAGGGAGTCCCACCATGGACTTGTGGCTTCTGGGTCAGGGGGACTCTGAAAGCTGGGACTGGGCAGGTTGGCTGCTTGAAGCACAGAGCTTGGTGTTCCCAGGTCTGAAGGACCCCACAAAATGCTGCCATAGGCAGAGCACACAGGATGGTGCCCAGAGATCGGAAACAGGCCTGGCAAAGTGGGGGGAGGGAGACAGGTTTCACTGGCTCCTGACATTCACAGCAAGTGACCTACATGCTGGACTCCCTCTTCCACCCCCTCCCACAAGCTTACCATTTCCTACTCTCCCTCTCTCACCATTTTACAACATGAGATATCTCACCATATTGGTCTTGGAGGGGGTTTGGCTTTCCACAACACCCCATTCTTTACACTTAAACATCTCACCTCTTATCAAGGTATCTTTGATCCTCCCTCTTCTTTATTCAGACTGTCCTGTCACCACCACCACTGAGGGTTACTGAAGTCAAGTGCCTTAGGAAGCCTGGGGGGAGGCAGAGCCCCAACAGCCAAGCGCTCACAGTCCATTTAGAGAAATAAGCCCCATCTTCAGGGAAAGTCCTGTTAGTGAGAGGAATGATGGGTGGAGGAGGCTTCCAGGGGACAGGGAGGTCCACACTTGGAATTGAGTCTTAGAAAATGAAGTATGGATGTCCCAATGAGCAATGCTCATTCTAGGAGGAAGGTAAAGGAACAGATGTTCTCTGGCGCCCAGGTATTGTGAAGTACGCTATGTATGGAGAAGGTCCATAGCCTGAGTTTGCTGAACCTACTGGGAAGGGGTGTGTAGGGGCAGGGCTGGGACTCCCTTTCCTGAGTCTCTGTCAAGTTGTGAGAGGTTCATCAAGTCCCTGAACTTGGAAGCAATTGAACATTTTCAGCATTGGGGAGAACACTAAATACTTTCCTCTCAGTACCTTCTCCTCTCCTATTGAGGGAGGATTTATTAATACATCCCTTTTCCCTGGATCCTGTCTCACTTGCCCGAGATTTGACTCAGAAACACAGCCTACCTTCTCCCTCTTTGCCTGAGGTGGGATGAAAAAACTGAATGAGATAACAACCTAATGAATGAAAATCAACCTTGTCAGGAATCTCAGCAGAAGTGTTAAACAAAAGCAGGAAGGATGTTTCAAAGGAAGAGCTTCACAAAGGAAGTAGGGAGACAAAAATAAAAAAAGAGAAAGGAAAAAGCAAACAAACTTAGGTCACCTGTAAAAACTACTATTAACAAATGAAATACAGGATGTGACAAAATGAATTAGAAAAAAAAGCTAGAAAAATAATCATAGCTGACACTTAAAGAGTTCTTATTTCATAAGCTCTTTTCTAAGCATGAAATATTTATGAGCACATTTAAAAACCTCATGGAAGCCCTATACGTTGAATATTATTATATCCCCATTTAACAGATTGGGAGACTAAGGCATAGAGGAATAATGAATAGCTATGTGCAAGGGGTAAGAATTAAGAGTCAACATATATTACAGCAGAAGTTCACTAAGAAAAAGTATGTGCGAAGTTTGGGGGAAATAGCCCCTCCTTCTCTTCCTGTACTGACCTCACAGGAGTGCCAAGGCAGCATTAAGTCTGAATTATCTTCAACTTTGGAACTCTGTCTATTTACACGAAAACCAAAATGACTCACAGGAGGAAAAAACTGGCCCTAGAGGGAAGAAGCACAGGCAGAACTACTTTTTAAAAGATGAAACACTGACTGAAAAAAAAAAGTGATTCTAGCGGAACTCTAGAATTTGCACGTTCTCCCACGTCTGTATGGATTTTCTTTCTCCCACATCCCAAAGACATACAGACTCAGTTGGTTCCTCTTGTCTCAATTGTCCCCATCTGAGTGAGTGTTTTTCTGTGTGTGTGTGTCCTGCCTGACACCCTGAGCAGCCAGGAAGGACACCAGTCACGAGAGACCCTAAACTGGAAAAGGGGGTTGAATACAATGATGTTTAATATTAGAAGTATTGGGGTCTTTATGGGCTTTTTTTTTTTTTTTTGGTCTTTTTGACCAGAAATATGCAGTAGAAACATACTTCTCATTTATATTAGTTTTGTTATTTGTCAGTTCCTTAAAGTCAAAGTTTCCAAGAAACTCTCCACGGACTGAGTGAGAGTATAAGTAAAGTCGAATATAACTGTTTCACAAAACACATAGGCCAGAGCTGCTCAGCTGCGAGCCAGTCCCAGGGAGAACATCAGGAAAAGGGAGTCAGTTCTCTCCCACTTTTTGAAAGAACATTGAGCAAGTCAGCACTCACCCCCTCAACTTGAACATTTCAGTATTTCAATATTTGCTGCATGTGACCCTGGGTGCTGGGGCGAAAATGAAGAGCTGGGAGGCAGAAGTGACACCCTAGCAGCCAGCATGCTGGCAATACTTGCAGGAGGGTGCCCCAGGACCCAAGGGTGTCCAGGAGAGGCAGTGGCTGCAGGCTGGAAACTGGCCCCAACTAAAGCTGCAGCAGGAGTGGGCTGGGTGAGGTGAGATACTCGGCAAAGCTGTGTCCAAAAACGAGACCCAGAAGAGACAGAAGTGGTCTTATTTATACATAGAAAAATAATCCCCCCCACCAGATCCCTGGAAAATATCATGACAAGGACAAAAACATAAGTGATTTCTATAAATGTTCTGATTTAAAAAAGAAAAATTCAACTAGCCTTCAGGGGAAGTGTCCGAGTTGTTTTCACTTTAATGTAGATTTTAGACAAAATCTGCATGTTAACAGGAAAATATGTTCACAAATTATTATTTTCCTGAAAAGAAAGAACATGTGTTTTGTTATCACACTATCACCTTAAAGTTAGTGTTAACAAAAGGAAATCAGTTTCTTAAGAATTCATGTTTGTTTTTACTTCCTTAAATTTTTGCTAACACCTGATGCATTTTTTCTGTTTCCTACTGCTTAGAGGGCATTAGTGTCTCTATGGGGAAAAATCCACATTCAAGTATATAAAAAGAAATTCATTCATTAGGCAAAATTTGCAATGTACCTCGACTTTTCTCCCTTATCTTGATTCATTGTGGTTTGGGAGTGATAATCTACCTATTAATCTGGATGACATTCTGGTCTCTGAGAAGGCAATTTTTGAATGTCAAGTCATAAGATAAAAAATATTTAACCTCTTTGGTCCGCCTGTATCCCTAGATCACTTTATTTTAGAAGGTGGATCAGCAGAGAGTGTACTCAACTAACCCTCATAGTAATCACCCTGGTTCTACCTAATATAAGTACTACTCGAAGTTAACAAAATAAAATTTTATTCTATCTGGTGTGTTCTTAATTCTTCCCTAAGGGTCTATTTGGTTTAGCATCAAATACAAGATTATAAGACTCTAAACGTTAGCTGAACAGCCACTCAAAGGATTTAGAGATGATCTCTTTACACAACAGAGTGTTAGCACACTTCTGCCATCCCTGCACAGGACATGAGTGTTTATACAGGCAATGTACCTTTACTGCCTAACGTGTATTATTTATTTGAAAACAAAATGAAAATAATGTGATTGTGCCCTCAAAAACATTTGTTATATAAAATTGTGGGCAACAGACACGTATCAGTTTATAATAAGAAAAGTAAGAAGCAAATGAAGCAAATAGGTTGCTATAACTACATATGCACATGTGGGTATATTTATATTTATCTTAAATTTGCATAGAGCACAGATGAGGTGGGTGAGCTTAGAATGAAGCTTTAGGAAGTAAAATGACTTATCAGACCTAAGAAGGACAACAGGAATTCAAGCCTTGGCCTTTTCAGACCAAGTCATCCTAGCATTCCCCTGTGCTGTAACTCAAAAGATGATAAAAACTTGCAGGGCAGAAGAGAAAAATATGCAGGGTAACAGGTTTCAGTGCACCAGCTGGAGAATGACTAAATATTTTTGCATACATAGTAAATCATAACATGAACTTTCTCTCATGTTCTTAGACTTACTATCTTTTTATTAGTTTAAAAGAAACAGCAAGAATAGAAAAATGAGGAGAAATAATTTGATGTAATAAAAATAAAGGTAATGAAAGAAAATCTCTCTCTCTCTCTCTTCACATCTTTCTTTAGAGCAAGTTTTCTCGAAGAGTTGCAGACATCCAAAATACATCACTATGCAGTTCTAACCTGAAGAACCAGGCTTAGACAGAGGATCAAGAAGGGAGGAGAAGAAATTTCAGGAAGGCAGAGAATATACAACAGCATCACATTCGATCCATCTGACCACCCCTGGATTTATTAGAAAGGTCTTCACGCCCATGGACCTGCCAAGTAAAGTCACTCACTCAGTTTATTCACAAATGAGAGGAAATCTATTTTAAAACATTTGACTGTATTGTTTTACAGGGTGAATATAAATATCTGTATACATACACACTTATGTGGTGATGATGTGATAGCTACATTTTCAAGAATTAATTATTTCCATGTTCCTCATAGGCTGAGTGTGCATGATATTGCTGGGTGGGGAGTGAACATTTGGGTTGCATCAGTCCCTTCATCCACAGAGGAGGAACAGAGACACATGTGGTTTGCATACACATAGCTTATGTAAAGTCATATTTTTTTCAATTTATTTATTTGTGCATATAGAACTGGTGTGCAAGCTAGAGGAGCAGGGGCAGTGAGAAGATTCACCAGAGACAGAGTGGGGAGCAGAACAGGCAGATCAATGAAGTACACTGCTGAGGGGAGCAGTGGGCAGGTCAGGAGAGGTCTGCCATGACATGTGGGTAACTCTGGGGTGGGGAATCGAACTCATGCTGAAGTGGCTGCGGCCAGCTTGCAGTCCTGCGTCCTTACCCCTTGTTCCACCAGGGAGGGCCCATAAAGTCATATTTTTAAATGTGAGGATGTAACTAAGTGTTCAAACTATTTTTTTATTAAGGTAACATTTGTTTAGTGTTATATATAATTCAGAGGTATAGAATCACAGCCTTCAGGAGAAGCACTTGAGTTGTTTTCACTTTAACATAGATTTGAGGCAAAATCTGTGTTTAAACAGAATAACATGCTCACAAATAATTATTTTCCCGATTATTTTCCATATCACGTGCACCACAAGGCATCCATAATAGTCCACCATAGTCCATTGTTTCCCCCTTACAGTCTCCACCCTCCCTCTAACCCTCTGGTAGCTTCTAGGGCTTATTACTGGTTTGGTTTTGTCTGTCTTTTGTTCAGTTTCTATTCTATTTTGTTCAGTTTCTATTCTATTTTGTCTAGCATAATCTTCTCAAGTACAACCCATGTTGTCACAAATGACAACAGTGTTTTTTTTTTTTGTACAGTTGAGTAGTATTCCTCTGTGCATGTATGTATGGGTGTATTAATTCACTCATCTGTCTTAGGGCACTTACATTGTTCTAAACATGTTCATGTTAGGTAACATTGATTTTGGAGTATTGATATTATTTATTGAAAAAAACTTAAAACTTTGTATTGAAAATAAGATAAAAATAAGCTAAATAGTCTAAATACACTTTTTGGCTTTCTTTGATTCTCTAAAGTCTATGCAACCTACAAATGCAATTATAACAAGAACCTTTGCTAATCCTCATTTCCTCACCAATGTGTCACCTCTTCCACTGCACAGACCTTTTGTCCTGTTAAGAACTGCTAATGATATGGCAACAGCAACCAAATGAAAGATTGGGAGCTGTTGGGGGAACAGAATTACTCATAACTCTGTATACATCCTGTAAATTATCCTCCCCGATGAATAATAGGTGATGGGAAACCAGGACGTGATAAAAGACCAGCAAGCCCATGCCCTTGAAGGAGAGTCTAAGGTCCAGAACTACCTGTTTAGCTGCTTTACAGCAGAGTGAAGCAGCGTGCCAGGCTAGGGCCTGGATGCTCAGTTACTTAGAGGGGAAAATAATTTGTTTCCAGTGGACCTATTCCAGTGAGCCCTGACAAAAGGAAGGAGTGAAGGCTTGCCTCCTAGACAAGACCAGGCTTCAAGAGAGAAGTTGGGGATGCTCTTTCTTCCCCAAGGCTGAAAAGGGTTTAAGCAAGCACAAAAGTAAACTCCATTTGCCCAGGCCCAGGGAGCCAGATGTGTGAGCTGCCCAAGGCTGGAGCCATCAGGGATAGGCCAGCTGGCCAGGGACTGGTCGTCTGTTTCTGTCCATCAGGCTCCTTGGAACACGCCCATTCTTCCAGGCACTGCGGCAGTTGGTATGGCAGACTCCAGTAGCTGCCACAGACACTGTCTGTCTTCAAAGCTCAATACATTTACTACCTGGCCTTTTATAGAAAATGCTTGCTGACCCTAGGAAAGGTTTCTGAAAACGCTCAGAAGTGCCGTAGTAGGTCACAAGTCAGACTAAACCAGTTTCACCCTGAGAGAGAGTAAAGCCATCTTAAAATGACTTACTGTTCAAGGAGAAACTTGCTATCACCTCTTATTTGGTGGTCTCACTGCATCAAGATCCAGAGACCTGCAGGAGAAAAAGAAGAGAAACTGACCACACCATCTCTTCCCAGTTTCAGGGGTCAGCCTCCAGCTGCCCCAACTTGAGTGTATGAATGGGAGAAAGGAAAGATGAGATTGTTACTCTAAATCAAATTTGAAATTTTGTTTATTTTATAGGCCTGGACACTATAAATTGCTGAATTGAGAGCCTGCTTATTAACAGTAAATACATTTTCTATAAAGAGATAAATAACTGAGTAAATATTTGGAAACAGTGGAAGACAATAGATAATCTTAGTTTTAAGATAATTTTCCAAGAGCCCTGCCGGTTTAGCACATTTGCTGGTTTCGTAGTGTTTCTTCAGGGATTTCTTTCTGTATCATGCAGGTCAGTTCTCATCTAGAAATACAGAATTCAGTTCTCTCATTTCAAAGTAAGAATTGGGTCAGCACTAGAGGAATTCTCTCAGCACCTATGATGTGCGATTTTAGAGCTCTGAGTACATCCTTCGAGAAGGGTCATGCCTCTGATTCTTGGGCCCAGTGATAATAGTGTAGCCCCTGAGTGGATAGCAGTGCTGGGAAAGTTCCAGGGGTGCCCCTACCCCGTACCTCTAAGAGAGCCCTTCAGGGCTTCCAGAAGGCCCAGCCCTCTTATGCAGACAGAGCAACAGAGGCAGAAGTCAAGAGGGCTTGGTGTGAAGTTTTCTGTTGATCTGTCTATGCATTAGACTGTGTTGAGACTGCTTGTTATAGCTATAGTGTCTGAAGCTAAAATTTCCTCTAGGACCTTTGCTTTGTCTCCCCTGGTGTTTTTGGTTTTCTAAAGACTCCTAAAGAGAGTCTGAGGCTGCAGTTCTTTTAACTGCACCCCACCCCCACCCCTGTTATTACACAGGAGCTCTATTGGTGTGGTGGTAGGCCAGGCGACAGGGGAGGTGACAGGGGCGGCCCTTACAGTCCTATCATTAGGTTTCAGTCTTTAGGAAGTCTGACTTGGGTATTTCCCATCTGCAAGTCCAGGACTGGCAGGGGCTGCAGAAGGGCACTTCCTGGCTGGCTGTGAGGCTCCTGAGAGATACTCCAGGCAAATCCACAAAGATGAAATTTTGATCACTATTTTAACAGTAGACTAGGAAAGGCTTGAACACGAAAACATTAACAACATAATGATAGGAAAGACCACTACATATTGATAAAAATTCCAACTCATGGGGAAGATACAGCAATTGTATAGATTCAATAAAACTGTATTAAAATACACAAAGCAAAATTGGGAAGAATTGCATGGAGAAATTTACTTATCAATCATGGTTGTTGGGGGGGGCAGTATATCCCCTTAACAATTGATAGCTCAAGCTCAAGCAGGCAAGAGAAAATATGTTTGATTGAAATGCAGTATTGGGACCCTCCCTGGTGATGCAGCAGGTTAAAGCTCAGCATTGAGAAGCTAAAGCCACTTCAGCATGAATTCGTCCCCGGAGGTGACCACATGGCGCGGCAGACCTCTCCTGACCCGCCCGCTGCTCCCCTCAGCAGTGTACTTTGTCAATCTTCCTGTTCGGCTCCCACTTTGTCGATCCACCTGTTCTGCTCCCTGGTGAGTCCTCTCACCACCCCTATACCTCTGGCCTGTACCCCAGTTCTGTATGCACAAATAAATCTTTAAAAATATATATGTATTAGTCCTAAGGAAGTAGTGTTCCCACAATCTCCGAGCACAGCACAATTAAATTAGAGACCCATGCCAAAAGGCTAATCCCTTACCACACACCTCTCAAAAGCTAAGATTTGGGGGGTGGGGTGGGGGTAATAAAGAATCCATGAGTCAAAAAACAACTTCTTAGAAAATACTTAAAATTACAAGGTAAATAGAATGCTTCTTATCAATATTTTAATGCTGGGAAAGCTATACTTGCCCCGCAAAACCTTAAGCCTTAAAAATGCTTTCATTTTTAAGAAAGACCAAAATATGTGTGCAAAACATCCAGTTTAAGAAGACAGAGAATGTCAGGATGGGCCCAAATTATAATGTAATAATGCAGATTATGCACAAGAAAGGAAACTATCCTTCCCGTTGCCTTAGGTCAGTGTGACTCTCCTCTCCCTTGCTGGGGGCCACGCTGCTGTGCATTCCAATTTCACCCTGTTAATTCAGAAGTTCTGCCATCACATCCATCCAAAGAATGTCCTAGAAATCAGATCAAATGATTACTGTCCTGTTTCAGTTATTTCTCCCATGGAGACCCACTCTTTTCCCTACTGATATCCTAACTCCTAGCTTTTGTTCAAAATCGAATGGAAAGAAATCTTTAGAAGCCTTTCATCACCCACCCACCCCTACCCCCTCCTCTTCCCAAACACCATTCACTCCTCATTTTATTCTTCTCACTCTTCTGAATTTTGATGTTTCACTGAAAGAGTTGAACACTTCTCAGAATTTCACCCACCATTTGTTTGTTTTCAGGATACACATGGGAATTATGTTACCTGTTCTATCTTTACTATTAATATTTAATGACACATCTATGAAATCCATGCTTTATTCATCACCAATGTATTCACCTTTGTCCATCTTTGAAATCTTGTTACTGTCACTTGGTCTTTGGAAAGGCCCATTTCTCTAGTATCAACCTTACATGCAGAACTCAATGATTTAGATTCTGAATTAGTGCCCATGCCCCAATACCTTCCCAACAACTGTAAATGCCTTGGATTCTAGGATACCTGGGGTTCCCTTCCATAGCCTGAAAATTTAAATCCACATTCTTCTGGTTTCCAATGATGCAGATAAGAAGTCCAACATCAGTCTGCTTTTTTTCTTTGAAAAAAGGAAAAACTGGAACCTTGTTTTACCAGATTATGCCAAGAATTCAAGAATTCTGAGTCATTTTAGTTGAAAACTGTGGTTCTTTACTTTGACTTAGGAAAATTTTCTCCAGTTATTTGAAACAATATCTTCCACTTCCTGCATTCCTTTTTCTTTCAGATGGTTGCTATTTACATGGTAGGTATCCTGCACCATCTCCCAAATCTCTCCCCTTTTCCCTGGTTATCTTCAGGTCTTTGCATATTTTGCTCAGTGATTTGCTGATGATCCTGGATGACCCTGACTCACTTCTCACCAGTCACAAGTCCACTTTCGAATCGTCCACGGAGTTATTATGGTTTTTTAAATGGCCCTAGGAAAACTCACTTATTTATTATTCCATAGTTTTGTTCTTAGTGAGTGCTCTTTTTCACCTTTTGTTTAGGAATCATTGGTCTGCCCCAACAGTATCACTTCCGGATCACTGTAGGAGTGTTGGCTCTGCTTGGTGTCGCTGTGACTTCTGGACACTTTTAGATAAACTGTTGTGTTTTTCGGTTGGCCATTTGGAATTCAAGCTTATGTTGTGGGGCACTGCTCTAAAAATAAGAGAACTCTGGAGGTAAAAGTGTCCCCTCCCTGTGAGCTTGGTACAGAGGCTGATAGTTGCCCTGTAGGTTCCTAGAGCAAACACCTCTGCTCTCAGATAGCCCTGGGCTCTCCCAGCGACTGCTGCAGGGAAGACTACCTGAACTGACAGGTTCTTACTGAATTCTGACAGCTCACGAAGGGCTGGGAGGACACCCTGCCCCAGGGCCTGTGCATCTTGAGGACCTGCCCTGTACTTTTTTCACACAGTTAAGCCTTGTTTTTATAAGGGAAGTGTGAGTGTGTATGTGTGTTGGGGGGTGGAGGAGAGATGAAAGGGCCCCCCATTGAGATCCCCAGTGCTATATTTACACAACTATTGTTCCTGCTCTTGAGGGGAAGATCTCCTAGATGCAGAAGAGAGGGGAATCCACTTAGATCACCAGTTCTGAAATACCCTCCTAGAAAATTTCTTCTATAAAGTAAGAAAATTTAAGCTAGTATAATACTTAATCATTCTTTCAGCTCCCAGAATCTACAAATCAGAGATTAAATTGAAGGTATTCACAGCTATGATCATTTGTGGGATTAGAATGTGTCAGAAAAGGGGCATTTGAGAAAATGACAGTTGAGTTTGCAATTCTCATATGAAAAACCAATGAATCTGGAGACAAGAAATTTCACTTAGAATTAGTTTTAATTCATTCCTGAGTCAATTTTGATTTGTAGAGAATGTGCAATGTTTCATTTTATAACCTGGAGCAGTGCTTCTCAAACTTCACACATCACCAGGCAGAGCTAAAATGCAGATACTGGTTCAAAAATGCCTCAGGAAGGAATGGAGAGTCTGTATTCCTTCCTATAGGGAGACCACTACAACTTGTCCTGGTTCACATTTCTTTGACAAGATCTATAGCATTTGTAGTGGTGAGCAGACCTCTGCTGGCCACCGTGGAAATGTACAACATTTCGGCACAGGTTTGTACATTTTTGGGGGTGTGGAAATTTTAAATTAAATATGCCCCCCAAAAGCCCACAGCCAATAGATCTCTAACCAACATGATAATGGAAAAGTCAACAAAGCATATTAGTGTGAACTCTATTAGTGTGGAACTTGGTGTTGCTGCAGACAAACCATATGCCAAGTAAAAATGAAAGAGGGGGCGAGTTTCGTGCCTTCCCTCTAACACCCCTTTAAAAAAAAAAAAAAAAGACTGGAAGCAAGCCTAGCCACAAATAATGCACAAATAATGAATGAGTTAAAAATATTCATTTTTTTCCTTTATTGTTTTAATTCTCTAAGTCTTTTCACTTTATTTTCCTGTCACTGCCATAAATTATGTTTCTTCTAAAGTGTTCTCTAGCTCAGGCTCTTTTCTGAATCAGACCTGCCTGCTCTTTAATTAAGAGAAATGAGGACAGTTTATAGTAATTTGAGATTGCTCAGTCTTTTGGCTCCTCTCAGTCTGTGCTTCTCAAACAAAAAATAAAAAGGGCCATGACTTTTGACAAACCACTGTCAATGGTTCAAATTAAACAAAGAATCTATAACTGTTGAAAGACATTCAAGTTTAGAAACTATTTTTTTCCGAGCACAAATATGTTCCTAATTTTGAATGTCAATAGATGTATTTCCTGGCTTTGCCATGGTAGATAGATAAATGTTCCAGATCATTTTTATTTTTATTTATTTTTTTTAAGATCACAAAATTATCACTCTAGGGTAGAAGATAGGCATTCTGGACCAAGAATGTGCTTATTCTCAATGGTGAAGCCATCTAATTAAAACAAACTTTCAAATTGATACCAAAATCAATTCAAATTTGATTTAAACTTCTGGCATCACTCATTCTGGTCAGTTACTAGAAAACGGTTCATTGGTCCATGGGAAACTTCTTGCATTTAGTCATGTTTCAGTGACCTTATGATTGGGCACTAAATTGAACCCCAAAGCCAGTCTGTCATCCTTGCTGGCTTCCATAGTATCTTCATCCCCATTTTTATTATGAGTTATGCAGATACTATACATTGTAGGAAATCATGTATATTTCTTCAAACCTTTTATTAATCAGCATCTGAAGTTGGCCCTCCCTGGTGGCGCAGCGGGTTAAAGCACATCACTAAGAAGCTAAAGCCACTTCTGCATGAGTTCGGTTCCCGCCTGCCCCGGAGGAGACCACATGGCGTGGCAGACCTCTCCTGACCCGCCCGCTGCTCCCCTCAGCAGTGTACTTCGTGGATCTGCCTGTTCTGCTCCCCACTCTGTCTCTGGTGAAGCCTCTCACCCTCCGCATCTCTAGGAGGCCTGTACCCTAGTTCTATATGAATAAATAAATCTTAAAAAAAAAACAAACATCTGAAGTTATTAATACAAATACCTGACCTCAACAGTTATTAAAAGATCTATATAGAGAATTTCAAAGCCTCCTGTTCTGGGAGGTGTAGGTAGATGGTCAGTAATTCCAGATATCTCTATACCTGTAGAGTCCCCAAAACCACACAAAATTTCATTATGCATCTCTGACTCAGATCAACCTGTGGTTGAAATAGATAGACAGATAGATATACAGACATCATCTTGTAATGTCCGTGGTAATTGTTAATTTACTAAACAACAGAAAGTGAAAGAAAATAAAAAGAAAAACTCCATTTTTCTAGTCTCTATTTACAACTCTTGTGCACCAGTAGTGTGAGGGTTTTCCTCACATCAGCCAATGCTCTAACCCTAGTTCAGTCCAGTTGTGACAATATCTACCTGGCATTAGCATCGGAACTCACAGGTTAATTTTTAGTCCCACAAAAATTTTTAGTCCCACAAAATTGCCCCCATTTCAGATGTCAATCAAAAGGAATGGGTTCCCAGGCTACTACATTTCTGTCCAACTGGGATACAAAGCAGGGGCCCCAGTGACCCTCTCCTTGGGTTCAACAACTTACATCATCTTACAGAACTCTGAGAAACACTTATTCACACTTACCAGCTTACTATACAATAAAGAATTTGATAAAGTTACAGGTGAACAGCCAAGTAGAGAGACATAGGGTAAAGCCCAGAATGTCCTAAGCAGACACATGTCTCTCACCATACAATTAGGCTTTGCCACTGCCCAGCCCTTTGGTATGCTCACCGCTGTGGAAATTCTTGGGTAGTTTAGGGACTTTTATGGAGGCTTCATCATACAGGCCAATTGATGATTAGCTAAATTTCGTGCACGTCTCCCTGCCCTGGAGAATGGGGTACTGGGTGAAAACTTTGTACTTTAACCATGGATTGTTTCTCCTGTTGACCAGCCTCCATCCAGAAGCTCTCCAAGAGTTCACCAAGAGGGCCCTCCCTGGTGGCACAGCGGGGTA
>NW_004567115.1:16686031-16692797 GCF_000260355.1 Condylura cristata
CTCAGGGGTGGTGAAAGACTTCACCAGAGACAGAGTGGGGAGCAGAACAGGCAGATCAACGAAGTACACTGCTGAGGGGAGTAGCGGGCGGGTCAGAAGAGGTCTGCCACACCATGTGGTCACCTCTGGGGCAGGCGGGAATCGAACTCATGCGGAAGTGGTTTCAGCTTCTTAGTGCAGTGTTTTAACCCGCTGCGCCACCAGGGAGGGCCCTTATTTTACTTTTTAACAACTAATGTAAGTCTTTCCTAAGTTAAGGGTAATGTATTCACTTATTCTCCTTCTTGTCTATAGGCAAGTGGACTACTTCTACTTGAGTGAGCCAGAATCTCCCAGGTAATCATCAGAGTGGCACTGAGGCTGGGGTGGGGGCAGAGTTGCCCTTAGTACAATTCTCTACAGCAACCAGAAGGAAAAAGTAAAGAATCAACACTGCTTAAAACAAATGCAGATTTTGCTACCAAAAAAATCACAAAAATTGAAATATTTCTCCCAAGTCTATGTCTTCTTATGGCACCCAGGAAAGTCATTTGCAAATGGAGACATTTACGGGACAGTGAATGAGAAAATGGTAAGAATAGGAGCAGCGGAGGTGGATTTGGGAAATTTGCACTTCCAAGGAAGATGTGACTCATGCAAGCTGGAGACATCTTGTACTATCCCAAATATTAAATATTTTACTGAGGATTGTTATACTGGCTTCTTAAGTCCAGAACTGCATTTAAAATAAAAGCTTAAGTGTCAAGTGGGTACTGTGGTTCACAAGGAGACAGAACTGATTCAATCCTCCTACTTCTTCCAAACACTGAAGAAGCAACCATGTACATTGGTGGAAGGAATAGAGGTATAATTTTCTCTTTTGCAATTGCCTTTCTGAGTCGGGTGAGACTGATAAAGAACTTCACTCTATCTGTGGGTTGGGAGGAGACAGAGGAATGAGTCCTCCATTGTTGGAAGTTGTGATGCAATGTACAGACAGGTAAATATGAAAGTCAAGTCCCCAAAGAATGCAAAGTCAGAGCCAAAATAAACATTCTAAACCAGGCCAGCAATGCCAGGGCCCAGCTAATGAGTGGAATCTAAGGTAAAGCGCCAGTGGGTTAGAAAAACAAAAGAGATTTGGATGAGAGTGTCAGGCAGGTTTCTCTGGTAAAACATAGAAGGTGCTATTTATAAACAAACATTTATTTTTATTTTTGCTTAAAAGAAATAGGGGTGTAGGTTAGAGGTACAGGAGGGTGAGAGGATTCACTAGAGACAGAGTGGGGAGCAGAACAGGCAGATTTACTGAGATACACTGCTGAGGGGAGCAGCGGGTGGGTCAGGAGTGTTCTGCACCCTAGATCAGCTTGCTGGTTGGGGATCGAACTCAGGCCATAGCAGTGATAGTGCTGACATTTAACCCCTAGTAGGCCCAAGGGAGGTCCCTGTATGTGAACTTTAACACACCTGACATCAGTGGAAGTATTGTTAAAAGGAACAGCCACAGGTGTGCCTATGGAGCAACACAGATCAAATTAGAAATAGGTATCTTCATCAAAATAAACTATTTGGACTACTCCACTTCTGAAGAGCTTTTGAAGAGCTTAAAGAAAGACTAAAGAGAACCAGATAGTTTAGGAGTAAATGGTACATAAGGCTGTGAGAAATAATTAGGGACTTACTTCCTTTTGTGAATATTTATTAAATGCTTACCTGTCAAGGCACTGAGGTAGGTGCTGTTGGGGATTACAAATTGTGGCCTCGATGGAACTTGCAAGCTAATAAGAGGATCCAAATACTCTTAGTGACAAATACTCTCACTAATAGGACTTAAAATGTGTGACAAATATGTTTCATGCCCAGGGGTGAGCACAATGAAGAGAGGGCAAAGACTCCCATGGGAAAGGAAGGAATTGTTCAACCAGATACATGTGGTACCCAGGACAGGCTCTTAGAAGAAATATGGACCTCAATACATTCAAAATGAACAAAGAAAATGAGCTTACATTGAAACAACATCAAAAGAAGGCAAATAATAATCAGGGAAAAAAGTATCTTTACACTGAAAGTTAATTCAGAAATTATTTGCTATAAGTGGCATGGAATCTTCTTTATAAAAAAAAATAAATATATTGAAATTTGACTAGAATAGTGACTTGGGTTAACTAAAGTTTTGAGGACACGTTCATTTCCTAAAATGTTCTTTTTACAAAAATACAATTACTTTAAAATTGACAGTAAGTGTGACTACTTAAGCACAGTGAATGTAAACAATTAAGTAGTTATATAACAATGGCTCATACTCCAGCATATCTTGTAAAACATGACTATTCTCCAAAGCTATAGAGTTATATATGGAAATCCTTTACTTCAAAGCTGTAACTGACAAGCCATCACAGAATTTTTCCAGGGCAAAAATTCTGTCTATCACCAACAGATGGCAGTAACAGCTACGCCCAACATTGTCCTTTGAATCTAGTTTTGTTCTTGCCAACAGCAGTTGGTCTACTTCTATGTTTACATTTTCTATTGAGGTACTTCAATGAGATGCTTAACTTCATTATTTCCAATAAATGCGAAAAACTGTTAAAAGTGCTGTTTTGAAGAAGCACTCAATTACAATGGAAATAGTAGAAATAATAGAAAAAATGTAAAAAATATCTATGGAGAAAAAACATTGCTCATTGGTTAAAAGAAACAACCTAGTTTGACAAAATAATATGTAAAAGAGTGGCTGTAGTCATCAACAAGTTTTGGCAAACTATTCGGAGAAATAGCTACCAAGTTGAAAAGAAAACCTGGTTTGGCAGCTGCAAAATGAAAGCTAAGGTCGCTTTCAGCATGGTAGAAGAAGAAAGCCTCCTGGTAGGAAGTCAGGGGAAGTCCCAGCCTCTTCAGATCTGCTCAATGTGAAAGTTGGATGCTGTGTTATTTAGGGTTCTGTCCTGAGGTGCAGGACGGAATGCAGAAGGAGCAGCCATGAATTCCTGCAGAAAGAACCACACACAGGAACAGGCAGTGTGCATGAAAGAGGGCTGGGCGTTAGCCCCGTTTGCCACCTCCTTCGGATGACCAGCAGCATACTAGATAAACTGTGTTACTAGATAAACTGTGTCACCATGGCATTACAAGTATGATTATTTGGAACTAAAGACATTTGAAGATCTCAGGTGCAAGACGTATGTTCTCACCTCTCTCCTTGATAGCAAGAGCTAAAACTTGGTGCAAAAGATGTCCTCCCTAAACCAGACCATTCTTACCAGAGAAGAGGAGTTGAGGTCAAGAGATGCTGGACGCTTTGTTAAGCAACTCCCATTGTCCTTCACCTGCCCCGGATCTTTTCATTTCTTTTCTACAACCGCCTCCCTTTGTTCAAGTTAGCATAAAAGCATTTATACTTTCCTACTTCTCTGAATCTTCATTACCTCCAAAAGTAAAATTTTATGCCTTTTGCCCATTAACCTATCTTCTGTCTCTGTAATTCCCAGGCCCAGCTGCAGATCCCCAAACAATAGAGGCAAAGTTTTGCCCTCTCTATATTAGCAAGGAGGAAAAGGTCTCATTTGATTTTAAAGTTCTTAGAAGAAAACTTCTTTTCCTTTTTCCTGAAAATGCACCCAAGAAATACATTCCTGAAGCTCCCTTAGCCACCAGAACCTAGGGGCAGGGTGGGGAGGCAAATGCCTATCAACAGCTTCCATGAATGTGGTGGGGCCACTCCCTCATCTGCTGCTGTACAGTGGTGTCAGTTCCTCTCGCCTTGAACCTGGCCTGGCCTGGCCTCTAACTTGCTTTATTCACTTACACTCTGTCCTAACAGAATGCACCCAGATTTAAGAGAATGACAGTTTCTGCTTTCTCCCTCTGGAAAGCCAGCTGCCATGTAATAAAGTTCATGTCCTGAGGCCAGCTTGCTGGGAAGAAGCCCAAGTGGGAAGATGATAGAGGAGAACCCAGTCACCTGGCCAGCACCTCACCCATCAACCAACTGAACGCTGTCACCCAGTGAGCCCCAGTGAGACCAACAGGAACACCAACCAAAGAACTATGAGCTCTAAAAATTGTTTTTGTGTAAGCCTCTGCATTTTGGGGTGTTTTGTTTTCAGAGCCTAATGAGATTATAAAGGAGCTTCTGAAGAAAGCATGAGACCCAAATGAAAAACAAAGACAGATCCTCCATGCAGGCAGTGAATGGCAGGTCAGCAATCACCCAAAAAGCAACTGAGGTAAGAGAAAAAAGTTTTAGTGGAAGTTTTGAAAAACTGGTGTTGTTTTCCTTGGAAGGACAAGGCAGGTGATCTCTGACAGAAGCTCTTGGAAGGGGACTCAATAGTATAGAAAAAAACTGTTACAGGGGCAGCCCAGAGTGAACTGGGCCTCCTGTGGGGCCTCACCCGCGCGCTTAAAAATCAGTTATACTGCAGGGACACACAAAAGGGCCAAAATGGGTTTATTACAAAAAGGGGAAAGGAACAAGAAACAACCCAGGGAAAGAGAGGGGGATACAAAATAACTAGAATACCTTACCGGCTAGGCTGACTGAAAACGCTGAGTCATGCAGTCTGGAGCACGAGAGACGCTCCCCTTTTTATCCCCCAATGTCCCAGAATTCCTGCTTAGCTCCTCCCTTGGGTTCTTGCAGTTCTATCCCTGGTACTGCTGGGAATTGTAGTTTCCAATCACAGGAGTAGGAGGTAGAGTACAGAAAGCTGGAGTAAGGGGGTGGAGTCCACAAGACTCTGTAGAGGACCTTTAGGACATCCTTCCCCTTAACACTACCACAGATAGGTTTTCAAACTACTTTAGTAATGGAACCACCATACTATTTTATTAGCACCTTATTTTTAAAGTTCAAAGTATTACTTACTCAAAAGCCGTTCTTGGAACAAGTAAGTGCATTTTAATTCCGACCAATCAGAATGGCTGCTCTGCTCATACCTTCACAGTCCACTTCGCTTACTGTTTGCTCTGCAGGCACCATCTACAGAAGATCCCATTTAACCCACATGTTGATTGAAAAGAACTTTCCCATGGCAAAGCAGAACACCCAACACAGGGCAAGCGGTCCACAAGCACTTCCTGAAGAAGTGAGAGGAGACTGCAGGAAAGGAGGTCCATCCAGGGCCTTTTCCCATAAATGGCCCCCTCTGCAGCAGCCAGCCCTGAGGAAGAACCCTCGCCCCAGAATGGTCCTGGAGGTCAGAGCCGCTTCAGCACCATGCTTGGTTTCAGCTGGCACCTCCCTCAGGTGGTTGAGGTGCTCTGGGCTTGTGGCCTCTCTGCTGCTTTACCAGGAAGCTTGCCTCTAGGCAGGCAGAAAGGCAGCACCATTTCTCAGTCACCAACTTATGCTTTTCTGGTTCCTCTTCATGCTTTAATAGAACCAATAGAGTCGTTTTCGTTTTGTCTGCCATTGTAGCCCCCAAAGTGTAATTTGCATTGGGTGAAGCTTCCCAGAGGAGAACAGCTCCTTAATTTTGATTGCATTTGTTTAAATTCAGTCATTTAAATTTAATTTCAACTGTAGATGCTTCAGCATGAAACATAAATCAAAGGACTTACTTCATAGTCTCCTGTGCTAATAATCTCTGAGTAGTGATTGTGTTTTAATATTAATTGCAAGTGGCCAATGAGTACTGAGGATCCGTTTTGTGGAAGGATGGCACCGTGTTCACAGACGGAAGCTGTAGACTTCATAACATGTGTGGGAACCTTTAACTGGCACGAGTATGGCTATTGAATTGCTATGTGGTCATTCTAGTTGATTTAATGGTTTTTGTTTCTTAGACTATTTTTGCTTCAGTGGCTCTACCTGCATTAGCAAGTGTAAGTAACTGATATAAAACAGCCACATTGATGGAACTGTTTTTCTCCCTTTCCCCTGCTACTTGCTAAGCTAAGGTAGTTGAAGTAAGACCAAGGTAGACAAGGGTAAAGAGACTGAAGAAAGTGGGAGGTGCAGCAACTCCAAGTACAAAGACCTCTTGGAAATTGCTAGAAAGAGGCCCTGGGGGCGTGATCTTTGGAGGTTCATCATTTGCTTTGTCAAGTGCATTGCCCTCCCTCCAGGCTTCATAGCAGATGTCCCTTACCTCTTTGAAATGGTAAGTATCACGTTGAATGGCGACAGTGAACTGGTGTGTAAGAGTTCCTTGGGGAAGGGCACTCCACCTTGGATGCATTTGCCAGCCTCTCACCGCCCCTGAGCCTCTGGCCTGTACCCCAATTCTGTGTGCACAAATAAATAAATCTTTAAAACACACACACACACACACACATAAGGTTTCATATAATATTCCTCTTCATTTGGGCTAATTAAAAAAAAAAGCTATTCATAAAATACTAGGTACTTTCTCTTTACTTCTAAGAATGAATCTTGGAACAGTTTCCCAGGTCCTCACATCCCCCAGTTACACCTCTGGAAAATCACACATCACTTCCTAAAGGTGGGGCCAGGTTCAAAGGAAGGAGTCATATTCACCCCCACTTGATGGCAGTGTCAAGAGATTTGTGGCTATATTTTACTTCTTTCAAGATTACTGATTACTCGTGATTATGGGTGACAAACAGGCTCCATTCCCATCTGTGATTTTATCTAGTACCATGATTCAACTTAGCTATATTGCATAGAAGTGCCAGCAATCATTAATAACCAAATAAACTCCATGACTCTGCTTGGGTGACCCTTTCAATGATGAATTCCAAGTCACAACACAGTAACTGTCAGTTCAGCTACACCAAGATTTGCTACATGGCTTCTCTGTCCAAACAGTTTAAAAGTAAA
>NW_004567115.1:16693497-16694427 GCF_000260355.1 Condylura cristata
CATGGCTGCCACCAAAGCCACATTGACCACTGGGGTTTCCTTCATGACCAAAGTTGTCATCCCCACTAAAACCACTTCCATCACCAGGACCAAATTTTCCAGATGGCTGGATGAAGCACTATCTCTTGCTGATATAGGACTTTGTTTACTTCACAGGTGTGTCCCTTCACAGTATGGCATTTCCGAAGGCCAAGCTTGTCTACAAAGTCATCAAAGCTCACAAAAGCCAAAGTCTGTCTTTTTGCCTCTGCCTTGATCAGTCATGATTTCAAACATTTCAATTTTCCCAAACTGCTCAGAATAACCTCTTGAGTGATGTTCTTTAGTTTTCTTTAATGACACAAGTCTTTTTCACAGCTAAATAGGTCTTTGAGAATCTTCTCTTGACACACCTCTCTTGGTTCCACAACTCTTCCACCCACAGGGTGGTTTGTATGCCTGACTGACGGATAGCCGGAAGCTTTTGAATTCCTTGGTGTTTGGATCTCTCGCTACCACATACACTGAGCGACCCCACGTTGCTCAGAATGGCTTCTCAGACTCTCATCTGTTGTTTCAAAGCTTAAACCCTCCATGAAAAGCTTCTGCAGCTACTCTGGCTCCTTGGGAGAATCTGACTTAGACATGATAGCTGTGGAAGGGGAGACTGTAACGGTGTTTACAGAAAGTTTAGAACCATCACAATGACCCTTTCTCCAACAGCACTGTGACTGCTTCTGGAACAGTAGACTGCTCCAGCGTACTGCCTGGAACAAGCCTTTTGGCCTCCAGAGCCTGAGGCTCAGGTTGGCTATTACAGAGCCACAGGACAGGGAGTCTCTGGGTTCCTGGGATCCATCACACCTGCCCTTTACCACCTACTTGCGCTCCTCTGTCTCATTAAGACACCATTATTTCACACAATCACTCAGGGCCAAATATAATCTAGAT
>NW_004567115.1:16698382-16699388 GCF_000260355.1 Condylura cristata
AACCCGTACAACCTACTTAGTACCTTACCTCCCACCCACATCTGGTACACGGTGCTGGATTTAAAAGATGCCTTCTTTTGTTTAAAATTACATCCAGCATCCCAGGCTATATTTGCCTTTGAATGGAAGGACCCGGAACTTGGACTTTCGGGTCAGTTGACTTGGACCAGGCTCCCACAGGGACTTAAAAACAGTCCGACATTGTTTGACGAGGCCCTGCACCGAGATCTGGCGGACTTTCGGGTCCGTCACCCACGGCTGGTGCTTCTACAATATGTGGATGATCTCCTCTTAGCTGCTCCTACTGAGGGAGCCTGCCGGCAGGGAACTGGGGCCCTCCTTCGGGCTCTTGGACAATTGGGATATCGAGCCTCTGCTAAAAAGGCCCAGCTCTGCCGGAGACAGGCTGTTTACCTTGGGTACCAGTTGCGGGATGGTCAACGATGGCTGACTGACGCACGCAAACAGGCCATCTTAAACATTCCCGCCCCCCGGAACACCCGTGAATTGCGGGAATTCATGGGTTCCGCGGGATTCTGCCGGCTCTGGATCCCAGGGTTTGCCGAATTGGCCGCCCCCCTGTATCCTCTGACCAGACAAGGGACTCCATACATTTGGACCACAGAGCAACAGGCGGCCTTCACGGCAATCAAAGAGGCTCTCCTCAGTTCCCCTGCTCTGGGTTTGCCGGACGTTACTAAGCCTTTTGACCTTTTGTCGATGAAAAACACGGGGTTGCTAAAGGCGTCCTCACCCAGAGACTCGGCCCATGGCGCCGCCCAGTGGCTTATCTCTCAAAAAAATTGGACCCTGTCGCCACAGGCTGGCCACCCTGCCTGCGCATGGTGGCGGCCATTGCAACTCTTATTAAAGATTCCAACAAGCTCACTTTGGGACAACCGTTGACCGCCCTGGCACCTCATGCTGTAGAAGCCTTGGTCCGGCAACCACCCGACCGCTGGCTTTCTAATACCCGCATGACCCATTACCAAGCACTGCTGCTTGA
>NW_004567115.1:16701506-16702786 GCF_000260355.1 Condylura cristata
CATCTCCCGCTGCCGCCTGGCCCAATCGGATTTTTATGTTTGTCCTCATGACAATCGGCCCAGGGACCTCGCTTATCGCTGCGGAGGGTATGACGACTATTTCTGCGCAGAATGGGGATGTGAAACGACTGGAGCGGCCTACTGGAATCCGTCATCTCGTTGGGATCTCATCACTGTCGACAGAAACTTCCCCCAACCTGACCCAGATGGACACACTTGTTACTATTCCCGCAGCTCTGACCTGACCGTCGGCAATGGGCCGTGGCGAGGGGCTCTGACCCTTCCCCTCAAAATCTCCTTCACTGTCAAGGGTAAACAGGCTGGTGGCTGGCAGTCGGGCTACACTTGGGGCCTGAGATGGTACCTTTCCGGCAAGGATCCAGGTGTCACTTTTAAGCTCCGTCTTTTGGTCCGTACACTTACTCGTCCCATAGGTCCTAACCCTGTTCTGCCCGATCAGCGGTTCCCGCCTCCCCCGGCTCGCATCCCGCCTCTTGCGCCATCCTTGCCTTCTACTCCTCCTCCCTCGCTGACATCCCTACCCCCTGCCGCTTATACTTCTACAACCGGGGATAGATTGTTCAACCTCCTCCTTGGTGCCTATTTAGCACTCAACCACTCAGCGCCGGAAAAGACTCAGCACTGCTGGTTGTGTTTAACTGCGATGCCTCCATACTACGAGGGGGTCGCGGTTACAGCTGACTTCTCTGTTTCCTCCTCGGCCCCTCCCCGCTGTGCTTCCAACCAACAACATTCATTAACCCTGTCCGAGGTTTCTGGTCAAGGTTCTTGCTTGGGCCGAGTCCCACCTTCTCACCTTCCCCTTTGTAACTCCACTACCTTTGTAACCCAGAGTTCTTCTTATCTTGTGGCACCAGAAGGCACCTATTGGGCTTGCAACACAGGTCTTACTCCATGCCTTTCTTCCGCTGTTTTTAATGCCTCCTCTGATTTTTGTGTCCTTGTCCAACTGTGGCCCAGGATCTTATATCACGACTTCGACTCCCTTCTTGACCGATTCGACCACCAGGTTCAGGTCAAAAGAGAGCCTGTGACTCTTACCCTGGCCCTGCTTTTAGGGCTAGGGGGTGTAGCAGTGGGCATCGGGACGGGCGCCTCTGCCCTTGTGGCCACTAATCAGTTTCACCATCTACAAAAGGCCATGCACGAGGACATTAAAGCCTTAGAAGAATCGGTGAGCGCCCTTGAAAAGTCTCTCACCTCACTCTCTGAGGTGGTCCTACAGAATCGTCGAGGATTAGATGTTTTATTCCTCCGTG
>NW_004567115.1:16704484-16801378 GCF_000260355.1 Condylura cristata
CAATGAGCCGAGCGCCCTTCGGTACCGAAGCTCTTCTAATAAAGCCTCTTGTGATTGCATCTGCACGAGCGTCTCCTGGTCGTCTTCTTCCTCGTGGCTGGAGGTCTCCCACCCTGGATTGAGGGGAGAAATCTTTCAACCTCTTATCCCAATGCAGTTTAGCATCATAAATGGGGGGTTGGGGGGGTGGCAGATTCAAGGACTGCTAAATGTAAGGAATTATTCAAGTGAGAGAACGATATATAATGAGTAGTTATATATAATACATATAGGATTAACACAGCTTGACCTGTTCCCACTAGGATTAACATTTTCCTACATAAAATATTCATGCAGTCCCTTTTTGGAGAAAAATCTTTCAAAGCATCTGTGAAATTATTTTGTTAATTGCCTCTCCTTTGACCGTGTATCAGTTGAGATCTTCCTGGGTGTGTGTATCCTTTTGTATGTGTTCTTGCTAAGTCAAGGATTCTGGCAGAATTAGCTCTGCTGCATTTTAATGCCATTCTTCATTGTTAGTCATCGTCAGAAAATTATAAATATTCCATTCTGGGTACTGCCAAGTGTTCAGCATCAAGGATCTATGTGAATAATCTTTTTCTGATAATTGCTAGAGAGGATTCTGGTTTACTAACTTGTTGGGGTTCGTGGAGATTTATTGACTTAAAGCTAATTAAATTGTTGCCTGCTGCTTTTGAAATTCCAACACAGACTCTTATCTTCAGTAAGTGCAGTCTTTGTGTGCCTCTTTGATCAATACATACCGACATTTTCCCCTAGGGCTTGTAGTGGAAGGGTGGGGAAATGGGATTGACTTCACAGAGGTTAATGTCATCTACTTACAAAAATAGTTTACATACAAAAACAGTTAAACACAATTTTGCTTTGCTTTTTTCTTTCCTTAGATTTTGAAGCAGTGTGTTTAAGCACTTCCCTTCCAGAATTTCTCTTTTCATAGAGTTTCTATTTGGAGGCCATTCTGATTTCTTTTAACATTGGACTTCTAGGGCCAATTTTGAAACTCTGATTTTGCTGCAGCATTGTGAGTACATGAATCATTTATACCTCAAAATGCAATTTTTTCAATGTAGAATATAACTAAAGAAGATTTAGAAGTAGAACTAATCACAGTCTGTGGACATATTAAGTCTATCATGTCCTTTACATCAAGCTTTTAGGATTAGTGGCCAGGCTGTGGTCTGGAGCCAAATTGCCATTTGCCACCAACCAGTTGTGTGACCTCTTTTGCCTGTTGTGTCGTTTAATCTTTACCTCAAGTTCCTCCTCAGAGAAATGGTGATATTTTCTGAGCTCACGTCGGGTAGCTGTGAAGATCAGGAAACCACACATTTACAGTCATTCAAAGAAGTAAATGTTGGTTGGCACTGTTTATTTATGTTTCCATCATCATAATTATGGTAATAAAACACATTTATGCTGAGCTTTAGAGTTTACAGTTTTCAGATCTGTCATCTCATTTCACCTCACATGGATGTAATTAAGTTACATATTATGTGTATGATTCGGCTTCTGTGATGAGGAAACTGGAACAAGAAAGGCTAAGAACTTTTCTCAAAGTCAAACAAGGATAAAATGATAAAACCAAAACTCAAGTTGTCTCGTGCTACAGCTCCATGGTGGTATTGAATTTAGAATGCAGCCCTTAATTATAGAGATGGGGGAAATTATTTATGCCCAGAAATTATGCTTTGAAAAAGAATCGATGTGAGTGAGTGCATGTGTGTGTGTGTGTGTGTGTGTGTGTGTGTGTGTGTAAGGACTGGGCTATAGGCCAGAGGTGTGGGGTGTAAGAGGATTCACCAGAGCTATAGTGGGGAGCAGAAGAGGAGGTAGATGTACTGAAATACACTGCTGAGTGGGGCAGAGGCTGAGACAGAAGCAGTCTGATGCACCATGTGAGCCACCTCCCTGGCTGGGAATCAAACTCAGGCCATGGTGGTAATAGTGCTGAGATATAACCCCTATGCCACCAGGAAGATCCTGGATGACCAGGTAAGAGTCTTCTGCAACTCCATCTGTAAGTAGCCCATAGACACTCTGGCAAATCACGGAGGACGCAGCCATCACAGTCCCACAGGAACAATAAGGTTTCCTTTAAGTCACTTTATCCTCACTTGTTTGAAAGCCAGCTGTTGTGGAATTACTGTAAAAGGAAAATGGCAAGCCCTCCCTGGTGATGCAATGGGTTAAGGCGCAGCACTGTGAAGATTTCTGCAACCTCTGCAGCATGAGTTCGACCCCTGGCCAGGGAGGTGACCCACATGGCACAGCAGAACTCTCTTGTCTCGTCTGCTCAGTGTACTTTGTCAATCTGCCTGTCCTGCTCCCCACTCTGTTTCTGGTTAATACTCACTCACACCCCCCCACACCTCTGGCCTGTACCCCAGTTCTGTATGCATAACTAAACTTTAAAAAAAATAGGCAGTTGGCATCCTTTCCATCAATGAGGTCATGCCATGCCCAGAAGATCCCCCTAACTTTCCCATTGTAGCAAAGACTTCTGTTTCATCTCCCAGTGAGTTCTCCCTTTCTCATGGGAAACTGGGAGTCTCAGGGGAGCTGCCCCACCCGCTGTGATTACTCTGTTTAGTGCTTGCATGGGACCTGAGGTGTGGCTCACACACAGTGAGGTCATTTCTCACAAGCGGCTTTGGGCTGCACAGAGGAGCAAGGACATGTTGGAGCACATTTCACCTTGTAGCCTCAGTGGAGTGAGTGCATGTGGTTTAGTAGCTCTGACTAGCTGGTGCTCTCCATGACTTTGTAGAAAGAAGAGGAACCACATTTTCTGTGAACTCAACTCTTCAAGCCCAGTCCTTTGTTATGGGAAATACAGGGAGGAAGCAGAGCTGAGAGCAAGTCTTTATGATGGGCACGGAGTGATTTGAAGACAGGAAATATCTCTCACCTAAAGGAGTAAGCTAATTGTTCAGAGGAGTGGAAATTTCTGGAAAGGGCTTCTTCATCCAGCTCCTCACCAGCCACTGTCTCCTCTGACTCATGGGCACTTCTGAAAGGCTGTTGCTGGTTCTCATCTACAATGGATTTTTTCCACCTGAGAGCCTTTACACACTCTATCAATTCACCTGTAACTCTCCTTCCCTGCTCTACTGCACTCATGTTTTCCTCAACCACACTATTAAGGATAAATCTTCCCAAGGTGTGCAAACAGGCCTCCCAACCAAGTGTGGCTTCCCATTCCTTAGCCCAGGGTTTATACCCCGCATTGCACCTGGTAATTTTTGGAATTGAAAAGTCTTTGTGAATTCCATGTACATATCTCCCCCCTATTACTCTTATGCTAATTTGATTATTCCATCAGCCCAAGAGAAAGCCCTGAAGAGTAGGGAGAGCTTCCTCCTCTCTCACACACTACCTTAAATAGATCCTGAGTATGGTTTTTCTTTATAGACTCTATTTGACCTTTTATTTGCTTCTTTGCTAGCACAAATTTAAATTACTTGTTTTTTATTGCAGCAGATATTCTCTCCCCTGCTAGACTTCAAGATCCATGAATGGAGGCAACATTAGACTTGCAAATCATGTGCTGAATGAATATGCTGGGTATGGTCAACTAAATGGATAATTGAGATTACTACTAAGGAGTTAAATTTAAGTAAGACATTTAGAAAAATATGTCTCAGGGTAAAATGACAGTGTGACAATAAAAGAACAACTACTCTTTTAAACAAGAAAATGAACCTGCTAGCTAGCACTTGCACTAGTAGTATGATACTAATGTCAGACATAGCCTAGCCAGTGAAATCAAATTAACACTAGTTTAAATCTACTCTGTCTCTCTCCAAATTTCTCTGGGTTTGAGCACAAGAGCCCAGTTCACAGTACTTTTGGTCACTTCTGGGTCACCTGCCATGTGTGTTGAGTTGTTTAGTATGTAGATAACTTTTACTGCCTGTTCTCACTGCTCCTTCACCTACCTACCCAACCCCCCCCCCAACCCCTCAGCAATAAATCCATAAATCCACACCTTCAGGTCCCTGTAGTTCATCTGTACTGCCAAATTATACTTTGGAAATTTTACCATCAAGTCTAACCTACATTTCAAGGTATTTTTCTCAGGCAAAGATCATCCCTAACAGAAATTCTGGCACCTTTAAAATAATTTATTATTTCACTTTGTAGCATTAGGTAAGGTACCTCCTTATGAGTAATGGAATTCACATGAAGCTATGGTAAGCCGCTTAAAGAATTTATTCTAAGGATTCTGTGGTTTCTCCTGGAACTCAAGAACTGAATAACCAAGCCTTGGGACAGACCTCAAGTAAGGACACATTGTCTGAGGATCAAAGCAATTCCCACAGAAAGGAAAATTCACATGAGTTGGCCAGACATTCTGGGGAATATTTACATCGTAGGCTGCTGAGGGTACCAGATCTGAGCTCATTTCCTCAAAAAATGCCAATTCCCATGGACCATTGACTACAGAGCCCTTTACATAGAACATTTTTAATTTTTTTTTTTAATAATCTTTGCTTCACTTGGGGAAAAACAAAACTCCTTTACCTTTCAAGTAACATACAGATTGGAATGAAAAATAAATTAACTTTAAACTAGTGAGGCCAGAAATTAATTGGCCTTTAAAGTGATCATCTTAGAAACCTGATATTTATTCTTACTGAGTTGTCATGAATTAGCTATTTTTGTATATACACTATATGCGTTCATGAGATGTGCAATAAATATTTAACTCCTACAATTATGTGATGTGGCTATTATTTTCATCATTTAGCAGTTGGTAGCAGTTGGGTAAGTCAATGAAGCTTGGCAAGTCAATGGCCTCATCTGAGATTTCACAGCTAACAAGGATCTGGGAAATTTTTCACTTACCTTTCAAGCTCTGAAGACAAGGAGCAAGGCCCATGCGTTCATTTTCAGGTATGGCAGCGCCATCTTGTGGTGTTAAAGAGACAGCCCTAGTGAGCAATTTTCTTGGATGACTAGAAGAGGGACATATCATTTACATGTTTTGAAAGAACACTTTGATGACGTTCAGGGTATTATTATAATTAATTGAATTTATTCCCTTATATTACTTATAAATTTTCCTTGTTGAAAATTTTTATTCTGAAAAATGTTTTATGTCATGGAAATACTAAAAGCACACTCTTCCAAAATGATAGTAGTATGGTCTTATTTAATCTTTTCAGTAGCTTCTTGGAAATTGACTGTAAGCAAGACAATGATTTTTTTTTAAGAATTATTTATTTATGCATACATATGTGGGCTACAAGCCAGAGGTGCAAGGGCAGTGAGAGGCTTCACCAGAGACAGAGTGGGGAGCAGGACAGGTAGATCAAGGAAGTACACTGCTGAGGGGAGCAGCGGACAGGCCAGGAGGGTTTGCCGTGCCATTTGGGTCACCTCCCAGGCTGGGGATCGAACTCACATTGAAGCAGTTGCGGCCAGCTTGCAGTGCTGCATCCTAAACCGTTGTGCCACTAGGGAGAGCCCAGAAAGGCAATGATTGTCAAAGCATTTACCATATGTGAACTCATATATCAAGAATTCAGTTCTTGGGCCTCCTTGATGCCACAAGGGGCTAAGTCTCAGCACTATCAAGCTAGTGCCAGCCACTGCAGCATGAGTCGATCCCTGACCAGGGAGGTGACCTACACATGGCACAGCTGATTTCTGTCTCACCCACTGCTCCCTTCAGTAGATTCACACGTTCTGCTCCCCACTCTGTCTAAGGTGAATCTTCACCCCCTCCCACCCATCTCTGGCCTACACCCCAGTTCTTATATCATAAATAAAATAAAAATAAATCATTTAAAAAAAATAAGTTCTTGGGCCCTCCCTGATGGCACAGCAGGTTAAAATGCAGCACTGCAAGTGAGCCACAGCGCTTGGGTGTGAGTTCGGCCCCCAGCCAGATAGGTGATCCACATGGCCCGACAGACCTCTCCTGACCCACCCGCTGCTCCCCTCAACAGAGTACTTCGTGCATCTGCCTGTTCTGCTCCCAGCTCTGTCTCTGGTGAAGCTTCTCACCACCCTTGTACTTCTGGCCTGCACCCCAGTTCTGTATGCATAAATAAATAAAATCTTTTTAAAAATCAGTTCTTAAAGCATAAGCATCACCAAACTTACAAATGAACATTCAAAACACAGTGAAACAATCACTTGTAGTCATTCTTTCATTCATTTTCATGAACGAAATGACCATGAGCTCCAGTTCATGGCGGTGGAAGGCAAAGTCCCTCCCCACAGCACAGGGAACATGTCAGGACCCAGTGGGGACCCAGCGGTGGATAAATACTCTCCATCCATGCAGAGCAGATCACCCACCCCCACATTCACTCAGACCAGGACAATGAAGACACATGCATATCTTTGGTGTTCTGGACATCCGGGGCGGGCCAGGCATCGGGACCAATTAAGCATCCGTGTATGCAACATTGTAATGTTCTGGACATCCAGGTGGGCTGGTATCCAGACCATCTAAGTATCCAAGTATCCAATATCATCTGAGCATACCCGTCTGACCAAAAAAGGGCATGACGCCAAAAATAGAGCCACTTCAGTTTCACACGCTATATAAGCCAGGAGCGTCCCTTTTTTTCTCCCAGACAACCGGCTGGCATTACCAGAGCGCTGGCTTCTGCCCAGAGCTACACAAACCTTTTTCTCAATAAATTCTTATTGCTTGGGCCCTCCCTGGTGGCGCAGCGGGTAAAAGCACAGCACTGAGAAGCTAAAGCCACTTCTGCATGAGTTCGATTCCCGCCTGCCCCAGAGGAGATCCACATGGTGTGGCAGACCTCTCCTGGCCCGCCCGCTGCTCCCCTCAGCAGTGTGATACCTCGATCTGACTGTTCTGCTCCCTTCTCTGTCTCTGGTGAATCCTCTCACCCTCCACATCTCTGGCCTGTACCCCAGTTCCATATGAATAAATAAATAAATCTTTTTTAAAAAAAATTCTCATTGCTTACTATCCAGACTAGTCCTCTCTGGTCTTTCTCAAGTGCCGAGGTTTACGGGAAAACATTTGGGATGCAGAAGGAGATTGGCGGATTCAAGAAAACCCATGCAGACTTGGGGAGAATGTGCACAACCACACAGAAAGTGGCCCCCGGGCTAGAAACCAAATTGTTTTTCTCATCAAGTTCATAACAAAAAAAAAAAAAAAAAAAATGAAGTTGAACAAAACGACATATTTGCAGCTTGGCTGACACAGAGCAACTCCAAATGGAAACCTGGTTTTCTAAAGCCATGTCCAGGTAGGATCGCAGATTCCCACTAAGTCCAAGCTGGCCATGAAAAGGTAAAGTGGGGCGGGGTGCTGGGGTTTGCAAATACAGACATTCTGGAAGTTCTAGCTAGATGGGGCATGGTCCAGCAATGGAAGATGAGAAACCTGACCCTCACTGCGGGCTTCCCTGTCCCTGGCCTCCGAGCCCCCTTAAGCGGGATCTTCCAGAAAAAGAAAGATCTGGGAGGAAAGAAGAGAAACAACCTTATTTTCCCCCCAAATCCATATATTATTAACATACATGCCCATAATTAGGATCGTAAAAGAAATCTTTTGAACTAGCAGATACGTTAAAATATTGTCAGTGGAAAAGAACATGTCAGTCGGAGTGAGTGACCTGAATATTACTACAAAATACTCAGTTGCCGCTTTGACTGCGAGGGTCTGGGCCCTCTTCTTAAGAGCACTTGAATTTCCCTGTGGAGAATTACCTCCTCCTTGTTGTGAGGATGATCTTGATGGGAGCCGTGCCTCTTCCTGCCACCGATGTCCATTGTCATGTCCTTTCTCACACTGACATGTGACCAGGCATGTGAACCAGGGTTGGCTGATGACTCTCCAGTGGGATTTTGAATTTTGAGCCAGTAACACAGTAATATTCCTCATCTTAAGGGAAGTCTCTTTTCTAAATCTCCACTAGGTAAGATGTTAGCTATGGGTGTTTTAATGGTCAAAAAAGCTCCTCTAGATCTAGTGCTGGTTTGCTCAGTGTTTTCATCAGGGAAGAATGATAATTTTTTTTTCAATGCTTTTTCTTTATCTAATGGTTTTATTCTTTATTCTGTTAATATGGCACATATGACATTAATATACTTTCAGATACTAAGTCAACCTTGCATTTATTCCTGGGATAAATCCTACCACTAAACTTGTACTAAAGATATATATTTTATGGTTAATGGATTACACAAAATTTTGACTCATAAGCACATGAGTATATAGTTAGCACAGATCATATATCTAAACAGTCCTCTAATGAGTACAGTGATTGCTGGATGTAGTTTAATCTTTCAAGAATACTGATAGAAATTTGAAAGCATTGAATTAATAAAATAACAGGGCAAATAGCTTTAAAGCTTTGCATACTAATTTTATTTATTCATTTGATGTTATATGTAATTCATTTTCTAACTCTGTGATATTCGCTATTTTGGATAGGTTAAGCATAGCCAATCTCCATCAGGGAGCTGATCTGCCAACACTAGATAGTCTGTCAAACTGGATAGCAAAGACCTGAGTGTGTGTCCATGTGGGTAGGAAATAGCTGAAGGGAATAAATGTTGAATGTTGATGTGCCAAGAAATATCAGCCTAGAATGATGAGGTGAAATTTAATCAGCATTTTGAAAGAAAAAAAGAGACATGCTATAAAGGATCATTTATGTAGCAAATCAAATCTGTGTTAATTTTCTTAGCTGTTGATTTGGCAATGTTGCAAACCAAGTCACTTTGCAAGAACCCATCTGTCTGAATATAAGTACAAGAGAATCACCTTTTCTGAGTCTCTTGAGGGTATCCATCTGCACTAGATGATTAACAGATTGTTAACATAATTTGGCATGTTTGACCCATCCTAAGTTAACAACCTGCTTCTTCATCAATGACTGGCCATGTATCTTGAAGAGCTTCCATTCTAAGGACTCACTTGATTTCATTCCTTGCCCAGACTCTTGTTGATTATAGTTTCTTTTTAAAATGGCATTCTTTCCACTTCTGAAAAGCCATTAAAATGTTACTGTCATTTCAAAATGAGCCATCTTTACTCCATTTGCTGTGTTTCTCCCAAGAGTGTGCCTCAGGAACTTTGAATTTCAGATTAAAAGATCTTGAAGTTATGGGGGGCAGGGGGCGTCTGGAGGGGAATAATATTCAACACCTTATTAGTGTATATGGATAGCATTATTCTTTATTTTAAAAAGAAGGGTGTCACTGTTCAACAAAACCTATCAAAAAAATGAACAGAAGAGGCCCTCCCTGGTGGCACAGCGGGTTAAAGCACAGCACGAAGAAGCTTAAGCCACTTCCGCATGAGTTCAATTCCCATCTGCCCTGGAGGTGACCACATGACGTGGCAGACCTCTCCTGACCTGCCCGCTGCTCCCCTCAGCAGTGTACTTCATTGATCTGCCTGTTCTGCTCCCCACTCTGTTTCTGGTGAAGCCTCTCGCCACCCCTGAGCCTCTGGCCTGTATCCCAGTTCTGTTTGAACAAATAGATAAATCTTAAAAAAAAAAAAAAATGAACAGAAGAACTAAAAAGACACTTCTCCAAAGAAGAAATGCAAATGGACAACAAGCATACGAAAAAATGTTTAACATCACTAGTTATCAGGGAAATGCAAATCAAAGCCACAATGCGCTATGACCTCACACCAGTGAAAATGGCACATATTTAAAAAAATAACTGGAAACAACAAATGCTGGTGAGGATGTGGGAAAAAAGGAACCCTCTTGCTGGTGGGAATGTAAACTGGTCCAACCACTATGGAAAGATATGTGGAGTTTACTTAAAACACTTAAAATAGATCTCCATATGATCCTGCAGTTCTACTCCTAGGAATCTGCCCAAAGGACACAAAAATACTAATTTGAAATGAAATTTGCACTTCTCTGTTTATTGCAGCACTATTTAGAATAGCCACTATAAGGAAACAATCCAAATGCCCCCAAACAGACAAATGGATCAAAAAGTTGTGGCTTATATATACAATGGAATATTACTCAGCAATAAAAAATGACAAACTCATGTCATTTACAGCAACACAAATGGAGTAGAAGGGATTATGCTCAGTGAAATTAGTCAGAGGGAAAAAGATAAATATCAGATCATTTCACTTATCTGCAGAATATAAAGAAACCAAACAAAATGTGAAGAAAAAGACAAAACTTGCAAGCTGACCATAGATCTGAGACATACAAATAAAGGGGAGAAAAAGGAGTCAAAACAGGTGAGGAAATGTGGAGATGGTTCATGGGTGATATGGTGGTGGGAGAGGTATGGGACTATACTTGAGGAAAGAAACCAATTAGTATACAAAAATGAACAACAATGTAAGGAGATAATTCGCTACTGTAACAACAATGTAAGAAAATAATTCATTAATCTAAAAAGGGTGTCAGATGTCAGCATGTAAACTTACAAGCAGGGTTTAGATAGAAAAATGATCTGTGTGCCTTACTACAATGTACACACCTTCTCAGTAGGCCTGGGAGTTAGC
Organism: Condylura cristata; assembly: GCF_000260355.1. Taxonomy (NCBI): domain Eukaryota; kingdom Metazoa; phylum Chordata; class Mammalia; order Eulipotyphla; family Talpidae; genus Condylura; species Condylura cristata. Next base: position 16,714,995 of record NW_004567115.1, read on the forward strand.
ATTTCTAACTCAAAGAGCTGAGATACTGGTCTAAGCAGAGGTCTCTGGCGGAATTCTTGAAGGATTGAATTCTCCAGAAAAAGGGAAAGTGCAAAGACTAGGTCAGGAAATGTTCTGTGTATAGCAGAAAGCCCACCCAGGCCAGGGGTCCATTTGCCACTCCAGCAATGGTCGCCAGGATAGACACACAGGTGCTGAGGAATCTGAGAAGCCCAACCGGGAGATGCTGTGTGTTTGCTGAGAGGAATTTTGGGGAGACTGCAGAGTCACAGCTGGCGGCAGCCCTGAGTCTGTTGTTCCCAGCCTGTTGTAACAAGAGGCTTCCCTCTCTCCCCTGAGCCCTTTATCCCAACTTGCATTTCTTTCCATTTTAAAAATAATTCCACCCCTCCATATGTATCCATCATAAAATGAATTTGCCCTCTCCTGCCAGCTTGCCACTGTACAGCCAGCAAGGCACAGAGCAGGTTTTCATGGATCCCAACAGATGGGTAAGGGAGATTCCTGGGTCCCTCAGTTGCTTTATTTTATTTTTTTAGATTTATTTATTTATTCATACAGAACTAGGGTACAAGCCAGAGGTGTAGGGGCGGTGAGAGGCTTCACCAGAGACAGAGTGGGGAGCAGGACAGGCAGATCAAGGAAGTACATTGCTGAGGGGAGCAGCGAACAAGAGGAGGGGTCTGCTGGAACAAGAGGAGAGGTCTGCTGCGCCATGTGGGTCACCTCTGGAGTTGGGGGTCCAACTCACACTGAAGCAGCTGCAGCCAGCCGCCAGGGAGGGGCTCCCCCCACCTCACCCCCACCCCCAGTGGCTTTTAAAGATCTTTCTACAGCATTTGTAGTGACTCACGGGGTGGGGGCTCATAGAGGCTGGCAGGTCTCCCAGCCCCGGGGATCTTCACTCTTTCCGGCTCTCAGGTGTTCTCAGGTGTTCTCTCGTGGTCTCTCTGCTGGTCTCCCCGCTGGTCTCCCCGGCTCCCCGCTGCTCTGCCACCTATATAGGCCCAGTCTTGGCTCAGCTGTGCCACTCGCGCACACCCCACCACGCTCCAGGTGCCACCAGCAGTCTCGCGTGTAAGACCGCAGGTGTAAGACCACAGGTGTCTATCATTGATGCTAATGGTGGGAGGGCAAGAAAACCTTCAATTTACCATGGCTTTTTTCAGCAATCCAACCTTTGTAGGGGCTAAGGGGGTGCACCCCAATGAGCAGGCAATAATGGAGGAAAAGTGACCAGACTGGCTAAGAACTCAGGCTTCTGCTTAGAGAATTTTAATAAAAAGTTAAAGGGACTTGAGGGGATGCTTAGGAGGTATAATTGGAGAAAAAAAAATTAGAAATTTAAAATATGATTTGGAAATTCAGCAGAGGACATGAAAAGTACAGAGGTCACTCTTAAGACCTGAACTGGGAACAAAATGAAAGCAGCCGGCCACACCGAACAAAATACAATGAGACAGAAAACGTGAAAGAAGGGATAAAAATGGAAGTGCCTGGAATTTTATTACAGGAATAATAGGAGTTTTAGTGGGACAAAAAGTGCTGCATGGGCAAAAATTGATGCTCATATAATATATAAGACAATTTCTCTGAAGCAAAGAAAAATTTTCTATTGCCAATTCCCAGGCAAAATTAACAAGAGCAACCATAGACCTGGTCACACATTACTGATACTCTTGCCCTGCCCAGGACAGAGAAAATAGTGTTTCTTTCACAAAAAGAATCTAGGCTAGCACTGATTTTCTCATTTGCGGATTTGGATAGAAAAGGAGTATGAGCTGGGAGTCTTGACAGCATCAAAGTGTTCAAATATGATAGCAAAAGGATATTTTCAAATGTTGAAGAATTCATATGTTTATCATCCTTTTTTTACTTCCAATGAAGCCATACACTCCTTTCTCTCCTTCGGCATTTATTTAAATTAATATCACCTGATACCTTATACTCAAATTATCCCACACTTGACCACTGGGAGCTCTTCAGTTTGATTTCTATGCCCTTTAGACATGTCCCCATCACCACTGTTTGAGTATCTCCTCCTTGTTTTGAAGCTGCAAAACCCTTCAGTCCAGTCCTACAATCAGCCATTGCTCAGAGGTCTAGTTCTATTTACTGGAAAATTGTATTCTAAACAAAGATCTGGTTGCTAAGTATGTTTATTGCTCATTGGGTGTTGTTGCTTTTAGTTCTCACAGCTGGCAAAGCAAAGAAATATCAGTGTCTACTAAACTGTATATGTACACATAGCTATAAATATTTTCACGTGAAACCATCTGCATCTATGTTAATCTAAAATGAGTTCATAATGATGTCCTTCTCCAACTCTAACTCACTACCATATGAATCAGTTTAGCCTCTTCCTTTTGCTTATCTATAACTTCTCACTCCAGCAGAGAAACCTGCCTCCTACCATCTGCCACACATTTACTTAATTATTCAGTTCCAGTTTATATGTACAGTGTTTTCGGATTTGTTAAGCCAAAGCCAGGCTAAGTTTCTCTCAAAAGAGCAAACAAGAAGAAATAATAAACAATAATAAATGGTAGACCTAAATTCAACCATACAAATAATTATATTAAATTGTAGTGAACTGAACACATTAGTAGGAGCCAAAAACTACTGAAATTGAATTTTTTAAAAAGATATGGTGTCGGCCCTCCCTGGTGGCGCAGCGGGTTAAAGCACAGCACTGAGAATCTAAAGCTGCTTCCGCATGAGTTCGATTCCCGCCTGCCCAGGAGGTGACCACATGGCGAGCCAGACCTCTCCTCACCTGCCCGCTGCTCCCCTCAGCAGTGTACTTCTTCCATCTGCCTGTTCTGCTCCCCACTGTCTCTGGTGAAGCCTCTCGCCGCCCCTGAGCCTCTGGCCTGTACCCCAGTTCTGTATGCACAAATAAATAAATCTTTAAAAAAAAAAAAAAAAGATATGGTGTCCATAGTAAAATATAGCAAAACAAAGAAATATAATATTGATGCTTAAAGGTAGAAGGACAAAGGACATATTCCACACAAACATTAATCAAAATAAAGCTGGACTGATATTTTTTAAAAGATTTATTTATGTATGCATATAAGAACTGGGGTACAATCCAGATATGCGGGGGAGGGGAGGAGTGAGAGGATTCACCAGAGATAGAGTGGGGAGCAGAACAGGATTGACTGAAGTACAATGCTGAGGGGAGAAGCAGGCAGAACAGAAGCAGTCTGCTGTGCCATGTGGGTCACCTCCCAGGCCAGGGATCAAACTCATGCTGCAGTGGCTGCCGATAGCTTCATAGTGTTGGGTTAACAACTTGTGCCACCAGGGATGCCCTGGACTGTTATTTTATAACAGATAAAGTAAATGTCAGAATAATGAAACTTGTTAGGGATAAAAAGGAACATCAAATAATAATAGGATAAATTCACCAACAAGACAAAACAGTTCTAAGTGAGCACACATATAACAGCAAAACTTCTATGAAGCAAAAAAAGATAAAATTAGAGAGAGAGGGAATAGGCAAATCCACCATGATAGTTGGAAATTCTCTCAATAATCGATAATCACTGATAACTGATAGAAATTGAATAACATGATAAACCACCTGGACATCTGGCATTTGTAAACATGTCATCCAACAATAGCAGAATACAAATTCTTTTTAGGTATATAATATTTACCAAGATGAACTCTAAGCTGGGTAATAAAGCAAGTTAAAATATATATCAAAGGATTCCAGTCATACATTTGTCCTCTGTCCAGACTGAAATTAAATTAGAAATTAATAACATAGCCCTCCCTGGTGGTAAAAGGGGTTAAGTCTCAACACTATGAAACTACTGCATTTGAGTTCCATCCCTGGCCAGGAAGCTAACCCACATAGAACAGCATACTTCTCTCTCACCCACTGTTATCCTCAGCAGTGTATTTCAGTCAATTTGCCTGTTCTGCTCCCTACTCTGTCCCTGATGAATCCTCTTACCCTCATGCACCTCTGGCCTGCATCCCAGCTCTTTTTTGCATAAATAAATAAATATTTTTAAAAGAAATTAATAACAGATAGATAGCAGGGGGGGAATTCTCCACTTCCTGGGAATTTAACAGTACATTTCTAAATAACACTTGAGCTAAAGAAGAAATTAAAAGGGAAATAATAAAACATTTTGAACTGATTGAAATGAAAACCTGACATATCATATGTGCTGGATACATCTAAAAACAGTGGCGAGAGGGAAACTGATAGCAAGTCAGTGACCTCAGCTTCTTTCTCAAGAAGCCAGAGAAAGGCAAGCAAGCTAAACCTCAAACAAGCAGAAAGGAGGAAGTAATAAAGATAACATCATAACTCAATTAAGTGAGAAATAGGAGAAATAACAGAGAAGATCTATGAAACTAAAAGTTGGTTCTCTGAACAGCTCACAAAGAAGATGATAAAACTAGTCAGATTCACCAGCAAAGAGAAGATATAAATTACTTACATCAAGAATAAAGAAAGAAGTTATTATAGAGCCTCAGACATTAACAGTTGTCTTAGAAGAAATGAACAAATTCCTTAAGACAAATTACAAAACTCACCCAAAAAGAAATAGATCATTGGGACCATCCTATTAAAACTTTCCTATAAAGAAAACTCCAGATGTATGCCAGTGAGTTCTACCAGAAATTTAAGGAAGACTTTTAATTTTCATTCTATACAGTGAGGAAGGATGAACAAGGAGAAAGGAAGAACAACAAAATCCACTAGAACCTGAAAACTAATGGAAACAAATCTCATTGTGTTTCAAGAGAACATTATAGCCACAGAGGAGGTAGGGAGGGACTGAAGGAAGGAAGGACCAATCTGAACATTCTAGGAACAAGGTAATCGATCGGCTACGTGGCCTGACTTTGGGGAAATACAAGGAACAGAGAGATAGGGGAAGAATGTAATACAACACTGAACCCCTTCTAGTGGTCATTTTAGCAACACAGTAAAGTCATTTTTTTTTAATTTATACATAATAGTTTATTTTTACATCATTTTGTGCATTTTTCCCTCTCAGTTGCAATCCCCTTGGAGTTGCAAAGTCATTTTTAAATGATTGTAGATGTATGAAAGGATTGAGTAGATGACTACACATGTTGGTATTGTTGGGAGCCAAGTTCTCAGTGTGGAAGAGGGGTATGATAATATGATTCCCACTGCCAAGTCCAGGACAATTTGGGGACATGTTAGAAATGAAAATAATTAGTTTGCAAACATCAGAAGCAATGATAGGATAAGGGAGAATCACCAGTGGATGGTAAGTCTGGGGGGTGGGGTGATGATGAAGAACAGGCTAGTTGTCTGGCAATAAAGTATCTCACCAGAAGCTGCTTATTAGCTGCAACAGAGACAACGAAGCATATCGTAGAGCGGAGAATTAGACTATAGAAGGGAATTATCCCCTCAGCCTGCATAAGGGATCAGAATTAACTTCTCCAGTGGAGAGCAGATGGCTATTGTGCCTGCAGATGAGAGATCAGAAACCAAGCCTCACGTGAGAAGAATGAGCTGAGACTCAGCACCTGAATCCAATCAGGATGGCTCACCAGAACACCACAAAATACTCACTATTCTGTTTTCAAAATGTCAGGTAGGACTGCACACTGAGAAATGTTAATGTCATGAAAGACTGAGAAAAGCTATGGAGAATTCTAGAATTAAAGAGGCTGAAAAGACAAAACCACATGATGGATCCTTCACAGGACCCTGCTCAGAGGAATATGGGGTGTGCAAGACAAGACGTAAGGACAACAGCAAAGTACAGATCTGGACTACATATCAGATTAAAATATTATAGCAATATGAATTGGTGACATCGGTAACGATGCTATGATGAGTAAGAGAATATCATTCTTCTTAGGAAGTACACTAAAGTGTTTAGGGGTAAGAGTGTAAGATTTTTTCTGTCCCTTTGCTTGGTTTCTTTATAGTCCACATATGAGTGAAATCAAAAACTGTCATCTGATATCAGCTATGGGAGAGCCATGTGTAAGGAGTCACGCTGTACCTGTCTTCTTTCCACTCCAAGGGAGACAGAAAGGAAGAATGTGTTCCCTTGTAAATAACATCGATGACGATTGTCAAGACTATAATTTAAAGCTACATCCTAATAGATGCTGCATTCTGATTTTTTTTAAACAAATACTTGTGTTATTGAATTTTATGTTAATGATCTCAGATATCTTCACTCACACTGAGGAACAGACAGGAAAACTTCATATGGTGCAGCGAATCCAGTAAAATTACGGCTACTAAAAGCTTCCAAGTCTCAAGTCTGCAAAGCAAGTGGAAGAACCACAATTTTCAAAAGGCTCTATGGAGCAGCTTTTTTCTTTGCCTGGATCTCTGCTGCCACCTACAGTCTTAATATGGAACAGCACTTTGCCCTGAAGACATTTCTCACCCTTGCCAAGACAGTGTATGGGAGGCTTTCCACCATGGGTACAAATAGGAACACTCCAGCAATATGGTAAGCCTCCCCACCACGAGCTTTGGGTACACATCTGATGTATCGTAGAATAGTAGCAGGATGATTAATTCACACCAGGAGTATTTCTTTGCTAGGTACTGAGAGGAGAACGCGGGGATCACAGTATCCCCCTCAGTCTTCTGCACCCTTGCCAGCTGCTGTCACTCCCCCTCTTTCGTAATGAATCCTTTCCCCAGTAAATCTCTTGCATATGAATCTAATCTTGGTTTTTACTTCTCAGAACCCCCAACTGATGCTAGAGGTCTGATCATAATGCATAGCAATAAAGGACAGAGTTGGCTTCCATGAAGAAGTCCAGTTGGGGGCCACAGGGAAGTAGATGTAACTGGACAAAGAGTCAAAGAGTGAACCCATAGTTGAGAGTGGCCTTGGCAGCTGGCAATGGCCTGGGCCCTGGCTCTTGGCTCAAGTAGAGGTGTGATTGTGGACCTGGCAAAGCGGGCTGGACTGGAGCCCTCAGAGAGAGCTGAAGGGCAGGGCAAGCTCAGGGGAGAGAACTGACAAGAGCACAGGAATTTTGCTCTTCAGGTTTTACCTTTCACTGTGGAATGCAAAACTTTGTCTTCTGTCTAATGAATACTAAGTTTTAGAAAGAATGTGAGGAAAGGTATCTTCCTGACCTGTTCACTCTGAAGCCAATTCTAGAAAAACAAATACCTGGTGTAATTGCTACAGATATAACCATTAAAAAAAAATAATCTAGGGCCCTCCCTGGTGGCACAACAGGTTAAAGCAAAGTACTATAAAGCTGTCCACAGCTACTGCAGCATGAGTTCGATCCCTGGCCAGGGAGCGGACCCACATGGCACAGCAGACCTCTCCTGTCTTGCCAACTACTCTCTTCAACAGTGTGTTTTGGTCAATCCGCCTGTTCTACACCCCACTCTGTCTCTGGTGAATCCTCTCACCTCCTCCCACACCTCTGGCCTGTACCCTAGTTCTTGGATGAATAAATAAATAAATAGTAAAAAAAAAAAAAAGTATATAAGGTTTAACTGGAGAACATAATCAAATTATTTTATTACTCTCAGTCTTAGTTTAAGCAAACTAAAATACTACACTGGCCTAATTTTCTCTATAAATGAGGAAAATTTTTTGATTCCTTAGACACAATGGAAATGAAACCAGTGAGACTATGAGATTCACTGTATTTCTACTAACTTATGGTTCTAATGGTTATTGATCCATGAGTAGGGGTTCATTTCAGCAGCCAAGAGATGCTAGGTTTGGCTTCATTTGCCAATTCTTGACATCATGTCACTGAAAAAGATTTCTAAATAAATTTGCCTTTCTTGTGACATGAGACTTTCGATATCATCAGTTATAAATAATTGCTGCTGACAGTTTGTACTGAAAAGTGTTTGAGCAGTTGTCAGTAAGATGTTCATTTTGATTTTTTTTCTTACATGCTTGTCATGGCTAAAATTTAAGCAACTCAGAGTGTGACTATTAATTGAGCCCTAAATCTTCACTCTGATATATGGTCACAGATGCCACAGGCTTCCCACTGGTTCTTTCACATCCTGCAAGGAACAGGATAATAAGGAGGAAAGGAATGCCGGCAGTTGTAGATTGGTATCTTAATAAGTCATCAAGAACCCCCAAAACAACCGCAAGTTTATGTAGAAGTAATTAAAAAGATCCTTTCAAAGGGTAGGAGGAGACGCCATATCAAAAAGGAGTAGTAAGTGAAAGCTGGTGAAGTTTCTGTGGGACCCTCTGGGCTGTGCTTCCCCCAGTCTGAAATTTGGCTCGGGAAGCCCAGCAACACGGCTCTCGCTAAAGGCTCAGCTTGCTGAGAGAAGCGCTGTTTAGGCAAGATGCCGAAGGAGCCTGGAATCAATCCACCTCACCAAATGGGCTTTCTGGACCACCTGCAACTAATGTGAATGGCTGTTTACTTCACATGTTTAATATGAAGATCCCGAGCTTCTGCTATAGGTGGAATTAGCTGGAGTCTTTCTGCAGAGAGACTTGGAAAGCTGTTTAGTTAGTAAGCGACCTACCTGTTTCTTAAGCCCACAAAGTTTGAGATATTTGTCTTGGCAACTTTTAGAAATATCTCTTGGCAATCTAGTTTCTATATTAGGATATAGCTGAGCCATTCAGCTGTATATATTTATTGAGTAGCTACCTCTTTGGGCCACAGTTGCCTTTACTGAATTTTCATCTCACACTAGGATTTTTGTAAAAGTCACAAAAGATATATGCATGGCACTCTGCATCCCTTTAAGAAAATGTCATTATAGATATTGATATTACATGACTCAGTCTCCCCTATGATAACTTATGAAGAATTTATCTTAGAAGACAGTGCTTGGAAATGTACTATTTTCTCTGCAGTGTGGCATGAGACCCAGTTATACATTGCAATGAAAATTATGCTGATTCTGCTTTGCCTTTTTGCCCTGCCAACAGCTCACATGCTAATTTAAAGTTTAATCACAACTAAGTTGTACCTTATAATTAAAAGATCTATATTTTCATTGATTCTGTTTATTTCATTTTTTAAAACATTTTTTTGTTTATGCATACAAGAACTGGGATATAGGCCAGAGGTGTGGGGGGTGAGAGGATTCACCAGAGACAGAGTTGGGAGCAGAACAGACAGATGTACTGAAATACTCTCCTGAGGGGAGCAGTGGGCAAGATAGGAGAGGTCTGCTGTGCCATGTGGGTCAGCTCCCAGGCTAGGGATTAAATTCATGCTGCAGTGGCTGCAGGTAGCTTCATAGTGCTGCACTTTAACCCTTTGTGCCATGGGGGGGGGGGGACTCTTATTTCATTTTTAAGAATTTCATGGTCCATGCTTTGATAATATGCTATCTTAAAATTTAAAGCACCCATAAGACTTTACACAAGTAATTTAGACAGAATATTCAGTCATTTCCCTTTTTATTTCATTATAGTTATTATTTTTCTGTTTATTACAATTTAGGTTAACTACATAAAACTTTAGAAAATTGGAAAAAGTACAAAGAATTGATCCATAATCATCTTATTTAGAGATACCCACAGTTAAGATTTTTCAACGAAATTCTCACATATGGAGTTTCTTTACAAAATTGGAGTCATACTGTCATTCTTGATTTTTATGGTTACTTAATATGACATAGTCTCACACATTTAACCATGTCATCAAATATTAATAAATGATTTTCTATTTATCCCAAAATGTATATCAAAATTTCTGTATCTGCTCTGCTTGTTTCTAGTTACTTTCTCTTACACTGATATTATGATAAGCATATTGTATACATATTTCATGCTTATCTGTGATTGTTTTTGGGTCAATGGTTGAAAGTAAAGTTACTCAATCAGTGGGTATAAACATTTAAGCTTTTTGTGATGTTTTACCAGGTCACTTTCCAGAAATAGTCTGAGTCTATTTGAATTCCCTAGTTCCCCAAATGTCACAGGAAAAAGAGTGGAGTTCTCCCTCCAAAGCCCCCCTTCTCCCATCCCTGCTGACCTAAATCAGTCCTGCTACCTCTCACCTGGACTGCAGAACCTTCCCACAGCGGGACTCACTCCCCAGTTCTGTTCCCTGCCTGCTCCTCTTTTCCCTTCTCCCCTGCCTTCTCTTCTCCTCTCCCTTTTTAACTAGGATTTTTCCTTTAAGTGTTTCTGTTTCCCTTTGCTCCTGTTATCTTTACCTCCTCTTTTATGAGTGAATAATTGTTCATAGCATGGGGCAAGGCTTTCCACATTTGGCTGGTATAGAGAGCAAAAGTCTTTCTCTGGTAAAGAATGTCCAAGTCCTGGACCTCCCTGGTGGTGCAGGGGTTAAGGTATCAGCACTATCAAGCTATCACCAGCCACTGCAGCACAGTAGATCACTTGCTCTGTCTCCCAGGCTGTCCCTGGTGAATCCTCTCACACTATACCCCTGCATCTCTGGTCTACACTACAGTTTATTGTATGCATAAATTAATAAAAATAAATCGTCCCCATAGTCTCCCTCATCAAAATGCTACACTTACTTCAAAACCAGCTTCAGTGTTCCTCCTCCTCCAAGTCTTCCCCAGTATTTCTGCTTAGAGACAGTAATTGTTCTTGCCAGTAGCACTCACAGAATCCTGCTTTGTCTGATGCTTCCAGGTGAATTTGCTTACCTCTAACACAAACCTCTAAGTGCTGAAAGTGCAGGAGCTGTATTTCATTATCTTGTCTTAGTCTTTCTATCCTCACCTGCCAATCAGGTGGCGAGTACACACTTATGCTCAGTGGATATTTGTTATGTAGGTAAAGGAATGCTAAGGGACAGCTACAACAATGAGAAGGTGTTAGGAATGATGGAAGATACCCCCAATGGGGTCACTTCTCAATTGCATCGCTGAAAAGATCAGTGATATGGATTAGCACAACAAAAAGGTAGCCCCCAAATTATTTCTACTTGACTGCACAGTGAAGATGGAGATATAGTGAATGAACATTGTAATGAGATGGAGAATGGGTTATGCCTTTGGGTCTGGGAACTATGGGATATTACAATGGATTGCTTGAAAACCTATTTACTGAAGATAATGTAACTTTCTTAGAAAATAGTAACAAAATCACTGGAATATTTTCTAAAATGTTACAGACCTTGACTAGCAATCAGTCACACCGGGAGGTGCTTGCCACTGCTCTGGAGGAGAGGTGGTCATCTAGAGGAGAGGTGGTCATCTTGGTGGAGAACAAAGATGCTAATTTACTACTCATGTCTGACTCAATGCCTGGGAATTCATGGCCAAGCCCTTAATATAGGATAATCTAAGTTAAAAGAGGAAGTAATCCAGTGGCTGTCTAATTAGTAATTGAAATGCTACTAGGTGAATTATCCTCATCTCAGTAAGAAGAGACCAAAAGGCATGTGAGAAATAGAGCTGTGGCTAATTTCAAACACCAGGTGGTGCAGAGATCTCAAAACTCTCAGCCACACAGGGCAAAGCCAGCCCTTGACTGTTCTTCCCAAAGAGAAGTTTGATAAACAATGGAAATTTGCCTGGAAGAAAGCTGAGTGTCAGAGGCCAATAACTTACTTTTCACCCCTCTCATTTTATACATAGAGCTGCTTACAGAAAATGTGTTATCATAATAGAACTGGCTCTTGGGAGTCAATTGAAAAAAAAAATTAGAATTAGATTATATAAGTTAACTAGATTATTTAAAACAAAGATAAAGCAGATTAAAAAACTCTCAAAACTTGTTCTCCAATGCATTATGTTTTTCTAATTTCTGTGCAATTATGGCTAATACATTTATAGTATTATATGGTAGAAATAATAGATAGTGGGGTATTACCACACATTTTCCCGCAACTCCATGTTCAGTTCAGCAGCATCAAGTTTGTAATTTGCAACTGGCCAGAGGGGGAATTTTTAACTTCATGGAAATTGGTAAATGCTACAAATCAGCTCTTCAGGGAGCTGATTATTATAAACATTTACCAAATACCAGTGGATGATGCAAAGGAAAGGCTGTCCATAAATTTTGTTGGGAAGCAAAGGGAAAGGAGTCTACTATTATAATTTTCCCCTTAGAATAATCTTCAATTGAATAATAATCTTCAGTAAGAATAATAATCTTAGAAAACTTCAATAGTAGAAAATTTGTACTCTGTAGTCATCACTGAAGCTTTAAATCTGTGTTCTGCAGTTGATGAGATATTGTGGGGGCTCAAAGAGGAAATTCCCCTCTGGTTTCTTCTTGGGCTAGTGGGGTGATCAAATTAACATTGGACAAGTTAGTAGGAGAAGAGAACAAATGTATCTCCAAACATATGAGCAGAGAGAGATTCAGAAGACAGTAAGGCAAATGAGAGCTGCATGCTAAGCTAAAGAATAGGGTCAGGTCTGGGGCTTCAAAGGGGTGGGGCAATGGGACAGGGACAGGATGACTCAAATGATGAAGACAGATGATTTGATGTTTTCCCTGATGCATAGATAGGTTTCTCCGACCCAAAGGCTATTTCTGATAAAATCCGAATTCTGGGTGAAACCCTCAATTTTCATTCTTTGTGTAGCTACAAGAATGATAAAATTCTCTCCTGGTCCTGCAGGGCCTCAGTAGAAACTAGCTTGAAATCATCCAGATGCTTGGGAAGTCCTGAATTGGACATACCGGGACACCTGTCCTTCCTTATGCTTCTCGGGCAATTAACCCCCAGTGTCCATTTGTAAAAAAGATACAGTATTACCTATTTCATAGGGTAGTTGTAATAATCAAATGAATTAATACATCACTTTGAATAGTATTGGCTATTGTTACTGTTAGAAGGCAATCAAATTATTAATACCCAAGACAGGTTATCATAGTGCAAACAGGGACACACTTGAATTCTATGATCTTAAGGTCATTTACCATTCTTATGATATTGTTACATTTAATTTCACCTCATGACTTTATTTTCTGGAAAGAGACTAAATAAATGTTAGATCTCAATGAAGAATGATAAATGTTTGCTATCAATATATTGTTTTTGTAATATTTGGGAAGTAAATTTAAAATGCTGGGGCTTAGTTCTGAAGGTTCTTATCCTGATTTCTTAAGTATGTTGTAAATATCAGAAAATCAGCAGGACATGCCCTAAGAACATGCCATTTAGCACAAGAGTAAATCTCAAATTGTCTGAGGCAAATAGAGGGTTACCCAGAAATTGGGTTAATGGGTACTTCATGTCACGTTCCTGTAATGAGGGGTAAAGAATTTCTCTTCATCTGAAAGAAGGAAGACTTTGAGAATAAATTTAGGGAATGAGCTCTCCTAGTGACAGAAGGGAATGAGAAGAATCTAGACTAATTAGACATGTGCTTCTCTCTCTGAAACCACAAATTAAGTAAAAGACCCCACTTTGTGTTATAAAGGGCTTGCACATGTAGGCCTAAGTTTTGATGCACAATTTCAGTTGTCTGCTGTCATAAAGTTGTGAAAGCCCTTTCTGGACGTTTTGGAGAATGCTTCAGTACAGCCTACCTTCTGACACCCTGGTGTTTAACACTCACCTCCCGAGACCAGAGGAAATCTGACGATTTGTCAGAGACCATCAGTACCTTCGCATAATCCAAACTGCAGAGTTTTCTACTCACATCAACACTCAAACCCTTTTGATTCATTTCCCAATCAGTCAATCAGTCTAATATTGTTTTACTCTATCACGTCTACCTCATGATGAAGAAGGCATGTTCTCTAAATCTGTAATAAATGATTTGCTTTTAAAAAATCAAATGACACTCAAACAATGCAGACGCACTCCCCGTTCATCCCTCTGAAGTTCTCAGGCCACTAGAACACCACTGGGTGTTTCTACACCAAAGCGCGTGCACACGGCCATATTTAGAATTCCTTCTGTCACACAGTATAGTTCTTGCCTGAGGGGGAAGCATGTGATACTCTCAGCCCTTTGAGACTACAGCTGTCTTACTATGATGAACCTATTCAGAACTATTTTGGTGCTGTCACAGCTGTGGTGGAGCCCAGATGGGCAGAACCAGACTGAGAAGCAGTGACAGGGATTAGACAACTGACGAGATGCCATCACCATGGAGCTCAGGCCCAGCCCCGCCCGTGCTTTTAAAGCATTTCAGTAAATGTATATTGTAAAAATAAAAGTATATGCAAAAAATTGTTTTCATGTGTAAAATGCAAAAGCATACGGAAGATAAAATGTTAATGTAATGTTTTAATTATTTGCATTCAACCATCAAGATATAAACAGTATTAACACTGGTTTAATTTTCTTCAGACATATGTCTCTGGGTGTGTGTGCATGTGTGTGCATGCACATGGTTGGCTAGGGAAATATTTTTTTCCTTTTTACTCATTATTTCTATTATTTAATTTGAAATAGTTCAGCTTTACAAAAATTGTAAAAGTAATATGAAGAATCTCATTATATTTTTCATCCAGATTCCCCAAATATTAACATTCAATCATTTGCTTTCTCTCTTCTCTCATTCTCCCTACTATATGTATTATTTTCTGATGGCAAATTACAAACTCATCCTCTCCAGCTTCTGAATATTTTCTATAGAGATTTCCTTCAAAAATCCAATCTTCTATATACCTGCATTAGACATAAAATCAGAAAATTAACAATTATATTATGGTATTATTTAATCTATAGCATTTATTTTATTTCACCAATCGCCCTTTTAGCAAAAGGAAACAAACAAACAAAAAACCTTCAAGTCTGGGATCCAACGCAGTATCACAGATGGTGCTTAGTCAATTTGGTGTATGGAGAACAGCACCAATATGCTTTAATGTGCATTTCTTCATAGTTCTTGAATCTTTGTCATCTGGCTTTGCCATAGTTGATTTCAGATCATGATCTTCTAAGAGAGTTTTGAGTTTGTTGGTGTTTTCTTGTGATTGGGTTCGTGTAATGCATCTCTGGCAGGAAGGTATTGCAGCTATAACCCCCAACACCTGATATGAAAACTAAGTTTCTACAAAAATAAATTAGAGAGCACATATGTTACCACAAAATAACCTACTCTGTGGATCCTTTTAAAGAGTTGGCTGACCTGGTCCACTTGAACTCTGACCCAGCTGACAAAATAAGACACACCTGGGTATAGAAAGTGAAGCTCATGTTCATTTCTGTTTGATCTACCCACAAAAAACACTGTCATCATCTTTTTGACCTCCATGCAGAAAGTATTTTGTAAGTGGACTTCTGATTTTAATAATATAGAAACTCTTTATAATATTGATCACAGGCTTGGATAAACCATTAGTTACACCAAACACTTATAAAACAGAGTCACTAAACAAGTCACTGCATCCACAGCAAAGGTTCTGCCCAACAGGGTCCCCTTTACTAGCATTTCCAGCCTTGGGGATATTGGTGCTTTCTGTCCACGCACAAGCATTTGCAGATGTCTCTGTGGGGGCTGGCTCTACTGATGGCAGCAGTGATGGCTTCTTCCTGAAAAGCTTGCATTTAGGTCACATCACATCACGCTGGAGGCGAGTTCATGTGCATGTGGCCTAGAGGTACTAGACAGCTCATGCTGCTGTAACAAATGTCACAGACAAGGTGGCTTATAAACAACAGACACTTATTTCTCACAGCTAGAGGGATCTCAGAGTCCAACTTTGTGGTAGATTCCATGTCTGGTGAGGCTCTGCTTCCTGGTTCAGAGAGTCAACTTCTGCATGCACTCTCATGTGATGGAAGGAGCAGGGCTACTCTCCAGGTCTCTTTCATAAGGACACTAAACCCATTATGAAGGCTCCTCCTGCTTGACCTAATCACCTCCCAAAGGCCCCACCACCTAAGGCCATTATGTTGGGGATTGGGTTAAAATATATGAATTGGGGGTGGGATAGGACACTTTAAAAAGTCTACAGCACAACCTCAGAACAGTTTTTATGCTTTGGGATCACTTTCATTTTGAAGCCTATCCTTTTTGGAGGAGGTAGAACTCCTGATTTAGGAAAGAAATGGGATGGGAAGAATTCTGTCCCAGACAGTAGGCAGAGAAGTGTTAATTCTGAAAAAGTGGTTGTGGCCTGGAGGTCTACTCAGTAAGGCTCACTGATTCTAAAGGACTAGTTGCAAAAGACCTGGTGTGTCCTCTCATCTTCCCTTCCTCTCCACTTTCAGTTTCAACATGAATAAAAGATGCTGATATACCTAACCAGTGCCTATGCACCTCCTTTGCAAGCATTTATAATGCAGTGGATGAGACCAAATCAGCACTATTAGTACCTTGGATACCCAGGCTGACTGAATTAGAAAGCCGGGGCTGAACCCCAGCAAACTCTGTTACAGTCAGGAGCCTTTCAGGTGATTCTGAAGTATCTGAGTTTTGAGACTTACTGTTGTACAATAATTGTATGCAATTCATCTATATTCTCAAGAAAGGAAGTTTCACTACAGAGAAAAATGTATTTATCAATGCCACTGTCGTATAGAATGTCAAAAATATTGATTAAACGATTAAATGAAGCAAATGAACTGCAGTCTGGAATATTTAATAAATGCTCAGGAAATATTTGTAACAGCATCAGACTTCAGGTGTTTCACTAAGGAACTGGAACAAAGGAATCACTGAGAAATAACCCTCCACCACCCTGGAAATGAAAGGACACCTAGCTGTGAAAACAACCCTTTCTCCGGAACCCATTCAGGACTCAAGTATATTTAAATAAACATACAAGTTCTTTCTGATGGAAAAGAATGTAGTTTCATTGCAGAAACAATTAGAAAAGTATCAAAAAAGAAAGTATAAAAAAAGCAAGTAAATTTAGCTCTTACTCCACCCCTTTCTGAGTCTTTTCTATGCATAATATATGCCTCAGCTATGATGTTAAAGATAAAAATAATTTGTTTCCTTATAAAAGCAGTGCATATTCAGAAAGCACTGCACCACAAGCTAAATAAAACTACCAACAATCATTTCATCGTTGAGAGATATTTAGATCTACGGGCAATCCTTCCGGACTTTGGTGTTTTTGCACATATTTTTGAAAGTCCAAGATCTGCCCTATCCCCTCTCCTGCTACAATCCCGCTGCAGCTCCAGCCTTCAGATGTGATTTCTTCCTGTGCTGTGTCACTTACAAATCACACTGTATTATCCCACCAGGCAAACTTCAACCCTGGTCATGGCCCAACGGCCCAAGACTTGAAGTCTTCACAATGATGTAGCTCAACATCATTGATGATTTCTTTTAGGAGGGGTTATTTTATGTGAAAACTTGCTGGAACTTTCCTAGAGTTTGGAGCTGTGGCCAGTCGGCACTCCTCTGGTCTCAGGGGATGGTTAAGATTTCAGAACTGGGTGGTCATCCACACATGCCCCTCTTGTCTTCAAAAGAATCACTTGAAAATAGATAATACTTCCACCAATTCTGTATCAGAATTTTCCACAAAGCCCATCCATATGGGACGTGGCATTTGTAATCAGCACCAGCAGGAGTGAATTCTGAGGCTTTGATATTCTTGCTTTTGTTGGGTCTGCAGAGAGAAAGGCAAGATGGTGAAGGATGGTGGATTAGGCATCCCAAGGAAGGGAGGAGGTAGTCATCTAAGGGGTGTTCGCCAGCTTTTTTAAATGATAATATAATTTCAAGTAAAGCTACTCCCAGGTTAGTTGGGAAGCAAAGTACAAAGGAGGAAGGAGAGAGACCACCTGTCCTTCCAAATCTAAAGTCACCTCTGTTAGATTTTTATCTTACTGCTTTTCATACATTGATCTTCACATATGTTGAAAACTTATAACCTCATTTTTTCACTTAAAGTTGTAGCCAAAATTGTGTATATTATTCTTTAGAAATATCACTTTAAAGACATTTTCTATTATTTGTACGTCAATAAATCATGTTCCCACTGTTGCTTTAAATTTTTGCTAGAAACATTCTTAGACCACATGATTTTTGACCATAGTGCCATGATATCAGGATACATTCCCGAGAGTGGGGTTGGATGTGGGCACATTGGTGCCTGGCAGCTCTTCCACTGCCCTAAACTCTGCACTGACTGCAGAGGGACAGTGTAGCAATGTCTGTAGCTCCAAAAGGCATGAGAAGGTGGCAGCAATGTAAAGAATAATGTGGGCTGTCTCCTTGCAATGTCCAGTCTTCCTTCTCAAACAGCTATGCCAAGCCCCATGGACCTTGCCAAGACTCCATGCACATGAGCCAGAGATGTTAACACTGTTGTCATTATGGTGGCAAGATTTACTGACATGATCCCGCCTAGAATCTTCACTTAACAGACTGAGTAAAGCAACACAGGTCCCTTTGAGATTCCCTTGGAGGAGCCTGGCCTCAGAAACGCCTCCCATGTTAGACTGACTCATTCATGTTTCAAAAAGATGGGTTCCAAGAACACAATTCTAGAGGCGCCCCTGGGTGTCAACATCTCTGGTGAAGTCAGACTTGGTTTTCCATTAGCTGTGTTGAATGTCCTCCTCATTTTTAGAAGGGATCATAACTCCTTCATGGAAATATATCACTCATCCAACCTCTTCACTTAAGAATCTGAACATTTAGTTCTTTTCACTTGAGTTTAAAAATAATTCGGTGATAAAATCCTGCAGGCAAGGGTTCACATGAGTTGGTTCGGTAGCTGTTGGACTCTGCTGCTAAGGAGACAGCAGTCTTCAAGGCCAACACTTAATACCATGTATGGGTAAAGGGGAAAGTGTCACAGCCCCTGCCAGATGCCACCACCACAGGTTCACCAGGAAAGCAGGGTCAGCACATGTGGTGTGTCAGAGCAATTGGCCGTGACCTGATGTTGATGGCTCAGCTCCAGTCATTTTGGAGGTGTGGGGCAACAGTGCCATGACTGGCATCAGCCAACCTACAGGAGGAGGACCAGGTCTTTGGATCACAAGCTCAGTGCTCTTTGACAACAATATTAACATCTCTGGCTCATGTGCATGGAGTCTTGGCAAGGTCCATGCGGCTTGGCACAGATGTTCGAGAAGGAAGACTGGACACTGCAAGGAGACAGCCCACATTATTCTTTACGTTGCTGCCACCTGTAATTATTTGTTAAATTTTCTGGCCCTCCCTGTGGCGCAACAGGTTAGGACGCAGCACTGCAAGCTAGCGAGCGCAGCTGCTTCAGTGTGAGTTTTATCCCTAGCCTCGGAGCTGACCCACATGGCACAGCAGACCTCTCCTGTCTCACTCACTGCTCCCCTCAGCAGTGTACTTTGTCGAACTGCCTGTTCTGCTCCCCACTCTGTTTCTGGTGAATTTTCTCAACCCCGTGCACTTCTGGCCTGTACCCCAGTCTGTATGCATACATTTAAAAAAAAGAAATTTTCTGGTGCCATCCAGTTGCTGGCAGTCTTGGTATGCATCTCTTGGAGGAAATAAAATTCCCCTAAGAATTCATTTCCCCAGCCCCCTTTTTATAAACCAGATCCCTATGCATGGCACACTAACTCCAAATCAAGATTTTTTTTCTGATGAGATACAAACCAATCTGCAATAAAGCACATAACCACGGACTGTAATTTCCTAACCTCACATCATTAAACGTCAGCGATGCCATCACATTAGCTTGTTTTTATGTAAACACAGTTTAGCCAGTTCAAAGCACTTGGAAGCTTTTCATTTCACTTTATTCCTAGCTGGGCAATACAGCCCACATGCTAAGGCTAAAAAATAACTAGCACGCCCATGACCTAATGCTGATTTGAATAGGAAGGTAGCTGGACCAAATCCCTCAGATACACACCATCATGGTAATTTTTTCTCTAGGAGAGAGCGTGTCCTGGAGGAACTCACACTCATGTGCTTAGATGGGGAAGTGGGAATGAGCAAAAGGATCACTTTCTCCCTCCTTACTCCTCCTAGGTTGAATTTCATCAACCTAGGAGGGTGAATCAACCTAGGAGGCTGCATCAATGTGCAGCCAAGGATCCCATGTGCAAGGATCCCTGTCCAGACATAGGCCCTAGAGGGAGGAATTGGACTCATTCCCTCTTCCCAAGGAGCTAAAGCTCCTGAAATTGATACAGTAGATGATTGTAATATTCTGCCATGATAGCCAAGTAGAGCTAAGCAGTACAAGAGGGATATTAATTTTGCCTGAGAGATTCTGGAAGGCTACAAGAAATGGGTAGCATTTAAATCGGAACCTGAAGGAAGGTCATATTTATAAGGAAACAAATTCTATGAAGAAGAGCCACTCTTGAACAGCGTGCAGCCAGGGACACACCAAGCTGGCAAGAGCAGTGCCTGAGCTGTGGGTCATCAGCAGCAGTGGACGTCAGGGTCTCTGGTCACCAGGTCAGCTCGTGCAGAAGCTCAGGGTTGCATCCCCAGGGTGGCAGAGAGCACCCTCAGCACCAAGAGCCAATGCTGAGTGAGGATTCCCGCGGGTGTACTCCTTTGGGGAATTATGTTTTTGGCATAAGTGCAGGAAATCTATTCAAGTTTCATCTACCGATAGTTTGCACTCTGGGGAAGTAGGTCATATACGAATCTGTGTGGACTGGAATAATGGTGAGAACTCTAGGGGCTTGGATTGTCTTCAAGCACACCCACAGGGGCTATGTCTGACATGCTTCTGTTAGGGCCTCTCCTTTGTCGGTGTCTCTGCTCTGGAGCTTTGCTCTAGAAGTGGCACTTTGACCGCTCTGACTCAACATCGCAACAGACTCTGCTGTTCCCTGGTTATCTGCCCCATATCTGTACTTAGGAGCAGGAAGCTCATCCCTGTCCATTTTTACACACCAGGTCTCCAGATACCCATGCCTATTTCAAGTAGCAATCTTGGGTAGGCAGTGGGCAGCAGAGGTGAAGCACATTGGTGTAGGAACAAGGCTGGGGCTGGGTGTTTTCTTTTCTAAAAAAAAATGTAAAAAAGTAAAGAGAAGACAAATGTAATTATAATTTTTTTTCATTACCTGTTATACATAATTTCCTTTTGGGGGGCTCTTAATATCCCTTTTCAGACCCTCCCACCCCACTTTTATCCTTGAGCCTTGCTACCTAGGGGTTGCCCCTGGTTCTGCATAAGTCACTTACTGTCAAAGCCATGCTTAAGCCCTCTGTCCATTAGGTGTTCACTCTTTGCTGCTGGGCGTGTGTAGCTGGTGGGTTGCTTGCACTCCTCGGATAATGTGTAATTTTGGCTCCACATTCAGCCTGGGACTAGCAGCTTGGAGCTGGACTCCTGAGGGGCTCAGTCTTGGCCATGCAGAATTCCAGACTGCCATGAATGAGTGCGGTTTTAGTTCCAAGCCTGGCTTCATAAGCAGAGCCCCTGGATCAGAAGAGCTTATTGTTCCACAGCTGTTTAGAGATTATTGAGCTCCTTGTGCCAGGAAAGCTTCTGCCTTGGACGATGAAGCTGTGAGTACTCTGAGATGCTCTCAAGTCTGCTGCCTGTCCAGAGTAGGTGGAGTCCAGAGAACCCCCAGAATTGACTGTGATGCCATGGGGGGTTATTTATGGTTCCTTCCCTGATTCTATTAAATTTGACACTATTCTGTTTTATTCTTTTTATTTTTAAGATTTATTTATTTATGCATCAGGCCAGAGGTGTGGAGGTGGTGTGAGGATTCACCAGAGACAGAATGGGGAGCAGAACAGGCAGATTGATGAAATACACTGCTGACGGGAGCAGTAGGCAAGACAGGAGAAGTCTGTTGCGCCATGTGGGTCACCTCTCTGACAGGGGATCGAACTTGTGTTGAGGCTGCTGCGGCTAGCTTCATAGTGCTGAGCTTTAACCCGCTGTGCCATCAGGGAGAGCCCTGTACACTTATTTTTATTTAAAAAAAAAAAAAACTTTTCCTAGTTAGATTTGTTTGGCTAAGAAGTGCCACTGGGCTCCTTTCTCTGTCACTCAGGATGTCCTGCTTATCTGCCTTCTTGACTTGCTTTCGGTCAGAGAGAAAAGAGCGAGTGCTGGGCACCACATCCACCCCTGGGCACCACATCCACCCCTGGGCACACTCAGGGCATGTGGCCGGAACCCAATTTAATTTCATGCCATGATTTTTCAAATTCTGAATGACTATAAAATAAATTTAAGCAATTTGTTCTGTTCTGTGTGTACCAAATCGGTTATTTTGCTTTTATTTCTGAAGAGTAAACCATGTGAGTTCACTTTTTCAGTCTGGTTCAGTAATATATTCAGACAAAAAAATTTGCACCCATAAGGGCTTCCTAACAATCATTCATTTTTCACAAATCAAATTTTTTCATTCAAGCGTGTAAGAGTTAGGTTCCTATGAACAAGTTCCTGGCTGCACTTAAACAGCATTTAGGAAAGTCTCCATGAGGCAGAGTCTCAGTAAGATTTTAAAAGAATAAAGTTTATTAGAAAGAGACAGGAGAAAAAAGACTCTTGCACAGACACAAGAGGACAGAAAGAACTGCCCCTTTATGGGGAAGCATTCCATTTTATTCTCTTCTTTCTTCGGGTAGGGAGTGTCAGTTGTTGATTTGAATATCTATGTAGAACTAGAGGACTGGAGATTTCCTGATAGGCTTTAACTTATCTTTCACCTTTTGGATTTGACCTTCAGACACAGCCCCCAACAGGTTGTTATCTGCTGGGAACTCCTGCAGATATTCAGGTACCCCAGGGTCATCCCAGGCACGGGTTGACCTTGATGTTATGGCTGTCAGTTGCTGCACTAGCCCCTTCTATCTGTCCCCCGTGTGTGTGACTCAGTCGTGTGATGCCTCCCCTGCATTCCTTCCTCCATCAGTGCTACCCACAGGTAGGCATGATAAAAAGCATTCTACTCATAGAATCTCATGTCCTATCCATGCCAACTGAATGAGGCAGTGTTTCTGCATGAGGAAACTGAGGCACAAGGTAACTAATGACAGAGCTAAGACTCAAAGAGAGGCAAGACGGAAGTTGAGGCTTTTAACCACCTGGCCATCCTTTTTCTGACAGCCTAAAAGTCCTCCGAAAAAGTGATTTTCCCTCTCATTCTGTAACTGGGTGGACCTGGGAAAAGGGGAAGTTCCAGATTCCCAGCACACCCAGAAGGAGGGTGGAGCTGAGCAGATAAGAGGAATCTGGAGAGGAATACAAAGAAGGAGGCAGGATGGAGAGCCAGAAGGTGATCTGAGGGAAGCACATGGAGCAGAGACATGTGAAGAAACTGCTTGCTTCTGGTTCTGGACTGGTTGAAACAGATGTGGGTGAGAGACCTGTGGGGAGGTTCACTGTGGCAGTGTTTGTCTTGATTTTGCTCTTTTCCTCCTGTAACAGATACAGGTTTCATGAACTCCACCCCCACTCCAGATACTACTACTACTACTAATCCCATCAATACCAATGAGAAGCATGCTGGGACGTGAGGGTGGAGCTGAGCAGCCAGGTTAGGATAAAACCGGACATGTGGGGCCCTCCCTGGTGGCGCAGCAGGTTAAAACATAGCACTAAGAAGCTAAAGCCACTTCCGTATGAGTCAGATCCCCGCCTGCCCCAGAGGTGACCACATGGCGTGGCAGACCTCTCCTGACCTGCCCGCTGCTCCCCTCAGCAGTGTACTTTGTCCATCTGCCTGTTCTGCTCCTCATTCTGCCTCTGGTGAATTCACTCACCGCCCCTGCATTTCTGGCCTGTACCCCAGTTCTGTATGCACAAATAAGTCTCTTTAAAAAAAAAAAAAACAAAAAACGGACATGTAGGGGTCTCTTGCCCTGGTGGTTCACGGCTGGTCATTAGGCTCTTGATGAGCCTTCAGTGTTCTATCAGAGTTCCAAGTCAGCAGAACTGGTAGGACACTCTAATTAAATTGTGTTTCTCCCTCTCTCTTTCCCCAGGTTGTTCCTTTTCTTTTCCCCTTGTAAGTAAACCCATTATTGAACCTTTTTTGTGTGTGTCCACAGTACAACTGAATCTCACAGGTAAGGACCCACAAACAGTCAACCCAGTTCACATTGGGTTACTCTGTAACACTCCCAGACTTGTCTGGCCATTTCTGACCCTTTTCTATGGGTCCTGGCCAGAAGGTGCTTTAGTCTTGACAGGCTTTCAGGTCTTGCTTTGGGCCAATCCCTTTTGGGTGGACTCTTACCCACAGGGGATGGGTAACTTTGGATGTTTGATTTAGAGACTATATTCTTTGTCTTTTCTGTATTGCACACTCATTGTATTAGTTCCTTTCCATTAAAGGTCTTTTGTCTTAATGTGGCAGATGGCAGAACCTATTTAGAGCAGGCAGGTTTGGGGGCTCAATGGTGCCCCTCTCCCTGCCCTGTAACAAGTTGATCCCTGAGAAAGGTTTCCTCTGTAACAGGGTGGTCCCTAGGAAAAGGGGAAGTTCCAGGTTCCCTGCCCCACCAGGAGGGTAGAGCTGAGTAGAGGGAAGGAAAGAAAGAGCTGAAGAAGGAAGCAGGATGGAGAACCTGAAGGAGACCTGAGGAAGCCACATGAAGCGAAGGGAGACCTGTGAAGAAACTGTCCTTGTTTCTTGGACCTGGACAGGGTGAAACAGATGTGGGTGAGAGACCCGAGGGGCGGTTGACTGTGGCCGTGTTTATATTGATTACGATTTTGCTCTTTTCCTCCCAGACTTGTCTGGCCACTTCTTACCCTTTTTTATGGGTCCCGACCAGAAGATGCTTTTGTCTTGTGATGGGCTTTCAGACCTTGCTTTGAACCAATCCTTTGTGGGTAGACTTTTACCCCCAAGGGGATGAGTAACTTCAGATGTTTGATTTAGAAATTATATTCTTTGTCTTCTGTGTTACATACTCACTGTATTAAAGTTCCTTTTCATTAAAGTCTTATATGTTTTTCTTGATGAGGCAGATGGCAGAACCTATTTAGAGTAGGGAGGTTTGGTGGTGCCTCTCTTCCTGCCCTGTCACAAACACTTCCACACACAGTCATGTGGAAATGTTGCCTATTTCACTGCTTATATCACCATCTAAAAGGTTCTCAGAATACAGCAGCAAACTCTTTTAAAATGAAATTCAAAAGAGCTAAACAAACTCTCCTCCAAAAATAAACATACAGAAGCCAATGGGCACAGGATAAAATGCCAATTATCACTCATTAACAGGAAAAACCAAGTCACAACCACAAAACCATCTCACAACTAATCAAAAAGACCAGACACAAGTGTCTCTTTGGAGGGTATGGGGCAAAAGGAGTTCTCATACACTGTGGTGGTGTAACTGGGTGGTCCCTAGGACAAGGGAAGTTCCAGGTTCCCTGCCCCACCCAGAAGGAGGGTGGAGCTGAGCAGGGAGAAAGGAGAAAAGAGGAGAAGAGAAGGAAGCCAGATGGAGAACAAGACGGAGACCTAAGGAAGCCACATGGAGCAGCAAGCATGTGATGAAGAAACCGGGCTTGTTTCCTGACCCTGGACTGGTTAAGGCAGATGTGGGTGAGATACCTGTAGGGAGGTGACTATGGCAGTGTTTATATTGATTTTGATTTTGCTCTTTTCCTCCCAGATTTGTCTGGCCATGTCTGACCCTTTTCCATGGGTCCTGGCCAGAAGGTGCTTTAGTCTTGTGGCAGGCTTTCAGGCCTTGCTTTGGGCCAATCCCTTTTGGGTTGACTTTTGCCCACGAGGGGATGGGTAACTTCAGGTGTTGGATTTAGAAGTTATATTCTTTGTGTTCCATATTGTATACTCACTGTATTAAAGTCACTTTTCATTAAAGCTTTATATGTTTTGTCTTGTTGCGGCGGATGGCAGAACCCACTTAGAGCAGGCAGGTTTTGGGGCTTCTGGGGTGTCTCTTTCCCTGTCCTCGACCAGAATTGAGATGCCCTATAACAGTGGCAATGTGTACTGGTCCAGGCCCTTAAGGAAAAAAGTAGCAAGGTTCCTCAAAATACTAAAAATATACCATATGACCCAGCAATCCCTCTACTAGAACACAAAAACACCAAGCAAGCCTGGGATCTGCTTCACATAGCTTACAAGGAAGTAGCGAAGTGGCCCCAGGAGGGAGTAACGTGATAAATCATGCATTTCTAATTTCACCACTCACACCTGCTTCTCTGACCTCCTCAGTAGGTTGAAGGAACTGAGTTTCTTTTTTTTTCTTTTTTAAAGATTTATTTTATTTGTACATACAGAACTGGGATACAGGCCAGAGGCTCAGGGGCGGTGAGAGACTTCACCAGAGACAAAGTGGGGAGCAGAACAGGCAGATCTACGAGGGGAGATCTGCTGAGGGGAGCAGCAGGCGGGTCAGGAGAGGTCTGCCACGCCATGTGGTCACCTCCGGGGCAGGCGGGAATCGAACTCATGCGGAAGTGGCTTTAGCTTCTCAGTGCAGTGCTTTAACCAGCTGCGCCACCAGGGAGGGCCGGAACTGAGTTTCTTGGTAGAGGAAAGCTCTGCGTAGATGATCTGCTCCTGTGCTCTGCCTTTGGAGGGGCGCAGCAGTATTTTGCTTTCCTTGGGTGCAGCTCTGAGGACAAGGGCATCTTTGTGGAGCACAACCTCTGGATTTACTACCCTTGAAACTACCACATGGCTTCAGCTTTCAACCAGTAGAAGTACATTTGGATTCAGGGCATGCACACAACAGGTCCATCTGCCTTCTCAGGCATCTTACAAAGAGATGCTCCTGGTTTGGGGCTGCCTTCTGCCGTGGGCACCCAATATCCTGGAACCTCAGGTTGCCTATGTATTTAGTCCTTACCCAGGAGGCTGTTGTTTTCCACAGAAAACGGCCACACCCACCTCCCTTAAGGTCACCACTAACCTTTTAAAAATGAAGGGGGATTAGAGGCTCTGATCTGTACCGATAGGGGTGGGGCATAGCTCTTTGCTCCTGCAATATAGATCTCGAGGGCAATGCAGATGGCCCCCATTTAGGATGGTTCAACCCAAGATGGCTGGATTTAGGATTGTTTAGCTTTCTGAACTTGCGGTACTGTTACAGGGCAAGGTGAGGAGAATCCCTGAATCCCCAAACCTGCCTGATCTAAATAGGTTCTGCTATCTGCCTCATCAAGACAAAACATGTAAGACTTTAATGAAAAGGAACTTTAATACAGTGAGTATACAATACAGAAGACAAAGAATATAATTTATTAATCAAACACCTGAAGTTACCCATCCCCTTGTGGGCAAAAGTCAACTCAAAAGGGATTGGCCCAAAGCAAGGCCTAAAAACCCTACCACAAGACTAAAGCACCTTCTGGCCGGGACCCATGGAAAAGGGTCAGAAATGACCAGACAAGTCTGGGAGGAAAAGAGCAAAATCAAAATCAATATAAATACTGCCATAGTCAACCTCCCCATGGGTCTCTCACCCACATCTCTTTCAGCCAGTCCAGGGCCAAGAAATAAACACGGTTTCTTCACATGTCTCCCTTGGCTCCATGTGGCTTCCTCAGGTCTCCTCCTGGCTCTCCATCCTGCTTCCCTCCTCCTCAGATTCCTTCTCTTCTCTTCTTTTCTCTGCTCAGCTCCACCGTCCTCCTGGGTGGGGCAGGGAACTGGAACTTCCCCTTTTCCTGGGGACCGCCCTGTTACAGTACCATCTTCTCTACTAATGCTGAGAGTTCCCAGGAACTAACAATACTTTCAACTTACTACAGTCTGTCAGGATGTGACCCCACCCTAAGTCGAGGAAGATCTGTATTTGCAAATGGTTGGCAAAGACTTCTGCTAGGAATCCTTAAAGGATCGGGGAAAGTAACTTCCATGTCTATCAGAAATTCTTAAGTTTTGATTAGGAGTAATACAGCAGACGCTGGAAAAAAGGAACTGATTTAAGAGACAGAGATAATACATAAGAGTTTAATCCCCAGCCAGAAAACAGTCAAGGTTTGGAATAGAAACTCTTCAGTTCCCCTCTTCAATTCCCACTGCTACCACCCTCCACCACTCAAAGCTCAAAAGTAATTGAGGAACTAAAAATCTGAACTAGTGATTCCTTAACTGATAAAATGGAAACAAACAAACAAACAATAACTAAACTCTGCAAATATCACTCGTTAACCACTTCTTTGTGTTTTTATTGAACTTTTTTGAATCACTTTTTTTCTTTTAATTTATGCCTGGTATGACACTTAAATGGGGAAACACAATTACAATTCACAAACTGTGGCAAAAATAACACACACATCAGGAATTACACCAAACCCTTCCTTTTTATTCATTCAAAAGAGTCCAATACACAGTGTCAAATATGAGCACTGAGTGTTTTGTTTTGTTTTTTTTTTCTCAAGGGGGAAAACATTTATTCTGGCATCACTTTTACAATTCCAGGAAGTGGTTTTGATACCACAAGTTGCAGGAATAGAAACCATCACAAACTTGGAGGGCATTTGTTTGCGACGCCAGGGACTCGTTGGTTGGAAAAGACTCTTCTTGTGCTTAGTGAGATGCCTGTCAGTCTGTCCTGTTAGTCTGTGCGGCTGAGTCTTTCCAGGTGTGGAAAGAGAAAGCGGAATTTCCTGCCTAGAAGGCAAAAAGTTGCTCTAAAGCAGAGTGTTTTCTGTGTTCAACCCACCCCGCACCCTAAAGCAAGTTCACAAGCTTTTCTGGAGCTTCTTTCGGTCACAGGACTCTATCACAATGACCTTTTTATTAAAACACATGTGACACCACAATTTCTTCTTACACTGCTTCTCTAGGGTTCAGATGACGAAACATCACTTGTCAAAAAATAGCAGATATTAAGAATGTGGGCATTCGTAGTCATCATAATGGCAAACATTTTGTGGGGTATGTCACCCAAAGGAGCATATGTATTTACTGTTTATCATTTAATATGGTGCCCTAGGGAGTTATCCTAAAGGCACACCGATGAGTCTTTTCAAAAGTCTGGTCCAAAATCCATTCATTTGAGAGGTGAGGAACTATTACATGCCAATTAAAAAAAACTTTTATGCCCAGCCCTTCAATGGTCCATAAAGTAATTACACGCTATCATTCAGTTCACACTTGCACACACATGCACGTGTACACACTCACACACACGAGAACTGTGACAACAGGTTCATCTGCGACTGTATTCAAGGAAAATGAAATCTCCAACTTGAGGTGTTCTATTCAAGGATTAAAAACGGCAAAAATCACCTGATCCCATTCAAGTTTTTAGGATCTTACAAATGGAGGTCCTGGAGTCAGTGAAGTTAACTCCTGGGGCACAACATATTTTACAAAAATCGACTTGTGATTCTTCACAATGCAATCACTTGCTTGCTGTTTCTCTTAAAAATATGCCGAGATTTTGTATATTGTGGCATTCTAAAAGCCAATACTTTATAAAAGAAAATAATACCAGCTGACTCACTTGTCTTACACTGGTGAGAAACAGTTTTACACATTTTCAATTGATGTGTGTGGAGGTGGCAGATGAAAAGAGACCTTTACATTCTTCAGAGAATGTGTCACTACTGCAGCTGATGCTGTTTGGCCCCAGTTAGGAATATGAGAGAGTGTTTCATTTGGTTTGATTTTTCAAGTTTAATTTCATGGAGATTCTAAAGCAAAGCTCTGACTCGTTCCAGGCAGCAGAACATCCAATCAGTGGCTCCATATTTATAAATAATCAATATGGAATTTTGCTCTCCAATTAGGCAGCTCACTATCTTAAGGTTTGACAGCCAGATGTGGAAGGCTTTGGAAATGTTCTGCTAAACTTCAAAGACTGTTCTAGGGGAGAGAGTACTTATGAGCAGAACTCTACATGCTTCAGAATGGATTCCTGATTATTGTAAGTTATGCAAGGATTCAGGCTTTCCATGGATTTCTTGACCCCCCCACTGCCCCCTCCCTTGAAGAATCCTAACACCAGGTCACCACCAGCACATAAACCAGTAACAAACTTAGTCAACATGAGGGCTGCAGTGAGGAACACTGTCCCTGGCACTAGCAACATTGGGAAAAGACAGGGGATGATCCCCACCCCCCTGCCCAGGAGTTTGCAGGCAGGGACCTTCATTTAGAAGGCGAGTGGGACACTGAAGATGTCTGAAGATTCTGCTCATCACTGGTTACTTCTGTGAACCAACACTTAATCCACTTAATCCCTGGGTGGCTAGAGAGATTTTCTTTTTTTTTTAATTAAAGACTAAAGAACAAAGAAATAAGACCAAGAGGTCTTACACTCAAATAAGAAACCAGCTCCATCTTGGCACAGTTCTCATGCAGAATATTGCACCCAGTGTTAACTAATGCTAGAAGCGTCAAACTGTATAAATTTAAATGTATTTGCATATTATAAAAATAAAGATAACCATATACATATTTTACATGAGTTACGGAACAGCTATGAATGGTCAGTCACTCCCTCTTTCACATTTAACAGAACTGAAAGCCGAGTGCTCTAAATACTGCCACCTGGACTGGACTATGGCTTATATGTGCACAGAAAACAAAATCCCTGAGAAGCCATTCGACTTTTTTTTCTTTTCTTCAAGTAGCGCTCTCCTTGGAGGATCACAGTTCTGAGGTTCAGGTTGTAAAACATTTGCTCCATATTTTCTACCCTCCTTCCCCCATCCCTCCCACTTCATCCACAGGCCAGGTCTGCACCCTCCTGAAAGCATCCTGACCACGGTTTTACTCAGGTTCACCAAGCACCCTGGGGCATGAGGAGGTGTGCCAGGTTTGAAAGGTGATCCAGGTGAGTTCTGATGCTCCTTTCTCATGGAAATTCCACAGCCATAAAAGTCACTGGTTTCTGTGCTTTTCACCAACGTTCTTCCTATACAGGTAAATGAGAAAAAAAAGCAAAGATGACAAAAGGCAAGAGAAGGATATTCTTAGGAGAAGAGGAAGAAGAGGGCCCTCCCTGGTGGCGCAATGGGTTAGGACGCAGCACTGCAAGCAAGTCGCAGCCACTTCAGTGTGAGTTGGATCCCCGGCCCCAGAGGTGACCACATGGCGGGGCAGACCTCTCCTGACCTGCCCGCTGCTCCCCTCAGCAGTGTACTTCTTGATCTGCCTGTTCTGCTCCCCACTCTGTCTCTGGTGAAGCCTTTCACTGCCCCTGTGCTTCTGGCCTGTACCCCAAGTCTGTATGCATAAATAAATGGATCTTTAAAAAAAATAAAAAAAGAGGAAGAAAAATAAAGTTTTTTTTGCATAAGTTTTCCTTTCTACTCCTAGGATTCCTTATAAAAAATGCAAATATCCATTACAGAATTTGACTAGAAATCTAGTCAGACATTTCTATGATGCTAAATTCAGAGGCAACCACACTAACTTTAACCACTCCATTGTAATATCAAGTTTAACAAGATTTCTCATTACAAACCCCAAACTCCAAACACAGAACTGTTTTGCTTCCTTTCAAGAAATACAGGCATTACTAAATAGTCCTGTGGAGTACAAATATATACAAAAATGTGAGAATAATGTCCACTGAGGCTAAAAATCATGATTTTACTTAAAGTACTGTAAGCAAGGCTGTCATACTAAAGTCTTTGAAGCTGGATGAATGTAAAATGAAGAGACTGCTGTGTCTTCAACTAATTAAACAAAGTGGCATTTAATTCAGAGAAAAGGGTAGAGAAAAACATGTCAAATGCCCCCATTCCCTATTTCAGCTATCATGACATGTGATAGTGTTTCAGGATTATCTATTAAAGATTATCTATTAAAGGGAGCTGCTTCTCCACCCTCCATCCCAAATCAGTGTTGCTTGATCTTAGGGAAACTGATAACTTTATAATCCACCGAAGATATTTCTCACAGACCCGAATGGGGTTATCATGATGTCACAGGTACCACCCGCGGGAGACATGCAGCTCTCCTTGCTCAATCACTTGATTGATCCTTAACTCACAGCAGTGAATGGAGTAAGCTCTGTCTTGCTCCACATTTTCTGAAGGAGGAAACTAAGTTTTCAAAGGGTTAAATAACTTCCCTGAGGCTACCCACCAGTGAGCCCTAGAGTCAGCCCTGAACTAGGGTTACTAGATTCCAAAGCACATTAAATAAACTGCTAAAATCAAGGTTGGAATATTTGGGGCTTGAAGGACAGCTTCATGTCCTATGGCACTCAGCCATGAGGACTTCAGGAAGGTCTATTACCACAGTAAAGTTTCCCGTAGAGAAAGCTTTGAAATTGCCTCTAGTTCAAGTAATAATAAAGCTAACGGCAGTGAGGATGGCAGTGTGAAATGGCTGTCTCAACCTAGCAGGTAACCTGGGCAGGGAAAGTGAGGCTTCAGGTGGTGTGCCAGGCCGGTGCTTCTCACTGGCTGTCTCAAGCCTTCAGTCAGATGTACAGACAGTTGTGCTGGGCTTTCAGCTCCCTTGAGCCACATGCAAGACTGAGAACCAAAAGAATACCCACTCAAGGGCACTGAAGGGCACTGAAGGGCTACACTGCTGAAGGGAGGGAAAGGAAAACCCAGCTAAGTACTTCCCACATTGATCTGGCCTGTACCCCAGTTCTGTATGCATAAATAAATCTTAAAAAACAAAGACTAGAAACTAAGAGGAGACTCAATCACAGAAGTCTTGTCATAGGTGGGTCTAGTAGAAAGCACAGTCTGAAGGCAGTTAACTCATGTCAAGACACTGGAAAGGGGATGGATGTAGTGGAAGGATTTCATAGGGGGCACAGAAGGCGGCTTCACATGGAGAGACTCCTGGGGTGGCAGATGGGTGTGAAGCCACATCATCACCTGAGGCAGGAAACAAGACTGAGGAAGATCAGGCAGGAGAAGGGGTGGAAGAAACTCAGTAATTCACATGGGCCACCCAAGGGAGCTGATGGGTAACAGAGACCTGGAGATGAAGGGAGAGCCACAGATCCAGATCACCATAGGTTATGAAACCTGTTCTTCATAAGATGTTGCAAGATAATTCAAGGTGTTTAGAAGCTTAGGTGAGAACGAAGCTGCACCATGTGGTAGTAACCAGATTTCAGATTTTCTAGCTTCTGATGCTTTGATTTCAGGATTTTGCTGAAAGAACTGAGGGAACTACACCCTCTGAGTACTAGCCAGTCAGTAAGTACCTGAAACATGAGTGTGCTTCTCAAGTGCAGCCCAGCTAACCCGGAGCCCACACCCACCGTGGGCCTGTACTGTCCTCTTCCACTCAGACCACTGGCCACCTGCCCCAGTCACCCCCAGATTCTGGCAGCAGTCACCTCTAAGCCTGCTGACATTCTTCAAACTGGTCAATCTCAATCTGCTCAGCCTGCCTGGCTTGTACCTCCCCACAGAAATTACGGTCAAGGCCCT
This sequence comes from Condylura cristata, assembly GCF_000260355.1. Classification (NCBI taxonomy): domain Eukaryota; kingdom Metazoa; phylum Chordata; class Mammalia; order Eulipotyphla; family Talpidae; genus Condylura; species Condylura cristata. The sequence continues at coordinate 16,748,108 of NW_004567115.1, forward strand.
CCTGCCTCCTGGTGCTTCCTATGTGCCCTTCACTACCCTGCCTCCCTGCACCCAGCATGCCTGCCTTCTCCTCATAACCCCTTTCCAGCAGCAGTGGCTTCCTGACCTCTCCTCAAATGTCCCAATCATGCACCACAGTCCAAAACAGATGTGCAAGTGAGAGTTCTGTGAAATAGCACCCCAACTTGTGGATGCCAGGCCCCGCTGGGCCATTTAGTCAAGATGTCACTGTGGGAACATGACTAGACCTGGGACAGAGCACTCCCTCCCCTAGGGGAGGGGTTTTGCTCTGAGGAGTTGATTCAGAACAGAAAACATCCGTGACAACAATATGAAAGACCACTCGTGTCTTTCTCCTGTGAAGAGGGGCAGGGCAGTGAGTACTGCAGGTGGCCCTGACAAACAGATTTTCGTGTGGCTGCCTTGACCCCTTCTTAAGGTGGACGGGAAGGTATGTGGACGTTTCCCTCATCTATCCTGCACACACCTTCACTTGGGCCTCAATTTATAAGCTACACGTTATATATAAGTCAGGGGGTGGATTTTCCACAAATATCTGCATTTGCATTTTGAAATGTGGTTTTTCTTATTACCTTTCTACCCATCTACCCTGAGCACCACTAATATTTCCAGTGGAAATAACAATGACTGTATTGAGCGATGTTTACTCTGAGGAGCAAAGCTAAATGCTGTTCCTGCCACTGTGTCTCTAAATGCCCCATGAGATCAGTGATTCTGTTATCTGAAAATGACAGATGTCTGTAGTCCCAGCATTAGCAAAGTCTTAAGATTCCACTCAGAACATGCAACTCACAGCCCATAAAACTGCCTTGAGAAAATAAATACAAACACTACTTTTAAAATGCTATTAGCAGTGTTAACTGACTTGAAACTTTCCTGACGTTACATTTTCGGACAATATGAAAATTTTGAAACCTTTTTTCCCAATAAGAATCTAAGATTACCAGTATATGTAATATTATTGTAAATTAGGCAAACAAGGCCCTCCCTGGTGGCGCAGCGGGTTAAAGCGCAGCACTGAGAATCTGAAGCCACTTCCGCATGAGTTCGATTCCCGCCTGCCGCCTGCCCCGGAGGAGACCACATGGCGAGCCAGACCTCTCCTGGCCCGCCCGCTGCTCCCCTCAGCAGTGTACTTCGTCCATCTGCCTGTTCTGCTCCCCACTCTGTCTCTGGTGAAGCCTCTCACCGCCCCTGAGCCTCTGGCCTGTACCCCAGTTCTGTATGAATAAATAAATAAATCTTTAAAAAAAAAAAAAATTAGGCAAACAAATCAAGTAGTTTTCTTACTCTTAGTTCCCAAATGGATCTTGATTCTGGATAAAACTAGACTGTGTTATCATAAAATATCCTGTGCTACAGACTTGCTTCATCCCCAACCCCACCCACCCTTCTAAATGCTCCAAATCTTTAGGGAGGACTTAGCTACTCAAGAAACCCTCTCTGCTTCCCAGAGACTTACCCTTAAATATTGGTGCTTCTAAAGTCACAGACTGGGCACAGTAAAAATGATGGCATAAGGGAAAGAAGCACTATCTTTTCCACTTAATTTTCCAAGAAAGTATGAAGATACCTAAGCAGAGAGGGAACAAATTCCAGTATCAATGTGGCTGACGGGAGACTAATAAAAGAAATGCTATTCCTCCTGATCTGTAAAAGCAAGGCAAGGAGCAGCTTCACTCCCAACAAAGAACAAAGCAAATCAATGCAAATCAATAGGCCACTCCTCACAGGCAGGCACTACAAAACAGCTTCTTTTCTCTCTGAAATTCTACACCATCCCCACCCTCCATATTTTAAAATTCTGTGGTCAATGAAAACTTATCCAGTGTGATACAGCAAAATTCATCTTGATCTTTTTTTTAAAGAATTTTATCAAGTCCATACTAAACTCATCTGAGAGCAGTTAAATGTACTTTGCCTGTTTATTTAGTGAGATAAAAACCAGAATCTTCATCTTATTTTTTATAAAAGGCTAGTCCAATTGGTCTTAAGTATTGTTATGTCATGATATAAATGCCCACATTCATAGGTGAAGTCATAACTACACCTAAGTATGCTTAAGAACAGCATTCTTATTCTTAAGAACAGAATTCTTCTGGAGTTCTAGAATCTTGGTTGAATGGGCATTCAACAGAATACAGGCAATAATCCAAATTTAAAGGTATTTTGGAAACACAATGTCTCCACTTTGACTCTTAGTACTTTCTGGAAATGGAGAAAGCTTACCCCAACCATTTTCAAATCATATTTTCTAATCCTGTAACCTATGACCTGCCAAAATGAGAATTCACTTCCTCTCTCAGTCATACCACATATGATACGGTGCAGACAGACAAGGGAGACAGCAACAGTCAGGAAACAGAAAGTAGTGTATTCCCATTTCCTGTACACTCAAGGGTCATTCAAAACCACATGGAAACCAGCAGGCTGCATCCAGTGGTTCTCAAGGTCAAAAACCTGTACCGCTAACCTGTTGAGTTCAGTCTTTGAGCTCTTTAAGTGAAAGTCAGCAGATGGACTGGGTGACCTGATAGCCTAGGAGAGCGTAAAATTGGAGGAGAGACCAGGCTAAAGCTCTTTGGAAATGAGAACAAAAAACATTCTACAGGGTATCGAACATGAATTGCCAACTGCCCAAAGACATGAAACTTGCCATTTGTCCAAAGAAGCCCACCCTTCACTTCTGAGTAAGAATATTACAGGTCTCAATGTGCAGAGCAAAAGAATAGGGATGAGAATTCACTTTTTCAATAAAATTTTTAAATGAACTTCCCTATCTGCCTCTTTTCCCACTGAAAAGTATGTGTTTTCATTTTATGATTCCTAATGCAAGGTTCAACCTCCTTGAATATCTAGGGGTCAGTGAGGCTGCCATTAAGTTCCAAGTGGTAAGTATGGGAGGTGAGGAGTGTGCTAATTTTCGAGATAGTGCAAATTCTTCTATCCATAGCAAATTGCCACAAATATACTTTAAATAGCTCACATTGTTTTTTAACAATTAAATCTCAATAAAACTGAAAAACAACAAAAGATGGAGAGAAGAGATCAGAAAGTCCAACACAAGCACATTAAAATCATTTGGGGAAACTTTCTGTTGCTGCAAAGGGTCATGATGCCACCTGTCCTAGAAATCTGCAGACTTGCTTACTTGAGAGTCCAGTCTTGACCAGCCACCTGTGTTTTGGGGGACAACAGAAGTAAGAGTCATCCTGCTGTGATGTGTTTGAGTTAACTGGCTGGAGCTGCAAAACCAAGGCAATAGACCCAGTCTCCCCATTTTGACTGTTGGAACCCAAGTCTGAGACCTTAGACAGAGATTTAAGCTGTGTTGATATCAGCTATCTCCTGGGGTGGCTTTCTTATCAGCCTCCCAAATCTTCCACTTCCTTGTCTTGACATCCACTTGTAAATCAGACCTTCCACTGGCCAGGCATAGAGGCCTTTTTGTTTTCATGGATAGAACTGTGCATGCTTGTGTGTCTGTGCATATGAAACCTTATGGTTCAAATGGAATTTTACACAAATGATCACAATAGAGATCATTTTTCCTGGCCTCCATGTCGAAAAATGGTGATTTCCAAGAAAAGTGTTGCCAAAAATAGAAATTTTAAAATTTAGAGATTATTCCTTTATTTAGAGTTGAGTCTTGCCATGTCATGCACTTTAAAAAAAAATTTTTTTAAACCCATTTCAGAAAAACCTATTTATCACACAGCTGTTGCAAAAGTAGTTCAATTTCTTAAAGGTGTTTCCTCTGGCATATAGATGTCTCAGGCTATGAGGCTCTGGTTACTCATGACTTTTAAGCTGCTTGTTCATTTAAGGATAATAACCGTGAGAGGCAGTGGGGCTGATAGTGATTTTTCAGGCTGGTATAAATGTCTTTCTGTGCTAGCACAATGAGAAGCCCACGGGAGCATACTAGCTGGCTCTCAGTGCCACTGTGGTTTCTTGTGCAAATGGATATTATGACTCCTACCTCTATCTTGCCTATTAAGTGCTATGTAGCTATGGCAAAACAATAGGTTAATGCCTCTCCTGGTACAGGAGAATCTACACCAATACAAAGCATATTGTTTCTAGAATATCCCCTTATCCTTACCCTGTGTGTATCAGAAAGAGACCAATGCACCCAAACTCGAGAACAGTAAAATTTGTCATTTGGTATCTTCAGGACAGGAAATGTTCTAGTTAGTAGAAGTTATTATCTAAATCTATTTTAATATTTAAGAAGCAATTCAAGATTTTCTAGTGACTGAGGGTTGTATTAGTGACAAATTATACTGTGCATGTTAACTAAAATAGCATTCTGAACATAACAGCGTTAGTAAGAGTGTCTCTGGGGTACTCGGGGATATTTCCCAGCATAGGAGGATTCAGGGTGTTCTGTCTCATGAGTCACCAGGTTGGAAGGGAAGAGGCAGCACTTTATTCTGTGGCTGCACCATGGCCCCTTGCTCAGCAGAGTCTGAAGGCAAAGGAGCTACATGGCAGGGGTGGGACGGCAGGGGATGGAGGCTTGAGCTTCAGTGGCAGGCTCTTTGCAGTGCAGCCTACTGGCAAGTTTCCCAAGATGAGTGAGCACAGCATTCTCCCAGTGCAAACTTCCCAACTACCCTATGAAAAGCTTATATGTGGGGGGAGAATCATATGTGACAACTAGGAAGCAAAGTTTTCTGTATGAATCCTTTGCCGGCTAAGCCATGCTGCTGATAAGCTCTGATAACAAGGCCCGCTCCAAGAAGAGCTCAAACTTTTCAAGATTTGAGGTTAAAAATCAATTACTTCAGTTTAAAAGTGTCCTGTTTGGCTCTCAATATTGCATGACAAACAAACAAAACCAGCAACACCCAGCAACCCAGGATGAGTCTAATCTAAAACTACCCAAAACATAGTTGACATTCTTTGCCTTAAAGTCCATTTTGGGAAATGTGGGAACACACTGCACAGCACCCAGTGATCGTGGATTGACTGAGAACCAGAGCCCTGGAGGCAAAAATAATCTGCTCTAGATTTTCTGCAGGCTCTCTTTATTTAATAGCCCCCTTGCTGCTGCTAAAGCGAGGGTCTACTAAATTCTGCAATGACAGAATTAAGGCTATCCACCCAGAAAATGCTCTTTTTGGATACATATATCTGCAAATATTAAAACCAATAAATTATGTAATTCAAATGAGTGAACTCACTAAAACTGCTAAACAGGCCTGACTTTTATCAGTGAAAAAGTGGAAATAAAAACACAACCCAGAAACAACATGGCGTAAGCAGCCATAACTGGGCCTGCTGAGGGGCTGTGCGAGGATTATCTGAGGCAGGGCAGGTGTGGGGCTGGGGTTGTGCCGCGTGCAGAGCTCACTTAGAACAGGGGCTGATCACAGTCGGCGTGGGCGGGTAAACCAAGGCAACATTCACTCGCTCGCTGCCGTTCTTGGGGCAAATGATCTCTGCCACTCCTTCTGGTCGGGGCTGACTCAGCAACTCCCCTGCAGGACAAGAGAGAAAACACATTAAGGAGATTTGCCTTGGACGGTGGCAGGGTAGTGACACTGGCACTGAGGTGGAAGGAGCGTGGGGTGTGAGGTCCGCTGAGGTGTGTAGTTGTACTTTCCAAATGATAGAGTTCTGTGAAACAAATGGAAAATCAGTAACATCTGACTAAAATAAGGTAAGAAAAGAATTGAACCCCTTCACAGAGAGATGCAGTGGGTGCTGGGAGGAGGGGGGCATGGGGCACCAGGGAGGAGGGCAGGTCATGAGGGAGCAAAGGGGTGACTGAGGATGGAGCCGTTGGACCAACGTGAAGCCAGGATAGAGAACTGGCTGGGCTCCCACTGCACTGCTAAATTCTCATCTGCTATCACCGTGGAGAAGGTTCTAATGGCTACACAAGAAGGCCATCCTTCCTGACAAAGGCAGCATCTGCCGCTAGTCTCCCCACCTTCCTCTGTAGACTGGCTCCCAAGATCTTTATCTAGAAGTGCAGCCAATTGAGCCAGGATCCCTAGAGCCCGAGAAGCAAGGGCTGCCAGGAGGTGTTTGCAATTAGGATTCAGGGCAGATGGGATTCGGGCAGAGCAGCGGAGACTTCCAACAAAGCCCCGTATAAATGATGTGGAAATGTAGCCAAGGAAAGGTGTTATCAAGGTAAACAGCCCAGCTTCCTACTGGCAAGGTTTCCTGGGTGGTATGTCAGACTTATAAGCTATGTCTGAAATAGCTTATAAGCCATGGGGTCTAGTAAAAATAGATAATTAACTTAATGGATTTCCATAATACCTAAAGGAAATCTGTGCGCGCTGCCTGCCCCAGATATGATCTCAATCCAACTAGAACATTAAATCCCTGAGAGTGGTAAGAACTTCTGTTCCTTATTTTCTACCCCTCTTCTACCCCTCATCTGCTTACGCAAAGGGATACTGCTATCCTGCTGTCTTCTGTTCTCATGACCAGAACTCTACTCTGGTGCAAAAAGTATTCAGTAAATCTTTCTGGTGGATGCCGGTGGGTCTAGATCCTCTACATAAATCTAGAAAGTAAATAAACCAAACCAAGGACACAAAGTATACTATGAGGAAAAGATACTGCTGAAACGAAAAGTCTACTCTATGGCAGTCATCATTTATGTTATTGATTTGGGATTTCAGAGACACCCAAGTATACAAGCATGTAATGATATAACATTTCTGACTGCCCCCCCCTTCAGCAGAACTTGTATTGACAGAGTATGTCCTTGTGTCAGTGCTGAAGAGCTCGATTCATTTCTACAATGCCCCTGTAAGGTTTATTTTCATTTTATAAATGAGCAAATTAATCCTCAGAGAGGTTATGTGATATGAAGAGAATCAAGAGCCAGTCAGTGGCAGGCTGGGCAAAGGGCCTTGGGAACCATACCTTGGATGCTTCCCCTTCACCACACCCTCTAATAACTAAACACACCAGTGACTGCTTCTTTATGCCAGGAGACAGCTTTTCCAGAGGAGCAAGCTAAAAACACTGTATTTTTAAATAATGAACCCAGCATTGACACATTTGTCTTTAATGAAAGATATGTGTCCTTATTTGAACATTTTTATGTGGCTTTGCCCAATATAAACTGAATGCAATTTGAGTTCCTTAACCAGCTGTTGTTAGAAACACCAAGTCACTGCAAACACTAACTTAACATCATTAGTTTGTATCACAGATACCTGGATGTGAATGATACTCCAATCCCAACTAGGAATAACTCCCCAAATATAAGAACACAAGTTAAAAAGCATGAATTAATGTTTATAGTTAATGACAACATTAAGTGTTATCAAAGTAATAAAACAAAGTGGCACAAATAGCATGTTAGCACAGGCTGAAACTTGGAAGTCATCCAGGCCAAATACCACTGAAGTTCAAATCAGAAATCTGTGTATTCACCAAATTGCACCAAGAGCTGTGCATCTTTAAGCCAAACCACCAACCACATGGACTCAACACGAAGGTGCTCGGAACCTCCACCCTGTCAACACATGCTCCTGGACATGCCCCCCTGGTTCCTCACCTGATATCTTCAATTTTGACCGTGTGTCCTAAATTAACCCCCATGGCCGTGCACTTTGTGCTTCCTGCCCTTCGTCCCCTGACTGGAATCTCACACAAGCCTGGGCTCCGTCTGGTTGCAGCTAACTGCCGGTGCCCAGGGCAACCGCCACCCATGGCAAGCAACCCCCAGGCACCGCCCCTGGCACCAGCCTGGTAAGGCTGGCTTCCTTGCTGGGCATGCAGTAAGTTTTAGTGAGCAAAAACTTGTTTGTCAGAGAATTAGAAATGACTTCTAGTAGACGATTTAGCACTGGTTATTAACTTCTATTAAGCCAATAGCTCTACTGTTTCTCCCTCCCCAGGGCTCCCAGCATCACGCAGGACCTGTCCCCAGCAATGCTGCCACCACAGAAACAGCCCAAAGATGGGAGGCAGTGAGAAGTGTCGCCATCTGTAACAGTCACTCGATACTACAGAACACTGAGCAACAAGCAGGGCAGTCGCTGACCTCCAGTGCCTCTGAGCCCTCCAATACCTGCTACAGGTGCCAGCATGCTCAGGCTGGATGAAATGGCCCAGCTGGTAGATTAAGAAAACATGAAAAACAATTTTCCTCTAAAAAAAATCTATTTTAGCATGCATGTGAAGAGTGGCTTATAGTGTGTATTATCTACTAAAATGGAATCTAATCATCCCCAAATTCTTTAACACAAATTTGAGTTTAAAACTAAAATACAGTCATTCATTGGTCAGATAATTGTAGAGACTTCACTTGTGAGTGAATTATACAGCAATTGTTCATAGAAACACTTTATAAAACAGTGAAAACTTGGCAACTCTCTCCTAAGTCTGACAATGAGGATATGACTAGAAACGATGACATATTAACAAGAAAGACTGTTCTGGAGTCATGAGAAATTATGAGATTGGCATTTCTATACGGAAACGTAAACTTGAAAGTATATTCTCATCAGAAAAAAGAATACAAATGAATTGAGTAAAACAGGTTATTGGAGATTAAATGGTGCCAAGGTTGTTGATTTCTATGGTTGTATTGATAATAAAAAGAAAAATTAACTATGCTCCACACTGCTGGGAGAAGCCAATCTGAAATACTGCTTTCTCCTCTGCTGGAGACTGTCTAGTCTAGTCACATCCACTTTACAATGCAATCAGTCTTTCTGGAAATGCAAAAATGGACCTGATGAATGGACAGTGCATTGACTGAAGCTGTATTAGGTCACTAGAGCCTCGCTGTACCCATTAAAGTTATGAAAAATGGCTTTTAATTACTCTGGCTCAAGATTTCTGGTACTGACATGCTAGCAAAGTCTTATTAACTATTCTTCCCATGGTACAAGAGCAGAACAGAAACTTTATTATGTTTTTTTTTTTAAAACCAACAGAAGATGTGAAACAAGATCATCTTCAGCTAATCAGAATTCTCAACTATATGGGCACATTGTACAAAATACTAAAAATCTCTCATACTGACAACACAAACCACAATATGAGAAGTCCACAATCTTGTTTTTTCAGTGCAAATAGAACCCACTTTCTGATGCAGGATAAAAATCTAAGTTATGAATATCCTCCAAAACAACAAAAGTGGTCTAGAAACAAAAACAATTTTTAATAAACACTTACATAGATTCCATTCCATAATAAAGTATCTATATGCCTTCAAGACCTCTTTCCACTCCAATATTTCAAACCACTCCAAAGTCCACTGCTATTTAAAATAATATAATAGTTTATTTTTACATCATTTGTGCCTTTTTCCATCTTAGTTGTAATCCCAGTGGGCTTCAACAAATCACCCGTGTGCCATCACCACAATACAGTGTACTTCCCCTCCCCCCATTTTTGATCCCATTCCCCACACCACCCCCATAAAATGTCTCTGGTATATAGTTGTTCATTATTATTACTATATTCTCCCCTGGTCCTTTATACTCCTACTATGGGTGAAACCAGTCGGCATTTTTCCTTTACTTTCTGGCTTATTTCACTAAGCATGATCCCTTTCAGTTCCATCCATGTTGCTATAAAAGGTATGTGTTTATTTTTTGATTGCTGAGTAATATCCATTGTGTATATGTACCACCTCTTTTTAATCCAGTCATCTACTTTTGGGCATTTGGGTTGATTCTATGTCTTTCCAATTGTAAATAAAGCAGCAATAAACATGGGGGTGCAGGTATCTTTTTGAATCAGTGTTTTGTGTCCTTTTAGGGTAGATACCTAGGAGTGGGATTGCTGGGTCATAGGGAAGCTCCATTTTTAGCAGTTTGAGAAACCTCCAAACAGTTTTCCATAGTGGTTGTACCAGTCTGCATTCCCACCAGCCCACTGCGGTTTTTTAAGTGCATGTGGCTCTGCATGTGACTGCAAGGATCAACATGTGCCTCCCTTGACTCTGAACTCAATGAGCAGAAAGGTCCCCACTTGGCAAGATCACCAAGTTATCAGAGCCAGCTGGGATTGTAGAACTCCATGGTCACTTTTATTTGTAAGAGGAAATTTGGACAAAGAGAAACACTGAACAGTAAAATGTTTGACTCTAAAATGTCCTAGTGTGTGCACTTAAAAAGAATGTGAGAAAAGAGAGCAGAAAGAATATCCTCAGTTATTATCGGTTCCAACATGGCTGACTGTGGCTAGACAGAGCTGACTTGTTCTACTTGGTGGTGGGGCATGCACGCCTGCACCTCACCCACCATGCTGCATCCTTCAGGACCATGGCTGGGTGGCTCCTGCTTGGCCACTGCTCAGAAGAAATAAAATTGACCAGGTTGTACTTTTTGGTAGTCTAGGCTTCAAAAAAATTACATTTTGTGAATTAACTCTGGTCTTGGCCCTTTGATCATGAGTTATAACTAATTTTAGAAGAGAAAGTAACGTTCAGGAAGAAATGCCAAAGGTCTGTGTACAGAACAGACACGCCCACCTCCCCACCCCCCACCTCAGTCTCCAAACCTAGGACTGGCCCGTTACTTGCAAGTGATCTTTATTACAGGAAGGAAGTAATTATTATGGAAAGATGCCCTTTCAACTTACAAAAGTTCTCCTAAAAGGCCAGTAGGAATAAATGTGCATTTTAAAATAAATTAAAAATCAAAGGATGTATAGGTTGTAACATGTCATTTAAAGATATGTTGTATCATATTTAAAAGAAAGGTGAAGCTTAAAAATAAATGTAAAATAAAAGGTAATGTGGGTTTGGAATTGAGTTTTGTAGATTTTACCATAGATAAGAAACAGGAGCTATCAGTAAATTGGAACCAGGAATTATTTCACAGGAGAAAAACATTCTGCCTTTAGTTAAATGAGAAATAAAAGAGAAATAAAATAAAAATAAAAATAAAATAAAAGAGCCAGGCCTGGCTCTGCCACTGAGTTCATTCTTTCACTCAACAGAGTGTACGCACCCAGGCTGGATGGACACTCAGACTCAGAGGACAGCAGGGGATGAGGGGAGTGAGGGAAGGTGCTGGAGTCCCTGGGAAGCTACACCAAGGGGCGATGCTGAATCATAGGGGTCAACTGGTGACCCCTGACACTGGGAAAGGCTGGACACACTAGAAAATTTGCTGGAGTACCCCAAACTGCAGCAGGATCTTCCGCTGGTACTGGCTGTCAGCTGGAGGGCCCACAGTGTCCAGTGATTGGTCACATATACCCTTGGGGAGTTCTGTGATGCACAGTGGTCCTCCAATCTGCAGAGACACTGCATTCTTCCCGAATTTGCTTTCAGCTCAATTCTTGGAAATGACACCCTTAATTTTTAAAAGGAGAATTACTGGACACATCCTAAGGTATGGATTTCAAAGACACTTGCAAAAACTTTTCGCATCAGGTATTGGGGCTTTTCTCAAATTGTGTTATCTTCACCACACAGTCCTGCAATTCTTAAAAATGTAGCATTTCACTGATTTCTGGATGTTTTAACAATGTAAAGACATTACTGTATTCAGTAATTTGTTGACTTCTCAAGTACAGTTTTTACTTTGAATGTTGGGATATTTTAAAACACACGCGTGCACACAAAATCTTCCATGTCTTCAATCTTTGAGCTCCATCTGTAAAATCATCAATAAGAGAGTATAATACAAGTCAAACAGGACAGGCCCATTGGAGTCCTGAGAGGTGCCCTTGAACTAAGGGAAAAGCTCAGTAGCTGTCCTTGGTTCCTAGTCATCAGGTTGTACTAAGCAAACTGCATTTGCAAGTTTCAACACTTCACCTTCTCCCCCACTCCCTTCAGAGGTGACAGTGACAGGCAGCAGGACAGGAACTCCCAGTCCTCAGACTTATACGGCTCCCACAGTGATCCTAACCAGTGAAGTCCTTAGACTCCCCTGATGAAAAATGCAGTGAGAAAATGGAAGCAAGCCACCCCCACGCTGGGCACAAATGACACCTTTAATTTTTAATTTTCTCTCTTGGGCAGGTGCTTCCTTTGTAGCAAACAAGCTCACTCTTCTTGCTCAGCCCCGCTCCTCCAGGAGATGACTGCCCTCACAGCAGTGTTTACTAATAACGATATAAAGCTTGTTTGTATGTTTGAGGGCCAGAAGGAGGTGGCTAAAGGTCCAGGTATGCTACTCCAAAAAGAGCTGCAGCCTCTCCCTGTGTGATAAGCGCTGACGTCTCTTCTAGAGCAAAGAATAGATCAAAAGAATGTGACCTCAGATCATAGTTCCCCTTCCCAAGCGTCAGGAAAAATTTCAACCATGGGGGAAAGACTGCTGACAAACTTCCTTTTCCAATCTCCATCTGAGTATTTCCCCTGCCCTCACATGACAAGCTAACACTTCCTTTCCTTAATGTTTATTTGCTTTCATTTCCAAACACATGCAGCCCTCTGCACGGTCCTGTGCCACCTTTTTCGTGCCCGAAAGCCCCTGAAGTCTTCTGCGGCAGGGACCTGCAGGGATCAGAAGCCGCACGTGCCTCCTCCAGCTGCCAGTCCATGCGCGCTCCCACCTGCTGCAGAAGCTCTGCTGCCTGAATCACCAGAGTCCTCAAGGAGCTTCCTTCCCCACGTTTACATTATGTTGGGAAGATGAGATGACAGGTAAACACTCTGGAAAGATTCCACTTTGATGTGTGAGACTCCAGTAGACACAAAATCAATCTTCCGGGGGCCAGAATAAACATCCTGAGATAGCAAGTGAACTCGGCTCAGGTGGTGTGTGTTAACGTGCAGGGAGGATGTTACTCAGGGGAGATGCAGGAAGCTGGGGTACATACTTACAGGGCTGGGTTTTCGTTGTAAAAGAGCAAACAGAAGTAAAATAAAGAACCCTAAATAGGACAGACTTAGACTTCATTCTTACGGGCCTCGGCCTCTTCATCAGTCTCAGATTAGCCCAGATCATACACAAAGTGAAGTAACACTAGAAAAAGACAGCCTATCTTTATACGATAAATTTCTCTGAAAAGCCCAAAAATGGAACGTGGAACCCTGAGGCTCCACTTGAAGCTTTCAAGAAGTGATTCTATGACAGAGTATTCGCATCAATGGCAAGCACAGTTAAAGGACTTACTACCCACAAGAGGAGACAAAAGCTGAAAAGGTGCTGCCCCGTGCGTGTGAGTAGGTCAGGCGTGGGCACCGGGTGAGCTCAAGCTTCGGAGGGTGAGGGCAGACCAGCCTACACTGCTCCCTCAGTAATGGCCAAGGAATGAAGTGGACGAGTCACTCATTGCCAACCCACAGTCTACTCCCTGGACCACGTCCTGAAGTTAACGCATCAACTCCCTGATAAGCTGACTCACCCACTCTGTCTAGGGTGCACCGCCATATAAGCACATTCTTGGGAAATGCTTATGAGAGCGACACCACCTTCTCCACACTGGCTCTTAAAGTGGGACCCGAGGCAGAGCTGACTCAGAGTGGGGCGGCAGGACAGAGAACCCCATCGCCCACTCACTTCCACCTCCCCTCCTGACGCGTGCACTGCCTCTTGGCTCCATTCTCACTGCTAAGGGCTTATATAAATACAAATCCACCCAAGAAAGGAAAAATATTTCCCTTTTTCCTGCTCTGGATAAAGTTCCAGCAGACTTGGCCGAGGATTAGACATGCTTCACAGATCAAAGTGTGTTTGGGGGACTGGGAAGGGGGGAGGAGCAGGACCCAAATCCAAGCCGGCTTTCCCTCTCTCAACATGCAAGTCAGGATTATGAAAAGCCCACAGAGCTGGGCTGAAGTGCTTTCAAAAAGGTTACTCTTTATTTGGATAGCCTGTCACCTACTTCTTACTGGAAACGATTCCAGGCTTGGAGAAGTTAAGGCAGACCGCACAAAAGCATTCGGCCTAAAATGTTCTCACTCCAACATCAGCTTTCCTTCCAACCGAAGGGGAGGAAGCTCTATGACCTGAACTACAACTAGAAGCCCTGGCCTCATTATTGACCTTAGCATAAAACTGACCTGATTCTGAACTGCTCAAGGAATCATTTGAAGTCCTTCAGAGTGGTAACAAACCATATTATTTGCTTCTTGTCTCCTAATACAGAAGACAACTCCTGTCTGCAGATACATTTTTCTCTGAGGAAGGGAGAGAGGAGGAGTGAAATCGGAATAGGTGTGGGGCCTGAAGGGAAAACTGCACGTTTAGAGTTGGATGGGAGAGGAGCACTGAGATGATTCAGCTGGAATCCGCTCCTGACATGAGAGGTTCTTTGTCTACTCCCTGACCCAAGTTCCATTTCCCCCAAACCCAGCCTGTACTGAAGGCCATATTAAACAAAAGCCATTTATGATGACCCAGAAGGCATTAAATTGCACAATCAATACCACATACTCCTGGGCCTCCCTGGTTGCAGGAGTCAGTTTCAGCACCATCAAGCTGTTGCCAGCCACTGCAACATGAGTTCGATCCCCAAGCTAGGGAGTGGACCCACATGGCACAGCAGACCTCTCCTGTCTTGCTCACTGCTCCCCTCAGCAGTATGTTTCAATAGCGCCACCTCTTCTGCCCCCCAATCTGTCTCTAGTGAATCCTCTCACTCCCTACACCTCTGGCCTATACCCCAGTTCTTCATTTATTTGCATAAGTAAAATAAATCTTAAAAAAACAAACAAGCAAACAAACAAAAACCCACATACTCCTTAGCTGCTCCTAAGCTCTTAAACTTTGTATTTGGGGACAAAAAAGAACTCTTTATATTTCAGTGGCATCACCACCTGCAAACAGTTGTGGCTGGTTCCAAACTGTAGCCTAGGTGCAGGCCGGCAAAGGAAAGAGCATGATCATGAGTGTTAACACCGGTTTAGAGTGCTAGATGGCCACAGAGGATTTCATCGGTGCTGGTGAAGAAGACAGTTCTGAGGGTGGCTCAAGGCTCAGTCTAAACAGAAACCAACACTACTGAGACCACTTGATTCAGGTTCCTCCAGTCCCCTGCTATTCCCTGAGCATCCGAGTCTCACAGTCTATTAAACTTTGCACCTGTCTACTGATGAGTCCAAAATCAGACTTTGATTCCTAACTGGCCCCCACACCACAGAATTCCTGTTCCTTTTTTTTTTTTTTTTTTTAAATAAGAGTTCTTTATGCTTACAGAACTGGGGTAGAGACCAGAGGTGCAGGGGGCAAGAGCATTCATAAGAGACAAAGTGGGGGGAAACAGAGAATGCAGATCTACTGAAAAACACTGCCGAGGGGAGCAGTGGGCAGGTTAGGAAAGGTCTGCCACACCATGTGGGTGAGCTTCCTGGCCAGGAATCGAACTTGTGCTGCTGTGGCTTTGGAGAGCTTCATAGTGTAGTTGTTTTTTTTTTTTTTAAAAATTTATTTGTCCAGACAGAACTGGGGTACAGGCCAGAGGCTCAGGGGCGGCGAGAGGCTTCACCAGAGACAGAGTGGGGAGCAGAACAGGCAGACTGTCGAAGTACACTGCTGAGGGGAGCAGCGGGCGGGTCAGGAGAGGTCTGCCACACCATGTGGTCACCTCCGGGGCAGGCGGGAATCCAGCTCATGCGGAAGAGGCTTTAGATTCTCAGTGCTGTGCTTTAACCTGCTGCGCCACCAGGGAGGACCGGCTTTAGCTTCTTAGTGCTGTGCTTTAACCTGCTGCGCCACCAGGGAGGGCCCCATAGTGTGGTGGTTTAACCTGTTGCGCCACCAGGGAGAGCATTACTGTTCTAGGCTTCCCCACAGAGTAATTTCCCCCCACCTCCCAGTGCTTGCATCTGCACATCGTTTTGCTCCTGCATACATCTGGCAGATATCTGAGCACTTCACCAGCTCCCTGGTCCACAGCAGCAGCTGCTCCTGACTCTGTGGCTCTTCTGGCTGACCTCCCTGCCCCACTGTCTACTTTCCTGAAGATTCTTTCAGAATGCAAGCCAGAGTGTGTCACTGTCCTGCACAGAACCTTCTGATGCTTCCTTTGTTAATGAGAACAAACTCTAAGTTCTTACAAGGGTCTACAGGGTGGCCCACAGGCGACCTGCTCCTGGCTCATTCTGACAACACCTCCTGCCCTTCTCTGCCCTTTTCCTGCCCCTGCCTCACTGTGCCCCTTGCAAAGCAGACTCCCACCCAGGCCCGGTCCTAGTCACGTAGGACCAGCAGCCCTCTACGTGTTCCAGTCATTAAAATTGTAACCACAAATTTTCTTTAGCTCCTTTGACCTGCTAATAGCCGTTGGTAGGTAGGCAGTTGTCACCTACCAATTATTTTTAGATATTAGATAGTATCTACTATTATTAACACTAGTACTTTCTACTTAAGTATAACTTCAGTTTTAAAGCCACCCAGCTCTAATAATCTAGAGATATGAAAGCTTGGCTTCTCTCCCCTCTTTTTCTTCTCTGACCTCAGTAAAGTACTCTCTGTCTACTGCAAGGTCAAGAGTGAAGTAACTCTCACTTTCATAAGGAGGAGCAGTACCAGGAAGCCTCAGTGGATCCCTGAAGCTGCAAATAGTACTGAAGCCTCTAGGATATATGTCTTTTCCTACACATGCATACCTATGGCAGGTTTAGTTTATAAATCAGGCATCAGAAGAGATGAACAATCATCAATAAATTGAACAATTACACCAGAGTTAAAGTGTGTGCATGTGCTCGTGTGCAAACAAACTATCTCACTATACATGATATTTTCAGACTATCATTGATGGCACGTAACTGAAACTGGGGGAAGAGAAACCTCAGGTTGGGGGGAACTGCTGTATTATAATTTGGAAGTGAAACATAAGCTGTAATTCACCCCACACTATCCCATCAGACTTACCGAAGGCTAAGCCTAAGAAGAGAGAAGGACGCAAAACTAGCTCAAAAGAGCACCACGGACTCTCCATCACCTTTGATTAGATGAACAGTAAAAACTATCATAATAATCTCAATCACCTATGAGAAAATTTGCATAATTTTTACGGGAGGGGATAACATCTTTAGTTGAGAAATGAAGACAAAATTATAGCCAAGTTTTTTAGCTTAGGCCTATTAGTATCACAGATAATTAGTCTAATAAAGACATTAAAAAAAAGTATAGGCTGTCCCTAACCTATAAATATTTGACTTTCAAGATAATAAACAGTCCCAGTTCTCTTATCAGTGAAGCTTTTAGTACCCAAGCAAGCTATCACCCTGCACCCTCAGGCCCAGCTCCCAGCCTAGCTGCAGCCATGCCCCTGAACCCCACATCTTACTCCACAGATGCAGAGTTCTTGGCTTCCTAGATCTCTGAAGCCCTTCCTTATCTATCCACACACCCATGCTGCCACGGGGGCTGAGAGCACCCCATCTCTTTCAGACACTGCACCTGGACTCTGTGAGCACCTTTAAGTTAAGCTAGTGGCATTCAGAGCCTTGCTGCTGAATTCAGGCTGTGTCTTCTTTCAGAGTTAGTACGTGAAAATAACTTTTGGACCATAGTCCTTTGTAGGTTAAGGATAATCCATAACCTAAAAGCAATCTCTTTTTATTCTACAAACTTATTAAAGGGGACTTTCAGGCACAAGCAGTGTCACACATTTTAGATCAACCACAGGTGACACTAGTTTCTATGTTTAGTTTATTGCTCAGTGCGACCCCAGATTTTCAGGCTATAGAGAGATGCCTAATTTTCCAAGAGCAAAAGGAGAAGGGTCAAAAAGAGTATGAGTGCTCAGACAAAATCTGAAAGAGCTGACTCTGCCACTAATCCACTGTGTGACCCTGAGGAACTTACCTAGCCTCTCTGAGCCTCATTTTTCTCAATTGTGAACTGTGGATAGTGGGTGCCAAGTTTTTGAAAGTGTTATAAAGAATTAAATGATATTTGCAATGGACCTAACCCTATGCTTAGTTTGTTAGAGCAGCTCACGAAGTGTTTACTTTTCCCTCACATTCTTATTATTCCAAAACAACAACAAAATCCCCCAAGGTTTGAGTAAAAATTGTTTGTGGAAAGGTGTAACCAAAATGGCCCAAATTTTCCTGTTTTCCCTCAAATTTCAATTGTAGCCATTATGTTATACTCTAAAAAACAATGAAGAATATCTAGCACTTTTCTAAAGGAAGTGTAAATTATACCTTCCTCTCTGGACAGAGATTTGACAATTCCACTTTAAGATATTTATTCTACAGATATACCTCAAAATGTTAGAGTGTAGAGTCACTAGTGTTTATTTCAGTATGGATTTTACAGTAAAATACTGAGACAAATTCAAATGCTTAACAACAGGCTAGTTAAATAAACCCAATTCATATAATGGAATATCATACATCAATAAAAAAGGATTGGACAGTTCTACATGTATCAATATGTCCATGATATACTTTTAACTTAAAAACAGAATACAAGGGCCCTCCCCAGTGGTACAGCAGGTTAAAGTACAGCACTAAGAAGCTAAAGTCACTTCCACATGAGTTTTGATTCCCACCTGCCCTGAAGGTGACCCATATGATGTGGCAGACCTCTCCTGACCTGCTCACTGCTCCCCTCAGCAGTGTACTTCGACAATCTGCCTGTTCTGCTCCCCACTCTGTCTCTGGTGAAGACTCTCACCGCCCCTACACCTCTGGCCTGTACCCCAGTTCTGTATACACAAATAAATCTTAAAAACAACAACAACAACAACAAACAGGATACAAAACAGTATGATATCACTCCACCCCCAACCCTGGGGGTATGAGGGGACCATTTCCCACCCTGTTATTCAATTGTAAAAACAGAGCTTCTCTGTAAGTTTTTCCAAAAATCTGGCAAAGGGGGCTGCCTCTGGGAAGGTAAATGAATGGCTGTGGACAGGAGGCTTCCTTTTATTTTGTATTGTTTATGTAGACTACCTCTTAAACATCAAACTAAATGAACCCTAATGCACATGCATGTTTTTTCCTTTTTTCTCTTTAGAAGAGCTTTCTTCTTTTCTTTTTTTCAGTCTTTCCTTACTCCCTCCCCCACCCCCCATAATAAAAGTTAACATGTGCTGGTTTTAATAAGGAGATGAACACAGCAAGCGTGGAGGACTGGCGTCACACTTCCCTGTGCCTCCCTGCCCAAGCACTCAGAGTTGGGCTGGTGTTTCTTCCTTACTTCCTCTTGCTCAGACTACACAAAATGCATATACACACACATACACACCTGGTATTGCCAATATTGACTTTTGATCTACTGGGTAGAACTAAATCATTGCCTTTAAAAGAGACCTTTTTTTGCTGTTCAGTTTTTGCCAACCCCAAGCCTTAACCTTTTCTGAAACAGCCTCATATCTCCCGAGAAGGTGAATCCAGACTTCACATCCTGACCCTGAGGTCCTCCCCAGGTCTTCCCAGCGGAACTGGCTCCGCTCCGAGGACCTCTACATCAAGGGTGCTGGGCAAGCCATGCCAGCTCACTGGCATGTCAGGAAGCATGGGCTCTGGCCAAGTGTGAAGTATGACTCCTGCATCATGGAATTAAACCATCTAAAAGGAGAAGCCACTGGAAGCTTCACACAAACCCATATCTCACTTCTGATTAAAATAAAAGCACAAGTGTCAGAGAAAGTTCTCATCCTTCCCTTCCCTTAAAAAGTCAACAGAGGTGACAGAGCTGGTGAGGCAGAATCAGACTGGGCGTCTGCTTCTCAGTCACACAGACATCCATGCTGGCCGCCCACTGGGTCTCAGTCACTCCCTCACTGTCCTTGGGTGTGAACTTGAGCAGCTGCCAAATGGAAATGTTTGAGCTGCTGGGGGATTAGCAGCTTCTGTGCAACAGGAGGCCTCTAAGGCCCCTGTGGCAGGAGGTCAAAGAATAAGGAGGTAGGAGTGGAAATGGAAGGCCACTTATGACCAAGTCTATTTCCACCCTGCATTTCTTGGTTCTTAGATTTCATCACAGCAAATTTCATGGAATGCAATTATAAGTACTTCTAATCTCTGCTCAGCTAATAGGATGGGGCAGGGGAATCACCTGGCTCATAAATATGTTTACAATTCTTACATCTCTACCAAATTTTTACAAATGCCAGGGTATGGGAACACAAGTTAACTACCCCTGATTAGTCAAAATCTGACTTAAGTCAGAGCTTCACACTTCCTTTAAAGCAGTAAAGGGACTTTCCAAAACCCAACAAACCCACTACTGATATTTAAGTCTTACTTTGGTGTTGCTACAAGGTCTTGACCTTTGTCACCAAACTCCTCCTGAGACCCCAAGTTTGAGAATATGTTAGAGATACCACAAGGGTTATCAAGCCAGGTTTCCTAAATCCTACTGATATCAAGTCCATACTGATAGTCCGGATGCCTTAATTACAGTAACTTCTAAAACACCTGCAAGCCAGTTGGCCCTTCTAAGCATCAGAGCACTCTAATTTATCAGGTAGTCCATGACTTTGGGGGAAGCCCAGCATCAGAGGAGACAGCGCAGTGCAGACTTGAGAGACTGGCTCCCAGCTCTCACCTCAGCAGTGGGGACCCGGCTATAACAGTACTAGGCCTGAGTCCACACACATCCCTATGGGACATGGAAAAAGAGGAGTTGAATGAGATTGCATACTCAGGTGTTGAGGAAGAGGCCAGCAGCTTGAGCCAAAGCTGCTGGGACACTCAGGACACTGGCCCCAGAATTAGCCCCGGGCTGGCCACATGCAGCCAGTTCCTAAGTAATGGCACCATGCAACCTGGAGAGAGAAGCTGAGGTAGGTAGACCAGATGGCTCCCTGGGGAACTGAAAATTGGGGTGAGAGACAGAATTAGTCTCTGGTGCGCAGAGAGAAGCTGGGCCAGCCACTGGGATCATGTGTGCGCGGCAGAGGAATCTGGCCTGAGACCAGAAAGAGAAAAGGAGCAAGTACTTTGGGACAGGCAGTTACAGCACGGACAGGTCAGGCAAGGGGGAGGCGGGAGGGGAGAAGAGAGGAAACAGAGGACTGAGGTGGGGGCGGGGGACCAAGAAACAGAATAGGGGGCCAAGTCAGAGGGATAGGGATGGGAAATGCAGACTAGAGAGGCCGTAAATAGACTGAGGGGACTGGTCAAGGGAGATGCTGTTGGGCAGGGGGCTTGGGGGGGCAGGGGACACAGAGACTACGTCAGAGGGACAGAGATATGCAGATCTGTCCCAAATTCTAATTCACGTAAGGAACGCCTGTGCTTTGTTTCTCTCTTCGGATTCTAGAGGTTGTCCTACCCTTGACATAATCCTGCTTTGTCCCCTTAAATTGGCTTAAAGCTCTGGCAGGAACATAATTAGGAAGCACCTTTCCTTGAATGTATCCATTTCTTCATTAATTTATTATTTGTGATTTATTATGCAGTACTAATCAATTACTATAATGTAAACATTTGGAAACTTGGCTTTAAGAGTAAAAATGTATTTTTCCATAGCCAAAGAAATGTTCTGCAAAGGCAGGGTCAGCTTTGCTTTGGAAGAGGAGAACCAGTCAAGGACACCTGGGCTTTGGTTCCAGGTGCTCTCTCCACAAACTGGACTCCTCTGGGCATCAGCCCTTGAGCTGCAAAAGAAACTGGTCTGGTTTGTCTCCAGGGTCTGTTCAGCTTAAAATAGTCTGTTCCAGCTTAAAATACCCTGAAAATGTATTTTCTACTTAATTTTCTAGGTTTCTCAAGTTAAACTCCTTGCAAAATTAGTATGAAGTAGAACAATCTCTTAAATAGGCCAAACAAACATGTCCCGGGTTCTCTCTAGCCAACCCCTGTACCCCATGCCCAAGACAACATCCTCTCACAATGTGCGGTACCCCTCTGCCCAGCACCAAAAAGGGAGTTAGCTGTGAAATTTCAACAGTCCACAGTGGCTGTGCTCAGTCAGGGTGGAAGGAAAAATTCTATGGTGAGTGAAGTCCTCCACTCAGAGATACGTCTGTCTCTCTGGGCTCCAAGGAGCTCAGCCACGCCGTGCAGTGCATTGGTGGAGGGCTCACATAGAAAGCCTGTCACTGTCTTCTATCAAGGCAAATTTCCCCAGGGTGAAAAGACATGTCACATAAAAACAGTGAGATTTAACTTTCCATATAAATAAAGTACTTTTCATTCCCCACTTAGCAAAACAGCACACTCCAGAAGCCCCTCTCCCTGGCCCCTGTTCCTGATAATGAGCCAGGCCTAAGCATGGCTGTGTGCTCAGCTCTGCTGAGCCCCAGTCAGCAAGGCAGACACGCTGGCCAGCAGGTCACTCTGTCCCACCCAAGCTCTCCAACCCTGTGAGAAAAGACAGACAGGCCAAGACTTCACAAATGAGGTTGCTCTCAGGAGCTCAGCAAGGAGCAGGATGTCCCAGGCCAAGCTGTCTTTCTGCTTCCACTGAACATCTGTCAGGAAGACTGGGGTCCCTCCCAGAGCAAGGGAGACCCTGTAGCCATTGCCCACTCCAGCCAGAAAGTGGGGCCCTCATGGGCTCCAGCTAGAAAGTGAGGCCCTGATGGGCCCCAGCTAAGACTGAGTCTCCCTTCACACTGAGGACCGTTTCAGAATCCTCTGGCTTAAGCCAAGGTCCTGCTCAGAGAGAACGCTGGTCAGGGAAAGGGAAAGGCAGACCTCAAGGGCTGAGGATTTGAGTGCTGATGGGTGAAATTCATCTATACCCCCTCCTGCTCCGTCAAAAGTGGAACATGATTCTTGCCAATATGTACTATAAGGTAATGCTCTCATCCACAGGATCCCACTCTCAGCTCACACCAGCTACGCAGGCGCTCACCATCTGGAAAAGGCAAAAGCGTTCCTGGTCAAGATGGATTCAGCAGGCAGTTAGGCATGAAAATCAAGGGCAAGCAAGAGCATACTTTGGTCCTGGAACCTCCCTGGCACCCTGGGAACCAGTCTCCACCAGAAAGGGGAGTAGAGAGTCTATCCTAGTACAGTGCAATCTCAACTGTGCTGGAGATCCTGCAAAATATAGAACTGTTCCCACAAAGTTTAAAGCAAAAGAAGACTATTCATTTGCTAGAGCTGCCAAGCAGTGCACCACATACTGGACAACCTAGAAAATTGAATTCTGTTTTCTCACAGTTCCAGAGATTGGAAGCCCAAAATCAAAGTATCACAAGGATCATTTATTTATCTATTTATTTGTTTTGGTGGGAGGGATCTCTGGTGGTGCAAAGGGTTAAATCTCAGCCACTACAGCACAAGTTTGATCCCCAGCCAGGGAGGCGACCCATAAGGTGTAGCAGACCTCTCCTGTCCTGCCTGCTGCTCCCCTCAGCAGTTGTATTTCAGAAGATCTTCCTAATCTGCTCCCCACTGTGTCTCTGGTGAATCTCTCAACCCCAGCACCTCTGGCCTCATCCCCACTTTTATATGCTTAAATAAATAAATCTTTTTTTAAAAAGGGCTTTTTTTTAAAAAGGCCTTTCTTGTTGACTTATACAGTACTGTCTTCTCCCCCTGTCCTCACAGGTCTTCATTTTGTGCTTAACTGTGTTCAAATCTCTTCAATGTGACAGTCACATTGGATAAGGGAACACCAGATGATCTCATTTAACTTCCATCACCTCTTTCAACATCCTCTCTCCAAATATAGTCACATTTAGGGCATGGGGTTTGGGGGAGGGCCAAGGAGCAGGTGCTTAGAACTTCAACAAACAATTCTGGTGGAATAAAATTCAACCCATAATACAGACTAAATAAGAAATTCTTCAAACTGCCAGGTTTCTTTTGTGATTAAAGTAGCTGGCTCAATCCCATCTTTGGTTCCTGGAGATTGGGTAATTATCTAGGAGCTGGTACAGACCTGGCAGTCCAAGGTATTACCTTATCTAACCTTTCATGTTACTCTGAGGCCACAGTCTCTGAAAAACTGGCTGGACAGCTATACCCAAGGGCTTTTGATAATAGGTTGATGTCAACTTCCTATTAACTCCCTTCCTTTAAAGTTAATTCATTATTCAAAAAAAAAAAAATCTTGGTGGGAAAGAACAATGTAAAGTAAAAAATAAATGTCCCACTTCATCCTGACTACTGAGATAACTATTGTTATCCATTCTTCAGGTACCTTCCAGAAATATACATGCAAACACAATGTGTGTGTCTATGAGGGAGGGGGAGGAGTAAGGGGACATACTTGGAGCTGCTAACCTGATATTCCCTCTCCTCTTCTACACTCTCAGAAACCTAGTCATGTGTGAGGGAAGTATGTAAATATAATTAACATTCTTGCCTTCGTAGATTCTCTCGAAGGTCTGGGACAGCTTTATTCAGAAGAAATCTGCTGGGGATTCTGGGAAGTGGCTTGCTTTCTGTGCTACAGGAATCATCCATTCTTCCTGCCTTTCTCCTTACATCTTCTCCCTACTTGGACATGTAGACATGGGTCTGGTACAGTGCAGCATTCTTCCTGAGACAAACAATACTAGGAGACCGAAGCCCACAGAATCCAACCAGAAAGCTCACTCAGGGCACAAAGGCAGGTATGGGGTGGGCCATCCCCGCAAGCCAACACACTCAGACTTCTGGATGCATAAGGACAGCACACCCTCTCGGCTTTTTGTTCCTTTCAGTCAATACCTTCCTAGCCAATATAAATGTATCATTTTCGTAAAATACAAGTGATATCAGATTATACACACTGATTTGTTTTTTCACTTAATGTCTCGAACATTTTATAATCAGCACATTGAAAAATGTGACATTCTGGACCTTCAAGAGAATTTGCTGTTTCCCATTCAATGTATTCTGGTGGATGTGCGATTGGCTTTCATTTTTTCCTGTTACAAACACTGTTGTTATAACAATATCTGGGAAGCATTTTTGTGTATTTGCTAGAAAATATTTACAGGGTCACAAATGGAATTCCCGAGCCTAAGGCTATGCAGCTTTGAATTCTGGTAGATACTGTCCAAATTCTTTTCACAAACACTGCATACTTCCTCACACTCACCCAATAGTGGGTTATTACTAAATTTCATCATGGCCCATGCATAGGTAAAGAAATCACATCCCATAACTTTTAATTAGAAATTTTAAACAAAGTTTATTATGTTGTGATACACTTACTTTTACCAATGAGTATCAATTCAGCTACCTTGCCATTCATCTTTTTCTTATGATAGCCAAGGAATTCTTTCTATATGAAAATAACAATCTTATTTCCCCCACTGATGAGAATCACCATGTCTCCCCACCTGGAATCACAGTGGAAGAGTCCACTCCTGACAGGACTCTGTCTCAGGCACTCTTCATGGACATTGTCATTGATGTTGATGAAAACAGACAAGGGAGCTCATAACTCTTTAGTCTGGCTTATGAATGAATAGGATGAAACTGGAGTCTTTTTCTTCTTCTTTTTTTAATCTCAAAAGAGCAACAGGAAATGTGTCACAAGATAACGCTACTAGGGACCCAGAGGCTCAGTTAATGCAGTGAAATCAAGTGCCTCACTTATAGACTACAGAAACATGGACACACAGAAAGGTAAAGTCTGCTGTGAGATTCTGTCTGTAGCTTTGATTTTTGGTTGTTAATAAGTTAAGTGATCTTAGCCTAACTCAAAAATTCAGGCTTATATCTCATCTCATCTTAGATGGCACCATTTAAATAGAAAGGAAGCAAGAGTTCAGGTCCTGTTCTACACCACTGAGGTGGTCACATATCACCCAGAGCACTGTCTTCTCGACAGTATTCTTCAAGGAAAATACAAGCTGAATCATTCCCATGAGGATAAAAGATAAAGGCAATTAAAACAATACTGCATGAAAAAGGAATAAACAGTGAAACTGGAAAGGGGGTGTAAGGGAAGGAGGTTCCTGCTTCCATTAGCTATACACACCCCAAAGATGAACAGTCTGTGAAAATATTGGCCCTAATAAATAGCTGTTGAATAAATACCTATTATATAAGAATAGTTATAATAGATATTCATAGTTATATGTACCAACAAAGTTATTATACAATAATACATAACTGTTGAATAAAAGTGAAGAATTTGGAGGAGAGAATTTACTTCTCTATATTTCTGAAGTTCATCCAGTAACTAACTACAAGTTGATAAGCTACAGCTCTGTGTAGAGATACACCAGCCTAAAAGTCTAAGGTAGGAATGACTGGAAAAGCTCCTAAAATAGACTCAAGAGTCCAATTTTGCATCAAGATTTTCTTGAAGTGTTTTGGCCCAAAGAGTACAAAGTTAATATTAAATGCCAGCCACTGCTCATAAATCTATTTGGTTTTCAGCATCAATTTTGCTTGACTATTTTAAAACCTGAATCATGACTGAGGTACAAGTAGAAGAGAAGAATATTTATGGTCCATCTATAATTAACAGATTTAAATGGGACATGGGTGGTGGTGGAAGTCGCTGGCATTCCAGAGTCTTCTAGACCCATGTTCTCAACTCACAGGCAAGGAAACTGAGGCTCAAGGTCACTGAAGCTGCTACTGAAACAAAATCACCTATCCTTTATCTCAGTGTAGTTTCCTTACTGTTAGAGTCTACTTAATGCCCAAGTTTGGTTAGAAACATGCTGACGTCAGTTTTCAGAAGCAACCAGGACAATGCATTTGAGAAACCAGTTTGATAAAAGGGAACATATTTAAAAATACCTGATTGTAACACTTAAAAAACTATAACAATCAAGGTAAAATGAATAGACACATAGATCACTGGGATGGAGCTGAGATCAGAAACAAACACATCCACGGTCTATTGATTTTTCACAAAGCAAGCCTTTATTCATAATAACCAATAACCAATAAGCCATAAAAACCAATAATGAATAAAATGGAAACAATCCAATGTCCCCTATCAAGTGAATGGATATACTATGGTATTCCCTAAAATAGAATAATACTTGGCAATGAAAAGGAGCAAATTACTAGTACAAATACCAATATGAATAAATCTCAAAAACACTGCTGAATCAAAGAAAGTAGGTCTGTGATATCCAACCTATCACTAAGTCTCTCTACAAACCATGGCAAGCTCACTGCCATATCACATTTTGAGGAAGATAAAGCAATATTTAAGCACCATGTAAAATATTTTTACCAAGTTCCCAGGACCTAATGGAATGGTTAAAATATTTCTATTGACTTATTGATTCTCTAGAGTTGTTATGAGCCAAAAAAAAGGAAATCTTTAAAGCAGACACAAGAGTAGATAATCATTTAATGAATTCTAGAACAGACAAACCTAACCCACAGTGACAAGAAGCAAAGCAACACCTGTCTGGGCTTGGGGTGGTTGGAAGAGGCACTTCTGGGTAAGACGGAAGTGTTCTGTATCTTGATTGGGATGTTAAGTTTTATATGAAAACTTATGAAATTTACCATGTATCCCCATACACGGTTTTTACTATATGTAAACTATGCCACGATAACATTTATTTTAAAATAACCAAAAATTACAAACACATATTAATATTGATAAGATAATAATAATCTCCAATGGGCCTTGACCATCTTTCCAAGATGAGGAGCATCTTGGAACAGGAGCTGGGTGATAGCCCCATGGTGGGAGGGTGACAGGCATGCTTTCCAGGGCCCAGTGAGGCATCCCGCTCCTGCAACGAACATTTACTTACAATGTCCCTCACAATGAAGATATTTCCACAAGGAAATCAAAACTGTAAATTAATCTCTAACTTGCCACATAATAATCTTTTCATGAGAACAAATGAATTCAACAACTTCATTTATAGTATTTATGAATATTTATAAATCTTTTCTCTCTCACTCCCTCAGTCACTAAAGATGGTGTCAGAACAAATTAAAGTGTGAAAAGCTTTAACCTGCTAAGGATATTGGGGTATCAGGAAGAAGACTGCAATAACTTGACCATGTATTGAGGTTAGACTTTTTAGGGTCACCTATGATTATTTGGAGATGTCAGCAAAAGGGGGTCCACTGTTTGCTCTAAGAATCAAGTTTTCTTGCAATACAGCCATGGTCCGTTTTACCATCCAAGGCTACTTTCTGAGATGATACAGCTCTGCTCGCCAGTTGTGTTGGGCAGTTGTGAGAAGGCAAGGTCTGCAAAGTCAAAATATTTACTATATTTACTATCTACCCCATTATAGAAAATGTTTGGCCAGAGCTGATGTAGTATGTCTCTGACCTAAAACAACACATAGCATGCAAGACAAAGCAGAAAGAAGAGAAAATCAAACACCAAAAAGGACTCCTTTTCAAGCACAACTCCCCAAGGACAGTAGACTGTGATCTGGGAGGAAGGTTATTTCAAATGCAAATTTCATGTTAGTGTGTTGTTTCCCACAAAATGTGTAGCACTAGTAACACCAGATTTGTATGCTCTACTCAAGAAAAAAAGAAAAAACAAAAACTCCTGTGGGTGTTTTTAAGCTGCAATTAACAATAGCTCTGAGGTCCTAGAAAAATACCCTGTTTCCCATTTAGAACTCTTTCCAGGTGCATTAATCCATCTATCCACCAGCTTCAGGTCTTTCTGTGCAGTTTGAATCAGAGTGAATAAGAAAACTGGATCTCATTTTCTGTCTCTTCTCCTCAATGAAAACAACCCAAACATCTATCAACAGGTGAATGGATAACCAAACTTCATTCGTAAAACAGAATATACTTGCCAACAAAAAGGATATGTCCAACAACGTGGATGAACCTTGGAAATACCACATTAAGTGAAAAGGCCAGACAAAAGACTGTCATAATGACTCCATTTATTTAAAATTCCAGATGACATAAATCTCATTTGCACTGACAGGCGCAGGTCAGTGCTTGCTGAGTCTGCAATGAGAAAGGCCTGAGTGGGAAGGGGCAGGAGGGAACTTAGGAGGGCTCGTAGTGATGGCTGTGATCTGCACAACTCATTACAGGGGGAGTATACACGTGTTCAAATTTGCCATGACTCACTGAACAGTACTAAAATAGTCCATTTTACTTTTGGTAAATTATATACCAGTATGTTTTTTTTTTTTTTTATATTCTACAGGACCTGAACTCCACCCCCACCTCCAAATAAAGCAAAGCAGGAGGCCTGTCTTTCCATCCCCACTAATAAATCTCTCACTCCCCAATTCCATACAATATCTTCAACTTTACCTTCCTTTCTTAAGTATTTTAGAGGACTTTCACCTCTGATTTAACACAATGAAATTATGTCCTGGAGGGTACTTTGTCATGATGCACAAAGCACTTGTTTGATGCTTAACATTATACACCTGAGAGACTAACTGAATAATAAGTTGCTACCCGAGAAAGATAAATGCTATTTGGAAATGAGAATATGACTAACAAACCAGAGTACTAAATTTTAAGAGATCAATAAGCTCATCCCATACATTAACTATCCTGGATACTAATTACTATTGTAATTTATCCTTTTAAGAAAAGTAAACCTGGAGAAAGAGAGAATATAGAGAAATAAAGTTTTAAGTTGGAATACCTGATGTAAAAATTAACTAGGGAGATTGTTTCTTTTCAAGTCTCATTAATGTTCAACGTTAATTGATTTAAAGATAACATTATCAATTAAACTGTGACAAGAACATGACATCTATGTATTCCGACCCGTGAGACTGCAAAGTGCTAGATATTTGCAAGTTATTATTATCGATAGTCTTTAACATAGCACATTAGCCAGTTTGCCAGAGAAACAGAACCAACAGAAGAAATATACACAAAGGGCTTTATTATAGGGCACTGGTACATGCAATTACGGAGACTGAGACCCCACGACTGCATCTGTAAGGTGGAAACCTGGGACTGCCAGAGGTTATAGTTCAAAGGTAGGAGTTCAGGACTCACGGGTGGAGATTCCAGCCCAAGTCTGCTGCTCTGATTGCCAGGAACACCAAGGGCAGGAGTCAATAGTGTGAATCTGAATCACCTTCCTCTGCCTTTTGTTTTAGGCAGACCCCTCACAGATCTTCAGGCAGCCACCCCATTCACATGCTAATCTTATAGAAACACCCAGACATAGTGTTGACTCAGGTCCTCCCTTGGTCAAGTTACATGAAGTTACTTTTCAGTTAACTATCACTCACAGTATCACAGCGACACCAACTATAATTCAGCTATCTTAGTTTTGGTTCCCACTTCATAGATTAGTTGCTGAGTGATTTGGGGCAAGAAACCACTTCCTTTAAGTTTCTGTTTTTTTATGTTTAACACTCTACCTCATCTCAGGAGTTTGCTCTGTAGAACTGATGATTGTGAATTAATAAACTATTAAGACCATTGAGCTTCTCTCAACCAAAGGTAATATTACTTATTCTTACTAGTTTGGTTTGAACATCTTAATGCATTACAGATTCTCGGTATCATGATTAAAGGCTCATTACATCCTTGTAACATAAGCCCAGAGCGTAACAATTACCTAGTTGAGCCCAACTGCCTGTAACAAAACACTGATCATCTAAATTCTTATAGAATTACAGCAGAAGGCTCAATACATTCAAAGTCTAAACCTGACCTGATTCCAGATGAATATTTCTAAAATTTTGATGCAAACATAAAATGAACATAGTAATTTGTTATGTTAGAGCCCCACTAGTTTCTATTTGCATTCATGTACATGATTAGTTCTAGAATGTGGATAAAGAATAAAAAATGTTTGTATGGTATAAACCAATGTTTAAAAATGTACAGTCGACCCCCAACTGTCTCAATTTCCATTATTAGTGAGATTCCAGGGATGTTGGTTCAGTACTGTCTACAGTGCCCTAAACAAACTGAAGAACTGGGGGGTGGGGGAGGGAGGGGGGGGCATGTCACTCATCACAACACCACCACCTCATTAGAGCAAAATTAAGACACAATGTTTTTGAATGATCATTCCTTAAATGATCCTTAAGGGCAATTCCATTAGTTAAATGCTAATGGTATTTAGAGTCCCTGTCCCCCACTTATGAACCAAATATTACCTCACTGCACTTCTTCCCTAATTCACCTGCCTGGAAGTCTGACTTGGTGACACGCCTTGCTTTGTGTGATAAGTGTACTCCTGAAAAGATGGTGTAAAAGCTAAAAACTAAAGAAACTTGCATCTTTTGTAAAAAGATATACTTTTATAGCAAGGTATATTATCTTATTGGATTTATTTTTGTTTGTTTCTGAAAATTATTTACTTTTTATGAGATAATGTTGATTTACATTTTTGTTTTGATTACTAGGTTTGTTTTAAACAAGGCACAAAAACGGTAATATCATATGTAAACAGGTAAACCAAAACATGTATCATTCATATGTAATGTTTTAAAGTGTCTTCATTTAACTCTAAATAACTTAAAAAAAAAAAAAAAGGTAAAGAGAACTAGCTCCCCAGTTAAGATCATCAAACTAAATATGTTATAGAATATTTGCTAAAAATACTGATGGTGGGCTGTATGAAGATATTTTTTGTTTGTGGAAACAAACCTACAAAAACGAAGCACTAATTCACCCCAGCGAGTACACCCAAAGCAGGAGGTATGGAAGCTAGTAAAAAAAAAAAAAACCGTATTGACCTTGCCAATAGTCAAGCACCTTCTTTGAGAAATGGCAATAAGAAGCCAAAAAAATTTTTTACATACTCCATTTACAAACAGGAGTAAGATTCCCCCTCCCCCCCAACTCTTCATAGCTCCACAAAGTCTCCCTGGCTGCAAGTGTACCACTGTGTTCTCTCTGTACAGAGCAGTGCAAAAAGCCTTGATCTTGCTAGTCTCATCCCATAATATATTGCCTCTTATATTGCTCCATAAATTTGGGAAAACCACCATTCTGGTTTGCCAACTATATACAAGTTTTCTGAATTTCAAGAAGAAAGGGTGTGTGTTCTGTAACAGTCCTAGAAATAAAATCCCCTCCCTCAGTCCTGCCAAGGCGTGCAGTTAAAAATAACCAGGGCCTGCTTCTACAGGGAAAGAGGGAGATGTGGAGCAAAGCAAAGTGAGAGGCTGGTGTGAACAGGCTTTTCCTGTTTATAGGATGAAGGTGGCTTTTGTTTTGTTTTATTGTTGTAACAGCGCTTTATGACACTGTCTATGATTCAGGGTAGGCTCACACCTCTTCTGATGTACCCACATCAAAGTACCCACAGTGCACAGGTCTCCACGCCTTGCTCCTGCCTCCCACCCAACACTGTGGGGTTTCAGGGAAGAAGTACTACCAACCTCTCCCTTCATCCTTTTTGAGAAACTGTAATTTCTAAACCGGAATTGATTCTCGATAGTAACATGTCCTCGGTACACAGTTAATCATTCAACCTCAAATTATCCGAGAGGAAACCTTGGTCTTACAGCCTGCCTAACAAGTGTGGGCTGAGCTGCTTCACCTGTGAGTCTGTGAGCACCGCAGACCCAGCTCACCCCAGAGCCAGCATCACCCCACCAGAATAAGATGCCCTGCTGCTTCGTGTGCACGTGCAAGTTCCAGGTAGGCTGACTAAACCCTGGTGACCACCTGCCGGTCTCACAGAAATCCCAGGTGCTCCAATTCCGTCCCAGCCAGCACCTCAGAGCACTGGGATGCTGGTTATGTTCTGCAGTATCTTTCATTCTTCTCTCTTGTGTTGGGTAATTTTGACTTATAAATTAGCATGGTTTGAACCAATATAAAAACAAAATCAGGAGCCCTCCCTGGTGATGCAATGGGTTAGGATGGAGCACTGGAAGTAGCTGCAGCTGCTTCAGTGTGAGTTCCATCCCCGGCACCAGAGGTGATCCACATGACGCGGCAGACCTCTCCTGACCCGCCCGCTGCTCCTCTCAGCAGTGTACTTTGTCCATCTGCCTGTTCTGCTCCCTGCTCTGTCTCTGGTGAATCCTCTTACCCCACCTTTCCCACATCTCTGGCCTGTACACCAGGTTTTGTGTGCATAAACAAATTAATCTTTCAAAAAACAGAAGCAAAACAACATGATACTAAGCCACGCTATAGTTGCTCCATATTACTACTTCTCTTAAAAATGGGGAAAATAACCAACAGATGTTCTCACCAGATGCTATCTTCAAATGTGTTAGCTGTTCATTTTAGGAAATAGTACTGTTTTCTTCAAAATAGAGTTCTATTCACACCTAACCAGATTTTTTTTTAATATACAAAATACAAATAGAATATGCATCGGCACATATAAACTCCTGTCATTGTTTAAAATTAGCCTGATTCTTACACCAGTTTCTTATCTGAAAAGATCTAGCACCATACAATTAAGATGGTATAATTCTGCAGAGACAGTAGCATTCACCTTCTCTATCACAGACCAGGAGGCTGATGCAAGGTCATACCTAGATTTCAGAAGCCTCCTTTTCAGACCATCCTAAGCAGAGCCCATTACTCTCAAGGCCTGACCTTCCCTCTGCTTCCTCAAAGCTTCAATCACGTATTCGTATGCTGTATTTTGAACCAGTCCCCACGCCATGTGGGCATTTAAAATAGAATCAGTTAAAACCGCCTTCCATAATTTGAATGCAGAAATGGCTTTTTTTCCCCTTAAAACAAGGGAAAATGATATAAAATAGCCTGCTTTTATTCATAAGCAAGGAAAATAGTTTTTTTTTTTTAGCACTGCATTATTTGCCAAACTTTCTCAAGTGCAATCAGATGAAGAAATATTGCTGTTTTCTAGGTGAGTTGTGATAAAAGCCAAAACATTTCCTTTTGGGAAAAAAAAGTAAAGAAAAAATATCTACTTTTGCAGAGAATACCAATATTGACAAGATTACAACAGACATACAAAGCACCAGAAAATCCAAATTCCTTTTGCATGGAACTAGTCCCATCAAACTGCCTATCAGGCAGCAAAGTTCACTTCTGTGGGCACAACAGTGAGAGCCAAGCGGAGGAACAAAAGATCGTAAATGGCCCCTGTGAGACTGTTGAGCTAAAGGTTCTCAATGAGAAGCCTACAGTTTAATTAAATTACCTTTTATAAGCACCCCTGCCGGGGTCCTGATCATGCTCCTGGGGATTCTTTCTCCTAACTGGTGTTTTTGGGTCTTTATCATGAATTTTTCTTTTTTTGACTTAATGTTTCCATGCCTCAAGCTTAGTATTACCCTGAGGTTTAGTAATGAAAGCACATTTATCCCTATGGAAAAGCACTGGGAAAATGAAACAAGACAATAATAGCTTTCGATCATGCCAGCAATAAAAAACTAAACAGGTGCCATATTTAACTTCTGATTTCCCCCTCAAATCTCTCCTTGTCTGTTCCAGCTCAATAGATGGCAACTCCATCACTTTGGTTACTCAAGTCAAAAACTTTAAGTCTTTTTTTCATTTGTTCTCTCATAACTTAGACCAGTCCTTCAATACACCCTTTAGTGTGCCTCCCAAACAGCTCTAGAGCAAGACCACTGCTCCCCTGCCCACTGCTGGTGTGCCATCCAAAGAACCTTTGATTCTTGCCTCAATAATTCTCGCTCACCTCCTCATGCTTACCACTGTAAGTTTACCACATACTCTCTGAGTACTATTAAAAATATTTGACTTGGCCCACCCTGGTGGTGCAGCGGGTTAGAATGAAGCACTGTAAGCTAGCTGCAGCTGCTTCAATGTGAGTTTGATCCCCACCTGCCCCGGGGAGTGTTCCACAAGGAGCAGCAGATCTCACCTGACCACCTACTGCTCCCCTCAGCAGTGTACTTCCATCAATCTGCCTGTTCTGCTCCCCACTCTGTCTCTGGTGAATCCTCTCACTGCCCCTGCATCTCTGACCTGTACCCCAGTTCTGTACACATAAATAAATATATATATTTTTAATTTACTTAAAATTTCTCAGCTCAACTCTCCATCCTCCTCCCAACTTTCACAGGCTCTCCCTCGGGTACCTGGCATTCTCTGATCTCAACTAGCCTTCCTGCCCAGCTGTGCTCTTCCTGCTGTGCTTCAAACAGCTAGGGTCACTAGGACCCTAGGGCTTGTTCTCCCTGCCCTCAACATTCTTCCCCCAGATAGCCATAATGTTCCTCCTCTTGCTTCATTTATGGCTCTGCTCCTTGGCCACTGCCCAAAGAGGTATTCCTCAGCTGCTCTATCTAAAATAGCACCTTCTCTTCTATTACTCTCTTCCCATTACTAGGTAAAATCCATGAAGGCAACAACTTTAATTAGTGGCTAGAATAATCTCTGATATAGTTAGATACTCGAATCTTCGGGAGCATATGAGTGAACTTCATGCATGTAGTTTGTGTCAGGCACAACAAATATTTGTTGAATGCATAGATGGATACATGGTTAGATAAATGAATTCTAACTTCTCTCTTCAAACCAGGTTCAACAAAAGACTACTAGATTTCAATACTGTCTTAGATTTCTCAGGCCAACCACATGTCAAAATGAGGCTAACTTCAAGGATTTTTTTAAGTGGCAAGGAAAAGAGAAGAGAAACATGTATTAAACATTCAGAAGCAATAAACTAGAAGTAAATGTCTTGAGACAGAGTCTCAGAAGTAGCTAAGATTTACTTAAATTATAAAAAGAAAATAAACTAGAATAGGAATTCATTGTTGATAAAATGACTAGTAGTTCTACACTAAGGTACATACTATAGATGTTATATACTATATACTATGAAATAAAAGTAACCTACATTTAAAATTACCATGGATTGACCACCTGAATGAAGACATCTTATTATGTATGCAGTGAATTTCCAGTACAGTCAAGACTTTCAGAAAATAAGCATTGAATACATTCTACTGTATCATAAATAGTAAATGGAATAGTATATTTCCAACCACTGAAATAGCAGGCACTTAGTCAAATCACTCTTTGATAGCATATTCTCCTTTGTATGACCAGTACTTCCTATCACCTGTACAGCTGAGTAATTTCAACTTCCACCACACTGGTGCTTCAGGAGAGAATCTGCAGACGTTGAGGAGGGACTATACTTGACATGGTACAAATAGGGGAGATATGAGGCAGTATATAAATATCCTTTCCTCTTTGGAGAAAGATGAGGAAAGTCAAAGCACAGCTTGGATACCTACCTAGGGAACGGCTCAGAAATTCACCCAGTGACTATTCATGCCTTGCTTCTGTTTCAGCTGGGCAAAGAGGGTGTCCCTCTTGACACCAATGGGTAGAAAGGGCCACTTGTGCCCTGCTGTATTCTTATCTCTCATTATTTCTAGCATGATCATCATAACAGCAGTCCTCCTACTCTTCAAGGAAAGGATTACGACCCGAATTCACACATGGTTGAATACATTAGTCATTTTGAGGCAGTGACTTTACCCTTCATTTTATAAAGAGCAGTCGGGCTTAAAAATGAAAAAAAAGAAAGAAATTCAGTTTCATTTCCTTCTCCGACTCAGGCAAAGGAATAAAAGTGACAGGCAGTAATATAAAGAGACACAAATATAATGGCAAGTGGAACTCACGGGAAACCTGGAACTGAAATATTAAAATGCTTCATGAGATAAAGGCAGCCTTTCACCGAGTCACAGAATTGGGTAATTATTTCTTAATAAAAACGTAAAATATTCAAGAGAGAACTGATAAAGCTTTTTGTCCTTACATTAGAATTTTCTTTAAAAGCACACAAAGGAAAATGCAGAAAATGTAGTAAGCCACCAGCCTACAGGCTACTGGAAACAGAATTGAACATCCACAGAAGAAAGACTGAATGCAGACAAGGTCGGTTTCTACATGCTACACTGGCTTGGGAAAAAGTGGTTGCACCAAACAACAATTTTTTCCCCATGAAGATAGGAGCAACATTTGCTTTTCATTTCTAACCACCACGATACTCAATTTCCTCCTGAACTGCTAACTGAAGATCTTTGCCATTCTCCCCTGATTATCATGGGAAAGATACAGAGCTGAAAGTACAGCAATCATCTAAAACCAGTTCTGAACGTTAGTCCACTCGCTTACTCCTCCCTCCACCCATCTAGACCTGTGTGTGTGTCCCAGATGTTCAGACAGGGGTGAGTGTGAGTAGTTGCGTGCAGCCTATGCTGGTCATAGCAACTTTGATAAAAGAGACAGTAACCTATAATCTGTACATGCCACTACAGAGTTTATCTATCTGCACACAGACACATCCACATCCCATGTCAATAACAGGAATGTGAAGTTTTATAAAGACATCTACCCAGTTGCATATTTATACCTTCATGGTTCCTTCAGAATTCTAAGTTTGGCATCAAAAGAGAATTCCAGGGGCTGAAAATAAGTTGGCTTGTTCTGGACACTAAATGAGCAGCCCAAGTGGCTGTTCTGGGGGAACTAGGCTTTGGTACAAAATAAACTATTCCTTTCATTAAACTGCAAACGGGTAGGGTAGATAAGCTTTACTTTGCAAGGGCAAAAGTTATCTCCTTTTTCTCTGTCTCTCATAGGGAATCATTCCTTGGGAGATAGTTTATGACTAAAAGCTCTAATTGCCTGGCATGACCCAGGGAAAATTCCAGTTTGAGAAACTGTATTTTCCCTAGATAACATAAGAAAGAAAGCAGTTAGGTCTCTGAGGAAGCCACTGGACTTTCTCTGGATGTTAGAAACTTTATTTTTTTAAGATTTATTTATTTATGCATACAGAACTGGGGTACAGGCCAAAGGTGCAGGGGTGACAGAGACAGAGATTCACCAAAGACAGAGTGGGGATTAGAACAGGCCGACTGACAAAGTACACTGCTGAGGGGAGCAGTGGGCGGCTCAGGAGAGGAGACTGCTGTGCCATGTGGTTCACCTCCAGGGCGGGGAATCAAACTCATGCTGAAGTAGCTTCAGCTTCTCAGTGCTGTGCACCACCAGGGAGGGTTCTGTTAGAAACTTTTTTAATGTCAAGGAAATCAAATGACTGAAAAATACCAGTGTTTGAAATCTTCACCTGAACAACCCTAATAGTCCATCAGTGCTAATGAAGATCATTTTATATTCTTGACTAGATCTGAAGCTACCAAAACACATCTGACTGTACACTTTTAAGTCCAGAATCATCTACCAGCTACTGAATGAGTTAATATTTATGAACTATTAACTCTCGAACATAATCCTTGGCAAATGGTTAACAGTACTCAAAATTCTTTTATTAACTGAAAAGCAAATAGCTTAACACTGGCATGATATTACACACTAATAATTTCCCACTTTCTATAAATTGTTAACAGCAGTAGCTATTAATAATTGATACTCAACTGAAAATACTCCCCATATCACAGAGGTAAATAGCAGAGCCGATAGTTTCCTATTATTGTATTTGCAAATGATAGCAGAGTTTTTAATCAGGAAAAGACTTTAGAGGTCATCAACCTGGTCCCTTCTTTTGACTATGAGGGGAGTTGAAGCAGAGAGTTGAAATGCCACTGTATATGAGCAGAAATAATGTCAGATGACCATGAATCACTAAATTTCCCAGGTCACCTTCCTCACACCAAGTCATTTACCCCTTCACTTCTCCTGTCATCTCACCGGGATTCTCCTTCCTCATCTGTCTCCACAGGAGTAATTGCCATCTTTTAGGCTCTGTATATACCCCAATAACTGCACCATGTACAGCCCATTAGTTTTTCTTCAGTATAGTGAATCTCTTCTACTTCATAATCCAGAAGGCTTACCTAGCGACTATGTAAATTTCACCCGAATGCTTAGAAAAAACTCAAGTTAGGTGCATTATAAAAATTAAAGTCTATTTACTTTTCCTTTTCATTAAGTTTTAGCTGTTTTCGCAATACTCCACTTTACCAATAAGAAGCTATACTTTTCATTTGTGCTCTGATTGACTCTGGAGTATCATGTTAATAGGAACTGGGCTTGACTGATCCCAAGTACCAATTTTTATTATTCTCTGAGCGCATGATATTTGCTGTCATTTAAGTGAGCACTACTGGCAAGGAAAGGACACTGGGCTTCCTATAGATACACAAAATGCACTAAGCAAACAATATGACCCACAGTTGCATGAAAAGGTTCAGAAGTGAGCTCTCAAAAGCAGGGTCTGCCTTCCAGAAAGGCTCTAAACTGTAAGGTAGTGTTGTCATCTCAGCAAACCCACTCATTCGTTAGGGCAGATGAACCATTTATCATATTGTCCAGTACTACAGAGTGGCACCTTAAAATGTTGTTAAATAGGGAATGCAAAGTTTAAAGTTCTATCTACTGGGCCCTCCCTGGTGGCACAACGTGTTACAGCACCACACTATGAAGCCACTGCAGCACGTTCCATCCCCAGCCAGGGAGCTGACCCACGTGGTGTGGCAGACCTCTGCTGACCCACCTGCTGCTCCCCTCAGCAGTGTGTTTCAAGGAATCCACCTGTCCTGCTCCCCACTCTGTCTCTGGTGAAGTCTCTCACCTCCCCCCTCCCTGCACCTCTGGCCTGTACCTCAGTTCTTGT
Source organism: Condylura cristata (assembly GCF_000260355.1). Classification (NCBI taxonomy): domain Eukaryota; kingdom Metazoa; phylum Chordata; class Mammalia; order Eulipotyphla; family Talpidae; genus Condylura; species Condylura cristata. The sequence continues at coordinate 16,787,335 of NW_004567115.1, forward strand.
GCATAAACAAATATTTTTTAAAAAGTTCTATCTACTGTTGCAAAACAGAACTGGATGCAAAATCTGGTTCTTTAATCTTATAAACATTCCTCTTAGCTCATTTTTCTCTTTCCACTTACTAAGTAACATTTTAACCAAAGAATGCACTGAAATAACAAATACAGGAAGGTAGTGTGACTGAAACACTAGCAGTAATGTTAAACTAAGGTACATAAGGTAAGGAAAGTAGGAAACAAAACTTTTCTGGCACATTAGACTTCAAGAACATCATGTCCCCTATCCGCAAAAGCCCTCAGGGAGAGGGAAAAATCTTCCCTCTGGGCACAAAAGAAGTTTAAATTCCACATCCCCAGATGGACCCAACAAAAACTGTATGTTCCTCAGGAACACCTCCATAGAGACCAACTTTAGGGGTGCAGGGAGTGGGGTCATGGGGTAGGGCTCCAGTCACCTCAAGGAGACCCAGCTGGAGCACCAGGGAATCACCCCATCTCAGTCCTCTCTAGGTTGCTGGGGTTTCAGGAGTGCTTGCCCCTCTATGACATTAGAGTGACCACCTGAAACACACAAGGGTTTGGATCTAGCATCTGCTGACTTCCAAGGCTTCACAGCTATGCATATATTTTGCTTCTTTGCAAATTCTCTGTCCTAGGACTCTCAGGCCCTTCACTAAGGCTGAGATTTTAACTTCCGGGGCCATTTGCCACTGATGCTTTAAATAACCATGCGTTAATTTGGTTCTCAAGTCTAGGGGAAAAGATTTTCTATTTCTGTTTTCCCTAATAGGGTACAGCCAACAGAACACACCCCACCATGCAAAGCTCTAATTTGGCTGACAGCAGAACAAAGTCTGTTCAATGGTTTCTTACATTAGGACCTAATTGTCTTACATCCTAATGAGTCAAATTAACATTTAGGAAGAAGGGTCAAGAGTCCTCACTTCCCAAATACGTAAGGTCACAACTGTTATCACTTTCACAAAAACAATTATATCCAGCGCTGTCTCAGGGGCTGATGCAAGAGGGTGGGGGTGGAGAGTGGGAAGAAGGCCTATAAACAAAAGGAGGCGGGAGGTTGGGGTACTATTCTCAATAGCAGCTCCACTGCCTGACTCAGCTTGTTTCTGCTCTCAAGTCACTGATTTTACCCCTACCTGCTCCACCTTCTCCTACTATAAAAATGGAAATTTTTCCACTCGTGTTTACTTATACTCACACACACACACTCACACTCCGTTGTTAAGAGCTTGATCTGAAGTTACCTCCTTCTAGATCAACAGCTGCTGCCCCTCCATACCTCTCAAGAAGGGGAGTGGAGGAGAGCTGTACTGAAAAGAACAGAAAGGGTGGACAGGTAGAAGGCAGCCAGCACTGGCCTCCAACATGGTTCAGTAATACCAGACCTTTCTTCTGGTAACAGGTATGAACCTCCAAGATGGCTGTTCATGCACATAAAAAGCATGGGTAAGCAGTACTCAGCTCATAGCTAGCACAGCACCAGCAACCCATTCACTCTTATTTCCTGTGCCAAGGTTGTATAGTTGTTAGAGGTGAAATGGTCCATCTTCCCAAGAACTATCTGTGAGGGGTAATTACTCCTGAGTTTCCATCCTACCCTTCATTGAAGAGAACAAGCCCAGTAAACACTTTGATGTGCTGTAGGAAACACATTAAGATTATACCTATTTTTGGTTCCAAAATATCATTTTGAAATAGTAAACATTATATATGGCTGCCAAATTTAGCAAATAAAAATATAGGATGACCCAGTAAATCTGACTATGCATGGAAAATATGTATACGAAAAAAAAACTACCTGTAGTTATCTAAAGTTCAAATTTAATGAAAGACGTGCACATGGGGCATATGTAGAACAAGAATGTATTTACTGTTTATCTGAAATTCAAGTTTACCTGGGCATCCTGGATTTTATCTAGCAACCCTAAGCTGCACTAAGACCTGGGAGAATAAAGACGAATAAGACGCAGTATCTGACCACCAAAAGCTCAGTCTGATGAGAGCCAGACCTGAACAATAATCCAGGTTCCAAGTGAGGATGGAACGTACTTAACAAGTGCTTTCAGAAACACAGACAAAGGGGCAATTAAATCCTAATTTGTCACACTAACATGTCTAGCCTTCACAATGAAAAGAAACATGGAGTTCTTTTTTTTTTTTTTTATTCTGGAATTTCTATGTTCTGCTGAGTGTTGAATCTTGACTGATGAACTTGCTAACTATTCTTCACTGACTGGCAGTACCTGCCATCCCTCCTTCAGGAATAGCAGCCACAGCACAAGACATAAAAGCTGTTGTTGCAGAAGTTGCTTTAATCCAGAGTTTTGTGACTACCTCCAAGAGCCCACATGTGAGCAGAAAACCAGGCAGTTTGTACATGGTCATGTGCAAAAAGGACCATCTGAATAAGGAAACTAAGCTTCACAAAAGTCAGTTGATCCACATGTAAACCAACAACTGAAATGATTGTGGAGAACAGATATTGTGCTTTATGTGTTACTTGCGTTTGAAGTGATTCCCCTCAAGGTCAACTGGAAGAAGGGAGAGGACACAAGCCATAAGAGACAGATCAGGAAAACATGGAGTCACGCACTCACCAAATCATCTCCATCACTGTGGCTCTGAGGACAAGTGTGGCCTGAGAGCTGGTCCATCTCCGGTACAGTTTAGTGGACAGTGCTCAGTAGTTCTGCTGAGATGAGGGGCTCCCCACACAGAACTCATGAGAACAGCTCTCAACAATGGGGGGTCCATGTCTGGAAAGCAAGCTCTTCTTTTAAATCTTGAGTTCTCTTCTTTTTGCACCAGCAGCCAAGAACGTGGACAGGGCAGACTAGTCAGTAGGGGCCAAGCAAGGACAGTGCCCGAGACACCTGCAAAGCTTGCCTCATTCTCTTTCATGGTGTCTGGACTGTGACCCGCCTAGCCTGGCACAGAAACAACTCTAGCCTAGAAGTTACCTGAACCTTCTGGCAAAGAACTATTTCATTACCCCTTAATTTTGAGATCACAATGAAGTCAACACAAGCATGGTAGGAAGGCAGGAAGCAAGGAAGCTAAGAAACAACTAGTGGGTACCTATTTTCTGCTGGAATTGTCTAACACCACAGAAAGAGGGCATCATCTTACCAACCATTACATACGGAAAGCTTTGGGATCTATTTGTGGGAAAATTAGAGCATATATAATAGCAAAGAGAATAGTTCAAAGGTTTAATGTTGGGTAATTAATATTATTTTACTTACAAGGTCTCATATTTCAATATTAAAAATGCTACACTTTAGGGCCCTCCCTGGTGGCCCAATGGGTAAGGACGCAGCACTGCAAGCTAGCCACAGCCGCTTCCGTGCGTGTTCGATCCCTGGTCCTAGAGATGACCCACATGGCACAGCAGACCTCTCCTGCCCGCTGCTCCCCTCAGCAGTGTACTTCATCAATCTGCCTGTTCTGCTCTCTACTGTCTTTGATGAATCCTCTCACTGCCCCTCCACCTCTGTCTTATACCCCAGTTCTGTATAAATAAATAATCTTAAAAAAAAAAAAAAACTAAACTAACACTTTAAAAAATAAAACTGGTCTTTTATCACTTGCCTCTTCATCTTTGCCTGCCCAGCACCGAGCTGTCAAGGCACTTGGTAGACACTCTAGCATGTTTGCTAAACGGAGGAGTTAATGGACAGTGGCCAGGAAGTCCCACCCCTGTGAGCAGATGCCCCAGTGAGCACTCACTAACTTACTGCTGCACTCAGGAAGCCGGGGGCCACATGGTTTTGTTTACACGCTTTTGTCCAAACAGCCAACATGATTCTATAGGTGATAAGAAGTAACTCTTGTTGAATTTTCATCTTTCGAGTCCCAACATTAAAACTTACTCAAAGCCAGGCACTTTCACAAGTCCGAAAAGTAAAAAACATGATTTCATAATATATCAAAAAGAAGTCAGCCTGTTTATAATTTTGTTTTGGAGGCAGTACAGAAGGAAACATTTGGGAAAGCACTGACAAATTTAAAAAAAAAAAAAAATCTTAAAAAACAAAAAATTCAGTCCACTAAACAAAGAGGGAGGAAAAAACTACTTCAATTCAAGGCAATAAAGGTTTAGACAGGAAGTTCATGAAAGATTAATAAATTCCAGATGTGACCCCACTATTTAACTATTAAACAGTCAATCCAAGTTTCATTGGTTAACCAACACAGAGCCGATTTGCTTTGAATTTAGCATCCTTTTCAGATCTCTGAGTCATGTTATATCTTCCAATACAAAATATGCCAACTTTTTCTACCCTGAAATAAACATGTGTATTTTCTGAGCTTGGATATTTTTTTCCCTCTTATCCAGCCATACATGATCTAGTCACCTCACCACATCTAATAATATACATACATAAAGAATGTAGAATAAAAATGTTATACATTATATATAGTATAATTAGTGCCTTTAAAATTAAAATGAATAATGAGAAATGGCAAATGAAGTAATGAAACTCAGTCTAAAATAGTTTAAATAAAAGTTTTGTTTTGTGTCTTTAACAGATGTGTGTGACTTTTAACTGTTATCCTAACAAAAGGTCTCTTTTGCAAATATATTTTAACAGTATCTAAACTTAAAGTTTCCCTCTATGATTGGGCAAGTGTCATATGCTGATCTTGTCGAGACAGACATGCTGTTCTCAACAATACACCAACACCAACTCTTAGTAATGCATTTTATAAAAGCATTGAGAACAGCTAAGAGGATTCAAGAACCCGGGCTGTACCAGACATCCTAGTGACTGCTTGATCTGGGTCAGGTCTCTACCTTCAATTACTGACAACCCTTGACCCACTTCAGAGCAACAGCCATCTGTCAACTACCTGAACAAAACTGGGAGGGGTTGGGGGCAGTTACAGGACCAAGAACTGCTATGGGCCAGGCACTGTTACATACTTTCATCCCTATTACCTTACCCTTACACTAGCTCTATGAAACTGCTTTAGCTTTTTCAGAACAAAGGATGCAGACCAGATGTCCCTAAGTCACCTAAATGAAAATATATCCAAGTACACTTACTCATACCTCTTTATATTACTCTCTGATTATAAGAAAATTCTATTAAATGGCCCATGTAATTTTTGAGGCTGAGGCTTCAATATAGAGTTATTAATTTAACTAGAACCTAGAACTACAGACTAGCTCCATACACCTTTAAAAAATTATGCAATACTACGAGTAGAACTGTATTAAAATTGCTATGCCTGGGCCCCCCCTTGGTGGCACAATGGGTTAAAACACAGCACTAATAAGTTAAAGCCACTTCAGCATGAGTTCGATCCCCACCCGCCCCCGAGGTGATTCACATGGCACAGGAGACCTCTCCTGCCTGCTGTTCCCCTCAGCAGTGTACTTCGTCCATCTGCCTGTTCTGCTCCCTGCTCTGTCTCTGGTGAATCCTCTCACTGCCCCTGCACCTCTGGCATGTACCCCAGTTCTGTATGGACAAATAAATAAAATCTCTAAAAAAAAATGGTATACCTTAGGGGGTAATGGACACATTCATTATTCTGATTGTAGTCATGGGCTCATGGATATACACAAACTTATCAAATTGTGTGCTTGAAATATGCGCAGTTTATTCCATGTCAACTGTCCTTCAATAAACTATAAAAACAAAGTTTATGTTCACTCAGTCAGACAAGAAATAAAAATAATGAAGATATTCATAACTGACAGAGTATCCTGAGTTTTTAAAAAATGGCCATATGACAAAGGGAAGCAAGATTACCTGTCTGTATTTCTCAAAATATGCTCTACATAATTCTATATAATACCAGTTCTTGGGGAAATTAACAAATGGTTTATACACACACACACATGCACCACAGGTTCTGCAGGCAAACATGTTGGAGAAAAGCTTGGTTAAATAAAGTTCCCCTGTCTCTTAACTGTGGAACGTCTCACCCACTAAGACTCTCGGTGCTTTTCAAAAATAGCTAAAAAAAATAGAACTTTTCTGAAACTCCTCTGAGCAGAAGCTCTTTTTCAGATGACCTCCTGGAACTGATAATCTACACAGCACACTTTAGGAAATGCTGCTCTAGTTCACAGGCTCCAGGGGTCTGCCTTGAGTGGGAGGCTAGAGGCCGGGGTGCTCAGAACTCAGCCCAGAGTATAAGCACAGCCCTGCTCTTGGGAATGGCCCCTCTCTCCTGAGTGGCAACAGGGGACAGTGAGCACAACTCACTGAAGACAAGGGACAGTGTCAGGAGAGGTGAAGGAGTTGAGTCCTGCTGCATGATTCCTCCTTGTGCCTATACGCGTATCCTCGGGCTCCCCTGACAGAGGACCTTAAGCAGCAGGCATGCAGCCTCTCCCAGTTCTGGAACCAGAAGCCCCAAACCCAGGGGCTGGCAGGTCAAGTCCTCCTGAGAAGGGTGAGGGAGAACATGTCTCATGTCACTCTCCTGGGCTTGTAGAGGAACGTGTATTCCCTGGGTGCTTGTCCCTCTCCTGACTTTCCTCTCCTTATGAGAACACCAGTCTCCAAATAAGGTCACATTCTGAGGTACCAGGACTTAGGACTTCAACACATACATTGGAGGGGACACATTCAACTCTAACAGTCACCGGCAACTCTGAACTGGCAAGCGATTCATCAGGAGTCCCAACTTGCAGATTTACATTCCCTAGGGAACTAGGAGTTGGACAGATTCTGTGACCTACCTGTGTGCCCTTCTGTGTCCTCTGATGGTGCACATATCTGAACATACACTTGGCATGTCTGGTCTCTACACACAGGTGGCTTTTTACTATGGCTTCTACTAAGGATCTACTGAACCCATTATGTCAGGCACATTACTGGAGGTGGAGAGAGACATGGGGGACACAATTCAATCTATAACTGACAAGAAGCCTTGTGTATACTTTGTCTTTTAAATTAAAATGCAAGTATCCTAAGGGCAGGTTAAGTTTTCATAGAACTCTGACTTACTAAGAAGGTAAAGAATTTTATAAACAAGCATGTGAGTTTATGACCTTGTTGGAGCTAATGTCAAATGTATATAAAAATACTGTTTTCTCAAATTCTGTGTCAATGGATGATTTCATTAGAAAGAATCGCAAAGCTGAGGAAGTCATTCTAGAATTCAGTTTCCTGGAGTTTAGCTTTTCCAATGTGTGGGATTATATTTCCACAGGTGAAGCCCAAGTCCTTTTCAAGAAAAAGTCTTTGTGATGGGTGAAAGGTATGAGCATAAAGGGTAGACAATGGAGTTTTGGGGGTTAACAGAATTTCTCGGTACCCTGATTGTGATAGTTATCCCATGTGTCTATAAATGAGTTAAAGCTCGTAGAACTGTATACCCCAAAAGGTCAGTTACAGAACATGCTAATTTTTTAAATAATGTTTTAAAGAAGGTATATTAGCACTTACTATCCTTTTTTCAACAATGCTGATATTTAGTATTCATCCCATTTCCCAGATAAAGAGTCAGCTCCAAATTAAATAGCTCACCCAGAATGATGAACCTTGGGTGGAGGAGCTGGGATTTGAAGCTACATGTGGCTGGCTCTAAAGCCTGTGCTCTTGTCTACTGCCATCAGCAACACTACTGGATAAGCCTGCTTCCTCTCAGAGCTGCAAATCCTCCATCAAGGGCAAAGGCTATTGTCAGGGGCAGCACATACACAGCCCTGAGATCCCATAAAGAGAACACAGAACAAAACATGGAAACCTATCCCACTTACATAACCGCACTTCTCGGGTACACTCTCTTCTGTGGCAGCTGTCCAACGATAACAGACTCTGTGCTGTGTGTCAACAATCTCGTCTCTGACCACAAGGACAGCTCTAATCCACACACAAGAACACCCGCCTTCCTGTCAGTCTCCTGAGCTTAGTTACTAGAAAAAGGAGAAAATCTGCCACTGTTAGAAAACATAAAGCATGCATCCTATCTGTATCCTTTTGCTTACATGGATCTCCACATAGAAAGCTGAGCAAGCGTGGCATCCGTTAAACAGCCTAAACACACAGTTGCACTGAATTCTCCAGATGTGGCTTAGATGGACCCAGGGCTCTTCATTCAATGCTGCGTGGAGTCCCTGCCACCACTTCTGCAAGCAATGATGCTTCAGGTTAGGTGAAGGCACACCACTTCTGCAGGACAAACAAGATACTATGAAGACCCTGATCACACCCTCCTTAGCACTAGTGACTCAAAACTCAATTAATACCCAAAGGAAGAGTCTGTGTGATGCCACCCACCACACAAGGGCACTCGATAGACTTCTCTTGTGCTGGGTAAGTCAGGCTGCCTTATAACAGACAGCTCTAATGTTCATGCAAATTGGATTGCTGGTCTTGCTTTCATGCTTGCTTCAGATATGCACACCTATTTATATATAAAAGTCCAAAACCACTTAATTTCTTCAGTAGGAAAACCCAAATACCTTCTTATAGATGCTTCCATGGCAACAATGACTGAGTTCTTTTGTACTATACCTTATCCATGATTATGACCAAGTCTACGCATCTCTTTCGATTTTATCATCTAAATTCTTTTGGGCAGGGGCAATATCAAACTCATCTTTATATCCATCCACTATAATTCCAAACAGAATGCCCTGAAAGTGGTAGAGATACATAAAGCTTCCACTGAATGGAATTAAAGCAAAATGAGGTAAAATAAGATGCTTAACTCAGATGAAAAACTGAGCATACCATAAGCCATTTGCTTCCTTTACTTTGTACAGGCGGATATGAAATTTATTTTTATGAAATTTATTTTATGATGTAAAATAAATTTTTCTCCCTTGCATCCAGGATTAAAGCTCTTCGAATAGTTGTGTGACAGTTATTTAACCTTTAAACTAATCTACAGCCTTAAGGTGCTGTTTAAGAAGATAGGAAGGAAGACAGGATTTCAGATATAAAACTATACAACAAAGCACGGAAATTTTCTTATCCACAAGATTACTTGAATTTTTAAAGCTATACATAGAAGTCACATATTAGCTATTAAAAGGGATATCCAGTTTTCAAATAAATCATTAGGAGTTCACCTAGGTAAAAAAAAAAAGTATATGTTTGAGCCTCAGAATGAGTAGTTTCAAACCAGTTTCCTCATTCAAACAAACAAAACTCTCACTCCATTTTGTTTAAAAGACGAAAGTCAAAAAGTGGAAACTCTTGAAAATATGATTACAGGCGTGTTGGCAGAGAGCAGATGCAGGGGTGGAGGAGGACGAGCACCCGAGTTCACCAACTCCGACGGGCTTCTAAGTGATCTGTGCCAGGGCCCCAGCTGGCCGTGTTCAAGCAAAGTTGCCCAGACCTTCTCTGAAATCCCTAAAAATTACTACAAAACTCAAGTCAGCACTCTTGAACCATACAGCCCCTCAGTCCAATTACTTTTGGAACCAAAACTGGACAGAGAATCTTAGAGGAATTTAATTTTCATTGTCCACAAGGGTCAGAAGCCTGGTTTACATAAAACAATTGGTGCACCCTTGTTTTACTCTGAAAGACAGGACAATGAGGAGAGGATTATTCTGCCGCAGAGCATGTCCGTCATACCCCTCCCGGCTCCTTCTGCCCTGGCTGTTCTCCTCAGATGCAGGCACAGAAAAAGCGCCAGCCCCTGCCAACTGCACAAAAAGATGATGAAGACGATTCCTAAATGCTGGGTCTTCTGGCACTTGGCTGCACAACTTTGGAAAGTTTTACTCATTGCTGAAGAGGTTTTAATTATTCTCTCTCTCGAAGTGAAAAGGAGATGGGAAAAGAGAGCCAGGTAGCTAAGAAAGTTACTCTTTACACTCTGTGGTGCCTGTCACTGTACAGGCAGTGTGCCTGCCCCAAGCCAAGCACTCCACACAGATCGTTATTTTTTAGGATCTAAAACTCAGACACATTTAAATGAGGACTTAGGAGAGGGTCATGGTTACTTAGTGAAGATCACTCAGAACTGCTAAAAAGATTCAGTGGCCTGAAAGGAAAGAAAGTGATTTTCTTTCCTTTCTCCAATCTCCAATATACTCACATGGTGATCACTTCATTTATTTTCTGTGGGAGAGAGAAATGCATGAATGAGACAGAAAATGTTCATATTATAAGTTGGGTCACTGTGGTCTTGTAAATAATCCCAATAAGCTTCTTATCTCAAAGAATCCTAAAATAAAATCATGATATGAATACATAAGTCAAGAAAGTACAATTTTCTTGCATATTAGCCTTCTTTAGAGAATGGGGCAATATATATCAGATATAAGACCATTTTAAAAGTATAAGTTCCATCACTTACAAAAACTAACCAGAAATTTAGAAAGAGGTAAAGGGGAGAAGATGGGCTAGCTGATCTACTTTTCAGTATACAATTCAGCTACACAGAATATAGTTGAAATCCATCCTATATTGCTAAGATGCATTAGTGTAATAAGAAGGGGAAAGTGCAATTTCAGATTGAGGAAGACTGAGTTCTTCAAGTCTGTGCTAGCAAAGGTTAGTTTTATTAAAATCACAATGGTTGCCAGTATTACAGATTCTTCACCATATGAACTTTCTCTTACATTTTATAGCACAAATGAAAAACATAGTCTCCAACTATTGAAAGTATGTTTTAACTATTCCCAAAACAGCGAAAGTAAAAAGCATATCTGAAATAGTATAAAGACTTAAAGAGGTACAGATGTATCTCCTTATATGGTTCACAGAGAAAGAATTTTTTCAAATAATCAATATGTTAAAAATTAATTCAACCCCAGGATTAAAAACAATGCAAAGTATTGTTATATGAGAATGTGCTAACAGGACCTCCAAAATTATTACTATATTTTTTTTTAGTAAAAGATAATCAGCCCCAGGATCTGATGAGCTCTCTAGAGGAAAAGTGTCCATTTATAACTTCCTTTACTCATAATATGCCTTTCCCAAAGGCTAATAAATGGAATTCTACGGTCTCCACAACCAGCTTGGTTGAAGATTCTTTCTTCTCTGGCTCTTACAGAATCTTGTCCAGGTTCACTTTTCCATCACTGTAGCTGTTCACATGTCGCTGCTCCCTTCTAGGTTAAGACCATAGAGGCCAGGATCTGAGAGTGACCCCATGGATCTCCAGTGCCAGAACCTTGCCGGGAGGCCTCAGATGAATCACAGAAATAATTTTTTAAAAAGAATTACTTATTTATGCCTACAGAACTGGGGTACAGGCCACAGGTACAGTGGGGGTGAAAGGATTCACCAGAGATAGAGTGGGGAACAGAAAAGGCAGATCGACAAAGTACACCACTGAGGGGAGCAGCTGGTGATACAGGAGAGGTCTGCCGTGCCATGTGGGTCTCCTCCCCTGCCAGGTATCCCTGCTGGGGATCGAACTCACGCTAAAGCGGCTTCACAGTGCTGCGCTTTAACCTGTAGCACCACCAGGGAGGGCCCCACAGAAATATTCTGACAACTACCTACCTATGTGTTAACTTTAGAAGCGATCCCATTTCTCCATATTGTATGAGCACTTTGGTGTGCCTTCTAACTACTACAAACCAAATTAAATACTGTTGCAAAGATTTTTAAGAAATCAACTGCAAGATAAAACCATAATTAACTACACAGAAGAAGAGCCCCAGCAGTTGTCAAGTGACTATAAAATGAAAGCTGACTCGCATGGAAGCAGTCCTTGGCAGACGCGTCCCTCCAAGCAGCAGTGGCCAGCGGGACATGTGCTCACCTGAATCTGCAGCCACTACTTGGACATTTGCCTGGGATCATCCCCGCAAATGAGCATCTCAGGGAAAATGATACAGTCACCAGCTCACAGTGGCGTGCAGACCTTTTCCCATGTACTCCCGTGGGCCAGGCCTGACACCTCTGTCTTTTCACTGTAGAAATGAATTGGCATGGCTTTCACAACAAGAAGTAGCTGGCTCCCAGGTGGGAGGATCCACCTTCATCAAGTAGGTAGGGGCTTTCACTGTAGAAAGACATTATGAATGACTAAGAAAAGCGGTGATGGATTTCCCCTTGCATTCATCATTACTTCTTATGGGAAATTTAAACAGCACCACTGACATCGTACTTAGAGTCTAGAAGAAATTTTGCTAGAAGAGCAGAAAGAAAGAAGGAACAACACAATTCTCTATTGTCTTTCTGGGTGTTTCAATCCTCTTTAATTGCTCTTAGCATTTGGAGAAAATAGGAGAAAAGATCATGAGCATGTTTTAAGTAACTTTTTCCAATTTATTCTTTTTTTTTTTTAAGGTTTATTTATGTATGCATATAGAACTGGGGTAAGGCCAGATGTGTGGAGCGTGAGAGGATTCACCAGAGTCAGCATGGGGAGCAGAACAGGCAGACTGACAAAGTACACTGCTGAGGGAAGTAGTGGACAAGACAGGAGAGGTCAGCTGTGCCATGTGAGGTCAGTTCCCTGGTCAGGGATTGAACTTGTGCTAAAGCTGCATCTAGCTTTGCAGTGCTGCACTTTAACTGGTGCACTGCTAGGGAGGGCCCTATTCTGTTATATTATTATTAGTTTACGAAGTTGTTAAGCCTGACTCACTCTTTATATAGAGTGTCCGGATTCACTTCATATATAGAGTGATCTTGAAGAACATAAGAAAGGTGCAAAAGAGAGATCCACTGAGGAACCAAGAAAAGATATGCCAGTTCTGTGTGCTGTTGTTCCCTGACCCGCAACTGTTAACTCCACAGGGGCCTTTCCTCCCACTGATGCCCAAATCCCACCTACAGAAGACCAATTTGATAATGAATAAACAAAGCACAAACAAAAGCAACTAATAGATTAGGACAGGAAAAAAAAAAAAGATCATTCTGCACCAAACAGATCGTTCTAATGCATTTGCTTTGACCTCTTCTTTTACAAGTCCCACCACTGAAAATAAGCTTGAACAAAGGACGATTCGATATGCACAGCCAGGGCACACATGCTACATACATAATTCATGATGCAAGGAAGCCGCTTCAGCATCATTTATCCTTTCAATATTTTAAAGGGGTGAGAAGCTACTAGATATTTATAAAGTCTCTTTTTTCTACAAGACCCTTCCAAATGTAGGAACAACTGGGGAACTTTATTCTGTGCAAATGATATTATTTACAAAAGTAAGACTGTATATCTTGTAGAATTCACTCAGTATTCATCATAGGACAGTGGCTAAACAACCCTAGTAAACCCATTAAGTCAGCAGACCATATATATTAATCCTGTTGAAAGTAACCTCTGGTCACTTCCACTTACTGTTTTAAAAATATATGCTTGGATTTTCTTCCTACCAGGGTTAAAGTTCATTCCATCTCAGACACCCAAATCAAATGCCATGCTTTCCACATCCAGCAAAGGAACTGAAGCCCACAGAGATTTGGGTGGCCCAGGCTTCCACTTCACAGACAGTCTGACTGTTTCCTTCACCCTCAAATCCTCCATCGTTTATTGTCTGGATTACGTCAGTGTGGTTCCCGACTCCATTCTTACTCCATCCAAGTCCATCTTCCCTGCTGCTGCCTGAGTGTTCTTACAAAATGTAAACATGACGCTGCCTGCTTGACCCTTCACTGTTCCCTCTCATAGGGGGCGGGCAAAGGAGGGGGACAAAATCAGCAAATCAAACCTAATTTAGCTTCATGTTGCTCTGCCACCCAACAAGAAAAATTCTTAGCTGAACAGGGATATAGACTAAAAACGAATTGGCATGGCATGCACACCGAGAAGTAAAGTAGCTGGCTCCCAGCCATTTGCACGGCCCTCTGCCCCCCACCTACTCTCTGTCAAGGGTCTTGGTGGTTTGCAGAAAGTCCCTAAGCATTACCGCCATTCATCCAACTCCATCACCCCCAGCTCTACCAGAAAACACCCCTTGTCAGCCCTCTCCTGGCTCTGGAAAACTTTTTTTTTGATAATATAATAGTTTTTGTTTTGTTTTGTTTTGTTTTACATCATTTTGTGTCTTTTTCCATCTCAGTTGTAATCCTTGTGGGCTTTCCATCACCAAATAATCCGTGTGCCATCACCATAGTCCAGTGCACTTCCCTCTCCCC
>NW_004567115.1:16801943-16846420 GCF_000260355.1 Condylura cristata
CATCTCCCTGATTACAAGTGATGCTGAAAACATTTTTTCATATGCTTGTTGGCCATCTGCATTTCCTCTTAGGAGAAGCAAGTGTCTTTTTAGCTCTTCTGCCCATTTTTTGATGGGGTTGTTTACTTTTGTTGAGTTTCATCAGTTCTTTGTATATCTTTGTGATCAACCCTTTATCACTAGTTTTGTGTGAGAAAATTTTTTCCTGGAGAACTTTTTATCTAGGCATTTACCCGCAGCACTGCAACTGTGCACTCAGACCCTGAGTCACTTCCCTAGACTGTGACTGCAGCCACTGGGACCTAACTCTCCTCCACCTTCACCCCAGGCCTCAGCACTACAGGGTCCCAGTCACCCTTTACAGCACTTCAAATTAAGACACATCAGCCTTCCATATCCGTTATTCTGTTTTTCATTCATGTAACACTCCTCGTTGGCAGGTGGAAACTGATCATTTTCCTGAGCTGCAGTACCAGAAGGTTGCTGAGAGTGGAGGTGATACAAGACCACCTAGCCCCTCCCGCAAACGCCTGGGCAAGTAACTCCGACCTCTGGTGACTCAGGGTCCCAGGCTGTAAACAAGGGTGAAGGTGAGGGGAGCTGTCATCTACTGAGAGCTTATTATGCAGTAAAAATGACTCTGGTGCTTGACAGCCATAAAGTCATAATCTTTACAGTGATGCGGGAGGCTGGGAAAATAGGAAGAGACGCGCGGGAGCTCCCTGTTCAAATCATTTCTATTGGTTTACAGAGGAAGAGACTGAGGCTCAGGGCAGCCTCCCATGTGCAGACCTCTTTCTCATCCACTGTGTTTGAATGAGAAGCTGTAAGGACTCCTTGGAGGCTGGCGGGACAGAGCACACGGGCTGCAGGGCAGCATTCACCCTGGCAGAACCTAAAGGGACGGGTCCTGGGAACACCCTCCCAGAGAAACAAAGTCAGAATCACTTCGGCCTCCTGGGGGAAGGATCTACTCCACCACAGAGATGCGCTAAGTTACAGGAGGAAGAACAAAGAGTCAGGTACCCATTCTTTAAGTAGCACACCCAGATGCCAAGCATTAGAAAATGATCTGCCACACGCCTGTGCCTGGGTCCCTAGGCAGAAAGCGAGCATGTGTCTGTGCCTGGATGTGAACAAAGCTGCTCACACACCATCAGAGTCTTCAAAAGCAAATATTTGTCTGCAACGGAAGAACCAGTATTCTTTTTTAACAAAGAACAATGTGCTCCCTCTGAATTCCTGATTCTTCCTCCTACTTTACAGTGGGCTCTGATTTTAATGCCCCCGCGAATTAAACTGTCTCAAGTCACAAAGAGCACCATAAATCAGGAGATTTATGGACTGTAAAAAAGAGGTGAGTATTCCCACCTTCCTATTGAACATCTGGGGTCATAGCCAGCAGCTTTTTCAGTTCTAGGAAACCATCACCTGTCTGGGGTGGGGGGTGGGGGTGGGGATCTCAGCAAGAGAATTTAACAGCCCTGGTTATCAACAAGAAACAATCAATCCTGCTATCTGGGTAAGCTCAGACAAGGTTTGGATAACGATGACAGTTTTCTAGATGTAACTGAAAGGAACATAGACCTGATTAGCTGTTTGTGCAGCAGTAAAATCTGGCTCAGCAGCCCAGAAGGCAAATTCCTAAAATGACCGAAGAGAAAACAAGCAGATTTACCTTTTCCCTATACCAAGAACATAAGATGGAAACAATGCAGTAACCAGGGGGGTAAATGTACGATATATTACCTAGTTACCAGGCAGCAAGCCTGTGTGCGGTTTTCTTGGGGAAGGGCGTGTACAGCCCCAGAGGCTTAGTAAAAGAAATAAATTCAAAAGAACACCTGCCCTCATCTAGAGAGGGGACCCACACCAGACGGTGCCAGTCACCAGCCATCTGGGGGTGAGAGGTGAAGGGGACGGATGCCCCCTCGAGGAACTGGGTATCCTACTTTTAGTTACTGCGCCAAGGCACAAAAACTGCTGGGCACTCAGCAGGTCAGTGAACTGTTTTTTGGCATCACAGTGCTCTGGAAATTCACCACCAGCTCCCCATGCAATTCATGAACAGGCCCCCAGAATCAAGGGCACAACAGCAGCACCACACCGATGCATAGTTAAGGTGAGTCCAGAGCATCCCAGGGGATATTTACATTTGATAACGTGTTCAGAAGCATGGTGTGATCTTTTCCTCTGATTGGGACATTTAATGTAAGCTGAAGGATTTTAAAGACCAAACATTTCAATGTGCCCAGGGAAAAGTCTTTCTCCAAGAACCAGAGTGGTGATTTTTTTTAGCTTGAAACAAAATCTACAATGATGTATCTTTTAAACAGGAAATCCACTATGAAAGGATTCAACTGCTTTTGTATTCCAGACCCAAAACATGTTAGTATACTAGGTTAGACCCATTCTTTATTCATTACACGCGCACACAAAAGCAAACAGTGCTGGTAATCTCTTAAATTCTGAACTCCTACTGTCCCTAGGATAAAACCTCTAAGGCACATTTCCTGTGTGTATAACACACCAAGCTTAGGTCTAGAAAAATACAATGGTGTGGAACCCTGGAGGCCAGTTAGGTAACAAAAGAGAAAACTGCTCTAATGGCACTGGAAGGCTTTCCTTTAGAAGATAGTTGGAGAAGAAAGGCAGAAGGGATGTTCTGAGCTAAGGACATACAGTTCACTCAGCTATTTTTTACTTAATTTCTCACACAGTCACAGCATTATTCTTGCTGCCACAATCTGGTTATGATCAAGGGTATGTTTATTTGTAGACAGGTAAGATTTGTAATTACTGCTATGTCTAAACATTGTATCACATCATCCTGCAAGTGAATTAAACTGTGAAATGCATAATTGTGCTGAGAACAATGATGTTCCAATAAGCATCACAAAAGTCAATTAATAAGATTCCCTTATTTTAAATCACAAAGTTAAGCTTTTGTAGCTTCCAAGCCCCTTTGTAAGTCCCATTATTTTGACTCAAAGATTGTCTTCTAATGGCACTCAACAGTTCTGAGCACAAAGAGGAATTCCTTGAAGGAAATAAAATTGAGTCTCAAATTCTGGAAGGTGAAGAACTTGCTTAGCTTAAAATCTATAAAACAATTAGGAAGCACTCAACAGTCTGTTAATACAGGACTGAGTTAACAGTGCATCCAAGACTAGATATTATGCAGAGAATAATAGTCTGTTAATACAGGACTGTTAATACAGGGCTGAATTAAAAAATGTATCCAAGGCTAGATATTATGCTCCATAGGTGCATCACTGCACACACGCGCACACACACACACACACACATTTTAACATCTCCAAATACAAGCATCTCCAAAATATACCTAATATATTTTAATAAAGTAAGAGAAAGGTGAAAAATAATGAGAATAACATCATCTCTAGCAGGTTAAAATATATACAGATATGCAAAAATATATATATACAGATATGCAAAAATATATATATACAGATATGCTTCCTTTGTCTTAAAAAATCATAAGAAATGGTTTACAAAGGAGAAAGTGATCTCTGGGATGGAGTGAGAGAGAAGGGCTTTTGCTTTTGAATTTACTGCTGTGTATAGATAATACTTTTTTAAAATTGTCAATAGAGGTCATATGGGTGGAGAGGTTAGGGTTTGCTGTGAGATTCTTTCTGTTCTCTGTATTTAAAAAAATAGTAATGCTATAACCTTTGCTCACAAAGAAGGCTACATCTCAATCAAAAAAGACGTTAAAACAATGGACCAATATTAATAGAGGAAAACATTTGCACTCACTAATTAAAATCTTAAGCCATAAATGACATACTTTTTTCCATTAATTATTAGTGTACTTAAAAATTTATTTTACTGAGTCACCGAGGCACCGAAAGCCTTCCACCATGGTCCATTCATTGTGCCCCCTCCCCACTCTGCCCTCCCCCTTCTGGGGGGCCTCAATTCTACAGTCTGATTTCTAGGATTTGTTACTGGTTTGGTTTTACCTGCGCCTTTGTTTTGTTTTATATTCCACACAGAACAGACACCATCTGGCATTTTTTGAGAGGATGCCTAGTGCCGAGAACTGGAGAAGCGCATCTGGCTCTCTTGCAGGTATGAGGATGGACCCACAGGGCAAGCAGTGCCAGCATGTTTGACTCACAGCCATCCCTTGCCTTTGACTCAGTGATTCCACTTCAGGGATTACTGCCCAAATAAGAAAGAGATTTCATAAAGAAATACAGTGACCACAGAAATAGTCATAACAAAAACTTGAAACAACTTACATGTCCAATGGTTAAAGAAACAATCATAACTAGAGGTTAAATAAAGGTAAAGACCCCTGTGGTGGATAATTATGGGAGCACTTAAAACTATTGTGCAACTACTAGTGATACATAATATATTAGGTATAATAAAATGTTTCAATTATTTATGCAAGATGGTTATAGCCACACATTTTAATAAACCTAAGTTTAAAGGGGAAAAGTGGTTGCAACTTTATACAATATCAGCTATGAGTGAATTTTTCCCTTTAGATTGCAAAAGTGCACGTTTTATTAAGGGGTGAAAAAAAACTTTGAAAAGGATGCAAGGTGTTTATGAATAGCAATCACACTGAACTATACTCCTTCAAGGAGAACAGAAGTTTTATCTAACAGCTTATCAGATTCCCAAATATATGTTTAAATTTTCATGCTCCCTGGAATAACTGTAATGGCAGCAGTAGCGGAGACCACCTATCACCTTTTGCCACATGTTGAGCACTGTTCCAAGCATTTTCCACATTTACTCTTTCATCAGGACCACTCTGTAAGACAGAAACTGTGAAGACACCCAAAGTCATACGGAACAGGGGCTGAGCCCCCCCAAGCACCCCTGCCACTATGGCTATATTATAATGCTCCTATTTTAAACTGCAAGACAAAATTCCAAGTGTTTCAAGGCAAGATAAAAAGTAAATATAAACAAAACATAAAGTAAAACTTCAAAATATCTTGCCTTCACCAGGATTTGCTAAACAGAGAGGCAAAGGAAGACAATGTCAAAGGCTGACACAGAGATAACAGAAAATGCTCCGGGGTGGTGAGCAGTGTCCAGACAAAGGAAAAGCACAAAGCAGAGTGACCTGCACATGTGAAATTAATTTTTAAAAAATCATTCTGTGGTGCCACAGAATGCAAAAGGGAAAAAAAAGGCAAAGGAAAGATCATGAAACTTAGTCCACAATAAAATGCCACTTGTGTCGGCCAAATTCGCTATTATCACAGGATCTGTTATGGTAAGATTTAGAGTAAGGAAAATCGATGTTTCCAGACACATTCCGAGGGATCATAGTGGTATGCGGCCATCTGGCTGTTAGAATAACCAGCGCTGCTTTTCTCCCCAGACATAAAGAAAGGGACCAGGGCACTTAGACAGGGCTCCACAGGGCTCCATCAGCCGACAGCACATCACCTGAACCCCCTCCCACATTCCCAGTGTCAACCTCATCTATGACCTCAAGGGAGACCTGCGTGGTGGAAAAGCCACAGGCTCGGAGCATGCTTGCAAAATGCCAGTGGTGTGAGCACTGCTCACTAGCACTCTCACCAGTTCACAAAGGCCATTAAAATAAAGATGCCTCTTCCTCTCTAGAAATTGCTTTTGTGAACACAAGCCCACAGGGGCAGCGCATCCCACCTTGAAATGCATTCTGATTTTTAAACACCCTTTTCCATTTCTTCAAGTGGTCAAATGGAAATCATGCCCTTTAACACTCAGGTGCAGTGTAGCCTTTCAGAAATCCCTCTCTGAGACCCATCTCTCCCCACCTGGCCATGACCTTGCTGATCACCTCTGGCCAGCTCCCATGCATGACCAGCTCGTAGTGACACAGAATGGAGACTTAGGAAAAGAGAGGAATGGAGGCGAGTTTGTGAGATGGAGAGCAGAAGGCAGCTGTCCTTGGGAGGCAGGGTAGGGCAGGGCAGTGGGCAGCGTCAAAGTGCCAGGGGAATTCACTTAGGTTCCCAAGTTCAGTATCTCCACCTGGAAAGGAAGACAGTGATAATGCCCAGCACTGAGAGATGCCAGGGGCATAAATGATATTTAGCACAGGACTCAACGTGCCTCCCATCTCCTATTGTTTTCTAGCCCCATACCCTTAGAAAAACCAACGTGATGATTAATATCTCAAAATTTTCATGGCAAGAAAATTAAGGACCTTACTGAAATAGTAACAACACTGGCAGTAAAACAACAACATCTAGTAGAAATACCTTTTTCTGGCTTTATGTATACTCCCTCTCCATAACTTATTTTTGTAACTCCCTCTTTTCCAAATAAATATATAAGGAAGGAAGGGGGTAGGGAGGAGAGGATGGCTTGTTTCACTACCCCCAAATTTACCAGTAATACAGTACTAACACAATGTGAAAACATCATAGGCTTCATTTTAGGGGTAGGGAGGATCTAAGAAAATTAACTCTTTAATCCTCTCAACACTTAATATGCTGAGAATAGAAACCCACTTCAACAAAGAGTCCCTCAACAAAGATAGCTATAATTAGCAGCCATATGGCATTTTTATGACAGTGTCCAATTTAATTTATAATCTCAGTGGAGTCAGTGTTCATTCAAAAATGATGGATGACTTCAATCCCTCTCAAAGGAAGCAAGCCCATGAAAGACTATGAAAAACCTTGAGTCTCCTGAAGAGGAAACTTTTCCCCTCAAAAGCTGGTGAAGTTTTGAAAACTCTTCAGACAAATCCATTTTCTTTTTCAAGTCCTCTCTTTGTGCCTGAGATTTTTTGCAGTCAAATGAAAACCATCTGAAAAGACTGACTTAGGCATTGCTTTCTACATACTCATCCAAGCCAAGCAAATTCAAACTGAGAGCTAATTTTCCTCACTATCAAATATTTTTTTTTCTGGAATAACCCAAAGCCAGTGTTTTCCAGTAACTATTATATTACTCAAACATGCAAATAAATTTCTCCATATGAGGACAAATATATGTGTGTATTGATAGACACGCACATACAAAAATAACAATTGCATCAACTAACCACTCAATTCAATTCCCGTGGCCAAAGCCATGTATTCTATTTTATTCTCCAAACACTCCCAGTTCAGTATAAACTTCTGTACCAGCAGGTATTCAATAGTGATTGATTCTAATAAACTTATGCATACTTGTCTGTCTAATCTGGTAACGACCTAATTCTGCAGCCGTGCAACCTTTCCTTTAACCTCATGTCCACCGATGGCCCTGCCAATCACTGTAGAAGCACTACCCAAAATGTATGTGAAGAACAGCACTATAAAGATAAGCAATCACACAGTACTTATTTGTGCTTCTCTTCTACCTGTCAGTCTCCCCCTTCCACTCCACATGAAATCATATATGCCACAGAACAGAGCAGAAGACCCCATGTTCCAAGTCTCTCACCAGCACTAAGTAAGAAGATCCCCACTGCAGTCCATGTTAACCAACATGGACTCTCCAAGTCAAGCCTAGATTGCTCCTCTCTCCCTAAGTCATGCCTTTGAAGGCAAGGTGCCACAAAGAGCCTAGCAAAGGAATTTCCAGTCAATTTGTCCCAGGAAGAAAGCCTCCAAACTAAACTGTCCTTAACCTCAAAGGCACCTAGAAGGGTGGCTGCACCATATTGTGAATGCATGAAATGCCAAGGGATTGTTCACTTAAAAATGATTATCATGGACCCTCCCTGATGGCGCAACAGGTAAAGTTGTAGCACTATGAAGCTAACTGCAGCCGCTTCAGTGCGAGGTGATCCCTAGCCAGAGAGGTCACCCACAGGGTGCGGCAGACCTCTCCTGTCCAACCACTGCTCTCCTCAGCAGTGTACTTCATTGATCTGCCTGTTCTGCTCCCCACTCTGTCTCTGGTGAGTCCTCTCACCACCCCTGCACCTCTGGCCTATACCCCCGTTCTGAATGCATAAATAATTTTTTTTTTAAAAAGAATGATTATCATGTGCTAGATACATTTCGCCTGGCTGAAGAGGAGGAAGGAGAAGTGAAGCAGCATTTACCTCATTAGGCCACTCCACCCAAAAGGCAGAAAGGGCATGAAATCAGAAGCCTGCAAAAAGCAGTCTTGACACAACCCCAGTGTTCCTCTCCTCCCTGCCATGCTCCCAAGTGTCCTTGCACACAGATTTGCAAAAGCAAGGAAACAGCTGGAACAGTCTGGGTGCCTGGGGCTGCCCATCTGGAGCAGGATGTTACTTCCTGAGGCTGTGAATGGGCTTCCAGGCTCACAACACCCCCTCGGAACCCACTGCCAGGCTCCAAGCCCCTACCCGATGCCTCCATATTCTCCCTGGGCCACCCTCCTCCTTTTGTGCGCTGCCTTCTGTGAACCTCCGGCTAAAGAAAAAGCAAACTTAGTGATGACTTCCACTAATTTGTCCTTTAAGAAACAAAGCACCAGTATTTTCAGCTAAGAGATTATGTTAAGGAAGGAAAAATGAGAAAATGTTTTCAAGTATTCGGTGCCAAAATTAAAAATAACTAAAAATTTTTCCTCCTCCCTCTCTACAAATAAGTCATCCCTGCTGGCAGCGGTGTCTGGGAACTGCTATGCATAGTATATAGTACACAGAACCATCTCTGCATTCATTACAGCCAGCAACTCCTCCATGAACTCTTCCATGAACTCAAACCAGCAACCTGAACCCTACAGGTGAACTTCTGGAAAACAACAGCACTTGAAGAAGGCAAAACAGCTGGTCCACTCCACAGAGAACGTCTTCGTTTCTGCATCTCCACCGTCAAAACCTTTACTCTCTTCACCACTGACATGTTTTGGCTTTTAGGGGTCCAGGGGAGTTGGGGGTTGGGTAGAAAGAAGAACTGGCTCTGGATGCCTTTAGGGGTCAGGTGGAAGGAGGCTTCCTGGAGCCAGCTCCTGTTCTCCATTCACCCCCGGATACTGATAAGCAGCCCTACATCTTAAGAGGCAACATAGATAGAGGGCAGGCTCTGTAGCCAAAAAAAAAAAAAAATCTACATGGGAAAATTTTGCAAACTTACCTTCAAGTACATACTTTAAGAACATCATAACCAGCCAAAGAAAGCACCTTGCCAAAAAATCAATTAAGTATCACTAGAATTGCTTGCGTTCTTCAAAAATAGCCCATCTAACTGAGCCCCTTATATGTGCCCAGCCACGTGCCAGGTAATGTGCACAGAGGTCTGTGCCCGCCCATGAGGCCCCAAACTCAGAGACAAGAGCGTGGAGCCACAGAGAAAGCCTGTGTGGCTGGACAAGGACATGGCACCTCATGATTCTGTGTTGGCAGAGACACACACCAGATCGCTCTGGGCTCTCCAGGTGGAAGGAGCCAAAGAGCACGCCAGGGCTGGCCACACTGCTGCCTGAGCAGGACTGAGAATGCAGGCCAAGGTTGGGCCTCCTCAGGCCTTCCCCTGAAGAGTGAAGGCAGCCAGTGCCCAGAGGGAAGCAGT
The DNA here is from genome assembly GCF_000260355.1 of Condylura cristata. Classification (NCBI taxonomy): domain Eukaryota; kingdom Metazoa; phylum Chordata; class Mammalia; order Eulipotyphla; family Talpidae; genus Condylura; species Condylura cristata. The sequence continues at coordinate 16,811,408 of NW_004567115.1, forward strand.
AAGCCTGGCAACCACCCCACAACCAGCTTTAAAACCAGAGCTGCTGAACCAGGGACAACTGAGACCTGGCTGGGCCTGCCCCACAAAGACCCAACCTGGGGTGCTTTCACAGAGCCTGGCAGCACACAGAAACTCTCCTCTCCACCCCCAGGCACAGGAGTGCCAAGGAAGCTGAGAGACAAGGCCAAAGAAAAACTCACATTATTTCTTTATTATAAAAATAAACTTCCCTAATGGATGGAGAGTCAGGTCCTTAATGAAAACATTTGGCTCCCAAGCAGAGAAACGAATTAGTGGTGGATGGACAAAACAACCAGAAATGTTCACCCCATGAGCCCCCAACTGCTTCTCTATGGCAAAGGAACCCCTCACAGCCTCACTGATACAACACATCCTCTCACCTAACCTCCAAAACAGCCTTGCGAAGTACACTCTGTAAGTGTTTTAGGCGTGAAGATGAAGTAAAGGAGTAAGAACTAAAATAGGTAAGTGAGTTTCACTGTGGAAAAAGGTGAGCAGGTGGCAAAATAGGACGCAAATGTCTGTTATCAAATAAAAAATACTTTCTATAGGAAATTCTAAATAACAACAGGGATGGACTTCAGATCCTAGAGTTTAAATTACAGGTACCTAATACTTAATATAATTTGAATGCACCAAAGTCCTTCCTCATCTTTGAATCCAGTGATGCACAGTGTTTCTTTCCTCCACTGTATGATTAAGGTTTTGATTTTTATGTGAAACAAAGCCCAAGAGAGTTCAAAGAGGACTGTTCATAAAAATAAAAGCCAAGAGGCATCAATATTAATAAGGCTAAACTGAAAAAGATCTTTAATAACCTTGGTGAAATTAAAAACAATGACTAATTCAATTCTAACAACTAGGTCAAGCTCAAATTCCAGGAATTCTAAAACTTAGATATAATAAGGCAAGAATTTTGCTTTGCTTCAGTGGTCAAAATAAAGCACCCACCCTATGGGAGCACTAAAGGAACACAGTGGGGAAGGGGTGGGGGGTGCTGGGGCACAGAACAAAATACCAATACAATACCACCTGAGAAATGGACAGTGTGTGACAAAGGAAAGAAAGAGCCCTCACGAACAGCAAGCAAGCATTCAACAAGCATCTGAGAGGTCCCTGGGGACATGACAAGGCCTCTCCTGCTCAAAGGAAGCCAGTGAACACCCTCATCTAAAAGATGGTACTGCAAACACACAATAGGATGTGATAACATGCCCAGACTGCCTCAGAAAAGTGCACAGATGTAAGCAAGTGAAGCAGGTCAAAGGCCCTTGCTTGGGAGGGACACGGGAAGGTGTTCTAGTGAGTGAATGGACAGGTCAAAAGTGAAGAGCATATACCAATCCACCGTCTGCAAAATGACCTTTAATAAACTGGAGAGTAGAAAATTCAGTGAAAAGTCCCATTCACCCCAGTTCCACTCACTAAGACAGCATTCATTCCGCTCCATAAATGGAATCTAGAATCTTGAGCACTAGAATCTTGCTGCAGGCCTATGTCCTAGTCTCTGTTCTTGCTCAATATGCTACACATCGCCCAACATGAGGATTATTCAGCTCTTCTGGGTAAATGTCAAACTGGCAAAAAGAGAAGTAGAACAAAAGTAAAATATTCCATTGACTCTCGCATAGGGACATCCACACAAGAAACCAAGGAGGTGTGGGAAGCCTCGCAGCCAAGGTGGCTGGCGGAACTACCCCCACCTGCACACAGCAGTAAACACTCACCTGTCGCGAGGCGTCTGCAGAGACCGCCTTTGCGGTTCCAACAGCGTCTCCTGTCACGTTCAACCACTGGTCTTAAATCAGACAAATGGGTGGTTTCTCTGACAATGTGATGTGATCTCTTTTTTACGAGAACTTTTCAAACTAAGTGGTTACTGGCTGAAGATTTTCCAAAACATTACATTTCTCTAGTAACCCAAATAAGAGAAATCTATCATTATATTTCCCTAGGCTGATAACATTAATGCTGCGTAAGCCACAAAATTCATTGTCCTGTGGACACTGACAGGGCCAAAACATGCTTTTTCACTTGCAAAACAACTTCTAAAATACTAAAGCAACTCAGTTTCTTCTGTATAAAATCAAGGGCAATGGTGCTTTGCTATTTATTCATACTGTCCCAAACTTGCAAAAACTAAAATTTCAGTGTCTTTTACAATTGTGTATAGAATGGTTATAGTTGACAGAACTTGGCACTTTCATAAAATGTACAACTAACAAAATTTTAATGTCTCTAAAAAGTAAAATGACTTTTTAAAAAGACAAAAGGCTACCAGTTCATTCAACGGAATCTGATACGTGAAAATCTATCTTAAAAATCAGGTTCTCCATGAATATATTTCAAAATCAAGGCTCTATAACTATTCCTGCATTACCTCCTAGCTTTTTTTATTATTTTGTTCTTCCTGTATCTCTCAGAATTGTGACAATGTTAACAAACAGTGGTGATCAGAAAAATAGGAAGGAGGGAGATAGGTTTTTCTCTGTCTTCTTAATGTAATGAATGTGCTATGATCATATATTTCAATATCCTGTGCCCTTTTTCACTTTTGAAAGACATACAACCGTAGACAAAGCGAAAAAGCTCATTTCTCTGACCATAAATTAGACAGAACTAAAAGCAACTGATGATTGAACCCTATTTTATTTCTAAGATAGTTTTATAATTTTCCACCATTTATTTGTTCAGTACATTGGAAAAAATCACCTCTTCCTTAAAGCCTGGACTGCAAACCAGGTGTATGGCTCCATTGAAAGGGAAATAGACAAAACAATAACAAGAGAATAGGTACTTTCTGTCTCTTGTACAAGCTTGTTTGTGGAATTTATTACTGAAACCTTAAAAATTAGGAGCTAATATGGGGGGAGGGGGTGTGAATTCCAGCCCTGTTAAGTATGCCTCAGAGTTCTTGGAATTCCTGCACAGATCTTCACTTGTTCAATAACTGATGTCTTTCCCTTTGTTGTTAATAACATCAGTTTTATCAATGACCCATTGCTGAATTAGGAATTAGCTTCTGGTAGTTGCTACAAAACGCTGCTCTATAAATATGGAGCTATCAGCCACTTCACTTAATTTAGTGCCAAGAAAGAAGTACTTTGTTTTTCATTAATACAATGGCAAATATAAAACGAAAGACTACCAAATCAGGGACTATAGCAAAGCTCCAGATAACCGCAGGGAGTGGGTGGCTCGGGTGACTGGTAACTGAATATGGTAGCTGTTTTCAGGATGCAGAATGAAAACAGTCTGGATCTAGGGCAACAGGAAGATGGTGCCCTTTGGAAATACTAGTATCCAGTTCCTTCCTGGTACTATGACAGCTATACTCCGACTAGAACAAAAATCAGAGAGTATGCCTCTTTATTTCATCCCCTTCAGTGTGGGCTGGCCGTGTGAACCAAGAGGAGAAACAGATAGGTGCTATCAGCAGGTTTGTGCTAAGGACAGCTGGGATATTGTTAACCAACCCTGCTCAAAAAAAGCCAGAAAGCCAGGGCTGTTTAAAGAAGAGCCTACAGCTGAATATGTTCCCAACTAAAGCCTCAGGAAACCAATTAACCAGGTTCAACAAAGCCAAGACAACAAATCCTGGATTTCTCCGACTCTCAGAATGGTTTTAAAAAAAAAACAAAGGAAAAAGGCTATTGGAAAACATTTCCCAAAAGAGTCTCTCCTTCCCATCTACTGCTTACAAATTGGAACATCCAAAGAGTTCCACTCTCTCTTACCAAAAACCGAACTTGAAGAAGTCTGTAAAGCAGAAACTTATCAGGAAATACCCAAGGAAACTCCCCTCAGAGATTTCGGTAATCTTTCAGGCCCTAGTGGGCTGAGTGGAAACTGTGTCCTGGGATTTAGTCATGCCAATTCAGACTGACATTTTTGTCTTTCCAAATCATCATTCACCCACATCACAAAACATTCTTCTCCAGCATTTCTTAGGAAAAGTGAGTAGTAATGTTACCTTATGATTATGTTCTGAATTTAAACAAAAGAAGGTGACAGCAGACACTGCAAGTTCAAAGCACCCTTTCAAGCTGCGTGGACCAGGCTTTACACCCAAGGCTTAGCAGCAGACTGTCAGGCTCTCCACCTACTGCTCACCTGAAATATCCTCCCATGAAAGATGAGTCAGTCGGGAAATGGGGAGCCCAAATGTTCTGAATGGAGCCACTTTGGAAGTCTGCACTTTCCTAGTAGGAGTACGAAATTGGGGGCATAGTTCATAATATCCATGTACTTACTGCCTCAGTGTACCCCCAAAGCCCCCTGTAAGTTCCTGGAAAAGCTTTCCTGGGGACCTGAGAGGATAAGCAAGCATTCTACCAAATGAAAAGCCATTGGCTGCAAAACTGCATCTTAAAGCACACCAGGGAAGAATCGAGTCCCTTTTTGCACTTACCTGGGAAAGCATGTGGATTGGGCGACCCTCTCTTAAGGCACTTAGAACAGAGAATATGCACAGTGTAGTGCAGTCCGGGCCACTCCTGAAGCAGCACGTTCAGTTCCTCTACCAAGGGGGTTATGGCTTGCCATGCTGTCCATATATTTGGTAATGATGCATGGCTGGCAATGGACAGAGTATCTGGCTGCAGGACCCCCTTGGCCGGCCTGTAGCTCACCACCACGGGAACTTTCCCTCTGTAGGCAAAGATCTGAAGTTTACCATCCGACCTGTGTACCACATGGCTGTTGATCTGGACACTGTAGCGAGCAAACAACCCGGGTGGGAAAGTAAAGGGAAAACTATATTCAATCTGCAACTGCTCGGCCACAAATGACTGCCCAGCCAGGTTGGTCCCATTAATCCAGGCCTCTGCGTGGGGCACCTCGTTCTGCACGTAGCATGGGAATTTGTACCAGGCCGTGGACCCATTCAAAGGCTTACCCTTGGGTTTATTGAGGCAGTAACAGAGTCCCATCTTCTCCAGAAGCTCCAGCAGCAGCTGCAAGTCCTGCTGGGCTTGGACATGAGGCTTAAGCAGCAACCGAATGACATGAGCTGGCAAGAGCCCATGAAGCAGGAAGCCTTCCACATAATGATGGAGCTGGGTGACCCTGAGAAGGTCCTGGCTGGGGGTGGGCAGCCCCGTCAGAGGGGGGATCTCCCCCTCGCCCTCAGTCTCTCCACTGGCCCCAAGGAGGAGCTTATGCAGCAGCAAGGAAGCATCCCTCTGGAAAAAGACATTGAGGATGTCGATGAGGCGGGTGAGGTTGTGGAAAACATGCTCCTTGAGGGCCGGGCTGTCCTCAAAGTAGAGCAGCTTGCCGCTCTCATGCAGGTAAGACAGGGCGCTCTGCAGCCGGTCTTCGGTCAGACCAGCCTGCAGGCCCAAGCGCGCCGAGTCCCACCAGCTCAGCCAAAGCCGCTGTGCCTGAGGTGGCTGGAAATGCAGTTCCTCCAGTACCTGCCAGGATCGAGGCAGCACTCTGTGTAAGTTGGGGAAGATTTCCCGGTGCTCAGCGACTGAGAGCAGTTTGTCCCGAAGGCGCTGCAACTGGCGGGGGTCCCTGCAACTGACCGGCAACACTGGGGAGAGGATCTGCAGCCGGTGATTGAGCAAGTATTGAAAATGGGCCTTGCGCCGCCGAAGGTTCTTGTCTGAAACACCATAATAGGCTGCATGGGGGCTGCTGGAACGCAGCTCGAAGTCCCGGGCCAGTGCCTCATCTACCACCTGAGCCAGTCGGCTCAGGCCCTCGGCGTCGTGCTTCTCCTGCAGGGCGATCTGGCGGTGAATGTCCAGACACTTCTCCTCCAGCTCCCGCTCCCCACACAGGTCTGCGTGAGTACCCACGATGCACACCACAGCGTGAGGCACCCGGGCCCCTACCCGATGCAAAAAGGAGCCCACAGTGGTGGGGAAACGGAGTGGCTCATAGGTGGCCAGGTTCACCACCAACACATACAGGGCCCCAGGAGAGAGGAAGAAGGGCTGGATCACCTCGTAACTTTCATCTCCAGCTAAGTCGTACACTATGAAGCGCAGCCCCCGGGAAGCATCCGCGGTCCAGCTAGTCACCTCGATGCCCTTGCTCATGGGAGGAGGGGAAGGTGGGTAGCTCTTCTCCTCATCCCCTCCTCCTGGGTCTCCGTCCACTCTCTCCTCAGTGAGGCAGTGACGGAGCAAGGTCTTCCCTGCAGCCTTATGGCCCATCAGAAGCAGCTTGAGGCGGGGTTGCACTGCAGGCTGGGAATGAGCCAGCTCCTTCTGGTAGGCGGCAATATAGGGGATCCCCTTCATACAGACCTCGTAGGGTGGCTGGATCAGGGGGTTGTCCTTGATCTTCCACAGGCTCACCCGGGAGAGCTGGCCAAAGTTGTCAGGCAGCACTGCAATCTGGTTCCCTTGCAGCACCAGCTCCTCCAGCCCGGTCAGCTCCACAATGGAGTCTGGCAGGTAGCGGATCCGGTTATTATCTAGCCACAGGGTGAGAAGCCGGCCCAGACCAGAGATAAAGGATGGCACTGAGGTGAGCTGGTTGCGACTAAGGTAGAGCTCCTCCAGGCCAGCCAGGGGCAGCAGCGCCTCGGGGAACTCCTCAAAGAGGTTGGAGGACAGGTTGAGCATTTTGAGCCGCTGCAGGCGGCTAAATTGGGCGGGCAGCGCCTGCAGGCCGTTGTTGTCTAGCATGAGGCTCTCCAGGCTGCCCAGCTCGCAGAAGCCACTGGGCAGGGTGCCCAGCTCAGCCCCACTCAGCCAGAGGATCTTCAGGGCACGCAGGGCACTAATATCCTCAGGTAGACCTCGCAGCCGGTTGCTGGACACGTCCAGCTCCTCCAGGGCCGCCAGCTGCAGCAGCTGTCGGGGAAAAGCAGTGAGCTGGTTGTGGTCCACATCCAGGGTGCGCAGGCGGTAGAGGCAGGAGAGGGAATCTGGCAGGTGCGCCAGCCGGTTAAAGCTGACGTCCAGCTCCTCCAGGTGGGAGAGGGTGCCCAGCTGGGCGGGTAGGGCTGGCAGTTGGTTGTGGCTGAGGTTGAGCTTGCGCAATTCCCGCAGGGCACCCACCACCTCTGCGCCCAGGGTGGTCAGCCGGTTGTGGCTCACGTCCAGCTCGGTGAGGTGGTGGCCCAGTTCACCCACCGCAGGGGGCAGCCGAGCGAAGCGATTCCTGCGCAGGATCAGGACTCGCAGGCTGCCCAGCGCCGACCCCAGCCCTTCTGGCACCTCCTCCAGGCCGTTGTTCCCCAGGTTCAGCACCTCAATGTCCCCGATGTTGGCCGGCAGCACTAGCTGGGGGGCGTCGGGGGAGCCGAGTTGGTCAGCTCCGGCCCCCGGGCAGCCACCGGCCGCGCTGAGGGTCAGCTGGCGCAGGTTGCTCCGCAGCTTCCTGGCGCGCAGGGCGGCGTCCCGCCACAGCCTCACCGTCTTCAGGTTCCCGCTGTCCTTCCCAGCCATGGCGGGGCCCCGGGCTGACACCCTCACGCGGGCGCGGGAGCCCACAGCTACATGTCACGCTGCGCCCTGGCGGGCGCCAGTCTCCCGGGCCCTCGGGCTCTCCTCGCTCCCTTGCCAGCACCCCTCGGCGACCGGCGGCTGTGGGTCCTAGCGCAGCCAGCGGCCGGGCGCCCGCAGTTGGGGGGCGGTGGCGACGCAAGCAGCTCCGGGGGGCGCCGAGCACGCGGCGCGGGGGAAGGCGGCGGCGGCCGGCTGGGAGTGCAGCTCGCATTCTCCTTCTTCCCGGGCCATGGGCGCGCCGGGCAGCAGGGCCGCCGCCCGCCGCGCCGCGGAGGATGCCTGCTGCTCCTCCTCCGACTCCGCCCGCCTCGCGCACGGCTCCTCGGTGCGGACTCCGGCCCCGCTAGCCCAGCAGCCGCGGCTCCGCGGCTGGCGGCGTGGTGGCCTCCGCGAGCTCGCGGAGGAGGGCGGCGCTCGGCTCCGCGGCGGGCATGTTGCGGGAGCAGGACCCGTGCGCAGCCCGGAGAGGGAGCGGCGGCGACTCCTTGTCTCCGCTTCCCGGCTCCGGCGGGAGCGCGAGCGCCGCGTCCCCGGCACTGGGAGGGCGCGATCGGGAAGCTGCAGCGCCGCCCGGCGGAGCGGCCCCCACGTGACCGGCGGAGACGCCGCGTGTTCCCGGCACCGCCCCGGGGGCGGGAGCGCAGAGCCAGCACCCGGTGCGGGGATGGGGGCGCCTCGCCAGGTGCCGGCCCGCGACTTGGACGCCCTCGGCTGGAGGTGCCCGGGGAGCTGGTCCTGCTGCTGTTGCAGGGTCCCGCGCTGACCTGGTGGGGTTCGCCCGAGTCTGGTTCTTTGTTACCCCAAGCCTCCAAGGATTTCTTTTTCTTCTTCCCGCCGACTTCCCCTACTCATTCTTTAACTCTCTTCATCCCACTCGCCCTGCATCCACACCGGGAAGGTGTTGGCAACATTCAAAACCCAGGAGCCTGGGTTTCGCTGTAGGAGCCTAGGACAGGAGTGTGGCTAAACAAAAGGAAAGCTGGCAGCCATTCATTCATTTGGTAAATATTTATTAAGGCCCTATGTTGTGGCACTTTTGCCGACAAAGACATTCTCAGCTTGCCTGGGGAAGGCTTTAAGCAGCTCCCGCCAGCCTCAAAGAGGTGAGGATGGGGGCAATGCGAGGTATCTTATCCGGTGTGTCCATTAATCCACATAACAGCTTGATGAAAGAAATGCCAGATCTCCAACTGTATGGCACTTGTTATGCTGCAGATTCAAGAAAATGGCAGCTGTGTCTGACAAAATTCACGGTCCAGTGCTCAGTGTTACGGTTTATTTTTCCTCTATGAAGAAGTTTCTTTGAGATCTTAACTACACAAATAATTCATCAGAATTTACCATAACCTCGAAACCTATTAAATCTCGGGCTATCACCACCACCACTGCCTCCACCATGAGTAATAATGAGGCAAGTAGTTTTGCCAAAGCACAAACTGAATTTCATGATTACATGTACCACTTAATGCACATCATGGCTCTCCCCCATATATAACACTGCTGTCAGTTGGAGAACCACATTGGGGTCAGTTATTTGGGTAGGAAGAGTTTGTCTCTTCAAGAAGAGCCATGAACATAGGCCCCAGTGATGGTCAGTAAGCCCCGTCTGGGTCAGTCCTAGAAGCTCCCACAGCACAGGTGAAAGGTGTGCACTTTAAGGGAGAGCTGATCTGGGTTCACCTGGAAGGGCTTCCTGTGGGATCATTTTGCTCAAGGGTTCCTCTGGTCCCCAGCCCCAAGAAGGCATCTAGGCTAAACCTCCACCCCTCCCCCACTGGCCTACCATAAGCATCTTCCCAACTAGCCAACCAGATAGAGGGAAGTTTACACATGGAGTTAATCCCCTCTTGCCTCACCTTCAAAGGGCTCTTGAATCAGAGGTCAAATCCTCCATCCTCATATGCAAATCTGAACTTCTGCCTGGGGAAGAAGGCTACATCCAAAAGGTATCTGCATCCTACCTACCTTGAATAGCTAAATTAAAGTCCTGAAGTGGTCTGGATTAGACCTAAATAATCTGTGCTAATAATTTTCTATCAGAAAAGTATACTTCCATTTTAAACGTCTTTAAAAGCTGTGTTCTTCCTTTGTCAGGAGATAATCTGTAATTGAGCGGGGAATACCCCTTTTGGGGCCTCTGGGTCATTACCAGAACACCACAGTCTAAATGAGTCTGCTTGACAGGAACATTTCTTTTGGAGTCCCCCAGATTGCTATGTGCTGCTGTTATGTGTGTTATGTAAAATCTTGTCCTAGAGTCTTCAAAGGTCATATACAAAACCTCAAAAGTTAGGTAAGGAAAATGGAATGATAAAATGACACTCCAGGAAAGGAAACTGGTCTTCCTTTTGCCACACCCACAGCTTGTGGTGTCATTTCTAATGGGTCAAGGGGTATGGTGAACCTGACCCCTGTCCTTCTGAAATATTCTTGGTAGGAAATTTCCAGAATTCCCGGTACAAATGCCCTCAGGCCTGTTTGGGGGAGGGGCTGCAGACTTCATAGCAATTCAGGAGTCGCTCATATTAGATCTCTAAGTGTCCAGAGAATGGGTGCAGTGCGACTGTCCCTACAGTCTCTGTGTAATGCTGGGTGCAGCCCAAGTTAGGATGGGGGGTGGGGTTGTCACATTTGTTAGTCTAATGTAGCACACTAAGGATTTAGGCATCTAGGGAAGGCATTTACTCTTGCTGCAGACCCTGATAATATCAGGAGGCCTTGCCCATGTTAGGGCTTTCCTTAAAGCTAAAAACCATCATCTCAGCTTGGAAAAGACAGACTATAGTTATTGCAAGTTTTCTTGCCTTGGATGTTTATCCAATATCATGAACCTTAACTATAAATTTTCCCAAATCTTTCATTTTTTCCTACTTTTCTTACTCTAAGACTCCTGCATTTCAGTTGCTGTCATGTGCTTGCACTTGGCTTCCTCCCAGAGTACAGACCCCGTGGTAGGGCACATGTGAAGAGGCTGGTCTTGAGCTAGAATCTTAAGATTGGCTAACTAGAGGAAGGATCCTGGCACAGGGCTAGGGCCTTCCATTTAAATGTCTCTTGGAAGCAGCCTGAAGGGCCCAGGGGCTGGAGTGCTCTGCCGTCACTCCTTACCAGGGTGAGCAACCAAGCTCCAAGTAAGCTTTCATCCCCAGATTGGTTTGCTGTCTTCAAAATGCTTGCCTTTTCTCCATCACAAAAGATTTTTTTCTTGACCTTGCTAACCCCCAGATACTATCTTGCTGCTTGACTTCCTTTCGCTGTCAAATATTTAACATTACTGGTCCAGCTATGCCTGTTTCCTCTCCACTGGTCCCCTCGTTGGGCCCAGTAGTCTGGCTTCCATCCACACTGAGCCATCAGCGTTGCACTCTAAATGGCCAACTCACTCTTTCTCCTTTCTTGACTTCCCATCAATGAAAATGTTAAGCAACTTCCTTTGGAAACTTTCTCTTTTCTTGGCTGGTAACGTATTTAGTTTCACTTTAAGATTTGGATTTTCAAAAAAAAAAAAAAAAACTAGTATTTTAAAGGCTAGTTATTTCCTCATAAGAATCAAGTTTGCCATTGGAATAAATGCTACCAAATGAACCATTTATGCTGCAAAGACACAACCATGGATGACATATGCATGGATACTTCCTTAGGAGAGCATTTAGTCATTGTGCTTTTTCTACTTATAGTTTTATGATTCAATTTATATAAAAGATACATAATTTGGATGCATAATGTTATGTAAGTGCCCTTTTCTACTGAATTGTAGTGTAATCAACCACCTAATCAAGGCTTGATTTTTAGCATGGCCAAATGTCCCAGCATGCACTAGACTGAAGGGTTCCCCAGCATAAGAGACATACTTCACTTTAAAGCCAGGACATTCCTAGGAAACTAGTACAACTTGTTAACTTAGCTGGTCTTTAAAAAGAACCCTTTATCTTGCTCTCTCTGTAGCTTCAGGAGTTCAAAAAGCACAACTATCCAGAAATTCAGCACTAACTGCTTGAACTACTTCAGACTTTCAAAAAACTTGATTTAATTTACTTAATGCGTACTAACTTATCAGAAAGGACATTTTTGAACTTGAGTTTTTAACTTTTGGGGCTAGAAACTACCTATCTAGTCTTGAACCTTCAGAGCAAATGAGACCCATAGCTGGATTATAACATTTCATCAGAAAATTTACTTAGTTCTCTCCCTGAAGGCTGGCGATGTCAAGACTATGCTATCTCTGTCATGAAGAGAGAGAAGGAGCTTCCCACATATCTCTTTTCTTGCTAGTTCAGATCCCACTTGTATTTTGCTTTATTCATGCAATAACAACAATGCTGCTTCCTGATGGCTGAAGGTAAGTAAGAGAAAGATCTAACCTCTGTGATTTTAATCAAGTCACATCTATCTTAGCTAGGAATATTTGTAGATAAAAGTGGGGAAAACAGGAAGAGAAAAAGAAAGGAATATCTTTATAAAAGATCTTAGGCTTGTTTCAAAGAAGATTAGAAATAAAACCTTAAGAACTGACATAGGACAGTTTAGCCAAAGGGAATCTTTGAGGTCATGTTATTTAAACTGTCTATTGGGTATGACTAAATGAAGTATTTAAGACACCTGTGATTACTGGTGTCACAGCTAACGTGTAGTAAAGGTTCTGTGCACAGACTGCTATTCATCCAGTATTGCACTTAGTCTTCAACTTACTCTCTTCCATCGGAGAAAAATGAAGGCAGGGCTATTGAGTGGCAGAACCCGGATTGAAAATAAGGCTCATGGGTCCCTCCCTCCCTGGTGGTGCAATGGTTCAAGCACAGCACCATGAAGCTTTCGCAGCCACTGCAGCACCAGCTCAATCCCCGGTCAGGGAGGTGGCCCACTTGGCATGGCAGACCTTTTCTGACCCGCCCACTGCTCCACTCAGCAGCATACTTCAGTACATCTGCCTGTTAAGCTCCCTACTCTGTCTCTGGTGAATCCTCTCACCCCTTGCACCTCTGGTCTGCACCCCAGTTCTGTATGCATAAATAATAAATAAATCTTAAAAGAAGAAGAAGAAAATAAGGCTCATGTTTTTGTCATCATGCTATTTCTCAGGGTATTAGGCAGGAGGGGGGGCCAAAGAGGAGTTAGTTTCAGTTCACAAGGAATTGACTGCAGGCTTTAAACTTCAGAAAGCAGTATCAGCTGGAGGGCTAGGTTAACACTCAGTCTTTGGCAGGAATGAACTTTGTTTTTACAACATGGAACAGTGTCATGTTGGGCAACCAAAAGCTTTAAACAAACAGTATCCCCAAACTGTAAGAACTGTTTCTAAATGTTACAGCAGGGCACAGCATTTGTATGCCATTTATAGAAATGTTAATTTGTTTTAAAGAGAAAGAAATTAACACTAGTACCCATAAAATCTATATTCAATTAGAGGGCGTCTTAGATTTTTATCAGTTGAGAAGACCATTAAAACTAAAAATATGGTGGCACAGTGGGTTAAAGCACAGCACTGAGAAGCTAAAGCCACTTCAGGGTGAGTTTGATCCCTGACGACCCCGGATGTGATCCACATGGCAGCAAACCTCTCCTGACCCGCCTGCTGCTCCCTTCAGCAGTGTACTTCGTTGATCTGCCTGTTCTGTCCCCACTCTGTCTCTGGTGAATCATATCACCGCCCCTGCACCTCTGGCCTGTGCCCCAGTTCTGTATGCACAAATAAATAAATCTTAAAAAAAAAAAAAAAAGATAGGCCCTCCCCCTCCCTGGTGGCACACGGGTTAAAGCATAGCACTATGAAACTAAAGCCACTTCAGCATGAGATCGATCCCGCCCCGGAGGTGATCCACATGGTGGCAGACTTCTCCTGATGGCTTGCTGTTCCCCGAAGCAGTGTACCTAGTTGATCTGCCTGTTCTGCTCCCCATTCTGTCTCTGATGAAGCCTCTCACCACCCCTGAGCCTCTGGCCTATACCCCAGTTCTATACGCATAAATAAATAAATCTTAAAAAAAAAAAAGATGGGAGACTTAAATTATTAAGCTGAGATTAGGTACAAAGACTCTGGCATCATTGGTTTAAGTAAAGAAATTCAACATTCCTTATGCCTCTTTCTCAAAATGTAATAGATGTTCTGTCTGATTTGAATGCAAGCCAGTTCATATCAGCATTGGCTAAGTGGTCACTTAACTACCAACAGGGAGCATAAAAAATGCATTCCAGACACCGCCCCCCCCACCCAGAGAGCAAAGGCAGAATTATAGAGATATGTCTGTTGTTTTTTTCTTTCTCTTGCTCTACAGAAAACACATTTATCTTGGAATGGGCAGCATTAAATTTAACTTTGGATCTCTTTGCGTTTCCAGGTCAAGTAGGAACACATATGCTCCCTGGTGAGGAAAATAAACTGCAATGTATTTTTAGCATCCGTTGGAAGTACTTTCAGTTAAAGATATTTTGCAGGATCCAGTCTATTTCTCTAGAGGCCAAAGCATTTGCTGCAGCGTCGCCTAGAATTCCAGAACTTACCCCGGGTTCCATGAGTGCCCTCCCATGCTACCCTCCTGCCACCGCAGTCCCAATCCTGATGTAAATATTCTCTTCTTGAGAAAAAAAGAAAGAATTATTTTGGTGAAAGAAAAATGAAAGACATCTGTGAGAACATTAGGAGGAATGATGCTAATGATCACACACGTAGCACTTTGAGATGAAGCATATCCACAGGGAGAAGATGAGAAGAATGGGGAGCAGAGATGTTCCCTCTCCCTTTTTTGCCCAATACTGAAGATAAGCATGGACCAGGGACCACTGTGGTACATCCTGGTGAATAAGTGTCCAGGGGTACCTTGGAAAGTGAAAGGCTGAGCAGGGCACCACTGCAGCAGATCTGGCCTCTCCTTGGTCTGATGAGCAAAGAATCCCAGATGCTGTCAGCTTCCAGCTCCCCATCCCCACCCTCAGTGTGCAGTGCAGAGCTGTGTGCAAAAGGAGTTGGAGTCACTGAAGCTGTGAGATTTGGTGACAATAAGACAAATGGTGTGAGACCTTGATTCTGTCTGAACAATTTTGAAAAACATATTTCCTACTTTAAAAACAAATTGCTGGGTCCTCCCTGGTGGCAACAGGTTAGGACACAGCACTGCAAGCCAGCTGCAGTTGCTTCAGTGCAAGTGGATCCCATGCCCCAGAGGTGATCCACAAGGTGTGGCAGACTTCTGACCTGCCTGCTGCTCCCCTTAACAGTGTACTTTGTCGATCTGCTTGTACTGCTCCCCTACCTGTCTCTGATGAACCCTCTCACTGCCCCTGCACCTCTGGCCTGTCCCTCAGTTCTGTATGCATAAGTAAATAAATCTTTCACAGAGATAGAATGGGGAGCAGAACAGGCAGATCAATGAGGTACACTGCAGAGGGGAGCAGTGGGCGGGTTGGGAGAAGTCTTCTGCACTATGTGGATCACCTCCGGGGCAGGAATTGAACTTGTGCTGAAGTGGCTTTAGCTCCTTAGTGCTATGCTTTAACCCGGTGCACCACCAGGGAGGGCCCAAAATAAATAAATCTTTAAAAAAAAATTTGCCTTCCCTATTAGCTTTGAAATAAGTGACAGGTACATGGCAACCTCCTTTTGAAACGGTGTATTACTAAAAATTTTTAAAAGATTTATTTATTATTCATGCATACAGAACTAGGGTACAAGCCAGAGGTGCAGGGGCAGTGAGAGGATACACCAGGGTCTGAGTGGGGAGCAGAACAAGCAGATCAATCAGGTACATGGCTGAGGGAAGCAGCAGGTGAGACAGGAGAGGTCTGCTGCGCCATGTGGGTCCCTTCCAGAGCCCGGGATTGAACTCACACTGAGGCAGCTGCAGCTAGCTTGCAGTGCTGAGCTTTGACCTGCTGCGCCACCAGGGAGGACCCCTATTACTACAATTTTTAAAAAGGCTATGGTGACATAGTTATACACCATGAAGCAGCATAATACGAAAAATATGAACTACTCCCAAAGAACTCTCATTTTAATTATTGCAAATATAAAGTCAGATATCTAAAAGACAGGGAAGTTAAAATTACATTTGTGATCTCCCTGGAACTTATTGTAACAAAAAAGAAAGAAAGAAAGAAAGAAAACATGAAAAGAAAAAAGAAGAAAAAGAAGAATTTCTGTCTAGTCTTCTATAAATAAGAATAAAGTCAGATCCCTACCTATGCCACTTCAGCCTATGAAATTGGGAGATGTCTTAAATTGATACCATGTAAACATAAAGGACCATGGTTTTCATTACATGAGCAATTGCACAACTGATCATAACTTCATTATTATTTAACATGTATTTTGGAAGGGCCTGTCCAGGGTGCTTAAGCCAAAAGTAACATGAGGAGACACCTATCTCCATTCTCATCATCTAGTTATAAAAATAAAGCATTTATTTACTGTTAAATAAGGCAATCTGCAAAAGTTGTTGTCCTCAGAAATTAGAAAGATACTGTTTCAAAATTCATAGTGCTGATTGCTAGAATGCTAGCTGTCTCCCCAGTTTCATTCCTCTGTTCCTGGACTACGATTGTTCTTTAGGTGTTACAGAACAATTTGAGGAAGCCCATCCCTTCCTCTGTAAGGCAACATTGTTCCATGATTTTGGTGTTCTAGAATATATTATATTAACATTTAATTTACAGTTTCAAAACTAGAGTATTAAGTTTGTACATTAGGATTTCAGGTGTGTTTTAGTTTAGTTTTTCTACTTTTTAAAAAAGATTTATTTATTTATGATACAGAACTCGGGTACAGGCCAGAGGTGCAAGGGTGGTGAGAGGCTTCACCAGAGACAGAGTGGGGAGCAGAACAGGCAGATCAACGAAGTACACTGCTGAGAGGAGCAGTGGGTGAGACAGGAGAGGTCTGCCGCACTATGTGGGTCACCTCCCTATCCAGGGATCAACTCATGCCATAGTGGCTGTGGAGAACACCATAGTGCTGTCCTTTACACCATTGCGTAACCAGGGAGGACCCAGTTTAGCTTCTTTTAATAACTTTTTTATCGTAAGTTTAATAAGAGATGCAAATGAAATTAAATATATCTCAAGGTTAACTGGAAAAATTATAGGTCCCTTAGAGTTGTATGGGGAGAAAAATAATTTTTACTTTAACTTTCTGAGACACCTGTAATAAAGACAGGTTAACAAAGGAAAAACAAACAAGAATATTAACATGATACTTCACATATAAGTGGGTCATACCTAGGGGAAAATGAAGATGAAAAGGGGAGCCAGATGTAGGCCACTCAGAGAAAAGGAAATGATTTTTAAGAAACATGAAGAATCCCTTGGAAGAAGTGATGGGTTCGGATAAAGTTTGCCTGGTTGAGGCATCCACTTCTGTTCTCCTGTCCATTGGTGTCCCTGGCTGATGACACTGTCAGGAGGAGTTTGGTTTGATGACAATTGAATTCCTCTTGGAGGATCTGTCTTTAGACAGATACAGGGAGCTCGGAGAAATTTCTCCTTGTGTGTGTTCATGTGCCTACAGCTCAGAATAGTCAATGCCAAAGTCACAATTAAGGTGGTGTATCCTAAACTCAGCTGTGGTTGGGGTGCCATACCGTGGTTCCATGCAGCTTTTGACACAGTTACAGACCCTACTGCTCATCATTATCATGTCAGAGGTGCTGACTCTGCAACACGACTAAATTTACTTGACTAAACACTCAAAGTCTTTCTTAAAGTTAAGTACAAGCACACCTCAGACACATCCCAAGTATAGTTCATCCCACTGCAATAAAACAAATTCACAATGGTGAGTCATAGCACATTTTTTTGGTTTCCTAGTTCATATAGAGGCTATGTGTACACTATACTTTAGTCTACTATGTGTGCAATAGCATCTTGTCTTAAAAAGCCAATGTAGGTCGCTATTTAAAACTGTTTTTTTGCTGAACCATGCTAACCATCCTCTGAGCTAATGGAAAAATCAGTACTTACACATTTGCTTGAAACAGGGTTGCTGCATTTAATTTATAAAAAGCACATCTGCAAAATGAAACAAGGTGTGTTTGTATTCTCTTTCTTGAAGGTGATATTTTAAAAATAGATAATTGCAATAGATTTTAAAATCTCTAGTATATAACATTAAACCCATGATAAAAGATTATAGGAGGTGAGTCTTTAAAGTACAGTTAGTTGTTGAGGACCCTCCCTGGTGGCACAACAGGTAAAAGCACAGCACTAGGAAGCTAGCCACAGCCCCTTCAGCATGAGTTTGATATGTGGTCAGGGAGCTGACCCACATGGCACAGAAGACCTCTCCTGACCCGCCTATTGCTCTGCTCTGCTCAGCAGTATACTTCATCAGTTTGCCTGTTCTGCTCCCCTCTCTGTCTATGATGAATCCTCTCACCACCCCTGCACCTCTGGCCAGCACCCCAGTTCTATACGCATAAATAAATCTTTAAAAAAGTAATAAAATACAGTTGTTAGGATACATGACTTTTTGCTATTTGTGTAACTGCACAGTGAATTGTTAAACTGTCTCCTGTCTACCCCAGCAATGGACTTCAGCAGCCATTTGTCCAATGTGTCCCCTTACCCTTTACCCTCAGTTAATTAGACCTGTTAATTAGACCTGAGATGGACACTTAATCAAATCTGGGCTAAAGTTCCTATTCTAGGCATTTGTGATTGTAGGGGAGGAAAATGAATTCCTCTAATCTTTGAGTCTTGGTTGAAAGCCTCAAAGATTAATAAGAGAAAAGCAAACTGAAGTTTCTTAGCATAGACCTCATGTATGCATGGGAGGTAGCAAGAGGAAAACGAGTAACTCAATGCAGCAGCTTCAAACCCTGGTTTACCCAGCATTCTCCCTGAAGACACAGACAGGTGTGAAGGAGACCAGGCAGGGCGGTGGGAGGGGTGACTGTACACATTTAAATCAGTGACTCTGTGTGGATTAGGGCCTAAAGCTGTCTCCAGGGATTAACTTTTATCTTTCCTGGTAGAATGGAAGGACAGATACCTTTATCAATTTATGATCTACTTTTAGGTCAATAAGGGGAGGGAAAAGAGCTTTTCTTGTATCTGCTTCTTCTCGTTAATTCTCAGTTCAAAATAACCCAAAATGGATGGGGGGGGCGGAGTATGGAGGTGAGGGAGACTTCTATTTCTCTTAAGGACTAAGAATAGGTAAGTCAATCTTTCTTCTGGTCCAGGTTTTAAACTGCAAGCCACAAACAGCCATCTAAGGGCTAGATGAGAGATTTGAGGATATAAGAAAGTCACTTTGCCAAGAAAGAAAAAGCAGATATGAGAACAAGAACATGTTTCTGAATTCCATCAGTATTTTAGTTTCTTGCCCAGTATTCCTAAGCCTTAGCTATGTTTCCTGCCCTAAAGACTTATGATAAATTCCCTACCTTTGCTGGAGTATCCTTGAATTGTGCAAAGAATCTTACCATAGAAATTTTTGCCTGGAAGTTTTCAAGTTATGGACCATCTAAAAAATGGTTATGTGACAGCAGATGGGGTGAGAAGTGGTAGTCCTGGAAACAGGAGAGCATGTTCAAGTGGATTCAGTTCTTATAGCTTTTCAAGGAAGTACAACAAGAACAAAAAAGAAGAGAGAGAGAGAGAGAGAGCAGCTCCTGGACAAGATTACCTAACCAGATACAGACAGAAAAGCAAAGTAAAAATTCAGCTATGTACCCAAGCCCTTCTGATTGCAGCCAGATGTGTAAGACTGCTCAAAGTCAGGTTAAAAAGAATCTAAAATATATGATTCAATACAACCAGATTCTACATTGTAGCCATTTTTAAAGCTAAAATTGGTATGCTCCATGAAAAAATGTACAACCTTAGCAATTAGAATGGGAATGCCTGGGGATGACCAGAAGTACTGAAATCTTCAACTCTATCTCCCAAACCCACCATTTACCCCATGTGATAAATTCAGTAAGGCCTGTCTTCACTGAAAATCAGTTCAACCAAATCAACTTGGGATGGCATTGCATAATATATGAGAGGGGGAAAGTGCCATCATAAACATAGGGCTTATATTCAAGATTTATAAGGAATTTCTGTGATTCCTTAAATTCAACCAGTCTCTTTGGCTGGCTGAAATCTTTTTTAGGATTCATGGTCCCCTTTTCTACTACTGACTTTGACCCCTTTATGCATTTGCCTACTTCTCCAACAACCAGTTCAGCAGAACAAGGAGGAAGGCCTAGAGAAATCTGTGTCAAAAAAATGATAAATACCATTCTAGGAAAACACCCAGTTTATATTAGAAGAAATACAACTAGATAATAAATGTATAAGAAATATTAACCTCAAGCATAATCAAAGTGATGCATACTAAAATAGGATATCATATTTAATCTATCAAATAGGCTTAGATTTTAAAAAGTATATATTACCAATAGGAGAATAGAGAAAAGGGTACTTTCAGATACTCCAGCTAAGAGTATATTGGTACAATTTCATGTAAGGCATTTTATAAAATGCAGCAAAAATCTTAAGAAAATATTTTATTCCTGGGAATTATTTTAAAACACAGAGATGTAACCAAAGGTCAGGTAAGGATAGTCAGTGGGGGAAATTGAAAACATCCTGGATTTTCAACAGTAGATTAATGGATAAGTAGATATTGGTATGCATATATAATGGAACTCTATGTAACCCAGAAATTTCAATAGCTTCAATAAATATGTTGTAATAGGCCCTCTCTAGTGATGCAATGGGTTAGGACACAGCACTGCAAAGCTGGCCTCAGCCACTTTAGTGAGAGTTCAATTCCCAGCCCCAGAGGTGACCCAAATGATGCAGCAGACCTCTCCTGACTCGCCTGCTGCTCCCCTCAGCAGAGTACTTCATCAATCTGCCTGTTCTGCTCCCTTTGTCTCTGGTGAATCCTCTCATCGCTCCTGCACCTCTGGCCAGTACCCCAGTTCTATATGCCTAAATAAACAAATCTTTAAAAAAAATATGTTGTAATATCTGGTGAAAGTTATATGAAGAATAGTTCTTAATATAAAGCACGACTTTACTTTATTGCAAATAGACACATACATACATAGGTATAGCTATAGATAATATGTGTGTATAAATGCATACTCATTGCAAAAAGTCCAAAAATATATGCATCAAATTTTCACTGGTTGTTATCCCTTCTTGCTGAATTATGGCAATTTTATTTTGGAAATTTTCTATGATAGGGATTATCTTTGTCATTAATATTTCAAAAGAAAATCATGCCCAAAAAGTACAAGATATTTTATTCAGACAATCACAAAAAGCACTTATTATATCTAATAACTGTACTTGTTATATTTAATAAGTTACATTTCTTTATTTCAATTTGTCATTTGTTTGAGAGAAAATACGTTCACAAGGAAATCCCCCATTTCCTGGAATATCAATCTAAACTTCCTTCTTGGCTTCAACATAAATCTTCCCCAACATGCACACTTTCTCCAAGTTAATTGCATGAGACTCATAAATTTGGAGATTTTCAAATGTGGTTCAATGTCAGGAGTATGGTTGCCTAGTATTACAAAACATTACTGGAACTCTCAATTCTAACTGCAAAAAACAGTTGAAGTAAATGAAATTCTGAAAAACGATGCTTCTTTTAACTTGATTCCTACTGAAGAGAGTTTTCTGCCCCACCCCTCTTTTTTTTTTTTTTCCATACAGAACTGGGGTACAGGCCAGAGATGTGGAGGGTGAGAGGCTTCACCAGAGACAGAGCAGGGAGCAGAACAGGCAGATAGACGAAGCACACTGCTGAGGGGAGCAGAGGACGGGTCAGGAGAGGTCTGCCGCGCCATGACACAGATTCTTCTAGCTCTGTGTTCAGCTCTTGTTCTGCTGAGCTGGTTGTTGGACAAGTAGGCAAATGCATAAAGGAGTCAAAGTCAGCAGTAGATAAGGGGACCATAAGTCCTAAAAAAGGTTTCAGCCAGAGAGAGACTGATGAATGAGGCACACCGTGGTCTAGTTTGCCGCTACTGGTATTTGAAAGAAGCACCGTGCTTCCTGTCTGGCCAGTGGTAATGAAAGTTTGCAGCCAGAACACCTCACATGTGCAAATTTGAGGCACTGTCCCAGGCTAGGTAGGGAGACTTATTTGGGCCAATGTCTCCTCTCACACTGACCATCTTAATTAGATGAACTCTTGTTTATGAGTCCCATAGCCAAGCGATAGTAAAAATCATGCCCTCCCTCCCTCTGTTGCTGTGTGTGAGTCACTGGCCTCATGACTCTACTACATGAACATGAGAGGAAGGCGTTACATCAGATGCTTAATTTGGAGTCTGACAGTGGGCATCTGAAGGCCCACAAACATGTGAAATTAAAGCAAAATCATATGAATTGTTCTGGAGAGAAGAGCCATAGCATTCATGAGACTCTCAATTTATGAATTAAGAGATTATGAGCCATTGAATTATACAGTCTTTACATTACATTTGTTAATAGTGTCAGATTCTTCATTTTGGCACATATTGGGTAGTACTTTGACATGCATGGGTTTACTCAGACTTCAGGCTGGTGAAGTCAGACTCCAACATGAAGACAATACTGTCATTTCCTGTCTTCTTTATCAAGAGTTTTGCTATGGGAGTCTGTGTGTGTGCACGCACAAGCACCACAAAGTCCAGAAAGTGTGTCATTATTAAAACTATTGTTAAAATAGTGAACAGCAGGATCCTGGCCATGGATGCTGGAATCTAGAAGAGAGTGTAATGATTCACATGTCAAATCAACTATCCTTGAAAATGAGGGCATTGGAGAATCAGACCCACATTCAGCCATCATAGCCGTCATTAAGGAAATCAATAAGGTATTTGACATCTATTATATTTCATCACAATGGGCATTTTACAATTATGTGAAACTAGATACCATGTGCAAATTTACTTGATCTAACTTTAAAAAATTAATATGTGTTAATTTACATAGTGTTCCTACTATGTGGTTCTGATGCTAAATTTAATAGAATGTTTTTTAAAAAAATTTATTTATTTATTCATACAGAACTGGGGTACAGGCCAGAGGTGTAGGGACAGTGAGAGGCTTCACCAGAGACTAAGTGGGGAGTAGAACAGATTGACAAAGTACACTGCTGAGGGGAGCAGCGAGCGGGTCAGGAGAGGTCTGCCACACCATGTGGTCACCTCCGGGGCAGGCGGGAATCGAACTCATGCGGAAGTGGTTTCAGCTTCTTAGTGCAGTGCTTTAACCCGCTGCGCCACCAGGGAGGGCCCCTACTAGAATGTTTTTAAAGAAGTTGGGAAAGTCATAAAAAGGTAATTCCAAGGCCCCAACCTCATGCATATGTAAGTAACTATAATGAAGTAAAGAACCTCAGATTTTCATTCTCGGATTGCATCAATAGTGCAACATATGTATTCACATCAGCTTTTCTGACATTTGCATATTCTTTCCAGAGGCCACATTAGAAATGACTTAGCGATGATACAGGCACACAGCATGTTGCTGCTCTATGAGCTGACTTCAGATGTGTTGGGTAATTCTGTCTGGGAATGAACACTGGTAGTGTGTTTGCCAGGGGCACTGAATGAACGTGCCAGAACACAGTTCTCTTTCTTGGCCAGACAAGCTGGGCACTCAGACCTAAGCTGGCTGTTTCTCGACAAGGAAGTCTCACGGCGTGACAGATATATCCACTAAACAAGAATAGCCTGGTTCCTCAACTGGGGAGAGCAGTTTGTTTTTATTTTTAAGGTAGTTAACTTTGGATTGTTAGGACTTCTGTATAGGTCTTCCATAGTATTTAAATTATTTCTTTTGATTATTAAGATTTTCTTGGGGTTTTGAAAACTATCATTGCCATCTATCTTATATACAGATTTGCCTCTAAAGTTCAATGAATTTATAAATAAAGATCAAACTACAGTTAAAAAGAATTAAGAAACTGGATGAACAAAATGTGGTGTATACACACAATGAAGTATTATTCAGTCTTAAAAGGAAATTCTTATACATGCTACCACATGGATGAATCTTATGGTAAGTATAGTGAGTAAGTCAGTGACAAAATTACAAATGTTGCTTGATTCCACTTATGACATACCTGGAATAGCGAGACACATCAAGACAGGAAATAGAATGGTGGTAGAATTCCTTCTGGGGGAGGATGAGGAAGGAATTGGGAGTCAACTGAAGTTTCATTTGGGGAAGATGAAAAAGTTCTAGAGGTAGATGGTGGTATTGGTTGTAAAGCAATATACTAATGCCACTGAAATGTATACCTAAAATGATTTAAATGATCAATTTCATATATATATAATTTCACAATAGTTTTTTACAATCCATTATGAGAGAATAAAGGAGATTTGAACATTGGATATGTAAAGATTATAAAGGAAGTATTGCTTAATTGTTTTTTAAGACTGTTTTAGAAGTACTTAATGAAATATTTACAGATAAAAATCATAAGAAAACTGTGATTTGAGTAGAGGTGAAAGTGTTTTGATCATTAGTTGATTAAATATAAAAACAGAAAGACACAAAAAGAGCAAACTTAAAAGCATATATTACTGTTAACCTTGTATAAAAGAAATTTAAAAAATACAGACTATTTAACCAATTATCTTTTCATTTTTATCTATAGTTTTTGCTTTGCCTAAAATATTAATTTTTTTGAAAACTTTTCTTATTTTTATTATAACCATCTTATCTTTAAAAAGATTTATTTATTATGTATACAAAACTCGAATATAGGCCAGAGGAGCAGGGGTGGTGAGAGGCTTCACCAGAGTCAGAGAGGGGAGCAGAACAGGCAGATGGACAAAGTACACTGCTGAGGGGAGCAGCGGGTGGGTCAGGAGAGATCTGCTGGGCCATGTGTGTCACCTCCCTGGCCGACAATCAAACTCATGCTGAAGCAGCCGCAGCTAGCTTCATAGGGCTGCACTTTAATCCATTGTGCCACCAGCGAGGGCCCTATTGTAAACACCATACTATGTTTTTCTTTGTTAATACTATCTTTTATAAGATATAAACTTTGAGAAAGCATTCACTATTTTCTTTTGAATGACCTTTCAGTCTAAAGGAATACATTTAATGACTTGTTTGAGATTATAGAGAAAATAGAAATTGTTCCTTTGGAGACTCATTCCAGTGTTAATCGTTTTTCAGATGTCACTTTTATTTATACAACTTTGTGACATTAAAAATCATGATATATCACCATAGACTGCATGAACATGGATATAAACTTAATACTAATTTAATTTAGTTTCATTCAAACTGAGAGTGTACATATTCTCTGATCTGTATACTTCTTAGGAACAAAATTTGTATTTCTTAATCTCAAAAATAATAGTTACAAATAAGTATTTGAAAAAGAAAAAGTTCAAGACTTTATTTTATTTCCCATGCTAATCTGAAAATTATTATATATACTTGAAAAAAATCTAGGTATATTAGTGTAAGAGGATTCTTTCTTTTGTGTACACAGATGGCTAGATTCCTTTTAGAGTTGGATTCCTGAGTACTTCATTATAGGCCAACATCAGCAGAAATACGTGGTCTGTAAGTAACTTACCACTTACTTGTATTAATAAGTGCCCCTCATTTAGTTTTAAAATGGATTACATCACCTCCTACTATACTGTAAATATGGGGAAAACTCTTTATGCAGTATCTGTAGAGAATATCCTCAAAGTCAAATTATTAGAAATGTGATTAGAAATATGATCTTATTAGAAATACCAAAATTCAGTATGCCAGGAAGATAATGAAAAGGATGTCAAGAAGACAATTAGGCTAAAGTATATTAAATATTGGTTAAAATGTAACAAGCCACAAAATGCAAATTATTACTATTATTAATAATAAAAAATTCAACATGCTACAGAACCAAATGACATAAACTGCTCCCCCCCAAATTCTCAATATTAAACCACATTTACTTTTAAAATATCCACTTTTATTTTGGAGATGTTGTGCCTTCATCGTCAATCACTCTCACCTGGAGGAAAATGAAAACTATTTCTCTCATGAAAAATTTTCACATTCTGATGCTTACAGCTTACAGTGAAACAGAATGTTACTGTAACACACTGGTTAATACATTTCACAATTCAGATTCTTCCATAACAAAACCATGATGAAGACTCACCACCTTAAGATTTCCATTTGTTTTCTATCAGGTAGCCCTACTTGATACTAGAGTGCTTGCTTAGTTTTGAATGCTAACAGAGGCAACATGGAAAAATAGATACAATGAGGAAAGAATCACTGAAAAAGAAGTGCTTCTCAGTAGTCAACAAGAAGCTCATGTGCTCAGCTCTCCAAAGCTCCGACAAGAAATCCTGCCTCATGAAAGACTCATCCTTGGCAACTAGTTGGGTATCTCCAGAAGCCTCCAGAAGAGGAACTCCTCTGGGTCGCTCCCTCCCTTCACTGGCACTGCCTTGGGTTTCTTATCACATGATGACTTAAACTGTTTTTAAAAGTTCTTTTTTCTTTCTTTGCTCTGGGCTGTTGGGTTTGCTTTTGGTGTGTAGGTTCTCTGAAGCAAGAGAAGCTGGTGTCATTCAGCATTCCTATTGAAACACTCCCTTAATTCCTCCTGTTTAGTCTGTCTCCTAGGGTGTTGCCCATAAAAACAGTTTGACTTTTGGTATCACAAACAGAGCAGGGTGGTGTGACTAATCAGTCAGCTCACAGCATCTTTGTTATCTTTTGTGAAGTGAGTCACTTTCAACTTTAGTTTTGTGTTCATTTGTCACTCCCTGCTCTTGATATTCAAGTATACATTTACTCCAGACAGATTTTTTTTTTTTAAAGAAGATTGCTTGTTCTGTTTTTGAAAACATATTCTGTACTCCCTCTCAGGGTTGGAACTATCTCCACAGGAACTAGAGGAAACTGCCATAAAGCTAGTACTCTATACAAAATTCTCAGGGCTGGGAAGTCACTTGTTTGGGGATTTGTACCAATAATACAAATAGTCCTACAGCTCAGGAAAATCCACAGTTCTTGAATGTTTACAGTGTGTCAAGTGTTTTTCATAGATCATTATTTTTTTAAAAAAATGGTTTATTTTAAAGCAGTTTTAAATTTACAGATAATTATGAGAGTTCCTATATACCCCTACTCTCAGTTGCTCCTATTACTGCATCTTTGTGTAATTTGATACAGTTACTATACTGGCATAAGAATGTGTCAGCATTGATACATTACTATTAACTAACATCCATACTTTATTGAAATATACTTATTTTTTATCTAACATTTTTCCATTTCTAGATCCCATCCCAGATACAATATATCTCTGGGGCTCCCCCTGAATAACAGATCTCAGGCTTTATTTTTAACAAACTTGACACTTTTGAGGAGTACTGGTCATGTGTTTTGTAGAATGTTCCTTAATTAGGATTTGTCTAATCTTTTTTTTTTCATTAGACTTAGGTGTTCTTAAGTGAAGATCACCAGAAAAATGCCATTCTCATCATGTCATGTCAAGGCTATATACAAAGGCATATGCAATGTAACATCATTGTTGGTGTTAACCTTGATCATTTGACCAAGGTAATAATTTGTCAAAGTTTTCTACTGCAACTTTAAAGTAACTTTACCTTTTGCCCCTTTCCACTCTGTACTTGATAATAGAATCCATCTCCATCAAAGAGGGAGGAGCAGCACAGTGCATTGAACAGATATCGTTCCCCCACCCTGCTCCCACTTACAATACACACAGTTGCCTTGGAACACAAGTCCCAGGATGCTATAATCAGACTGTAAACAGGGGAGCTACAAATAACTAAAGCTGGTGCTGAGTGGCTAGGTGAAGTTTCTAACAGGGTAGACAAGTGGGTTCTGTCTGTCTTGCTTCTGTGATGCTGATATACACTGGTATTGTTGGAAGGTGACTTGGAAGAGACATGTAGAAAAAGACATAGAGAGACTTGAAAGAGACATGCGAGTGAGGGACATGTGGGGAAGCTGCTAACCTGATTCTTGACAAGACAATAGCAGCCGCTATCTTGACATCATGGTGAATTATTTGGTGCATTCTGAATTCTGAATCTCTCCTTTTATCCCAGTTTTCTAATACCCATCTTACTCTTTTCTTGTGGCTCCCTGGCAGAAGCTACCTTAGATCTGTGGCAAGCTTTTGGCCCTCAGCAACCTGACTTTGGGCTACACCTGTTTGGTTGGGCATTTGCCTATGAGGGTGCCAGTAACTGGTTGTGGGGGTGGGGGAAATCCTCTTTCTCTTGATGTACACTAATTCTATTAAAGATCTTTCATATTAAGAGTCTGCTTTCTTTGCCTTTGTGTGCAAGATCTCTTTAGAGAGTACACCCTTTGGAGTCCTGAGTATCCCCTCAGACATGCACTAACATACTCTTTAGAAGAAAGTCACTGTGAGTAGCTCACGCTTACAGTATAGGGAGTTATGATCCATCTTCTTGAAGGCAGACTAAATAAGTGATTTGAATTTCCTATTATTGAGTCATTTATTTTTATCAGTATGGCCTCAAGATTTTTTTGTAATTCGGATTACAATCTGGTACTACTTTATTTCCTTGCATAAATTTTTCTAGATTTGGACAATTTTCTTTTTGTTTTGTTTTGTTTTGTTTTTAACACATTAAAAGGGCAAGTGTATAGGGAAAGGAAAAAAAGAGAAGCCCCTACATAGTCACAGTTCCCATGCAGGCATGGGAAGTTCTTTCACTTGACTCTTTGTCGCTTTGATATACTCCTTCATTATGAGATTTTTTTAGTTTTTCCTTTCTGTTTTTTTGAATATATTTATTTATTTATTCATAAAAGAACTGGGGGACAGTCAGAGGTGCAGGGGGTGATAGGATTTACCATAGACAGAGTGGGGAATGGAACAGGCAGATGCACTGAAATACACTGCTGGAGGGAGCAGAGCACGAGACAGGAGATGTCTGCTGTGCCATGTGGGTCACTTCCCTGGCCGGGGATCCTACTCATGGTGCAGTGCAGATAGCTTCATAGTGCATATAACTTCATAGTGCTGTGCTTTTAACCCATTGTGTTCCCAGGGAGGGCCCATACTAAGTATTTCTTTAAGTAACATAAAAATGATATATTTTATTTTTTTAAATGATGTGTGACATACATAGCCCATAGAATTTTATAGCACAATGATCTTAATGTATACAAATTTATAAACCATGTAGGAGCTAGAAGGATCTCAGATGGAATGAAGAAATCAACAAAACAATCTATCTGTATTAGAAATATATAAGATAATGTTACTGCAGAGGTTAGGGGAAAGTTTTAACCTAATTAACTGAGTTCTAGTTAGGTGAACTCCTGGTAAGTGCCCTTACAAGGGAGGAGGTGGCTTCTCCTCACTTTTCTTCTTGGATCATGAGGTGGAAGACAGGGTCAAGGACAATGGGAAAAAGAAAATAAGCGCCTGTCTTCTCATGATTGTGAACCATGTGTATTAACATGGAATGAAAAAGAAAATTCAGCCTTGTTTAATGTACTCTTATTTTGAATTTCCTGCCACAGATGCATCTAATCCCAAATATAAAAGATTTTATTACATCTCCTCCTGTCTTTTACCCCCTTCAGCAACTCCTGAACACCTCAGAAAACTGAGATTATGTAACTTTTCATGATCTAAATCTCCTTGTAAGATATTTGAATACCCTATTATTTTTGCATTAAATATCTTTAAGGATCTAATTCTAGCTAATGAAAATGGTAGACAAACTGAACTCTTGCTCATAAAAAGATTATGCATAGAATAACAATTGATCCATAGCATAATTTGTATTAACTCATCATCTTCATAAGATAATTTTAAAAGGTGCCAGGCAACAGTATAAATTTTGCTTTTGTTTTCTTTATATTAAAATCGTACACTTACTAGATTTTTGGAGAAATTCCAAAAAGTATAACCTTTAAAAATGTATAACAACATAAAATAAAAACAACAAATGTTGCTTTAGGAGGTAGTAAGTGTTGGCTCCATAACAATGAAAATATCAAGAAAATAATCTTCATGAATGGCATGCTCTTTTTCGGTTAGGTATTTCCATAATTGGCGGTTATAGTCTAAGATTTCTTTCTCTACTTCTTCCCATTCTGCCCCTCCCTCCTGGACCTTTAATGTTATACTGTATTTAGGAATTACAAGTCTGTTTATAGGATGATGGAGCAGAAAAGGAAGATGGCAGTTCATAGTTGCTAGGTGTCCATTTCAAAGTGGTTACCTAGCAACGGTCTCAGCCTAGCTATAAGGAATAGTGCCAGAAGTGTACAAAGCCTGCTTGAACTACATACTTGCTCCAAAAAAATTCTCATCTTTTTTCAAAATAAGAACCACCTTTTGAGGTTAAGAGGGATGATATGCAAATGACCATCTATTTTATCTGTTTTATCTCACCCTCTGACAGAATAGATATGCTTTCTGTGTTTCTAGAAAGCTGCATTAGGTTATTTTTAAAATGCTGATATTTGAAGTTATAAAAAAGCATGTCTCCAAATTCTTAGATGCTAAGGTTAACAACTATGTAAATCTATAAATGGATTCTTTGTAAGAAAATTAAGTTTACTTATACCAACAGGATGTTTAAAGAGTTTAAATTAGTCTTAGATAAAAATAAAATAATTCTTACTGAAGTTTAGTAGCATTCTAAAAGCACTTTAACTCCACCTCCCAAGTTTTCATCTGTTTATGTTCAGTTCCAGGAAACTAAAACAAATATCTATAAAAGGAAAAATACAGGATGCATTACAGTGGTTGTGGTATTTGATATTTATATCCTGTCATTAAGCTGCACCTTTATTTCCTTTGTGTTAAGACTCCCTTCTTGTTTACACCTATTTTCTTTGTATATTTCAACTGTAAAAAAAATCTTTTATCTCTATGATTTCACTGTATTTGCATTGAGATAAAAAAAAGAAAGCCTCTTAATAATGTTTAAATATATATCACATATGCTATATGTGTAAAAATGAGAATTCTACCTGCCTTCTTAGTGCAGAAGGCAGCGTGTCAGTCTCATAAAAATGAGACTTCTGGTAAAATCCTAATTCATTATTTAAAAAGAAAATCCTAAGTCACAGAAACTCGGATAGACATTTGCAAACCAAGGTTTATACCAGCATTATTACCAATAACCAAGAGGCTGTATTTTTTTTTTTTTTAGAAATTTGAAATTATATTTTTACTATTGCTTCTCCTAAACAAAGACTACCTAAACATACATGGCTTTTATAATTGATCCTATTCCACAGTGTAATTACAATACTAGATTTGCTTAATTTTGCATCTGGGTAACAAACTGACACTGCTAACAGCTGTAGAGACTGTCCTTTTTAATTACAGTGCTGAAGGTTAATCACAATGGACCCCACATGAAGACAAAATTAGACTTTTAGGCTAATTTGAGTCCCAAACATACATAATTTTAATAAAGAAGACTATTTCACTTAAAAGTCATTTTTTAAAAGATTTATTTATTTCTGAATACAAGAACAGGGCATAGGTCAGAGGTGCAGGGGCAGTGAGAGGATTCACCAGAAACAGAGTGGGGAGCAGAACAGGAAGATTAATAAAGTACACTGCTGAGGGGAGTAGCTGGTGGGTCAGGAGAAAGGTAGGTCACTTCCATGGCTGGGGATCAAACTCATGCTGCAGTGGCTGCTGACAGCCCTACTAGGATTTGGGCACAAGTTGTTTGTTTGGGAGGTGTTCTCAAGAAACAGTGGTAGAGTGCAAAAATGAACAGTGATGTAAAAGATATAAATAATAATAATAAAAGAAACAGTGGTGCTTTTACACGCTATGCCACCAGCAAGGGTCCCTGAAGTCATTATCTTTTGATATGATTTTTTCCCCATGTTTTTCCCTTATAAAAGCAAATGAATCGATTGTAGAAAAGTCAAGGACCAATTGCCGTATGAATTTCTATCAAACATGCACCATGGCTGCTAGCATGTCTGCCTCTAATGCTGCTGTGCTGACTATGTCCCATTTGTTGAAGCCCACTTCCTCTAGATGCATTCCTGCAAACTTCTGTGTTCTTGGAGGCTGACGCATCCCTCCAAGAAGGAAA
Organism: Condylura cristata; assembly: GCF_000260355.1. NCBI lineage: Eukaryota > Metazoa > Chordata > Mammalia > Eulipotyphla > Talpidae > Condylura > Condylura cristata. The sequence continues at coordinate 16,842,942 of NW_004567115.1, forward strand.
CTCCTGGGTTCCTTGCCTTCCGGTTGGTTTTAGCCAATGGAAGGACTCGCAGCCCTAAATCTCTGGCATCCCAAAGAAGTAGCTACTACCCAGCAGAAAAGTTGCATCTTTTGGGGGGTTCATCCAAAAGCAGATTTTGAAACTAGGATTTGGATGCAAGTTGTTTGTTTGGGAGGTGTTCTCAAGAAACAGCGGTAGAGAGCAAAAATGAACAATGATATGAAAGATATAAATAATAATAAAAAAAGAAACAGTGGTAGAGAAATGCAGAAGTGAGATAGGTAAGAAGAAAAAAAGGGGGGGCATGTAATCAAGTAAGTTATCACTATGGGAAACTGAAGTTTACCCTTTTAAGGAAAATCTTGGAAACAGAGAAGAAACACAGCCGAGAGCTGTCTCACTTTGGAAGATGGGGAGTTGGGATATTTGTCACCTAATCATCTGAGAACAGAATACATGAAAAAGTTAAGACTGAGGGGCTTTAGATGGGGCACTACATATCTACTTATAAGGGTGAGAAAATTAAAAAAAAGTGAGAAAATATCAGAAACTGTCAAAAGAGTTAAAAAGATGAAACTGGCATGTCAGGGGCTCATCAGAGAAAACAGTGGAGGATATTGTGTGTGAACAACTCTTTCAGACAGTTTGACTCAGAAAGAGAGGAGAGAAAAGGCTATCGCCAGAAGTCTACAATGTTTTTTTCAAACTGGGATCTTGGAAAGTAACCTTGGTTCAAAAGACTTGAGAATTTAAACACAGAGAGTGAATATTCCCAGGATGCCCACTTATAACTGAAAATTATTTGGGGATTTTAGTTTCTCTGGTTATATTTATTTGTTTACAATTTGTTTACAATTGCAGCAGGTAGTAATCCTATAAAGATGACATTTAGGGCATGGGTTAAAGCACAGCACTAAGAAGCTTAAGTCACTTCCTCATAAGTTCGATCCCCGCCTGCCTGGGAAATGACCACATGGCGTGGCAGACCTCTCTTGGCCCGCCCGCTGCTCCCCTCAGCAGTGTACTTCATCGGTCTGCCTGTTCTGCTCCCCACTCTGTTCCTGGTGAATCTACTCACCCTCTGCATCTCTGGCCTGTACCCCTGTATGAATAAAATAAATCTTAAAAAAAAAAGATGACTTTTAAACAGAAATTGCTCATGCTGATTCTCAGAAGAATGTGTGCATGAAAGTGTTTCTGTAGTGACAAGGAGAATCACAATCCTGTCTTATGTTCTACTTATTCAAGCTTTAAAGATGCTTGAATTAGAATGAATATTTGGGTCCTCTCTAGTGGCACAACAGGTTAAAGCGCAGCAGTCTAAAGCAATCCGAAGCCAGTGCAACATGACTTTGATCCACAGCTGGGGAGGTGACCCACATGGCACAGCAGATCTCTCCTGTCTTGACTGCTGCTCCCCTCAGCAGTGTATTTCAGTCAATCCAATTCTTCTGCTCCCCACACTGTCTCTGCTGTGTCCTCTCACCCACCTGTGTCCCAGCACCTCTAGCCTACACCCCAGTTCTTATGTGCATAAATAAATAAATCTTTTTTTAAAAAAATGACCATTCCCCATGTTAAAGAGAATGCTTAAGTTCTAAAAAAGACATTGAAATTCAAAGGCAACAAAGAGGAACAGAAGGAGAAAAACACTGTTGAGAGATTTGTCTGACTAAAACAAGAACACAACCTGAAAACCTCATCACAGACATCTATAGACACCCAGACTACTCTAGGGCACCTCTCCTGAAAGCATCTCCAACCATAAGGAACAAAATCATGCCTTGAGTTTTAGAGAGGAATCGATTGGGTGGGGACAGGCTGTCTTGGGGCCATAGCTTTGTTAGAATTGGGAACACAGAAGGCAAGACACATGTAAAAGTCATTATTTGGTCACCTGGGAGAATGTTTCCAGTCTATAGAGCAGCGCGGGTCATAAATATGATCTGTGTGTCTCTGCAAAAGGCAAAGAGATCCTATACCAGATCACCTTCAGATTTTGATATTTAATAAGGAAGCTGAAGCACATAGCTTCAATAGTTAGGAAACAAAAATTTTTTTTTAAGATTTATTTATTTATGCATACAGAGCTGGGATACAGACCAAAGGTGCAGGGGCAGTGGGAGGAGTCACCAGAGACAAAAGTGGGGAGCAGAACAGGCTGATTGACAAGTACATTGCTGAGGGGAGCAGCAAGCAGGTCAGGAGAGGTCTGCCACACCATGTGGATCACCTCCAGGGGCAGGGAGTGAACTCATGCTGAAGTGGCTTTAGCTTCTTAGTGCTGTGCTTTAACCCGCTGAGCCGCCAGGGAGGGCCAGGAAAAATATTCTTAAATATATTTAGTGTTTAAAGGAACATTACAATAAGACACACCGATGAATAGAGACACTTGTTTTTATGGGGCAACTACTGTGACTTGAGATCTTTTCAATCTTGATCTATGCACCTATTTTTTTAGTTGCTTTGATCAATGTGTTGAATATTTCTTCATCAGCCCCACACAAAACATTCAGTTCCTGTTTTCTATCTGAAGTTGGGGAAATTGCTTCTCTTTCACACAGTCATGACAAACTAGTGAGATAATGCAATATAAACACAATTTGTAAACTCTAAAGTGGGTAATTATGAGACAAAATACTTATATGTGATTGCATCTTCTATGCTTTTCTATGTATCATTTTTAATGGTACATATTACTCTAACTGAATTGTTACCATGGTTTATTTAATCATTGTTTAATTGATGCTCATTCTGGCTCTTTGCTACCATAAATCAAGTTGATTATAAACATCTCTACATGACAAGCATTTTTTTCTTCTGAAATAGTTCCTTAGAATGAATTCCTGGAAGTACAATAACTGTGTCCAAATAGTAGTTAAGACATTCTTCTTTAGATGATAAAAATCTTCTTAGTACAAAAAGCTAGTTAACTGTGATGTACTACAATTCAGATGAATTACAAAACTATATCTGCTCCTCGTAGTGGCACTATATCAGCACATATAAATTCATATCACAATTTCCAAAGGCAAATAGTCACATTTTCTTTAATCCTGGAACATGGCTAATACTCTTTGGGGGATGTGGCTAGATAGAGTATAAAACGCAAAGACCCTAGTTTGGTAAACTTTTCCCGGATTAGCATCCTTTGTTTACAAGATAACTGGTTTTCAGAGCATACATTCTTCCCATTCAAGGCACCTGCTTTTGCTTGGTTTACATTTAGGCAAAGTAATTTTGGTAAAGGATGGTTTGCTACTTAGAAATGAATTTTGTACTGTGTGTAGATAACATACAAAGATAAATTCCTCATGATATGGTTCCAGTTTTTTTTTTTGAAATGTTATAATAAAAATATATGGAGAGATTTATACTCCTGAAACAAGTGTTTTTTTTTTTTTTTAAAAGATGTATTTATTGGCCCTCCCTGGTGGCGCAGCGGGTTAAAGCACAGCACTGAGAATCTAAAGCCGCTT
>NW_004567115.1:16847450-16881668 GCF_000260355.1 Condylura cristata
CTTAGTCATGCTTTGAGGGTCTTACAATCTAGAAAAGTCTTCCCTAAATATTGTGTTATTACTGTTGCACTGTGTGTTTGTGTGAGTATTCACGTGTGTGTGTGTGTGTGTGTGTGTGTGTGTGCTGGAGGGGTGGGAGGAATGATTCCTACTGTGCACTGTTTCAGCAGTTTTAAAATGTTGAAAACACCCACTATGCTCTCCTGTGTTTGGACAAACAGGAATCAGGCCATCCTGACCTCACAGCCCTGCGGAGGTTGCCAGGAAGCGCACAAAGTGCATCCAAATGTGCCGAGATAGCACCTTTGGCAGAGCTGAGGGGAAGCTGGAAGGAACAGTACAGAGTTAATGCCAGTAAGAGGGTGAACTGGGGCTTGGCAAGGGTGTGGCCTATACTAAGTGCTGAATTAGCACCTGTCTGATTGTCTTTCTTAGCACTTCCAGAAAGAATCTGTAGAGTTATCCAGAGAGGGGAAAACTTTCAACTTAACTCAGTTTCACTTCTAGTGCATTAATACTTAAAAATTATACTGTATTGCTTCTCCTTGTGGAGGGAGTTGTTTATTTTTATATTCCTCTGTCATTTCTTTGGCTTTTCTGTTGACTATAAAATCTCAAACTGGACGACCAACTCCTACAAAGTCTTAAAGTCTCCAGAGTCTTCCTTCCCTTGCAGCAGCTGCCTTTCCTTCTTGACCCTCAGTGCTAGGCCTGCAGTGCTGAGCAACTACCTATCACCACTAACACCTCTCTCTGTCACTCTTTCATGTGTCCCAAAGCCTCTGTGGCCTAGCCTGCATGGCCAGCTCTCTGTCCTGTTGCATCTTCTCACAGCCCTTTGATTCTTGGGAAATGATTCACTGTGAGCTTTCTAGTGCCCCTCCCTGGCTCTCTGCCTAGAAGGTTCTTGACCCTGCTTGTTAGCTTAGTAAAAAAACTCGATATCTGCCATCCTTCAAGACTTGGCTAAAAGGTCTCTTCCAGGTATTATATTGCTGCCTTCTCTGAGTTATATCAGTACACACAATAATGCTATATACACAAGAGAATGTGTGTTTCTTGGGATCATGCACTTTATTTTGATTGTTCTACTTTGAGAACAGAATCTGGCAAGTAAATATTTAGACCTGCATTCTAATAACCTCATCTTCCATTCCTGTTTAGAACAAAATGGGCAAAAGGATTTAAGTGGAAAAGCAAAAATTGGGAACTGTCATGGGGGAATTTATATTATACCATGTTTGTACTACAATTTGCTTTATAGAGACTCAACTTAAAAAAAAAAAAAAAAGTGGGCCTCTCTGGTCACAAAGGGGCCAAATCTCAGCACTATGAAGATATAGGCAGCCACTGCCTATAGCCTGGCCAGGAGTATAACCTAGCTAGGGAGCTGACCCACATGGTACAGCAGACTTCTCCTGTCTCACCTGCTGCTCCCCTCAGCTGTGTATTTCAGTCAATCCACCTGTTGGCTCCGCACTTTATCTCTGTTGAATCCTCTCACCCACCTCCTGCCCCAACACCCCAACTATTGTATGCATAAATAAATAAAATAAATCTTTAAAAAGAAAAAATGAAACCAATGACCTAGATCCCTTTCAGTTTCAAAGATGTTTCTTAAGAAGAAGGTTTCTCAATACCCTGTTCCTGAAGAGACTTCCATGAACTTCTCTGATACTTTCTGCAGCATGGACCCATTTAGGTTAACAAATTACTCTGTAAAATTACCCATAAAATGTTGATGATAACAAAACAGACTTTGCAGAGTTAGGTTAACAAATTACTCTTGCATGATCTTTGTTACTTGCTACAAAGGTAAAGCCTGGCTAGTGACTGCTAGTGAAGATTATGTTAATTCTTCTATGAAGAGTGGTGTGCTGGAGACCTAAGCACTAGAGAATTGTCCTTTGAATAAAGAGCCTGTTCCTCGTGTACAGATGTCAGTACTGACGCTCATCAGTGCACCTGAGCAGCAACTGATTCATAGCCAAATTCCTCCTGCTCATTAAAATTTAGGCCCCATAAAGAGTCTGGGAGTCCTGCCAGACCCCCCTAGTTTTAAATCTTGGCTCTTTCACCTACTGGCTCTATGACTTGGGTGAGTCACCTAACTTAGCAAAGCTTCCATTTTCTTACCCATAAAATGTTGATGATAACAAAACAGACTTTGCAGGTTGCTGAAAGGATTAAATGAGAGGATGGGGCTAAGGTCCTGTCAGTGGCTGGGACACATAGGTAGTAACTATTATATCTTTGCATGGCTCAGAGGGTCCTTAGACTTGCTGGGAGTAGATATGAGGGTGGTCATGGGGGGGGTCACCCATTCAGATATGGTACACACTGTGAAGCCCTAAAATTTGATCTGCTGGGGTTATGGTATTGTTGTAAATCCTGCAAGAATGATAAAGCCAAGCCTGTCAAAGGCACACTGACTGATTGGATTCTGGGGTTTACTCCTTCTTGCTATTGTAATAGGGATTATTTTGCATTTGTAAATGATCCCCCTCTCACCGTTAGCAGCGAAGCCCATGATGGATTATATTTCAAAGTGGGGAATTCAGAGCACCTGTACTTGAGTCCCTCCTCAGACATGTAGAATCAAGATCTCTGAAATGAAGATGGAGAATCTACAATCTGGGTAACTTTGTTGTACCTAATTCCTGCTCTTGGGGAAGCAGTATCAGCATCACTGGGGAGGTTCTAAAATTTGCAGAATATTGGTATTAGCCCAAATCTACTAAATATGCACTTTTTCAGAATAGTGCAAAACACAAAATACACCTAACACAAAGTGTACCATAGAACTATTTTGAAGTGCACAGTAATGTTAAGTGCTTCCACACTGTCATGTAACCAATCTCCAGAACTCTTTCTGAAACTCTATCCATTAAAATAACAACTTCCTGCCCTGCCCCCACCTCTGGCAACCATCCAGAACCTGCATTTAACAAGATCCTCAGGTTCAGAAATACCGCCCTAAGTATGAGAACCACAGATAATAAAACCAGCAACCACAGTGTGCTGGTTGAGGCAGCCAGGTCATGTTCAGGGGCAAAGCAAAGGAAACCAGCCCACAGAGCCATGACAAATCCCTCTAGACAATCTTGCTACATGTTCAAGTTTGAGAAGCATTGCCTCAGAGCAGTGATTCATAACCCTGTCTGCATATTAGGACCACCTGGGAACTTTCAAACCCATGCCACGCCAGCTAACTGTAGTCTCCAGAGGGACAGCTCTATCTTCTGTATTTTTAAAAGATCCCCTAACTTTTGTGATAATTTAGCAAGGCTTCAAAACTGTTGCTATGGAGGGATAAAAGCAGCTGGCAGGATAAAGAAGATTCTGCAGTAGCATCTGGGCCTTACAGGGGCAAAGAGATTCTAGGGAAGGGATCATAACCAATGAAAGGTTCGGCGAGTAAGGTGGACGCAAAGCAATAGCGAGGCCAGTGAAACCAAAAGTAGGCTTATTTCTGTGGTCCTAAGCGAGGTTCGCTGACTTCAGAGAGAGCTGAGGTCAGAGAAGTCGCACTGAGGGAAGGGTAAGAGAGGTTTTTATAGGCCTAGGTAGGGAGAGAAATGGCCAGGTAGAAAATTTTGACAAGGAACTGGAGCTTATTTTTCTGCCTGGACTTGCATTAACCAGTGGTGTCAGATAAGGTGGTGACAAACAAGTCATGAGGTTTATCGCTCCCCAATATCTGCTTCTGCCTGGGCAGCTGCTCCTCCTGAATGCCTAGGTTTGGCTGGTGCCTGAATCTTACAACCAATACTGCCTTTAATTTCTGCTCAAATGCCCAGTATGAGTGGTTATTCTGGGAAGCTAAAAATAAAGGAAGAAAAATTTGTGAAAGAACAGCTATCTTATTAGAAGTTCTAACTCTCTAGATATAAAAATTCTTGTTGTTTTTTAAAACATTTATTTATTTATGCTTACAGAACGGGGGTACAGGCCAGAGGTATGGTGGGTGAGAAAATTCACCAGAGACAAAGTGAGTAACAGAACGGGCAGAGGTGCTGAAACACACTGCTGAGCGGAGCAGCGGGCGGGTGAGGAGAGGTCTGCCACACCATGTGGATCAGCTCCCTGACTGGGGATGGAACTCATGATACAATGGCTTCAGAGAGCTTCATCCTGCGGTGCTTAAACCCGCTGTGCCACCAGGGAGAGCCCAAGATACAAAAAATTCTTACCTCTCACTTCCTCTCCCATTGCCTGTTGTTATTTCTGTATCAGGGTGTTCTGCTTACGTTCTGCTTACGTTCTGCTTACGTTCTTAATAGCATATACCAAAATTAGCAATTATTATGCTTCTTGTCTGCTCCTCTCACTAAAGCATCAGCAGTGTCCATGTAAGAGCCAGGCTCACAGCCTGGGATTTAGGGGTGTCCCTTGTTGGAGACCAGCTCCAACTATTGAGGTGTCTGGAGGCAAGATAGGCAGGACCCTAAGGTGGGAAGGCATTGGCAAGTGGTGATTCCTAAAAAGGGGAGAAGGAGAAAACGGAAAGGGGGGTGAGGAAGACACAGGAGTCGGAGTTGGGTGCAAGTCTTCCTGCTCTGCCTTCAGCAGAGGTTTATTTTATACATTAGGAGCAAGCAGTGGGATGACATCAGCACAGGAACTGGGCTGAGAGATTACAATCATCTTTTTTCTTTTTTTTTTTTCTAGGAACAGTTTAGGGTCTTATTGCCCTTTAGCTGAGATATAACATTCCAAAGTCAAAGTTAAAAACAGGTACATGGGTGCACAAAGTTTATGACTAATATTACTATAGTGGAGATCAACTAAGATAGAAGTCCCTTAAACCTTATCTACTACTTAATGGGTTTTTGTTTTTCTGCCTGAGTCATCCTGGGAGACAAGAGGAAATTCCTTGTTAATCAAATCTCTGAATAGGAGACATAGGTGAATTTCCTTATCTGAAGACTACATAGTAGAATCCTGAAAAACTAGCCAGAAGATTTTTGTGGATTCCTTTAAGGTGTAGCAGGTGGAAAACTTGACTAGTTTAAAAACAGGCAACCTGGATGAATTTCCACATCTAAAGGCCAGACAATAGGAAGTTTGAGTAATTCTTTAGAAGCTGAATAGAAGGCTAGGTGAGATAATAGAATGATAAGATTTGGGTTTTTCTCCATCCATCTGGCAGTGAGAGAGACTTTGCAAAACCAGCCCTTTTGCATTTATTTATCAGTCAGTAGTCAAGTCACTTGACTTCAGGGGAACTTTTCACCCTGGTGCAGTGCTTGCTTGTCAGGGCAGGCAGGCCTTATGTGGCGGAGGCAATCCAATTGTAAGCTGAAAGTTGCTCAGAATATTTTGATATTATGATTATACAAAAAAGGGAGATCATAACATAAGTTAGCAGTGGAAAGTCTGATTTTTCAGAGCTTTTCCCGATCTACCTGGAATCTGTCAGACAATAGATGTTGCATAGCTTGTGTCAGTCCCTCTCCCTGCCCTTTAACACATCCATCAGTAGGTTGTGTAAAGTACCCAGTAAAGTGTCTGATACATAGTAGCATGAAATAGATGTGAATTCCCCAATCCACAACCTAGGGTTCTTTAATCATTGATTTTGTTCATTTGCTGAAGAATATCAGTGCTTGTTTATTTTTCCCACAGATTCTGTGAGCTACCAATTCAGGAGCAGCTCAGGTGGATGGTTCTGACAGGTTACTCACAAGGTTGGGGTATTTCAAAGTCTGTTTGCTCACAGTGGTCGAGCTGGTAAGACTGGCAGAGCTGGGGTAGGAACATCTTGAAGCTCTTCCTGTCCTTATGTGAGCTACTGTGTGAGTCTCCGGTGTTAAGTGACTTCTTTCATGGTAGGTCAGGGCTTCCACGGTAGTGTCCCAAAAGCTGTATTGCTTTTCTTCTTAGCCTGAGTCATACGGTGTCACTTCCTCTACAGCCTACTGGAAGAAGCAGCCAATCTTTTTCAATCTTTTTTTCCTTCAGTTACCTTTCTATCACCTCATCACTAGAACCACATGCAAGTACTTTATCACTCATGGTCTTTACCAACTACCACTGGTATGTAGGTTGCCCTCTACCATTCTGTCTTGTTTAGTAAGTATATAAAAAATTGAGTAATGTATTTAACCTATTTCTCAGTCCAAATGAAAATGTATGTTTAAGACAGGAATCTTACCTTTTGCTTCTTTCTGTCCTCAGCACTGAATTTTATTCTCAGGCACACAGTTATGATGTGTATTTTCCAGCTATAAATAAACACAACATTCAGATGGGAAGTATTGGTTGTCCTCTAAATGTTCTGCATCCTTCCAAACAACCTTTCCTAAAATGTAGCCCATCTGTACATTGCTGACACAGTGATTTATTTAAAGTCTGAAGATACACTAAGCTGCTTAAATCTGTTGGGCTTTTTTTTTTTTTAATCAGATTTTTGTGTCCTTTACTTTTAAACAGATCACGGACTAGTGCTATGAAAAGAAATAGAATGCCTTTAAATCATCATGTCATGCTAGGGATACAAGTTTCTTTCCCCTTCTTCTTTTGGTACAGATCCCCAATTTTTGTTAAGTACATTGTGGTCCAGTTAAAAGAAGACATTTTCTAGTATCATTTGTGGTTGACTCAGTCAGATGACTAATACTTGTAGTCATTGTAGAGATGTATTGAGCACAGTACTGTAGTACTTCTGGGGAGAATTCTCCTTATAACAATAGTATTATGTTTCAAATATTTTATTCCCCCTCTTCTGTTGCCAGCCTGGAACATGGACGAGATAGCTGGAGCACCATGAACTGCTTTCATCATGAGTACATAAGGGCCACAATTTAGAAATTATGAAACTGACAACTAAGACAGTAAGTCCTTTGAGAATTTGAGGCACCTTGCCACACCAATCCTAAACTGTCTACTTGTAAAATCTCTTTGCAAGAGAAAGTGGCCAACTGTTACATGCAATTGAACCTAATTTGAACTAATAATACAAGGTATAGTTAAATTTTGCTTATTTCATATTCAATTCACACAAGTGAGATTTAATAACAATTTATGTATTGACTCCATGATGATCAAATGGTTTATAATCTACTAATTATACAATGAAGCATTATGATTAATAATACAGAAACTAAAATGTTAAAATACTTCAGAATGTATAGCTGCTCCAAAAATACAATTTAGACAGTAATAAATAGCCATAATCTTTGATAGAGACCAAAGGTTACTCCTTTAGGAAAGCATTTGCAAAATGTCACCATAATTTAGTTAAAATATAAGAACTGCTATTTGTCTTATGGATATTTGAGACTATTTGTCTCAAGTCTTAAATAAATTTTAGATATATTTATTGTGCTACACAATTTCCATCACTAGCAAGAAAATAAGTCTCTGTACTAGAAACATGTAAAGTTTGGTCGTTGCTTTTTGTTGGAAAGTGATCTGAATGGAAGAGAAGCAGAGACAGCCTGGAGACTAAAGAGAATGAAGTGGAAGATCGTGATACTGGCCAGCTGGAAAGGTGGGAAAAGTAGAACTTACAAGAAGATAATAATAGGTAGGTGTCCTATGGGCTGCCTGAGATATAGGAGTAGTGATATCTGCTATTTGAAGAACAGATTTCTCTTTACAAAGTCCATTTCACTCAGAGATAGGAGCAGAAATTCAGGCAAGGCAGCAGGGATTGTGGGCAAGGGAAAGGATTCTCTAAAGGACTAGCAGGACCTGGCAGTTTTGGATAGCTAAACATAGAATCTCCATGCTTCAGCTGTCCAAGATAACAAAAATTGGCCATAATAATTGTGGGATAGATAAGCATTGAGGTATGATTCAGATTTTGTACCTCACTTTCACGCTGTTTTTAGAGACCCTCCTTACAGGAAAAACAAAACCAAGTGCAATGCCTAGAAGAGTCCAAGGCAGGAGGGAACTTCCAACCTTAAACTTCATTATCTCCCCCTGTGAATACATTATGTATATTTCAGAAAGAATTAAAACACAGAGCATAGGCACACTATTCTATTCCCTCCTCTGCTCTGTAGCTTAAGTTTCCTTCTCTGTCAAGATATATGATCCTCACTCATGTTTTAAAATAGCCCTGTGGTTGTTCCAATATTGATTTCATACTTAGTGATATTTAAATTATTTCCACATTTTGATCCTCTCACTAGGGGATGCTTTACATAACAACAGAGCCTGGAATCTGATAAGCCCTGAGAGAAGTTTTGTGAATTGGTGAAATGTTTTGGGCTGTGTAGTTTCTAGGTGGGACAGGGTTAAAAGATGGTGATCTCTACTTTGAACGGGTCCCTGGATGGAGTGGTGAATGAGGAACAAAGCACAATTATTCTGTTCCTCGATGCCTGCCTCTTCTGTTTTCCTTCCTCCCTCCCACTTCCCCTGGGTTGTCAACACTCAGCCTGGCTCTCAGTGAATAGGAAACTTCACTGAACAGGTTTGGCCAGAAAGCAAGATGGTGTTTCAGGAATGTGTCCTAGATTTGAAAGCACTTGTATTAACTTTACAGGGAGCGTTTTTTCCAAACATTCTTTCCTCCAATCAATAGCAGCAAAATCTCAAAGATAAAGCTTGAAAGACAGGGGAATCTAAGGGTCTCCAATAGATTTAGCTGTTCTGAGTCTGAAGGACAAAGGGCATTAAATATGAATATAAATCTCATAAAGTCAAGGAATGTGGGACTCTAAAAATAAAGTTCTCTTTATACTTTTATGTGATGAAAAGTACCTAACTGGGTCAAAAGACATAATCAATTGTAATCAAAGACAATCTCTAGAAATGATGAATGACCGAAATCACGCATAGAAGAAATAATAGGATCAAAAATCTATCATCCTGTTAGCGTACAGAATGAGGGGTACCCCAAAATCCCAAACATTCACGCTCTAAATGGGTTCTGCCACACACTGCATAAAAACAAAGCATATTCTCAGTGTGAAACAAATTTTAATAAGATAGTATACCTACAGAGAGAAGAGAAGAAAGGATAACAGTTTCACTGTTTTGGGTTGAGCCTCAATAGTTTGCCATAAGTCTAAGGCACCTTCTGGCAGGGAACCAGAGAAAAGGGGTAGAAGGGACCAGACAAATTAGGGATGAAAGAAAAATCAAAGAATAAATTAAGAGGGAGATAATAAAAGAAACAAAGCACAAATCAAGGTAATAGCTGCTAGTCAGCCTCCCCACAGATCTTTCACCCACTTCTCTTTCAAGTATCCCTACCTATCTCAACTCCACGTGTCTCCTTCCAAATCCCCATATCCCTAGTGCAAGGCCAAAACTAAGAAGCAAGCAGGACTTCTTCATATGTCTCTCTGTTCCATGTGCCTTCTCGAAGTCTCCTTCTCCCTGTTCTCTTCTAAATCTCATCTTTTCTAGCCTCTGGTCACTGTTCAGCATTACCCTTCAGTGGGGAGAGCAAAGATCCTGGAACCTCCCCTTTTTAGAGATCACACTTTAACAATTCCAGAATAATGAATAGAGGTTTGGAATTGGTAATGAGAAAACTTGTGTTCTCTTTTTCTAGGGTGAATCCCTATATCACTCATGAAAGACAAGTGGAATATTGATTCTTCCAAGTTCTCCTGTTTCCAGTCTCCATGGGCCTGGTAGGACCTCTTCTCCATGGACTTCATCATGTCAGGAGAAGCTAAAAGACCCATGGACAGGCATTCAGGATCAAGGCCGGGTTACTCTTGTTCCTTTCTACTGTCTCAGCTTCTACACAGGTTTGGCAGAAGCAGACTCTTGTCTCACTCACAGTGCCCAAGAGGCTGTCAAGCACAAGTTCCAGGAACCAGGTAAAACATCAAACCATGGTGTCCTTTAGCTATCATGGCATCACTTTTTGATATTCCAGTTTTTCTGGAGCTAGGATGCTTGGGGGAACATTGCTTGCTTACTATTTTCTGTTCCTATTGCCTAATTTATATGTTTTTTCCCCCCTGATATTTAACTCTTTTTTTATGTATTCCAGAGATTTCAGGGAAAGTTGACCCCATTCCCAACTTAAGAGATGTGTTGTGGGGCCCATTAAAATCCTTAGGTCAATGTTCTGGTCAAGCAATCAAACCAAGGCAAAGAAGCCCAGCCTCTTCTTAGAATGCCATGACTGAGGTGCTCTGTTTTTCATTGGATAGGGCTAGAAAAGATTTAGCTCCCACTGCAAGTGGCAAAAACCACAGTGGGGGGCCTCCCTGGTAGCACAAAAGGTTAAGTCTTAGCACTATCAAGCCAGGGGCAGCCATTGCATCACAAATTTCATCCCCAGCCAGGGAGCTTACCCACATGGCACAGCAGGCCACTCCTGACCCACCCACTGCTCCCCTCAGCAGTACATTTCAGTACATCTGCCTGTTCTGCTCCCCACTCTGTCTATGGTGAATCCTCTCACTCCCTTCACCTCTGGCCTATTCCCCAGTTCTTGGATACATAAATAAGATAAATATTTTTTAAAAATTAAGATAAAGGAGGATTTAAAAAAAATTACAACAGGAGCAGACTCTTGCCCCTGCTACCTTATTCTATGTTTTCCTCAAGCTTTCAGCTACCTGTGGTCAACTACAGTCTGAAAATATTGTGTACAATAAAATATGTTCAGAGGGAGAAGTCACATTCACAAAACTTTTATTATATGTTAGTATATGAAAAGATATGTCTTATAGTTATATATATAGTATGTATATTTGCTGTGATTATCCTATTTTATCATAATTATATATCATATATAATATATAATTTTTATATACGATATATAATATATAATGTATATATTATATATATACATTTATATATCTAATTTTATTATAATTATATATATAGTACGTATATTTGTTGTGATTATCCTATTTTATTATAAAACTATTATTTAGTCTCTTACTGTGTTGAATTTATAAATTAAAGTTTATCACAGATATACAGATATATGTATATTATGTATATACATAGTACATATATACATAAAACATAGTACATATAGGTCTGGGGACTAACTACCCATGGTTTCAAGCATCCATTCAGGTCTCTGGAACATATCCCTGTAGGGGAGACACCTGTAATTTAATATTCACCAGCATTTCTCTTGTTTTTGGTCACATAGTTCAACTACATTTCCCAGCTTCCCTTGCAATTAGGGATGGCCATATGACCGAGTTGAATGTGAATGTGAGACAGAGTGTGGGCCAAGTTGATGTTTCAGCTTTCAACTCTGATCACTCATGATCTCATAAATCCTTTTTATGATTAAGTTTGACTTGCAGCTTTTTGTCATGACTTTAAAACATGAAAACTGATATGTTCTTATACCCCAGCATTGCCATCTTATGAGTGTATTGTGGCTTTTGGTCATGCTATTGATGCTTATTTGGTTCAGTTCACTTCTAGCTTTCTGTGTTTCCTTGCCTAGAGACAGAGAATCTTGTTTGGTTATGGTTTAGTGGTTATGGCAAAATTATAACTACTCTATTAGGTACTCTATTTTCTTCCTGTATTAAAATAACTCATTTTACAATTTTCTCTCCATTTAGGGATTGATGATAATCACCCTGGCTTTATGCTGCTCCTGGTAAATTACTGATTGCTTCCTAATTACTCACTAAA
The DNA here is from genome assembly GCF_000260355.1 of Condylura cristata. Taxonomy (NCBI): domain Eukaryota; kingdom Metazoa; phylum Chordata; class Mammalia; order Eulipotyphla; family Talpidae; genus Condylura; species Condylura cristata. Next base: position 16,859,040 of record NW_004567115.1, read on the forward strand.
GAACCTAGCAGCCACATAGTTGAAACAATAGCATAAAATGTAAATTTGGACAAGAGCACCTCATCCTGACTTTCATGGGGGTCAGATTTCTTTATGACCAGATCAAAGATTCACATTCAATATTCATATAACTTTCACAGAGAACAGGACAGGGAGGCAAATGACACGGGTCAAAGGAACAATAAAGTGGTTTTATTTTGTGCTTTGCAGAGCATTGTCTGTTTGCTTCCTTTCTTAAGAGTCAAATCCATGTTCACAGATAAGCCAATGTTGAAGATGTAGCAGATTTAACCATGAAGTTTTTTTTTTCCCTATTTCTCCACTGCTTCTAAGGAAGCCTTCCTATGCCGCTTGCGTTAGACAAGTTAAATGTTTAGATACATCAAACAAACATCACAGCCTAACTTCAAATTTCGATTCCATTTGCATTTAACATTGAAATTACAAAATGATTAAGGCCAAATCTTCTTCCTCAAAGTTCTTGCAGTTCCACAAAGGAGATAAAAACACATAATTTTAATAGAATGTGGAAAGTGCTATTACAGAGTTATACACACGCAATTAGAAGGAACAGAAACGGGCCCTCCCTGGTGGTGCAGCTGGCGAAAGCATAGCACTAAGAAGCTAAAGCCACTTTAACATGAGTTCGATCCCTGCCCCAGAGGTGACCCACTCCTGGCCCACTCACTGCAGACCTCTCCTGGCCCACTCACTGCTCCCCTCAACATTATACAGGTCAGCCTGTTCTGCTCCCCGCTCTGTCTCTGGTGAATCCCCTCACTGCTCCTGCTCCTCTAGCCTGTACCCCAGTTCTGTATGCATAAATAAATAAATCTTTTTTAAAAAAGGAAGAATAATTTAGTACAGTGAAAAATATAAAGGTTTATAGGCAGCTGGATGTCTACAGTGAAACATGAAAAGCTCAACACTATTTGAGCAGAAACCCTGAGACAGAAAATGCTGGCATCTGATGCATGGAGGGATGACTATAGAGAGGGTAGTGAAAGGCGTGGGATGTGAGACCTAGAAAGGGCATCCAAACATATCTTTGAATTATTTGCATTATTCCTATTAGAATTTAATTTCCTTGATTGTAGGAACCTGATCTGTCTTGTTCACTCACATATCTTCAGTACTTAAAACTGCACCTTGTGGGCCTCCCTGGTGGCACAAGGGGTTAAGTCCCAGCACTATCAAGCTGTCACCAACCCCCCAGACATCAGGGGATCCAGGGAGCTGACCCACATGGCAGAGCAGACCTCTCCTTCTGTCCCCTGCTCCCCTCAGCAGTGTACTTTGTCAATCTGCCTGTTCTGCTCCCCAATTTGTCTCTGCTGATTCTTCTCACCCACTGCACATCTGGCCTGTACCCCAGTTCTTGTATGCATAAATAAAGAAATCTTTCAAAAAACAAAACAAAACAAAACAAAAAACCTGTGTCAGGTAACTAAATGGTGTAAATAAACATTCGTGGAACTGAATGAGGCCTTAGAAATAATGCCATCAGATACACATCTCATATAAATCAGTTTTGGGACTTGTGTGAAAGTTAGGAGGGAGGTTAGGGAGGCGGTTAACACAATGGTTCAGGTAGGAAATGAGACCCCCTCACGAGAGCAGGATAAACAAAAGGGGACTTATTTGAGAAATGTTGAGAAAGTAAAATTAAAATCAGCACACTGGTAACTGGATATGGAAGGTGAAGAGAGGTTAAGACGATTCTTAGCAATAATGCAGAGGTATAGACTGGGAAGGGGAGAGGATCAAGCAGGAGAACCTTATAAGGGTAAAAATTTTTGTAGTTTTCTGCAAGTATTTTCAATTCTGCCATTTGTTTATTTAAACGTGATAAGTAAAGCAGTTTCCTAACTCAGTCTGAAGTTTCTGACATCTGACTCTGAAACTGTTGCTGCCTGTTTTCTCTCATGTTGTCTTGCTGTCATGGGAGCCTGGTTACCTTTAGAGAAGGGGAGAGGATGGTCTTTGCTCTTGAAAATTGGCTTGTCCTAGGGTGAATTACCCCCTCCTGGAACTTTGCATTGGCTGTTGTCAGACTCTGACACACTACTATTTGTGAAACACCTCAAACCAAATTTAAAGTATGAGATTTTCTGGCTCCCTTAGTATCCAGAATGCAAATGTAAGTGAGGACTGTGGCCAGCTTTCTATGGACTCTTTGTCCTTTTCTCTCCAGTTTTGCTCAGCTCCAAAGAAGTATTTTCTAGTGTCTTGTGGTTATGAAGCGGAGGAGCATTTAGTTCTACTTGGCTTTTCGATGGAGGATGCTGCACTACATAAGAAGGGCTACAGAGACAGTCTACAAAAACTACCCACCCCCAGGCTAACTTGGGCTTGTCTCCCTTATCCCACAGAACTAACCTTCAATTCCCTCAGGGCATTAATAGCTTTGATGAGCCCCCCACTCCATATATTATTCTGAAAATAGGCTTTTATCCCAAATCTGACTGGAGTCCCCACCTGTCATTTTTTCCAATTTTTAAAAGATGATTCAAATAATCCAATTCTCCCTTTTTAGAAATGAGAAGTTTTCTGTTAGAAATTTTTAACTTTGGTCTTCTCTGGTGGTGCAACAGGTTAAAGTGCAGCACTACAAGTGAGACACAGCTGCTCTAGTGCAAGTTGAGTTCTATCCTGCGGGAGATGACCTGCATGACACAGCAGACCTCTCCTAACCTGCCCGCCGCCCCCCTCAGCAGTGTGCTTTGTCGATCTGCCTGTTCTGCTCCCCACTCTATCTCTGGTGAATCCTCTCACCTCCCCTGCACCTGCCTGTCCCCTAGCATAAATAAATAAATCTTTAAAAAAAAAAAACTTAAAAAAAAAAGATGATTCAAATAATCCAATTCTCCCTTTTTAGAAATGAGAAGTTTTCCATTAGAAATTTTTAACTTTGGCCCTCCCTGGTGGCGCATTGGATTAAAGCATAGCACTATGAAGCTAACGCAGCCACTGTAGAATGAGTTCGATCCCTGGCCAGGGAGCTGACCCACATGGCATGACAGACCTCTCCTGACCCATCCGCTTCTCCCCTCAGCAGTATATTTCAGTACAACTGCCTGTTCTGCTCTGCACTATCTCTGGTGAATCCTCTCACACACACACCCATACCTCTGGCCTGTACCCCAGTTCTGTGTGCATAAATAAATAAATCTTTTAAAAAAAGAAAATTTTAACTTTGTAATTAGCAAAAAGAAAATGTATATGAGTAGCTGGAAGATTTTACTAAAAGATTACATGTTCATTATTAATAGCCAATAATATAATTTCAATTTGTATCATTAATCTATAACAATGTCTGAAATTCTACCTATTGAATTTAGATACTGATACCCAACTGTTAAAAACATTTTGAATAATTGAAAACAAAGATGGGACAGTGACTATGATTTAATCATGAAACCTTAGGCTTCTATTTTCTTTGTACTGAAGTGCGGAGCTTCAGCTCTGAACTCTGAAATGAGAAGATCATTTCAGTCCAAGAACTAAGCTGGATTCTTTCCAAGGGCTAATATTATTTCAGCTCTTTTCCTTGGGGAAGTGAGAGGAAAGGCTTATCTAGTTATGACTTTTTTCCCCTCTCCTTAGCCCAAAAGATACAAAATGAGTTTGTATTTTATACTATGAGATAAAAGGTGGTGACTAGTGACATTAATTTCATTCATACTTAGGAGCCCCATCATCATTATCCATTGCCAGAACTTTTTCATCACCCCAAATTGAGACACTATACCTGTTAAATCCATTAAACACTACCTCCCTTTCTTCCAGCAACTAGTAACCTCTAGCCACACCATCTGTATGGATTTGACTATTAAGTATCTATGTAAGTGAAATTATATAATCTTTGTCCTCTGTGTCTGCTTTATTTCATTTAAGGTTCATTCTTATTGTAGTGTGCATTGAATTTCTTTCCTTCTTAAGGCTGAATGACATTTCACTGTATATAGATAACAAATTTGTTTATTCATTCATCTTCCCACAACTAGAACTTTAAATGTGGAAAGTTAGGTCCTGCAGCTATATAGGTGGGAATTAACAAATCAATAGATTCAAACACTAAATCCTATATGAACTTAACTTGCACCCATATACTTATTATACCTGCCTGCAGACACTTGGGTTACCGAATTGTATATGTGCTTTTTAATCTGGCACATATATTTATTTATAACTAAGGAAATGAAACCCAACTTGCTTAAAGTTTCCCCATCTGTTAGTGGGTGCTATGCCCTCTGCCTTCCTTGACTCTTGGTTACTGAACATAGATAAGAAAGAAATGACCTTTCTTCCTTAAACTTCTTAAGAATATATGGTTCTTTGTCCTCTCTGTTGGTGCAACATTATGAAGTATTACATTACAAAGCTAGCTGCAGCCACTTCAGTTCGATCCCCAGCCAGGGAGGTGACCCACATGACTCAGCAGACTTCTCCTGCTCCACCCTCTGCTCCCCTCAGTTTGCCTGCTCTGTTCCCCATTCTGTCTCTGGTGATTTTTCTCACTGCCCCTCTGGCCTGTATCACAGTCCTGTATGCATAAATAAATAAATCACTAAACAAAAAGAATATATGGCTCCCAGAAGCATATGCGGGGTCATCCCACCTAATCTGAAGATAACTGAAATTAATTTATCCTGTTTGTTGACTGTAGAGGGGATAAAGGACAAGAAAAAAGTTTTCTATGTTGAAGATCTTACTTCCTTTTATAAAATCCTATTTGTCCAGATTTACTTGCTCATATTTGATTAATAATTATACAGAATTCATAAATATGTTGTTATAGTTCGGCCCATATGACTTATGGAATATTGACAGGGTGTGATTTATGTGCACAGAATGACACATCTAGAAGGCTGTTTGGCTATTGTTATTTAGGATCGCATTACCTTCCCTATAAATGGAAATTGTGGAAATGTTAAAGTACCAACTGGCTTCAATTAGTTAAGACATTTTCTGTTACTATCTAACTACTTCCTAAATTGGTATTATCTAAACTAAGAGAAAAATGATCAGATCACTGTACAAGATTTTAAAGTAATCAAATGGGCTGTTAACATTTAATAAAACAATTAAGTTGAAATATGATAATCAGAAGTGATATGAGAGTTCACTTCTGTTGGTCTCCATAAAAGTGGGGAGGAACACTGATGGCCCAGCCCCCATTTTCATGCAGGTGCTTGCACTACCTTTCCCAGAGAAGCATTCAGATTTCCTGAGCATGGGAATAGGGGAGTGGAGTCAAGCAGCCACAGTTGATATTAGCTGCATATGAACTGACTAGAGCTCTCCTGCTTCTCCGGCTTTGGACTGTACCCTGGTACTGCTGGGGAGGTCTGGGTGGAGACACATGGAGCCCCATAGAAGACATACTAGGGGAGACACGGAGAGGCTATCACTGGCGGATGTGGCATCTCCTTTTGTCCCAGCTCTTTGGGACCTGCTTCAGAACCTCTTTCCTGTGGTTCTTCTCCAGAGGTAGCTTAGATTTGTGGCAAGCTTTTGGGCCCCAGCAGACCTTTATTGGTTGGAGATTTGCTCATAAGGGTACGGGAAATACTATGGGAACATTTTATTAGGAATATTCCCAGGTTTCAGAGTTTCTAGATGTTTCTGGATTTTGGGGTTCCTCAATCCTTGACAATGGGCATGAAAGAATTCAAAATCACATCTAGCCAAAGAAAGTTGATTAGAAACACAATGAACGTATACCCAAGAAGAGACTATGGAGGGCAAGGTCTAGGGAAGAATTGTGAGGAAAGATGGGGAACTCCTGGTTTCAGTGGGGGGTATGGGAGACTGCTCACTCAAGTGGTCCCTTTTTGGGGTTTATTTACTGTGAAGGTGCTCCAGGAGTGTTTGTTTGTTGATCCAGCAGGAGTTTCTAAGTCACTCACCCTTTCACTGGGTACAGGGGTATAATTTTATCAGCCCCAGCAACAGGTTAAGTTAGGGGATTGCTTTCGCCCTTTGTCAGGTTCTTGCTCACCGGGATTTTGTTGGTTCTGGCAATTTTTTATTTTTCTGGGGCCCAGGGCACAATAGCCACTAATTTTCTTTAGCCATTGACATCCCTGTTCTAATTGCCTAACAAACATCCATTTCTTCTCCTCTCTCTCTATACAAACTAATAATATAAAATATCTACCACACGGGCCCCTCCCTGGTGGCACAGCGGGTTAAAGCACAACACTAAGAAACTAAAGCCACTTCAGCATGAGTTTGATTCCCACCCCGGAGGTGATCCACATGGCACGGCAGACCTCTCCTGCCTGCTGCTCCCCTCAGCAGTGCACTTGTCAATCGGCCTGTTCTGCTCCCCACTCTGTCTGGTGAATCCTCTCACCGCCCCCTGGTCCTCTGGCCTGTACCCCAGTTCTGTATGAGCAAATAAATAAATAAATAAATAAAAATATATCTATCACACTAAGAATCTGCTTTGCTTTTGTGTGCATGGATAGTTGGATCCCTTTAGAGCATAAAAATTTGGGGGCCCTTGGGGGCCTTGGCCACAGGCTAACAGTGTGTACAGTTTTGACACCAATCCCAATATGTAGATTTTCCCCACACCACCATGCAATTCTCTGACACTAGTTGTGTTTCCTACCATTTAGCTCAATCCTGACACTATGTATCTGGAGATGGCACTCTATTCTACAGGTCAAGGGCTCAGTTGACAAGACAGCCCACCACTTCAGATGCTAATTATAAGTGCTAATTATAAGTTGCTACCTATATTTGTAACAGGGTGGTCCCCAGGAAAAGGGGAGGCTCCAGGTTCCCTGCCCTACTCAGAAGAAGGGTAGAGCTGGGCAAAGAAAAGGAGAGGAAAGAAGGAATCTGAAGAAGAAGGAAGCGGGATGGAGAGCCAGAAGGAGACCTGAGGAAGCCACATGGAACAGAGAGATAGACATGTAAAGAAACTGCTTGTTTCTTGGCCCTGGACTGATTGAAATAAATGTGGGTGACAGACCTGTGGGGAGGTTCACTATTGCAGTGTTTATATTGATTTTTATTTTGCTCTTTTCCTCCCAGACTTGTCTGGCCACTTCTGACCCTTTTCTATGGGTCCCTTCCAGAAAGTGTTTTAGGCTTGTGATGGGCTTTCAGATCTTGCTTTGGACCAATCCCTTTTGGGTGGATTTTATCCACGAGGGGATGGGTAACTTCAGGTGTTTGATTTAGAAATTATATTCTTTGTATTTTCTGTATTGTATACTCATTGTATTAAAGTTCCTTTCCCTTAAAGGTCTTATATCTTGATGCAGCGGATGGCAGAACCTATTTAGAGCAGGCAGGTTTGGAGGTTCAGGGGTGCCCCTCTCTCCCTGCCCTGTAACAGATTGATCACCATCTAGCTATAAATCAAAGATTCCCAAATGTCCTCCTTTAAGTTCTTTTAATTTGCTAGAATAGCTCACAGAACTCAGGAAACCAGTTTACTCACCTAATTACTGGTTTATCACAAAGGATATTAAAGGATTAGAAACAATAGTCAGATGATGGGGCACATAAGGTAAATCCCCTAATAAAAGAACTGCATTCCCTGGAGTTTGGGGTCCAGCATGGTTGCGTGTGTAATCATTATGTTTTGCCAACCTGGAAGCTCTTTGAACCTTGGCCTTTTGGGTTTTTATGGAGGCTTCATAATGAAGGCATGATTGACAGATCACTGGCTGATCAGTGATTGATCCAACCTCCAATCTATCTTCCCTTCCAGGAAGTCAGGAGAATATTATTGAAAGTGCCAGCCTTGGAATTCCCCAGGTGACCTTGGGCTTTCCAAAGTTCACTTTTTTAAGACTCCAGACTGAAAGTTCCAAGAGTTTTTAGGAGCTCTGTACCATGAACGAAGAGAAAGACCTGCTAGGTATTTTTCATTATAAACCACACCAGCATAGTATGTGTCACATCTCTGATACACAACAGAATCTTAAATAACTAAATAGAGACCTAGAAAATACAACATAACTTTTTACAAATAATCATTTAGTGCAATAACTAGGTAGGTAACATCTATTTGGCAGATACAAACAAACAAAAAGCCAAAGCAAAACTCTTTTAAAAACTAATTTCTCTCCTGAAAAATAGTGTAAGTAATAAGATAAAATAAAATTACCTACTAATGTGTGCTTCCAATTGATGGAATCTGAGTGTAGAAAAGTTTAGGATGGAAGATTTCACAAGGACAGACACTAGAGGTAGGAGTAGGGATGATCAAAGAATCTTGGGCTAACCTTGGCCTTGGAAGTTCCAGGAAGGGTGGGGACAGAAAAGATTATCTGCCAGAGGTGGGGTTGTAACAGGGCAGGGAGAGGGGTCACCATCCAGTTCCAGGGGCTGAGTAGATTATCAGTCCTTAGAAGACAACCCCAATTTGACCCCAAAGGGATACTCTTCCACAATAATTCCATCAAAGAACATAAAAGAACACCCATTGCCCTGGCAAGATGTAGCTCTTGCCTTTTAAGACGGGCCCCCTGTGTCTATGCAGGTGCCTCTCTTGTTCTCCTTTCCTCAATAAACTTGCTGTGTACTGCTGAATAGGAATGCCTGCTGATTTGTTTTTCAGAGGGACCCGAGAACCCCACACAATGAACCCCCTCAACTGAACTCTATCACAATGGATTCACAAAAATTAAACATTCATTTGGCAGAAGTTGTTGGTCTTTAACTAACTTTATTCATATGCCTTTGTATGAATACATGAGAGCTAGAGTTTTTGAAATTGAAGATAATTCAAAATAAGAAGTGCAATCATCAGGTTACTCGTGCTGGTTAGGCTGCATTGTGTAGCACTCTTAACATGTCAGAATCCTTAGCTAGTTGTCCCCTTCTGGTAAGCTGTACTGAGTTGGGGAGTGACAGGGTACAAAGGCAATCATCCTGTAGTCTTCTGGGTTATTCTAGGGTGGTAAGTAAACACGTATCAAACATATTGATAAGAGAAAAAGCCAAAAACAGGAGTTTACTAACAAAATGTACACCTTTGGTATACTTGGAGAGACCAAGTATGGCTGAGAAACTTAACTACATGGCTTTAGATGCTCTGTTATGGAACTTCACTAAAAAACTGGGAGGCTGGGCAAGAAAGGGAAACCAGGTAGGGAATTACTGGGGAAACAACAAAAGATAAGGAGATTAGATTTCCCTGGGAGAGGCCCTTATTGATAGCTTACATATAAATATCAAAAGCAACCTCCACATAGCTTTCAGATCCCCTGCTACAAAACTAGCCTTTTGTCAAAAGGACTTTTCTTAAGGTGGCAGAAGGGTTACTCTGCTACAATGGACATCCTCAGAAAATGCAAACATTTTTTATATAATGAAGAACCTGTTTCAGTGACCTAGGTGTTTGTCTAATTATTTTATTGTTTTCATCTTTTTTTTTAAAATTTAGCTAAGTTATACATTTAAGAGCTGAAGGCCAGAGGTGTCGGCCAGAGATGTGGGGTGTAGGCCGGAAGTGCTGGGGGTAAGGATTCACTGGACACAGAGTGGGAAGCAGAATAGGAGGATTGACTGAAATACACTGCTGAGGGGGAGCAGTGGGCAGACAAAAGAGGTCTGCTGCCCCATATGGGCCAGCTCCCTGACCACGGATCTAAGAATTCGTATTGCAGTGGCTGCTGATAATGTCATGGTGCTGAGACTTAAGCCCTTGTACCACCAGAGAGGCCCTTTTTTAATCATTTCATCAAAGCATACTCTAAACAGTGATATAGCATTTGGCCAATCTAGTGTATGGCACCCTCTAATGGAACTTTGGGGATTTTAGAAGACCATGCCTTGCTCATCTGTTACCCCACCACTTCCATATTCCCTGATCTTTGTAGTAGTCGTAGGTTTAGGGAGTTTATAGACAAAAGATGAGCCATCTTTGAATTTGATTCCACTTTAGCTCTAACGTTTCCATTAACTGCTCAGAAATAAAACAAATATGACCTTTTGCTAGTACAACATTAGATGAAAGGGGAAAAAACAGACTACTCATAACTACTCCTATCTATGCACATTGACTTAGATAAATGAAATAGGAATTAATTCCGTAATGGAGGAAAAGAATAGAAAACCTGAAGGAGACATCACAAGGTTAAACCCTGGCTCATGCAAGGAGGTGGGGGCAGAAGGAACTTGCATGACCATTAACCCAGTCATAGAAATCAAGACCCTTAGTGCCTTCTCACAAGGCATAAGCCAAAGCAGGTATCAAGGCTGCCATGTCAGGCTGCTGCAGGGAAAGTCGGAAGCACAGACCCGAGGGTAAAAATACAGAGATTGAGCCCATTGTGAAATCTCTGGCCCCTTTAATATTCACAGTTATTCAAACTCAGCAAACAGGTCACGCCACAAAGGAGTGAGTCCCTCCCAAAGAGAAAAGGACTCTATCAGGGCAATCTCTGCCCTGGCCAGCGGCAGCAGTCCTCTGCCCACCTGTGCCTATGCAGGTGCTTCTTTCCACCCACTCAGTCCCTCTGCAGGGCAGCAGCCTCCTGCCTGCCCATGACCTGTACCAAGCCAGGACTTCTCTGCACTGATCTCCCTCAGGGGAGACTGATCTCCCTCAGGGGAGGCTGCTCTCCTAAGGCCGCTGGCCTACAACCAAGCAGGTCTCTCTCTCTCTGCAAACCTGTTCCTTTGGGGCAGCTCTGCCTGCCCACTTGTGCCCATGTAGGAGTTCTCTACTCCTCTGTCTTTTTCCCTAACAAACCTGCTCCTTAAATATAACTGAGTCTCTGTCATGGAGAAACTTGCTGGGGAACTCGCTGCATGTCGCTGAAAGGGGAGCTCTGATGAAACCTTTCCCAGAGTGAACCCAAGGACCCTGCACTCCAAAAACGACATCATTCCACATGCATCAGATGAAATTCAACATTCTCCCCTTATGTTAAATCCCTGATTGTCTCAATGTCCATTGTATTCTCTGCCTTTAAAAAGCATTCTGTTAACTTTTTAAACTTAATGTTTAAAAGTATTTGTATATTGTTATAAAAGGTGAGTAATAATATTACATGATTAAAAAAATTACACTTTAAAACCAAAAAAATATATATACTTCAAAACCAAGTCAGAACTCTGGTGCTCCAATACATTTGTACAAGGGAGGCACTGTAACACCTTCCTGGGATAACTGGTTTGTGTGCCTGGACACGTGACAGCGCACTCCAGGCGTCCCTGCAGGGTTGCTGATGCGAAGAACCTGCAGAGACCTCAACTACTTGCGCAGGACTGGCAGGTGCTCACCCTCCTGGCAGGTCCCCGTGCCTTCCCCTCTACAAGTCAGCATTCTTCTGGTTTCCAACAGGGTGCGGAGGAACAGTACAGGCACATCCCCGCGCCTCTTCCAGCGGGTCAGTGCTCACCGGGGCCCTGCACCATCCTACCGCACAGCCCACAGTCCAGCCCCGCGGGGTGCCAACGCCAGGCGCACCAGGGATGGTGAGGACGCTGAGAGTGCCATCTGCGGCTGTGCCATCCGGGCAGGCAGTAGGGGAGTAGAGGGCGCTCGCTAGGCAGAAGCCACAGGCCTTCCTGGTTTGTTTCTTCACTTCCCCTGGACCTGACTCAGGGCGGTGAACACGCAGCGCTGCAGAGACAAGTACCACTGCTCTGGACCTTCAGTAAAACCTGGGTGGTGGTGCTAACAACCTAAAAAGTAAACACCCATTTCCCTTGGAGGGCACTGGGATTTATTTTATTTAAACCACACAGATTGTTTTCATTCCTTGGTGTCTGAAGTACTGAAGGCTGAAGTCTGCTGCTCAATTCCTTGCATCTATTTGTTTTATTGATGGAGTCACCCTTGCAACACTGCTGCTCCCATGGCAACAGCAACAAAACAGGAGCAGGCTTCCACCCGGGTCAGGAAAGGAAACCTCCCAGAAAGCCAGGGCTTCAGTCCTGGTACTGATCTCAGAACCAGTTAGGAGGCCTTGAAAAAATCCAGTTTGACAAGAATGATTTTTTGAGGAAGTTCTGCATTGCACTAACTCAGCTGAAAAAAATGTAATGTATGCCCTTTCCACAGAGCTAGAAGGAATGCTGGAATTCAAAGTCAATGTTTATTTCAAACACATGGAAGGGAATGTTCCCTGGTAGCTTCCATTCATACCATTCACACAGTTGCATTCTCCTCGATATTAGCTATAAATACAGATCTACCTCAATTTACATCCTGAGAAATCTGCTGTGAGTTGAAACCACTGTGGCTCCCGGCCACTGCCCCACTTCAAGAGAGAAACTTTCTCATCTCTAGCCCAGGAAAAGATCACAATCAAAAGTCGAAGTATGGTCTCCACTGAGTGCCTATCACTTTCTCATCATTGTAAAGTACAAAAATCAAAAATTGAAACATCGTTAAACAAGGGACTGTCTGTACACATAACGCAAATATATGCATCCAATATATAGTACCTGCATAACTCTATATGTGTTATAGATCACATATATGTTATTCTACTTATTTTAAAACTTTGTACTTCTGAGCACATACTATTTGGAAGCACTTGCACACTATAAATTTGGAAGTTTTTCTTAAATTCTTATATTAAATTGGGTTGAGGGGAAAGATTCTCCTAGATTCAGTCTAAAAAGAAAAGCTTCATTTTCTTTCAAAGGAGGAGTTGTCAAACTAATTAGACGCAATCCTCATTTTTTATAACAAGTATTTTTTAACAGAGGGGTGGGGGGATTTTGTAATAACCCTTAACTATGCTAAAATGTATTTCATAGCTAATGTCATTTATCTATAGTATAACTTTAAAATATTTATATGAGGCTCTATTTTATAAAGTTAAATATAAATAAGAAGACAAAAGGAAAGTCATAAATAATAACACAGACATAATAAGTAGACATGTGCTTGCCCTTATTTATAGAACCACACCAAAGTGCCAGCTACTGATAAATGCTGAGACAGGGTCTCCTATTAAGTAAAATATCCTAAATAGATGATGGGATTTCCTGAAGTGGCAAACAACTCTTAGTAAAACAAATCAAATAAAATGAAGTATGATTTTTCCTCTTTTTACACTGTGGTAGGGTTCATAGAATTCAGTGTTTATTAAAACCAGAAGCTATTTTGTGTTTATATGGATAAAGAAGATAGATGCTAGACTCAGGTAATAAATAAGATGTCTGTTTTTGGGTGTCTATTTTTTTTTAACTTTATTTCTTTACACAAAATCTGATGGGCTATTCCAAAGGTGACAGAACTGCCCCATGCCAACAATGCAGCTACTGAAATATTGTGACAACGAGCCTTCCCTCCCACAGAGATTTCCTAAATCCCTCCTAGGAGTTGTTTCAAACACCTTACCTTTAAAACCACTGTTCTCAAAGCAGAACTTGGACTCCCACAGAAATATAGTGTTAATGTAACTGATTCATTGACTTGCAATTTCCCTTCCATAAAAAAGTTGCTAAAAAAACTAGACTTTCTTGCAATAAAGGTTGGTAAACTACTAACACGGAAAGGAATTAGAGGATTAGAGGATGAAATGACTAGTTCATACACAAACAAAAAGAGCTAGGTCTCCAACAGTTCTTTAAAGTATTTTTAAAATTTAGCTCATTCCAAGGCCAAGTGATACCTTAGAAGCTCAGTCATGGGGAATAATTCAGCAGTTAAGTTTATAAGTGATGAGCTAAATGAAATAGGGAAACGAGGTGCAGTAATCGCAGTTCTCCCTCATCAACCAGCTGCCTGTTGGAGAAAACAAGATAGCTAAAGCACAGCATCCCTTCTGCAAGGGCTAAGTGCTATTTGCTTGTCTGGAAATCACATAAATCACAGGCAAAGTCTATATGCCACATATGAAAGAATAGAATGAAGACTGGATTCAGAGGACGGAGATGAGGCAATAATTCTAAATCCTAGATGCCCGCTGGGATTTTTTAGAAAGTTTTTGAGAAATATTAATGCCTGTGCCCATACGTATGGTATTCCTATTTTTCTTTTAGTAAATCTTAGCTAATTCTATTAATTTTATGTCTTTATTTGTGTCTATTCTCTGTTCCTACTGGGATTATTTTTGAGAATTGCGCACACATTTCTACTTTCTTTATCTGAACTCAGGGCTCAGGATACTTCTAACATATCTTGTTTTAAAACTAGCATCTACATTTGTTTCATTATTCATTACCTGTTTCACTTAATCCTCCACTCACAGTCCCTAAAAGCTGACTGTGTCACCCTATTTCCTTCTTGTTTTAATTAATTTATCCTAACCTTGAAATCACTGCAACATTTTCAGTGCAACAAATGTCACCTTTTCTTTATCCACCTCTATCCCTGTAGTTAGTTTATTTATGACATTTTGACTAAATTGACTGGGGGTAGGATCCAGGTATATTTTTACAAGTTCATATGGTAATTTTAGTTTGCAGTCAGCATGGTGGACATGAACTTGGCAACTGTGCACAAAAGAAGCATGAACATTTTATCCCTATGCCTGTTCAGAGCAATTACAAGGCAACTAAATACACATGGGTTCTTCTACGAAAGATGTTTGTGACACAATGTCGTATTCATCCTGAAATATTAACTAGCAATATAACCTGTGGATTTAATTTCTATCTCTACACTTCAATGTCATCTGTAAAACTCAATGTCATCTGTTAAAGGAGGCCAGATTCAGCAGCTGCCTTAGATAGGCATGAGGTTTAAATGAGATAGGTTGAGTCACTGAACACTGTGCTTGATAGGAAATGCTCAATAAATAACTGCTATTTCATCATCATCATCTTATTATTAATTAATGGAATAAAAATATTGGATGGAGATTCATAATGACATTCACCTCTATGAAAAAGTACCCATTCTAAATGTAAACAGAAGTATTTAAGAATCTTTTTATATTCTTGAAGCATTTTTCATTTGTTTTTCTTTAATGTTCTTTTATTTTAAGATTTATTTTATCTGTTTAATATACAAGAACTCGTGTGCAGGCCAGAGGTGCAGGGGATAAAGAGGATTTAACAGAGACAAGAGTGGGGAGCAGAACAGGTTGACTGACTGATACACACTGCCAAGGGGAGCAGAGGGTGATATAAGAGAACTAGCTCTTTTGTTTAGCTCCCAAGCCAGGGATTGAACATGCTACAGTGGTTGGCAAAGTGAGACTTAACCCTTTGTGCCAACAGGAAGGCCAACTTAAAGTATTTTTCATTTGAACATAGATAAGGGGGACAATTTAATAAATTTTCAAAGTTTACAATGGAACCTTTGTCCAGTCTCTTGGCAGCTCCAGGCTTGGAGCTCTAGCTTGATAACCCTCCCCCATAGAAGCCCAGGCTATGCTTTCTCCCTTTCTTTTCTCTCAGAATATCTCATATCTATGATTTCTGCTCATTTATACTCTATAAATACTAATTCCAGACTTGCATCACCAGCACTTTCTGGTCCTAAGGGCTCCGCAAAATGGACTAAGACCTTCATATATAATGCATTGTCTCCTGGGTAGGTATAAGGGAATGAAATGATCTGTGGTACTGAGACTGAAAAACAGGCTGGGAGACTTCAAGCTCCTAATCACTTCAGTCCTTTCTGGGGGGGGAGGGGTTGGGTGTGGAGGAGAAGCAGAGTGGAAAGACTTTTATTTCAAGCCTCTAGAATTGTGAAATAGACTAAGTGATATGAAAGATTCATTTGATCTTAGCAATAGGCAGGCCTAAGGGACTGCATTTTAGCAGTGGGCTTCTGGTACATGCCTTCTTGCCATCCACGTCATAGCTGTCACAGCTGCCTGAGCAGCCTGATGTAATTAGGTAAATCAAAGGAAAGGAGAGGGAGATCAGTCTTTAATCCCTCCATACTGCATCTTGAAAGGACCTTATTTGCAAGTAACAGAAAACAACTCCAGTAACTTAGAGAGGAAAGAGACTAGACAGCTAGCAGAGCCTCAATCGGTCAATGAGGCCATCACTAATGCCAGCACAGAGCACAAGACCCACAAGCCACCCTCCACAGATGTTGGCATGACTGAGTAGGCTGCCACAGTAATCTGTCAGTCTTTGGGAATCTGATATGGATTCCCAGTTCCCATTTTCTATCTGCAGATGGTTTCTCTACTTTGCTTCTTGAAGAATAATCAAAATAAACAAACAAACAAACAAATAAATAAATAAATAAAAGGGAGCAGGACCTCTATGGTGGCACAAGAGGTTAAGTCTCAGCACAACAAAGCCATTGCAGCATCAGTTGGATCTCTGGCCAGGCCTGGGAGCTGACCCACATGGTGCAGCAGATCTCTCCTGTTTTACTAGCTGCTCCCTTCAGCAGTGTATCTCAGTCAATCTGCCTGTTCTGCTCCCCACTCTGTCGCTGGTGAATCCTCTAAACCTCTGCCCCTGCTCCTCTGGTCTGCACCCCAGCTCTTGTATGCATAAATAAATAACATAAATCTTTAAGAAAAAAAAAATGGTAGCAGCCGCAGGCTATCATGCTAGGCCAACTTAATGGAAGTGAAAGCAATCCCTCAGATGACTTATTATCACACTATTCTGAGATCCAGTGACAGTGAATATTAACCCCTTGCCTCTGGCCAGGACACATCAGCATTTCAAGCACAGAGAGATGCAGTGAGGGGCCGGGTGGGGCTGCAGAACATGGTGTATTCCCTTAGAAGTCAGTGCTGTCACACATATTGTCATCCATCTGTTGGTGAAGGGATGTTTCTCAGCTAGAGGTTCATGACACCAGAGTTTATAAGAAGTTACAGACAGGCATATCTTGATGCTTGCTTCACTTTATTGCTCCTTGCAGAGGCTGTATTTTTCACAAATTATGAGTCTGTCCTCCATTGACTGACTCATCCTCAGCCTTTCTCACTTTCCTTTTGCTTCCCTGATCCCTGAGACAAAACAAAATTGAAATTAGGCCAACTAATAACCCTATAAGGATTTCTAAGCATTTCAAGTAAAATGCAGAGTTGTACAGCTCTCACTTTAAATCAAAAGCTAGAAATTATTAAACTTAGAGAAGAAAGCATATTGGAGGCCAACACAGGTTTAAAGCCAGGCCTCCTACCTCAGTGTGAATGCAAAGGAAAAGTTCTTGAAGGAAATGAGAAGTGTAACTCAGTAATCACAGGAAAGAAAAGAAAATGAAACCCCACGGCTAACAAAGATAGTTTAGTGATCTGAATAGAAGATCAAACTAGCCACAACATTCCTTTATGTCAAAGTATAGTCCAGAGCAAGGCCCAAACTCTCTTCAATTCAGTGAAGGTTGAGAAATATGAAGAAGCTGCAGGAGAAAAATTTGAAGGTAGCAGAAGTTGGCTGAGGAGTGCAAAGGGAAGAAGCTGTCGCCATAACATCAAAGTGAAAAGCATAGCAGTAAGTTGACATAGAGGCTGCAGCAAGTTTTTTAGAAGATAGAGCCAACTGGTGAAGGTGACTGCAACATTATTTCAATAAAGACACAGGCTTATATTTAAGGTAGATATGATCTAGGACTTCAATAGGTAGAGAAATCAATGCCTGGCATTAGAGCTTCAAAGGACAAGCTGACTCTCTTGTTAGGTGACAGCTGGTGGCTTTAAATTGAAGGCAATGCTCACTTACCTTTGCAAACACACTACGGCCCTTAAGATTCATGCTAAAGCTACTGTGCTTGTGCTCTACAAGTGCAACAAAAGAAATGATGACAGCACATCTGTTTACAACATAGTTTGCTTTTTTTTTTTAAAGAATGTATAATACTTTCACACTATAATACTAAGAATGCTTTCTAGCAAGGGATAATTTCTTTCCATTACATCTTTGCTGCTTAGTCTGGAAACACCATGCCAGATATTGTCAAACTTCCTTAGCATGCCCCACACCTTTACCTCGTATCCCCCGAAATATAATCTTACTCATTTGCCTAGAGAATTCCAATCTCCCCCTCTATTTTTATCATGACTTAATACAGCATACAAATATATAATTTTTATATGTTTAAAGACATACTATATTTTTATAAGTTTGGCAAATAATATTTTTCTCTTCTGTGTTTTTAAAATTGTTAAGTTTTACACACCAAAACCAAAAAATCAATACAGACAATTGAATATCCATCATCACCCTGGTTAAGAAACAGACTTTAGATGTCTCTTTTGCTTCTACTCTATCACCCTTTTAAAACAGATTTTTCCAACTGGGGATACTACCTAATTATCATATTTGAATTTTTAGAAAATTAAGAGAAAGACAAATTTAGCTGTGTGAAAAAAGGTACAATTGTACCTATTTGATGAAGGTTTGAACAATCTCTGACAATTTGAACAGTCTCTGAGTTGTGATTTGGCTTCATTTTCTCTGATTATTGATAGGACACTTTGGAAATCAGTAGTAAAATCATAAAATTATTTCTGGGAAACTTAGTGTCTGCGGGCACCTGATTCAATGCAGAGGTAGAGTACTGGACGTCCTGAAGAAATACAGCAGGCTGAGTGAATAGTACTGTATTTTCTTCCTCTTAAGTTAGTATCATGTTCCACTTCCAGTGCAAAGCAAAATATCAAGGAGTGGGTGGTGAAATGAGTATCTTCAACTAACAAGGCAATAGGACTTGGAGTCAAGAGTAGTAACTTCATGGGCTATTGATCAAGACAAAGCAAATACAGATAAAAATTCAGCCAGGATTCACTGGACTTTCTGTTCCCCTGTTTAAGAGTGTGCAATAGTGTCAAGGCATGCCTGTCTATTGAGCTGTGCTTCTCTGATCCTGCCTGGTACCTTCGCTGGAACCCAGTTATCATACTGAGCTCTTTCTCCATGCTCCTGGGAGTTCTTTTCACTTCTCTTTTGTGTTCAGTCTCCTGTTTTCTGAATCCTGTCTTCCTCTATCTTCATTTATTCTTACATTTTCTGAAAGATACCCTGCGTAGAAGACTTGAGCCTTCATATGTCTGAATGTAGCTTTGTCCCATACTAACACTCTAAAGATGGTCAGGTATAGAATTCTTTTTTTTTTTAAATGATTTTTAAAATTTATTTACTTATGCATACAGAACTGGGGTATAGGCCAGAGGTGCAGAGGCAGTGAAAGGATTCATCAGAGACAGAGTGAGGAGCAGAACAGGCAGATCAACAAAGTACACTGCTGAGGGGAGCAGCAATGGAGAATGGAAAGATCTACTGCACCATGTGGGTCACCTCCAAGACGGGGATCAAACTCTCACCCAAGTGGCCATGGCCAGCTTCCCAGTGCTGTGCTTTAACCAGCTGTGCCACCAGGGAGGGCCCAGGTATACAATTCTAAATTACAATTAGTTTTCTTTCAGATTTTTGGAAGGTATCAAATTCAAGAGTGTTTATGCTTTTGTGTTGAGAAATCAGAAGTCTTTCTGCTACCTAATACTGGCTATGCTACTATTTTTTTTTTTCCTCTCTGGAAATATGTAATGTCTTTTACCACCGAATGTTCTAATAGTCACAAGAATATGCCTCAGAGTGGTCTAAGCGCTTAATGAACTCTTTCATTCTGGTAATATCATCTTTCAGTCAATCAATTTTCTTGATTTTTTATATTACTATTCTCATACTTCCTTTTTTTTTTTTTCCTTCTTTCCTATGGTACTTCTGTTATTCAACTGTTTGATGACCTGGATGGCCCAGCACTCTTTTTCATCTCTTTGTTTTCTGCTACTTTTTGAGAAATGTACTCAAACTCATCTCAGTTTCTATCTATAAAACCTTCTGCAAAAATACCTATGTTCTATTGCTGAGCTGTCCATATACTTCGCTCTTAGCTACAAGTGGTTTTGAGCTTTTGGAATACAATTAATGCAAATGTGGGGTTGGAATGTAATTTCATTAATTTCAAGTAATTTAAAGATAGTGGCCAATGGTAACCACACTGTGTGTGTTTTCTGTTATTATGTTTTTAATTTTTAAACATATTTGGGCCCTCCTTGGTGGCACAGCGGGTTAAAGCACTGAACTGAGAATCTAAAGCCACTCCCGCATGAGTTCGATTCCCGCCTGCCCTGGAGGTGACCACATGGCATGGCAGACCTCTCCTGACCCGCCCACTGCTCCCCTCAGCAGTGTACTTCGTCGATCTGCCTGTTCTGCTCCCCACTCTGTCTCTGGTGAAGCCTCTCACCGCCCCTGCACCTCTGGCCTGTACTCCAGTTCTGTATGTACAAATAAATAAATCTTTAAAAAAAAAAAAGATATATTTTACTTATGCATATAGCACTGGGGTACAGGCCAGAGGTGCGGGGATGGTAAGAGAATTCACCAGAGACAGAGTAGGGAGCAGAACAGGCTGACTGAAGAAGTACACTGCTGAGGGGAGTGGTGGATGGGTCAGGAGAGGTTTGCCACGCCATGTGGATCACCTCCAGGGTGGGGATCTAACTTATGCTGAAGTGACTTTAGCTTCTTAGTGCTATGCTTTAACCCGCTGTGCCACCAGAGAGGACCCATGTTTTTAATTTTTAAGATTTTTTTTTTAAGTTTTTCCCCTAAATCTGTTTCTATAGCCTTCACCTGGTGCGATGGATTAATTGCCTCTTATCTCTCTCAGGATATGATTTTCTATGTTGCTTTTAAGTCCTGAAGAGTTTGTTTCTTCCAAGATTCCTCCTCTGTTTGTTTCATCAGATGCCTAATAATTATTGTTGGTTTGATCAAAATTAAGAATAGGGTCCTCCTTTGTGGTACAATGGGTTAAAGCACAGCACCATCAAGCTCTTGCAGCCACTGCAGCATGAGTTCCATCCCCAGCCAGGGAGGTGACCCACATGGGTAGCAGACCTCTCCTGACCCACCCACTGCTCCCCTCAGCAGTAGATCTTCCTGTTCTGTTCCACACTCGGACTTTGGCGAATACTCTCAACACCACCAGCCCCCTGGCCTGTATCCCAGTTCTGTATGCATAAATAAAGAAATCTTAAAAAAAAAAAAAAAAAAGAGTAGGACATTTAAAAATGGGTTACCAACTCTGAGCTTGTGAATTTCATACAAGGTGATGTTGGTGGGAAGGGTGGTAGAGGAAACCAGATGTCAGTATCTTTAAGCATCTCTTTTTGGAAGGTTAGATTGCCCTAATGATGTTTTCCAAACTCTCACCTAAAGAGGAAAGTCTAGCTCTTGTAATCTGGGGGTCAAGTTAGGGAAGGGTTTGAGAAGAATATGAAATCTTAGTCCCTGTCAGTGACAAGAGGTATCTAGACCCCTACCATGCTGAATGAGCTTCTAGGACTCCAGTTTCTTTTCAAACACCCTGGTCCTCTTTACACTAGCATTGCTCTCCCTTTGACCTCTACTTCTAGCCTTGCATTGTAGAACACACAGAAGACAGGAATTGTGTCCTTGGAGATGCTGTGTAAATACGATTGCTCCTCAACTTTGTCACTGACACCTTGGGATTTTGTTTTCTTAGATCTCTAAAATCACACTGATCAGTTTTTTCAGCCTTCAAATTTTGTTGTTCTTATGCCCTCTGCTATTCTCCTCATCTTTGTTTTAGGTCTTAAAACAACACAAAACACTTTCTATTTTTATGTTGGTTTAAGTTTATTTTTACATCAGTTTGTGCATTTTTCCATCTCAGTTGTAATCCTTGTGGGCTTCGCATCACCAAATCATCTGTGTGCCATCACCATAGTCCAGTGCATTGAGACAGGGAAATTTTAACGCAAATATTCAGTTCACCATTTTAACTTGGAAGTTTGAAAGTGTCCACTCATTCTGTGAGGTCCAGGTGTTCTGACAGGCAGTTCCTCGCTCATTTGCTTCTTGCAGAATTAATTGTGTGTTTACTGCACTCAAAGGTTTTTGGTGTGGTTCACAACAAATTGGACGTTAACCTATTTGCTTATATAAGCTTGCTTCTTGAGGTAAGATAGTAATCCTAAAATTTCAGGATAAAGAGGTTTTATCAACAGTACCTATCAACACATAACAGAATCACTTAGTGTTTCCTGCATTCAGGAATAAGACTATACCAGGTTCCAAAAAGGGTAGTAAGAGTTTTTTCAAATATCAAAAAAGATACAGATCCTACTGGCTAAAAAGCTTTAGTTCCTCTTTTCTGTTTTTTCACAAACTAGAACTAAAAACCTGTTAGCCTCTCTACAGGATGGAACCTGTTCATGCAGCAGATAGAACAATTTTTGTATTGATTGCCCTCTAGTGGCATTTCAAGAAACTAATTTAGTCTGAGCGTGGTAGTAAAGAAAGGCTGTGTGGTACTATGGCCTTCAAAACCTCAATGGAAAAAACGCCGGTATTTAAAGAATGTGGAGGGAAAGCAGTGTATAAACCAGAGACATTCTACTGGGGTGGAGAGGGGGACAGGATCAAACCAGGGTGGGAAGAGCACACCGGACTGTGGTGATGGCACATGGGTGAATTGGTTGTGGGAAGTCAATGTAGATTACAATCAAGATGAAAAAGCATACACTGCACAAAAATAAAGAATGATATAAAAAAAATTTAAGTAACAATAATAAAGGAAAAATAAAAATCATTTAAAAACTCAATAGAATGTAACTCTATTTATATTCTTAATTTTCCTAGTTGAACATGCATGACAACTTTTGTACTCAAAGAAGAGCTATACTTTTCAAAATAATATGATGTATCTGATAGAATATAAGGCCTTTAGGAAGTTGA
>NW_004567115.1:16884197-16887638 GCF_000260355.1 Condylura cristata
CATACCTTGTATAAGAATGTGCAAGTATACACATCACAGGCTACATGCAAACATTACGTGATTAACAATCTATTTCCTTTGAATTAAAACTTGTGTTTTGGACTGAAATTTCAGCCCAGTGATGCCAACAGGTAGCACTGAACAATGACGCCATCAGGAAAACAGGATGTTTTTCCCAGGATCTATGTGAGTCAAGATGACCAAGGAGCTGACAACATATTTTTGGGACATGACAAAGACCAGGGCACCAACTGTCACAGGCAGTTGTGGTGGGAGGTTCACATATGGCTGTCTTTGTTCTGTTCGCTAGAAAAAGGCTGGCTTATGAGCCTCCTCAGTGGTACAAGGGTTAAGTCTCAGCATTATGAAGATATCTCCACTGCAGCCACTGCTGCACAGGTTCTATCCCTGGCCAGGAAGCTGACCCATATGGCTTAGTAGACCTTTCCTGTCTTGCCCCCTGGTCCCCTCAGCAGCACTTCTGTCCTGCACCCCAACTCTTATATGCAAAAATAAATAAATATTTTTTTAAAGAGGAAAAAGTCCAGCTTGAGAATGGATTTTTGAGGTAAAATACCCCTGTTCTTTCAGATCTTTGGTTTTCTGACCATAAGGTACATGTTACATGATTCAATTCCTGTGTCTGCTCAATTGGCTTCTGGCAGGAACAGGCCTGACTCCAACATTTTCTGGTTTCTTTACTTCTATTGAGAAGGGTGTGCTTTATGTGCAGGAAGAAGGGTGTGCCTAAATATATGTTTACAAGGACAGTGACTAAAACAGTTAGTTGTCCAAGTATTTGATCTCCCCTTCTTTTACTGTTACAGGGTAACCCATAGTAAACTGGGCTGCCTGTCTGTGGGTCCTCATCCACTCGCTTAAAATTTAGTTGTACTGCAGGCACATACAAAAGGGCCAATAATGGGTTTATTTACAAAAAGGGGAACGGAAAATGAACAACCCAGAAAAGAGAGAGAGAGATATAAGGTAACTAGAATATCTCACCAGCTCCCTGACGTGGAGGGCTGACTTGGAGCTCTAGTAACAAACTAACTGATAGCCCCCAGTCACACCCATCCTGAGAGCCCTTGCCTCAGACACAGAGAGAGAGCATTGCCTCACCTCCAGAGAGAGAGTGAGCCAATGAAAATGGATCCCTATTTATCCCCCCAAAGTCCCAGAATGTCTGCTTAGCTCTGCCCTTGGGTCCTCACAGTTCTCTCCTTGGTACTGCTGGGACTTGTAGTTTCCAGTCACTGGAGTAGGGGGCAGAGTTCAGAAAGCTGGAGTAGGGGGTGGAATCCACAAAACTCTGCAGAGTTCCTTTAAGACATCCTTCCCCTTAACATTACAACAATAGACTTTCAACTGCCTGTAGTTAACTGCTCACAGAAACAAAACATTTTCCCTAGACTCTTCTGAAACTAGTGTGTGGCATGTGACCAAGTTCCATCAGATGGGGTATAAGCATAAATAATGTACATGCTTGCTAAGCATGACTGTAAGCAAGTACATACTCTCCCTTTCTAGTTTCTCATTCTTTCAATAACTGGGAAAACACACAGAATCCAAGTTGTCTGGAACCTGGGAATGAGGACAACATGCTAGAAATGGTAGAACAAGGTAGAAAGAACCCTGGCCCTTGACATCTTTGCATTGCAAAGCCAAATATTCCCTTTTGAGAGAAATAAACTCCTATGTTACTTAAGTCAGTGCTATTTAGTGTCTTTTTCATAGTCAAATATTTATTCCAAAAAAACATGCCACAGAAAGATACAGCTGCTACAAAGGGCAGAGTTTAACAAAATTTGGGGACTTTCTTATCAACCTAAATCATATCACTCACATTCAGAAGGCTAAACTTTGAACACAAGATTATTGCTACAAAGGAAGCATTTTATTAGCAAACGGTGCCACATCAGGGGAAGGCAGAGCCAGTAGAAAGCTTTGTCCCAAGTGACAAGTGAAGGAAAATATTATAGGAAAGAAGGAATGCTGGACATTCAGGTCATAGGGAGAGTTTCTTCATTCTTAGGTCTGGGAACTGGCTGGGCAGTCTAGAAGCAGATGATTACACAACAATTGATGCATTCCTAGACTAGTTGTTCTTGTCTGCATTACCAATTTAAAATGACCCTTGGGGTTACATCAGACAATTTTGTTATCAGCATCCTCCAAGGAAACTGAAATATTTCATCACTCATTAAGCAACCCATTACCGTGGCCCTAAGGAATGAGGCAAAATGCACTAAACTAAACTGCTAGGCTAAAAATCATAAAGGCAAGGTTTGTGTCACTTGCTCAGGCAAGACACAATTTAGGAGAAACATTTTAGAGAAGTCAAGAATATTTCCTGATTAAGAATGAGGAAATTTAACTAGGAAGAGCCCTGAATTGGGAACTAGCATAGGATGTTAAGGTACTTAAAAAAGTTAAGTATGCAAAGATATTGCATGACAAATATGCATACAGAGTAAGCACAGCTCACATCATTCTGAAAACTATGGCTTTGTGGATTAAAGGAAAATGAAGATGATGAAAAAATCAAAAGTAGTAAGGCCATATTTCTGACCTTAGGAACTGTGGATTATAAAGTGATTTACTGAGAAAAGAAACCACAAAGTGGTACGCTTTGGTGGGAAGGTGATGAGTTCACTGTAGTAACAAAAATCTGCCACCCCAAAATAGGTCTTTGTTAAGAGGTTATTTCACGAGGGGGAGCGAGGGCTTTGAGCCTGGTAGAAATTACTTTATGAGGTTTCAATCTAAACTTCTCTCTGTTAAAGTCTTTTCCCAGAAAGACCTAATACCCTTAAAAAAGGCAGAAATAACTATGGTTTCTTCAGTAAATACCCTCTTTCTTTCTCCAACCTCCCTTTTCATAGATAAGCTAATGCATCTAAAGCACATGAGTACTTATGCATACATCCTTCCTATTCCGAAGATGTACATGCTATAACTAAATTCTCTGTCACTTTCCTCATGTCAATCTGTCTGATGCTTGTCTGAGTATTTGATAGCCTAGAAGAACTCAGAGGTACAAGATGATTTCCTTGGAGTCCCAACATCACCGTTGGATATAATGAATTGGAGGTGGTCAAGAAAAGGCAATCAGCTGTCAGTTATGTAGATCTGGAGCTCCGAATTATATTTCCATTCTAGAACGTAAGTTATTGGCATGTGGATGGTAAATACAGCAAAAGAATTGGTAAGATAACCTAGTGTGAATGGCTATATTGAGGAAAGAATATAAAATAGGAAGGTCTACAACTCAGCCCTGAAAAAATTCTTGAATTAAATGACTGAATTTACAAGAAGGATAACTGACTAGGGAGTTTGGGAAGGAATAGTCAGAAGAAAGAAAAGAAGCCAGGAAACATGTGAAGGAATGGAGGAAGTAACGCAGGCCTGAGCAAAACAAGCCCAGGCAAGCACCCCCCC
>NW_004567115.1:16887753-16939769 GCF_000260355.1 Condylura cristata
TGATTGGACTGGAGGCACCAGGAAATGAGACATCTATTCCTGGAAACCTGTCCTTGGGTGGTTGAACTGTGACCCAGGCTGTGAATCCATTTGCTAAGTTGAATTTGCGCAGGTTCTGAATTTGCGTGGGCTATGATGTATGTAACAGCCAATAAGGCCTATATATTCCCTGACTTTGCTTTGGTCGGGGTCTTGCCTGAACCCTCCGTCCTGCGTGTCCGGCAGGAGATGGCTTGACCCTGGCTAGCCAGCCCAATAAACTCTACTTTGTGAATTGCATTCTTGTGTGACGCTCTGTCTTTCGCAGTAATGGAGTTCTCGGACCCTAACACATGTTGCCATGGAGATAAGAAAAAATATTCCTGTAAATAAAAGATGGCCAACAATATTGGCTGATGACAGGTCATGTAAGATGAGTTCTGAAAAGGCCTACTGGGTTTAATCACATGGAAATATTTGGTCACCTTAATAGAGAAGTAAAGATCATGGACAGTGTGGGAGGAATTCAAATTACAGTCCATTGCATAGTAAATGGATGATATGAGAAAAAGAAAAACCCTCCTTCAAGAAATGGGGTTAAGGGGAGATGGAGAGAGAGAGATAGAGAGAGAAGTACATATAGGTATAAGAGTTTTGAGCCTGAGAGAGAGGTTGGAAATTTTTTTAAATATATATTTTTTACATCAGTTTTAATTTTGAGATGAATTTATTTAAATACAAAGGGAAAGTTGTACTTATAAGAAAATACTGAACATGCAGAAGGAAGACAGAATAGTGCAAATGCAAGATTTCCCAGAAGGTAGGAGAGGAAGGGAGTTCAGAAATCTTGTGGTGGTGTTCACTCAGAAAAATGAAGGTGAGAAGGAGGAATGGATGAATATAGTAGCATTGGGACTGGAGTGAAACAGCTGAGGTACCCACCTTAGGCATAAAATTTAAGAAGATACCAAAAAAATCCCAATAGTGAATATAACATTATTTTAGCAATAATCTCAATAATAATAATGCAAAAAAAAAACATGATGAAAAAATAGCAAAATTTTAAACAAATACAAGATCAGCTATGGGCAATTTAGTGGTGATAAAGTGGTTTTCTTCAGAAGCTTTCAATCTTTGTGAAGCAGGAGGGAGGTTGACTGGTGAGGACAGGTAGGGAAGCAGAGTAGAGGCTGGAGGTGAGAGCAGAGGTAGACATTGTGGAGAGGGAAGGCAAAGAAAAATACAGTAGGGATGATAGGGCAGATTTGCACCTACTTGTACATTGACCTACTTGTGTGAGCTCAAAAGCACTGGAACACAGAGCAAGCACGGAGAAGGAAGACAGATTTATTATCATCCAAGTTCTATCAAGGAAAGAAATTTAGGATATTGGCAAGATAGTTAGTTATAAGAATGGTCCATACTTTTAGTTGGTAAAATAGGAAGTCAAAACATGAGAAATAAGATAAATTAATTGTAAATTTAAAGCTCTAAAATAGAATGTAAATGTCGCATATTATGGGCTGGATTGCAAATTACCAAAACTCATACACGGAAGTTCTAATTTCCAGTACTTCAAAATGTGACTATGCTTGGAGATAGGACTCTTTAAAGAGATAATATGATTAAATGAGGTCATTAGTGCAGGCTTAATCCAACATGACTGGTGGAAATCTGGACACAGACAGTTACAGAGGAGTCAGTTTATACCACATGTAGTACAGGGAGAAGATGGCCATCTAAGCTATGGAACGACCTTGGAAGAAATCAATCTTGAAGACAGCTTGATTATGGACTTCTACCCTTCAGAGTTATGACAAAATAAAATGCCTGTCGTTTAAATAATCTGTTCTGGGATATTTTGTTATGGCAGCCCCAGCGAACTACAGTACTATATAACTTAATAAGGAAAGCTCAGATAGAAAAATTTAGGATGGAGGTCTCACAAGGTCAGACACCAGAGATAAGGACTTAAAACTAACCAGGCTATGGTCATTTTCAGGAATCTGAGGGAGAGTCAGAAAAGACTATCAGCCAGAATTGGGGGGCAGCAAGGAAGATCAACCAAATCTGACTCCAAGATGATAATTTCCACAATAATTTCATCAAAGAACACTACAAAGAAACACCCCTTGCTTTGACAAAAGTCAGCTCTCCTAGCCACTGTGTCTATGCAGACGCTTCTTTTCTTAGACTTCTAAAAAATGCAGCTCTGGTCTTTTACATTAGTCTGTCTGTGTCTTTGCAGACATCTCTTTCTTTCTTTCTTTCTTTTTTTTGTTTGTTTGTTTGTTTTTTCCTTTCCTTGATAAACTTGCTGTGTGCTGATAAAGGAGAACATCTCCTGAATTTTCTTAGAGGCATCCAAGCCCAAGAACCCTGCACACCAAACCCCATCATCTGGAACCCAACATAATAATGTAGAAATAATAATGTAACTTCATACCTCATTAACTACCACCTTTTCTCATGAACCAGACCAAAAAAGGGAAATTACAATCCAGATGATGACAACAGACTTTCAAAGCCACATTAGGTACATGAAGGAAATTAAATCATATATTTTCAATATTGAAAGAAAAGGCATTGGTATCTGCAGAAAACATTGTAATAAATACATAAGTTTTATATGCAATGCATATGAGATCAGCACATATACCATTATGATTAACATGTTACCAATACTCCTGGCCAATGTAACAAGAAAAAGCTATAAGCTCTGTAAGGGCAGGAAAGGTAAAACTAAAACATTTGCACAAATATGGTATCTACCTTGGAAATAAACCAAGAAAATAGAAAAAACTATCAAAATTTGTAAATGCAGGAATTTAAAAAGTCTGGCAGGTTTTTCCTTACCGCAAATTACCCATATAAATTAAAAACATAGTATATCATGCACAATAATACAAGCTAATATGCCATTGATAATAGCAACTAAAACTAAGTTTCTAGGAATTAACCAAGAATGTAAAAGACATTAATGGAGAAAATTATCAAAATTTGAAGACATAAAAGATGATCTGAAAAAAGTTTACTTTTTTACATCCTTTTAAATAGGATGACTCAAAATTCAAATTCTTAGTGAATTTAGTTTTAATCACAATTTTTTAATCTCAAATTTCTATAAATTTTATCCAAGAATGTGTGTGAAAAACAAAAAATTCATAAATAGACAAGTTAGTCATAAAATCAGTGAGTAAAGAGGAAGAACTTGGTTTGTAAGATATTTAGACAAATTAATTGCAGATACCAGCAACGAACACAAAATGGTTTGGGTGTAAGAACTGATACTACAGACCAATATATTAGAACAGGGTGCCCAGCTACACACCTAACACATAAAACCAACATACATGCGACTAAGAAGCATCAGGGATCCTATCTATTTAAAACAAAGAGCTGTCAACTCTATAAAGGTGATTTAGTGGCACCTAGAATGGCTTACAAACCCTGGTATCTAACAAATACACAGATATTTATTACTTACTTGGGACTGATCCAGGGACACCTTAGCTGAAGGGCACACAGGAAATTTTACCACTAGAGAGAATAAGAAAACAAGCAATTCTAAAATTTCTTTTTGAGACTGTGCCAAAAATGAAACATGATGTCTGGTGTCTGTTAGTGTCAAACTAGACACGTTTTTCCTTAGGCAGAGGCACTAATATCAACCTCCATATTATGTAGCAAGTGACAAGCACAACCAACATTTAAAACATTTCGGTGTCCGACACAAATGAAAAGAAACTATGGAACACTAGGCATTTCTCCAACACTCCAGGGGACTTCTCAGTTCAGGGCCTTCTGATGCTCGAAATTCTCTTCCCCCAAATATTGTTGCTCTCTCCCCTCCTTAGAGGTCTTTGCACAAATAGCACACCATCAGAGAAGCCCTCAGTAACCACTCTATTTAAAAGCTGCAATTCCCTTCCTCCTATGGTCATCTCCCCTCACCCCCTTACTTGCTTACTTTTTTCCTCCTTGCAACAACTGTTTTGTGTTTCTTGTTTGCATCCCATTTCTTGAATGTAGTCTCCATTAAGGCACACTATTTTTTCTTTATGGCCAATGTTCATCCCTGGCATACAGAAGGTGCTCCATAAATATTTGTTGGCTATTGTATTTTAGAATTCCCCTTGACACAGGTAACAGTACTAAATAAAGTATGCATCATTTTCAGAGCAAATGCTCTGGTGAATCTTCTTGACCTGAGTGGAGACACATGTATTAAACCTGAAAGTTCAAGTGGAAAAATCTGTAACTCGCCCTTCCTAATGTTTTTGTATTTGGGAGTCTGGTAGTGTTCATTGAGTCATTTGAGGAAAAATATATTATCTTCTAAGGAAAAGAGAGATGAGATGTCCAGTTCTTCTAAATTTCTCTGCAATTGTGTGTCAAGTCTCAAAAGTCACATTATTTGAACTGAACAAATACTAACAAAAAGGGATTATCAATTCGGGAGTTATGCCATACACATCTTGATAACTTCCGTGACTTTAAACCTTGAAAATGGACGTCTTAGTCCCTTTAAGAAACTCTGAAATATTTTGCTACGGCATTTCTCCCTTCTCTGTGGTGCCCCCTCGTTGTTTACTCCTGTAGTATCCTAAACACATTAGCGTCTAGCGCCAAGACCTCCGCAGCTACGCAGCCCGGCGACTGCAATCGCATTTCGTTCCCGCGCGCGCCTCGGCTCCCCTTCATTTTCCCTCCCCTAGTGGCCAGACGCACTGGCGTTCCGCGCGCACCTCTCACCGCGCATGCGCAGCGTGTAGACGCCACACGTTCCCGGAAGTGGGTGGTGTCCTCTGGAGTTTGTGTGGCCGCCGCCGCGGGAACGCGAGAGCCCGGTAATTTTTCAAGGAAGAAAAGACGAAGCTTTTGGGCTTGTCTCAGAGTGAGTGAGCGTTGGGCGCCAGCAAGTGCCTGTATACCTGACACCTGGCATGGAGGATGGGCAGAGCCAACAGCCTGACGGAGAGGCCGTGGCTCCCGCGCGACTGCGGACGCCGCTTTCGGAGGGTGGGGAGGAGTCGCAGCCTCAGAATCCTGAGGTGAGGAGACCGCCTGAGCTCCGCTGTCGGTGCTCGCCGCGCCTGTCACCCGGGTGCCCCCTTCTTTCAGGGTATTGCCTCGAATCCTCACTCTGCGTGACTTTGACCCCAACCCCGATCCCAGCTTTCCCTGGCCCCCAGCTCCGGCAGCCTTTACTTGGCGTGCTTGTCCTTGAGCTCCCTCGGGATGAGAGTAAATAATAAAAGAAATGTGTGGCTGTGGCTTTGTAAGTTCGGAATGGGAATTCAGCCCTCCACTTTTCTTTGTGCGCTGTGGCTAGAGCCAAGCTAGCCCTCACCTAGAATTGGTGGGTTATGCCCTTTTTTTTTTCTTTAATCGCACCATATGCCTTAGGTTTGTCCCTTCATACTATCTTTAAGCCCGTTGCCTCCCAACAGGCGATTGGGCCTATTACGTGGAGCTTGATTTTTGCCCACTTACTAGTCACTGATGTTCTGAAGGGTTTTTGTTTTGTTTTGTTTTGACAGCACACTGGTAGATCATAGTTAGCGAGAAAAAAGTTGTTTAAAAAAAAAAAAAAAAGAAGGGTCCTAAAGCTTCTTCATCCTATTTGACTAATGTAACTGTGGGCCAGAGCTGTGAATTGTCAGTAATACCAATATTGGTCATTTTTTGTTAGTAACAGGTATTGATTACCTTTCAGAAAGTTTCCTAGCTTTCTTCCATCTCCAGTCAGTTTCTCTCCACAGCAGTTTGGTCTGGAATAAGACTGAGCTATTCCTTGCCTTCAGATTGCTGTCCACCGCCCTGGATCCTGTTTCTATTGTAATTGCATCTCACAATGCCCCTGGTCCGCTGGCCTCCTTAGTGCTTTTAGGATGGCTCGTCATTCTTGTTAAGGGTCTTTATATTCTCCTTTTGCCCTGAATTTTTTTCTGGGTCTCTGCAGTTTCCCTTAATACAACACTTTAAATAATATCCTTCCAGTGTCCCTTTTTACTAAAGAACAGTCTACTACCTCATCTCCCCCTTCAACCTGAGAAACTGTCAATAGCATTATCATGTCAGTCAGTTTCAAAAGTTTTTTACAGTTTATCTTTAATAAGTGAAATCTGGTTATACTTTATTATAGTTGAAAGTCTTAAAACTTTGAAATATGTGGCAACTTAAGGCCTGTCTAGCTTCCCAATTGCTTTTAATTTAAGCATCCTTAAATTAATGAGTTTTTTCAGTCTCAAATAAAATTTTTTGTTGGAATTCTAAATTTCCATCCCTAATGTCAGTAGTTTTTTATAAAAAATACTTTTTTTAATGAAACAACAAATTGTATCCATTCAGAAAGTTCTGAATTCATCATTATAGAAAAGGAAAAAAACAGTTTTGGAGTACCTGTCTGTAACCCAAGATACATAGTTTTAAGTTCAACAGTGCTTTTAAGTACTTTGCCACACAGGTTCTGGCTCATATTTCTGTTGCTAACTGCATCTCACAGTAAATCTTTGTTTGGTACTTACGATTTTCTGTAGTCATTTACCATTATGTAAAGATTCTCTTATTTGGATAATATATACAGATCATGCAAACACGAAAAGTGAGAAAATGTCACACAAGTATTTCTTTCCTTACTGTGGAATCTGGCCAGTACTGTGTGTGACATGTGACAAATGACACATAGAAATGCGTGTCCATCACTGTACTATTAATAAACTAATTTTATGGTTTTGTAGGTTAATACATGCAGGGCTTTTAGTATTTTCTTCCTGCTCCTTTGTGTATTGACTTGAGCATTCCTTGGAAACCATTAATGTAGACCTGACATTTGGAAAGACACTTTTTGGTCACTGAGAATGGGACGTTGACTGTAATTCAAACTTGATTGAAAGAAGAGACTAGAGTTGAACCTTGAGAGGAAGCAGATCTTGCTTTCTAGAAATCATTCTTTATAGCCTTCCTGGCAGAGTCCAAGAGTTTCTCGTGGATAATTTTTGTAGCCACAGTTTTAGATAAGAATTAAGGAAGTGAATCAAAGAGAAAATTTAATCAAGGTGAAAGTTTGCTTAAATTCACTAAAATATCTGTTTTGGTAGATAAACTTATTCATTGTTAGCCTAATTTTGTCTTCTATCAAAGATGAAATTTAAACTTCACAATAAGTTCAGAGACAAAGGATATATTATCCTGATTAAATTGGAATGATAAAGTAACAGGTATCAGAAATTTAAAATGTTTTGGAAAGCTGATTGTTTTCTTTGCCATAGGTCAGTGTAATAAAGTTTATACATTTGTCATCACAAAACACCAATATAAAAGTTATTCCTTAATTTATGAACAGTTCACACTTTGAAATTACGGACCTCATCCTGAAAGCAGATAGAAATAATTCTTGAGTATTTAAGCATAGCATTACTTTTCCAGTAAAGATGTGTTGTATTAAATCAAGACCTGAAAGTAGAAAAAAGTCCCTGAATCATCAGGATTAGTTTTAATTCAGGAACTGAATCAGGGATTATGGGCCTATGTGTTCTTCCCTTTTTTTTTTTTTTTTTAACATTTATGTTGTTTATTTATGCACACAAGAACTGGGGTCTAGGCCAGAGATTCATTTGGCAAGAGGATTCACCAGAGACAGAGTGGGGAGCAGAATAGGTGGATTGACAGGTGGTACATTGCTGAGGGTAGCAGTGGGTAAAACTGGAGAGGTCTGCTGTGCCATGTGGGTTAGATCCTTGGTGGGGCATCTAACTTGTGTAGCAGTGAGTGGCAACAGCTTGGTAGTAATGAGACTTTAACCCCCTGGTCCACCAGGGAGGCCCTGATTATCCCTTCTTAATCTGTAATTGTAGTCCACAAGGGGATAGTGAAGCAGATTATGACTGAATTAACAAACTTTCATATGGATTATTAGCAAGTACTGAACTATTTTGGGAATTCTGGAACATTTCTAAATTTTATAAAATTGCATGTGGAACATTTGGTAATTCCTACTACTTGTGGAATGATCAGAATCAGGTCACGTTTTTAACAGCAGTTTTGATTTTTGAAAAGAAAAACAGTTTATAATAATTTTCGTTCACCTGAATAATTAGTACATATGTATCTTTTGTATTTTGAAGCTGAACATATTTCCTTCTTTCCTTTGCATACAAGGAAGTTTTTAACTAGTCCATTTTGTTTTTATATTGGACATTTTCTGTTAACTTTGTGAAATACAATCAGGTTAAAAATCCTCAGAAGTCACTGATATATAGCGTACTTAAATGTTGCAAAAGTTTATTTAAAATTGATTTGTCATTTTCAGAATATTGTTAGTGAAAAGATTTGTTCTGCAGTATGTGATTACAAGTAATTATTAATAGCTACAGTGGCTTTGTTATTAGGAGCCTGGTATGCATAACCTCATTTAATTCTTAGACTAGTCTTGCCCAGGGGCTTCCCCGTGGAACAGCACTTAAAGTCTCAGCACTAACAAGCTATCACCAGTCATTGAGGCAAGAGTTCTAACCCTCCCCCACACGCCCCCCACCAGGGAGCTGACCCACATGGCCAGCCATGCAGACCTCTCCTGTCTTGTCTGCTGCTCCCCTCAGCAGTGCATTTTAGTCACTCTGCCTGTTCTGCTCCCCACTCTGTCTCTGGTGAATCCTTTCATTCCCCCCAACCCCCTCCCACCTCTGGCCTACACCCTAATTCTTGTATGCATAAATAAATAAAAATAAAAAACTTAAAATAAAAAAAAAATAGACTTTCCCAAATTTTATTTACCATTACCAACTATAAGTTGAGATAATTATTATTTTACTTTATTTTATAGATAAGGAAACTGAAGATCAAAAGCTAGTAAGTACCTAACTAGGACCATGCTGCTAGTAAATGGATATTTGGAGCTCTGTGCTGTGGTGGTTGTGATTCCAGCATCAGTTTTTTTACTTAGCATCATTGCCTTTAGGGAACTTCATTACTCTTAGGAGAGCAACGTAAATTGTATTGGAAACATGACTTCCTATACTTAGTCTCTCAGCAGCTGTACTAGGCACTATTCATTAAAAATGTAACATGAAGATGCCTTAGGAATTTGAATCCTGAAGATGTTTAAACTAATATTAAACTGTGCTTTGTTTTTTGTGTTTTTTTTTTTTGGTAGAAAAAGCAGCGATGTAGGTTTGATGGCCAAGATACAAAAGGATCCAAGTTCATTACCTCCAGTACAAGTGATTTCAGTGACCCAGTTTACAAAGAGATTGCTATCACGAATGGTTGCATTAATAGGATGAGTAAGGAGGAACTCAGAGCTAAACTTTCAGAGTTCAAGCTTGAAACCAGGTAATTAAAAATTAACACTTTACAATTATGTAATTCTTTCTAGAAAATCTTGAAAACATTGAACATATAAAAGTAATCCATAATCTTACCATAAAGAAATAACCATTACCATAATTTCAAATAACATTGTCATTTAAGTTTTTATGAATCTCTGTATGAGATTGTTTGTGTACAACTCTTAGTATTTACATCAGCATTTTAGATGATCAGACTAAGAAACTTAATTCAAAGTCTAAGAATATATTGATGATATACTAACAATGTATAGAAGTTTGTGGCTTACATATCAAATGTGTTTTAAATTTTTTTTAATTGTTCATTTGATTCCTGGAAAATTACATCTTGTTTTATTGAGAGTAAATAACATCTTTTTCATTTTGTCCACGAATTTTCTTTATTTTTAATAGAGATTTCCTTTGAAACCAGGCAATTTTAAGAAATCACCTACCAGAAAATATATTTTTTATGTTTTAGTTTAGTAAAAATACACATAACGATACTGTGCTTTGTTTAAATGTATATTGAATGAGAAAACAGTGCAGCTTAGCCAGCTCTGTTTGTCTTAAGTATTTTTAATGAAATGCATACATAAAGTTTTAATAGTTTTTTTTAAAAGATTTATTTATTTATTTATGCTTACAGAACTGGGGTACAGGTCAGAGGTGGTAGGTGAGAGGATTCACCAGAGACAGTGTGAGGAGCAGAACAGGCAGATTGACAAACTACACTGCTGAGGGGAGCAGCGGGCAGGTCAGAGGAGGTCTGCCACACCATGTTGGTCAGCTCTCTGGCTCGAGAAAGACCAGAGAGGACTAGTCTGGATAGTAAGCAATGAGAATTTTTTTTTTTAAAGATTTATTTATTTATTCATATGGAACTGGGGTACAGGCCAGAGATGTGGAGGGTGAGAGGATTCACCAGAGACAGAGAGGGGAGCAGAACAGGCAGATCGACGAAGTACACTGCAGAGGGGAGCAGCGGGTGGGTCAGGAGAGGTCTGCCATGCCATGTGGATCTCCTCCGGGGAAGGAGGAGATCGAACTCATGCGGAAGTGGCTTTAGCTTCTCAGTGCTGTGCTTTAACCCGCTGCACACCAGGGAGAGCCCGGAACTTAACTTTTTTTTAAAAAAAGCTTACATGTGTAACTTTTCCCTTTTAGATTGTCTGGGTCATTATTGTAAGGAAATTTTTTACCTCATATCTCTGTGACTCTTATGAAAGTGCAAACTTGAGCAAAACTTTTGCCCTTCTGAGGTACAAGAATCAGTACTTCTACCCGACATGCACTGGAGCTAGAGATCTAGGTGTGTGTTTATACCTTCATTCAGCAAGCACTTGTTTATTTCTTTTTATAGATTTATTCATTTATGCATACAAGAACTAAGGTGTAGGCCAGAGGTGTGGGAAGGAGAGGATTTACCAGAGACAGAGTGGGGAACAGAACAGGTAGCTCTACTGAAATACTCTGCTGAGGGGAGATAGGAGAGGTCTGCTGCATCATGTGGGTCAGCTTCCTGGCTGGGGATTGAACTCATGTTTCAGTGATAGCTTGACAGTGCTGAATCTTTAAACCCTGCGCCACCAGGGAGGCCACACTTGGTTATTTTTAAGCACTTTAATAACCATTGAAGTCACAAATGTAAAACAGATATGTTCCCCTTTTTGGGGAAGTTCATAGTCTCTTGGGAAAACATATACTATCTCAGTACAGAGTGATTAGTGCTCCATTGGAGGTCTGTCCAGGTACAGCACAACAATACATAAAAATTAAGGACCTCCAGGTATGGCACTTGAATTTTGTGGGCCAAACAGTAAGGAAGGTATTGTAAATGCAACTCAGTACACGCTCTGACTTTTTTTCCCCCCAGCTTTTGTGCGAGTTATAGAACATGAATTTGTACCACATACCAAGCAATGACTATGTTATGGCTTTTCTGCCATATGCCACATGCCGTAGGGAATAGGAATATTTGAAAATGGCACTAAAATTATAGATGATTGCCAACTCGTGAAGGAACGCAGTATTAAAATCTGCATTTTACTTTGTAAGCAGAAAGAAACCTGTGAAGGTAGTTCAGCAGGAAATTGGCATTAGTGTTTAATTCCTAAAGTGAAGACTAAATAGGAGGATTGTGATAGTGAAGTGCCATTGTCCAAGAAGGTAATACCAGAGAGAATATGCCAGAGATATTTAAGGAGAATCAGGTTCTGAATTTGAATTGACAGAAATGGTGGTTATTTAGATATGAATGGGCAAGGGAGAGGACAAGTGCTTCTGGAGCAACAGGTGTGTTGTGTTGCCTCTGTGCTTACAGGTAATCCTTTAGTGAATGTAGTTTCTCAAAGAAAAAAAGGAATAAAGACAGAGTAATTTAACATTGTCAGATGACATAGTCACTCACAGTACCTTAATGTGAAAGGAGTTAATAGAAGCTAAAATTCCCAGAATGCCTTGTTACATTTTAATTATGACTAAGGTCTTATTTTTATTATCATTTTGTATTTGCAAATCATAATAGGACTCAAGCAACACCCAAACAAGTCCTAGTACCAGTTGTACCTTTTAATTTTTGAAGAAACATAATGTATGAAGCACATAACTGCCATTATCAACCACTGTTAACTATTTAAAACAACCTTTTCCCTACCACTACCTCCTATTTGTGGAACATATATTTGGAAAATGTGTATAATATACCAAATCTTATTCTACTCAAGGTAAATTAAGAAACCTTCCAATTAAAGACCTACTGAGTATTAAAAGTATTCTTGTAGAAATGGTTTCACTCATCTTCTATGTTAGTTTTTCTAATTAGGGAGTTAATAAGCATCCACATTTTAAAAAAGGATTTATTTATGCATATAAGAGCTGGGGTATAGGCCAGAGGTGTATGTGTGGGATTGGGAGGCAGGAGAGGTGTGGATGAGTGGATTTACCAGAGACAGAGTGGGGAGCAGAACAGGCAGACTGATGAAATACACTGCTGAGGGGAGCAGTGGGTGAGACAGAAGAGGTCTGCTGAGCCAAGTGGGTCACCTCTCTGTGAGGCATCAAAGTCAGGCTGCAGTGTCTGCTGATAGCTTGATAGAGCTGAGATTTAACTCCTTGAGCCATCAGGGAGGCCCTAGGCATTCAGCTTTTATGTTTAATGCTTTCATAGTTACAGGGTTTTGTTGAGCTTTCTGACCTTTAGAAGCCAAAAGAAAGGAAAGGCAAAGCATAGCGTGATGTGTTCAGTTTAACTGAATTTTCATACTCTGAAATTTGTATTTGACCGTAATTCATCGTTAATTTCAGTTTTTATATCCTGTATGTCATCTTATTAAATAAGGTAATAATGGCTGTGTAGGTGGTATATGTTGACAAGACCAGTATGTATTGGAGAAAATGCTATTGTATGCTATAAAGATGAAAAGTTACTTGCAGAGGAAAATACTGATATTTTGTTAAGTATATTTCTTAATTAGTTTTTTGCTGAATTAGCTTTGACTCTTGCTTTCTTTGCATTTATTTTGGCTAATATTTGTTAAATTGTATTATGACCATCTTTGTTTAAGCCAGTACAAGTTAAGATTTTTGACTGCAGAATTCACCTATAAGTTAATTTTGTTCTCATTTTCCTTAGAGGAGTAAAGGATGTACTAAAGAAAAGGTTGAAAAACTATTACAAGAAGCAGAAACTGATGGTGAAAGATGACAGTTGTTGTGACAGTTACTATGACTATATTTGTATCATTGACTTTGAAGCCACTTGTGAAGAAGGGAACCCACCTGAATTCATCCATGAAATAATTGAATTTCCTGTTGTTTTGCTGAATACTCATACCTTAGAAATAGTAAGTAAATTGTTATACTTTAATTTTATTTTTATCTGCAGTTTCTGGGATTCACCAGAAAGGCAGAGAATCTCACTGTGGTTTTAGCTAGAATTAGCATTCTAAAGTGGGTTTTTGCTCTCGCTGTGTGCTTTGTTTCAGCTTAATTTTTTTTTAAGTTTATTTATTTATGCATACAAGAACTAGGGTACAGGCCAGAGGTGTAGAGGGTGAGAGGATTCACCAGAGACAGAATGGGGAGCAGGACAGCCAGATCTACTGAAACACACTGCTGAGGGGAGCAGCAGGCGGGTCAGAAGAGGTCTCTTACACCATGTGAACAGCTCCCTGGCTGGGGATCAAACTCTGAACTTGTGCTGCATGGCTGCAAACAACTTCATAGTGTTGTGCTTTAACCTCTTGCACCACCAGGGAGTTTGATTGTTTCAGCTTGATTAATAGAAAAAGTCTAATAAAATCACTTCATAGTCTATTCATTTTCCAGTAGCCAAAATTATGCAGTATCTCTTTTTTTCTTTTTCTTTGCTCTGAACATATACCTAGCTATACATTAGAATTTCTTGGGGAGTACACAAAGCAAAAACAAAATAGCCAGAGGCCTGATCCTAGTCTAAGAGTTTCTGAATTGTTTGTCAAAGTGGGGCCCTTGGCATCAGCTTTTTAACAAAACTTTCCAACTGATTGGTAGTTAAGAACCACGGCTGCAAAAATAATAAAAATAATCTCTAAAAATAATAAATTTCAAAAACCACCTTTCAACTAACAACTACCTTTCTTCCTAATGAAAAGTTTACGAGATAGTGACTCTTCAAACCTTAGCTTCTAAATCTTATGATATATGTGTTTTAGGGGGTTAATACATTATTAATTCAGAAAGTCTCATTTGCTTTGTAAAATTTGACATGTCAGTAACTTCTGTGGTTTCCCTTGTTATACGCACGTGGAGTAAATATTATGGGAGTAAGTATTAAGTGGTTTGTGTTCTAAAATGCATAATTTTTTCCCTTATGGCTAGTCAAAGCCTGAATCATTCTGTTTACATAATTTCATTTTTCAAAGCAGATTAGAGGTTAATAAATAAAAAAAAAACTATGAAGGTAAATAATATTGCGTATCACTGTAGATTCCACTGCTCTAGCAACTCCCTTTTCTCATTTACACATTAATGATTTATTGCTGCTTACTACATTCCTGTCACATCCAGACAAGTTATTTTTACCATAAAAAGCCTCCACTCAATCCCATTTATGTCATTTCTTTGTTCTTTCACAGAAAATTTCTTTAAAGAAGTTATGTGGACTTATGTTTCCTCCTATTCTCTCTCAACTGACACCACTGGGTTTAAATCCCATCATTCCATTAAAATCCCTTACAGTGTCATCTTTCACCTGTACCTAAATTCTGGTAGAATTTGACTTCTCTGTACCTGAAGCACCTTCTTCAAGTGATAGCCAGTATACCTCATTCTCTTGCTTTTTCTCCAGCCTCAATGGATTCCCATTTGCTTTCCCATTCCCTCCTTTTCTTCCCAGCTTCCTAAAGTCAGACACCCCAGGGTTCGAACCTAGGTGGTCTTCTCCCTATAGATCCCCTTCTTTAATGGTTTCATCTAGTTCTTTAACTTTTAGATACTAAAATGCTGATGTATGCCAAATAGATCTCTGCTTTTCGCTTATTTGACATCTCTACTTGCACATTTAAAAAGACATCTTAACATATCACAAATTGAATTTACTGTTTCTGCCTTACTTGAGTGATGACAATGCTTTGTGTGTGTGTGTGTGTGTGTGTGTGTGTGTGTGTGTGTGTGTGTGTGTGTGTTGCAGAACTGAGGTGTAGGCCAGAAGTAAGGGGGTGAGAGATAGGTTGGGGAGTAGAACAGATCTACTGAAATATACTGCTAAGGGGAGGAGCATATGAAAGTCTCCTATTGGATTAGCTCCCTGGCTGGGGATTGAATTGGTGGTTGGGTAGTAATGCTGAGACAACCTCTAGGCCACCAGGGGGGTCCCCAGCAACTCTTATCTTTCTAATGCTCTCTTCTGAAACTGCATTGGAAGAACCCTATCTGAACCCTGATCTTTTTTTTTTTTTTTTGGGGGGGGGCAGGATCTGTTGTACTTACCACTTAGCTGGTCTCTGTTTTAATCCTTATCCCCTGATAGTCAATTATCAGTTCACTGGCTAGGTTAATCCTGATAAAATTAAGTAAGATCATTTCACTCCTCTTTTTAAAATCCTTCAGTGACCCTCCATTTCACTCAGAGTAAAAGCCTTATTCCTTACGTGATCTGGCTTTTTGATCCCTCTAATTGCATTGTCTGGACCAGCTTGCTGTTCCTCAGAAAAGCCCCTCGTGCTGTACCCCACATCTGCCAGGGCTTTGGCTCTAATTCCTCTCCTTCAGAGGTCTTCGTGCTCATTTGCTCCCTCCATACCTTCTTGCTTCTCATTTTCTAGATGAAGAATATCTGGTTACCTATTTAATAACATTTTTGTAACGCCACCTTAACTCCTGTACTTCATTTTTTTAAATATTCCTATCATCTTTTAACTTATCAGCTAGGTGGTAAGTTATCTAAGTGATTGGTAAATATTTAGTCAATGAATGCATAGTTCTCTATACCATCATTCTGTTAAAAGCATTAAATAGTGAATAAAGTTTATGAATATTATTCAGTATTACCAGCTTGTAATAGTAAGGGAAGTTTGCAGCCTATTTTTGAAAGATTTTCTTTTAAAATTCTAAAACAAAATATTAACAATTAAAAGGATGTAGACCTCATTAATCTATGATGTTAAATTAAGTAAAATTTTATCTCCTATAATACATCTAGTAAGTAAATATATAACTTTTGAAGCAAGAATAATCTCTACTATTCTTTTGCTGTTTTACAGGTGTTAGTAACTATTTATAATTTAGCTTAATACACTACTATATAGAAATAATTTACCTTTAGAAAGTGTGTTTATTTTTCTTAATTTTTCAATCTTATATCAAAGACTATTTTGTCTTTTTCTCATATCTACAATTTTATGCATTGCTAACTTTAAACTTACATTTTTTGAAATTATCCTTAGTTTTTAACAAATGACAGGGTAAATCTGGTTTAGGGAGCCAGAATTGGTCTAGAGAAAAAGCAATTAGAGATCTGAGCCTGGTGATAACAACCGTATTGACCTTCCAGAATTCGCTAAGATGTTAAGTATGAAATGAGAAGACAAGCATGAAAACCTGAAGAGGTTAAAAATTGCTACAGAAATGTATCAACAGCTTATAAATACATATCATGTCAGATTTTGACTATTTAGAATTCAGTTTAATGGACTATGAAAATAAGGGCTGCTGAGGAATAAATGAAAATAGTGATCTACAGCTAACATAACTGAAGATAACATTGCTTCAAGGAATTTATT
Organism: Condylura cristata; assembly: GCF_000260355.1. NCBI lineage: Eukaryota > Metazoa > Chordata > Mammalia > Eulipotyphla > Talpidae > Condylura > Condylura cristata. Next base: position 16,904,324 of record NW_004567115.1, read on the forward strand.
TCCATTTAAAAAACTATATTGAAGTAGTTTCCACTCAAGGTTTTACATGTTCTAAACTATTAAATGACAATTATCAACCTTTTGTTCTTCAGAAAAATGTTTACTTTGGTTTGGAAATTTGCTTTTCTAGGCACTTGGCTTTTCTTTTTAAATTTTATTTATTGAGAAGTGATTTTTAATTAAAAAACTAGAGTATTTTGGTAGTGAAGAATTATCCATAATTGTCAAAACTCTAGAAAGGTCTGTATGTGAGCACCTATAAAATTAGAACTTTCTGTGGCTGAATTGTCATGTATGATATGTCATGCATCTTAAGTCATAGAACATATTTTAACTCGCTGTCCTTCCCTTACAGGAAGATACGTTTCAGCAGTATGTGAGACCAGAGATTAACACACAACTTTCCGATTTCTGCATCAATCTAACTGGGATTACTCAGGTTATAATTCTCTGTTCTTTTTTCTGGGGTATGAAAGAGTTTTTAAAGTAGGGATTAATTTGCTAGTTTAAAAAGATTAGTAGAAAATGTAAAATAATGTGATACTTTCCTTGCTTGGTAAAGATCTTTTGTATTGTGATAACTAAAAAGTAAAAAAGCAAACTAGTCTGTTATGACAGAAGGCAAGCCATGGTTAACTCTGGGATTGCTAAGGGGCAGAAGAACACTTTTTGGGGCTGATAGATATTTTCAACATCATGATTATGAAGATGGTATATGCAAACAAAAATTTACCAGACTTGTACACCTCAGACATGTTCAATTTATTGTACACAAGTTATGTACCAACAGAGTAGTTTTTAAAAACGAAAAAAGAAAAAGCAGATTTTAGATCTGGTAAAATTTTTCTAAGACTTTTTTTTTTTTTTTTTTTTTAAGATTTATTTATACATACAGAACTGGGACATAGGCCAGAGGTGCAGGGGCAGTGAGAGGATTCACATAGTCAGAGTGGGGAGCAGAACAGGCAGATTAATGATATACCCTGCTGAGGGGAGCAGCAGGCGAGTCAGAAGATCCATCTGCTATGACATGTGGATCAGCTCTGTGGTGGGGATCAAACTTGCACCTAAGCAGCTGTGGCCAGCTTGCAATGCTGCGCTTTTAACCGCTGTGCCCACAGGGAGGGCCAGACTTTCCTTTTTAAGGGGTTGTAATGAATCTGAATATTTCATTTGTAGGCATCCCTGGTACCTAGGGCATTAGTAGCAAAACTGTTACCATGAAGGCCTGAGTTTGATCCCTGGCCTGGGAGCTAAGCTAACCCATATATGGCACAACAGACCTCTCTTGTCTTACCTGCTGTTTCCCTCAGTAGTATATTTCAGTAGATCTGCCTGTTCTGCTCCCTACTCTGGTGAATCCTCCTATCTCCTTCATCTCTGGCCTATACCCCAGAAATAAATAAGAATAAATAAATGCAAAAATAAAAGAAATTCCTAAAAATAGATAAAACATTTTATTTGCGTGTAGCACTAGTAAAGTAAGTACTACCATGCTGAACTTGAAGATAAATTTACTAAGTTTCTATTACAATTTGACTTTTTAAGTATGTTATTTTTTTTTAGTCTCTGATTTTTGGTTATATTCTAATGAGGTAGTAGACCCTTTGTTCATTTACATAGTTGTTTTACTCCATCATTCACTCACTTAATGACTATGTAAATAGAAACTATAATATTTGTCAAGGTATTAAGAGATATAAAAATAGTCAAGTTAGTGTTTATGTCTTTTGTTCTCAGTCTTAAGTTAGGACAGACAGAATAATGACTAGAAAGTCAATGTTTATCTCAGGCTGTTATGGGTATCTGTAAAAGGGACTTCTGTAACAGAAGGAATGGAAAGGCTGTCCTGGAAAAAAGTGTTCAAGTTGGTGGCCTTGGCCTGGTAGGTAAGTTGACAGAAAAGAATGGCTGGGCATTTTAGTTATGAACAGCAGAATTCGGAATGGTTCAAATATGTATGGACTGTTAAGAAAGTGGTCACAGATAAAGCAGAGTGATAGACAGAAGCAAGCCAGATTGTGAATAGTCTGGTGTATCTTTATCCTGAAAGCCTTGGAAGTGTTTGAAGAATTTTAGGTATGAAAGTGATACGTTAGATTAACATTAGAGGAAGATCAGTGTGGCAGTAGTGTGTAGTAAGTGTAGAAAGATGTGAGCTTTGAGATTAGGGAGCCACCTTATGGAAGTGTGACTTTCAGCTGATAGAAATTTCCCTTTTTGTCTCTGGACAATTAGGCACTAGAACAGAGACTTAAAAAAAGGACCCCCTGGGGCCTCCTCTCTCTCCCGCCCTCCCATCCCCACAAAAGAGCCAGTCATCCAAATTGTTTTTTAAATTATAGACTTGACTCACAACATGAGAAAACTTAATAAGGAAAAAAAATTACTTTGTGATAATGAAGATTAAAAAAGAGGAAGAGAGAGCACTAGAGATTATCTTAAGTCTAAGTTTGGGAGGATTACATATTTCAGTTGATATTAGTCTCTAATACTTGGCTATAAATAATTTTTAATTGCCTTAAAAATGAAATGTAAAGTGAATCTCAGACAAGGAAAGCATAAAGAACATAAAACATCACAGATAAAACTTCACGGTTGTTTTCCCTCGAATGTCTGGTTATTTTATTGGACTCTATGTAACTGCCCAGATTTTTAAATATATTTTGCTTTCATATCTTCAGGATCAGGTGGACAGAGCTGATACCTTCCCACAGGTACTAAAAAAAGTAATTGACTGGATGAAATTAAAGGAGTTAGGAACAAAGTATAAGTATTCCATATTGACAGATGGGTAAGTAGGAAAGTTATCTTTTTCAATCTTTTTTTTTTTTAAAGATTAAAGATCTTTTCACTTAACTTTCAGAATTCCACAAAAGGCATTATTTACTAACAGCATTAGAGTTCCTGCAGAAGACATTATTTTTCTGTTCTTAATTTCTAGTTTAATGTTGAATTCTAAGGATTAAACAGGAAAAAGAACAATGATAAATTTAATCCAAGTCTAGGGAGTTAAGAGAAATATAACAATATATAAAGCAACTTTACTAAAACTTTTATGACTCTCCTAGCTGAGAAAAATCCCCTGTGTACTTAATCATACTTTCCTCTCCACTGGAAGGCTCTCTTTCTTGACTGTTCAAAGCCCACCTTGTGTTTTACTCCAGATACTCCAACTTACGGTGATCTGTTTTTCTTGAAGCCTTACAGCTGCTATGATATGTGCCATTTATGTTGGCTTCTGATAAATACTCTGATATTTAAGCTGTATTTATGTTAGCAAGGATTTAAAAATCTATTGAAAGATTCTTTTGCTACTTAACCTTCCGTGTTATCGTGTGTTGTATATATATTATATTGTCTTCACATAAAATTGTTTACTTGTAGTGCTAAACTCAAAGTATGACAAAAAGCATTTGTTAAGTAAAAAGTTAAGTGGGAAGATTGGAAAGGTTAAAACAAGTGTTACCAGCATCGTGCCAAGTCAGCACGTATACTATAATGTAATTAAGGTCGAAGAAAAGACCTAATCAGCTTCTGTTTCAAACTCCAGAGAGCTTGTACACTAAAGTTGTGATGTCACCAACATAAAGGGTATAGAGCCCTGCAGGCAGTAGGAAAAAGAACACTGAATTTAATCGCATAGTAATTGTGTTAAAAACAGAAGTTTTGGGAAATGTTTAGAAATCTATTACTGTTTTTAAACATGAATGAGCAGAACACAATGTTTGGATCTGGGCAGATCCTTTAGAACCTGTGCACTTTCACATTAACACAAGTTGACTAGTGTTACAGAAACATGCCATAGTAAGCAAATTGCACATTAACTACTTGAAGGCAACTACTTTTGTCTCTTTCACCTATTTTGCTTCGTTGTTTTTTGGCTGACTTAATAGCACCCTCGCAAAAACTGCCATGTGATAAACCTGACACTGAAAGTAAACTTAACAATTAATTTAGAATTATGACCATGTATCACACAAGATAGAGGTCTGCCCAGGTAAACAGAACATAAAAATGATCAAAATGACACAAGTGAGGATATTTGGGGGGAAATGAACCTAATAAAACTAAGTAAAAGCAGATTTAATATACCTAACCTGTTCTTTGTTTCTCTTTTTTAACGTTAACTTCTCAATTAGTATTTTTGAAGAAAGGAGGTTAATTTTCTAAGCATGATGTTATATGTTAACATCAGACAGGTGATGTGTAAATAAAAAGCAAATAGTTAAAGTATTCATTTGTAAGAACAGTGTATTTATTTGTTTTCCTGTTTTTGATTTATAAGTTCATGGGATATGAGTAAATTCCTGAATATTCAGTGCCGGCTAAGTAGACTCAAATATCCTCCTTTTGCTAAAAAATGGATCAATATTCGAAAGTCATATGGAAACTTTTACAAGGTAAAATTTCTTTATTATACTACTATCGATAAATTTATTGTATTTTTCATGTATGTTTTGTTATGATTTACTAAGTATTTTTCACCGAAAAGGGCCATGTAATTAGTTGTTAGTTTCCAGATTCCAAATTTGTAAATGATCTTACGAGTTTAGGAACAAAAGGTGTATTTCTCATTTAACTTGTTACCATTATTCAAATAGATTACTTCATATATGTGATCTTTAGTAACAGGTTTGAAGCTCTAGGGGTATTCAGTGTATGGATTATTTGGGGTAAGATGCTCCTTTTTATCAAAATTGATTATTGTACATTTAAAAAATAATATTGCAAGACTTTTTTATCATGACCCTCACCAGTATTACACTCTAGTTTTGTGAGAGGAAAAAACTCTCACTTTTTTAAAACTGTTTTTTCCCTAATATTAATCTTTTTTTTTTTTTTTTGTGCATAGAATAACTAGGGTGTAGGCCACAGGTATGGGGGGCTGTGAGAGGATTCACCAAGACAGAGTGGGGGACAGAATAGGTAGGTTTACTGAAGTACACTGCTGAGCGGAGCAGGTGACGAGACAGGAGAAGTCTGCTGCACCCTATGTGGGTCACCTCCTTGGCTAGGGATCAAACTCAGGCCATAGTGATGATAGCTCTGAGACTTACCCCATAGACTACCAGGGAAGCCCCATGTTTCTTAAATGTTTATACTATTTCTTGATATATTTACTTAGTTATATATCATATTTCTTGTTACTTAACTTAGTTTGAGATAGCTGTTGAGTTCCAAATATCAGAGATGGGGAGAGTATTCGAATTTTGGGATGTGTAAGATTAAAAAAGTGATTAGTTAAATAGGTTGATAATGCCATCCAATATCATCTTTAATTCTTTATCTTTATTGCCTTTAGTTACTTAGGAAGGCTAAAATTTTGTGAGTCTCAGAAGTCAGTCAAATAATCAGTCAAGTAAAATAAATACATCTCAGGAAAATAATCATGCAAAATAATTAAATCTCTGTTTAAAAGGTTAGACCTTCAATTTAGCTATCTATCCAGAACAACACATTCTTTTCCGTAAATAATTTATTAAGTCAGAAAGCTTTATAGTTGTCTTGAGGATTCTTTATACTGTCTATATTTTCATATAAAAAATTTTTAATTTTAAGATAATTTTTTAAACTGAAGGCTTATTTGCTTCATTTGAAAAAGAATTTTTGCCTTTTGCCTAATTTTGTTAAAGCTATAACTGTTGATTTTCAATGTATTGTATTTACAGTAAATACTGTAACTTTTATAGTAACCTTTTACATCCTGAAAATTTATTTACTAAACTATTTTTCAGGTTCCTAGAAGTCAAACCAAACTGACCATCATGCTTGAAAAACTAGGCATGGATTATGATGGACGGCCTCACAGTGGTCTTGATGACTCCAAGAACATTGCAAGAATAGCAGTCAGAATGCTTCAGGATGGATGTGAACTTCGCATTAATGAGAAAATGCATGCGGGACAGCTAATGAGTGTGTCCTCTTCGTTGCCACTAGAGGGCACTCCAGCTCCACAAATGCCGCATTCTAGGACATAATAGCATTTTTGCTCTTTTACTCTTGGATCGTTCACTCAAACTGGAGTTGCTACAAAGAGATAGCAGATGAATACTTATTGAATTAGTCCTGCAGCGCAAGATTCAAGCACCTTAAATACTTAGAATCTTTACAGTTATAGATATATATGTGTGTATATGAACAGATTTTGTAGGGAGGGCATGTTGAATTCTTTGCCACCAGCACTTTTGATATGAACAGTATTGGTTACACAGTAAGAGTTCCTGCTTAGAACTGAGTTCTTTATTTTAAGGTATCCAAGGTGTGTTCTCTCTGGTTTTAAAATACAAAGGCTTGTTGGTGCACTCCTTGAATGTCCTATCTAATTAATCTTAGAATACATAATTAATTCTTCGTTAACATCAGTAGATAAAATCACATTTTGAAATGTACAAAAGATTGGAAGGTGGGTCTTTACTAGTTTTTGGTTTTAAGAACTTTATAGTGCTTTTCAGTTTTGAAGTTTGTGACGTTCAGCTATGTGTTATGAATTTCATGAAGTGCTTGGCACACTCACTCATCTACCACATTTCTTTTCAGTTCATAATTGGAAGACTTGTGATAAATTTATTGGGTCTAATTAAAAATTCAGTTGCTGATGAAATTAAGGAAAAATCAGAAGAAAATTTACCTTTTAAAGGACTCTTCAAGAGCTATAATTGGAACTTACAGTACACAGATAAACCAGTGGGTTTACTTTGGACTTGACTTTTGGGTTCCCCTCCCTCTTGTGACATAGATCTGCCCAAATTCTTAGATCTGAGAGATCATGCTTTGAAATAGACTTCAAATTAAGGGTCATCATTTAATTTTGCATTTGTAGAGAAGATGATGAGTGAAAGTGAAATGTTTTCTACCTTACGTTTTTATTACTGAAAACTGATTTCACATAGTCCGTGGCTACTAATGTTAAATATTTAATTCTTAACTTATTCTAAAAACAAAAGTGCTTACAGAGTTGAGAAAGTAAAACTCTTCTTTATCTCAAAGCTAAAAATACATATTTTCAGAATTGAATTTCCCTTGCAGCTTTCAAGGTACAATTTCATTAACATTGTTCCTTTGCCTTACTTTCTGATAATAATTATGATGCTGCTTTATTTTAATGATTTATGTATTATAATCACATGAATTTTATAAAGGTCTTCTAACTGATGCATAGGAGAAAAGTGGTTTTTTTTTTTGTTTGTGTTTTAGTTTGAGTTGAGTTGTGGTTTCTTGCTTGAAGGAATGAATTTCTGCCTTTGAGTAGCAGTCATAGAATCAGTATAATAACTAATAATTGGACAAAGACAACCTGATATGGATTATAATAAAACAGGAGAGCTAAGTATTTTAGGATTTAGAATAGAATTGGGTATATGCTGAGATTTTCATGAATTCAAAATACCCCCATATAAATTTTCCATAAATTGTTGCTGAAAGTTTTAACATTATTCAGGTACTTAATGAATTACTGTGCCAGGGCAAAGGAATAGAAAATAGCAAATTGCTCTGCAGATGTGGCCTCTGGGTTCCCTAGGCAACTCTTTAGGGGGCTTTCCACATAATCACCTTACTAGAGAATTTAAGTTTGTGCTGTGCAAAACTGATTTCATCAGTTTCCAGAGTTGCTTATCAATGGCCAAAACTATAATTGGGAAGTCTGAGAATGGCAAAGGAATCTTGCATTGTCCTTTTTTGTTTCTAAGTCAAGCTGCTAATTCTTTGCCTATATTCTTTTTGCCAAATATCCCAAGTACCATCAAGCTCATTTTGTACTTTTTTAGACTTTCAGTGTTAGCTCTTACTACCCTTTTTGCTTAACCAAATATTTTATCTAGTGAAGCTTTATAGCCCTAATTTTTAAAATTTATTGAGGAATAATTGACAAACACAGTTAAATATATTTAAAGTGTAAATGTGATGATTTCCTAAATATCTACAGATTGATTACCAAGTTTAACATAATTAACACACCCATTACCTCATATAGTTAACTTGTTTTTCTTTTTGGTAGTGAGAATGCCTAATTAATTTATTCTCAGCATCTTTCAAGTATACAAAATCTTATTATTAACTATAGTCATTATTTTTTGTATTCTTTGTATTAGATTCTTTTCTTGTAATTGAGAATTTCTACCCTTTGACCTATATCACCCTGTTTCCACTATCAGACCTTGGCAACCAACAGTTTTCTGTTTCTGTGAAATTGGCTCTTTTGTTTGTGTGTATCACTTCTACATGTAAGTGATACTATATAGTATTTGTCTTTCTCCATCTGGCTTACTTCACTTAGCACTCTAGATTTATCCAACATTGTTATCGATAGGGTTTCTTTTATATGGCTGAGTAATATTCCATTATGCATATGTATATACTATTTTTATTTTTTCAAGTTTTTAAATTTTCTCTTAATAGAAGTGTGTTTAATTACAGCATATTTGTAAATTTTCAGTCTTCTGTAAATGATTCTGGTTTCATACCATAGTATGAAGAAGAGAGACTTGATGTTTTTTCAGTCTTAAATTTGTTAAGACTTATTTTGTTACCTAACATGATCTATCCTGAAGAATATTCACTGTGTGCTTAAAAAAAATGTATATTCTGCTGCTGTTAAAAGGAATGTTCTGTATGTATATACTAGTTGGGTTCTGTTTGGTTTAAAACACCATTCAAGCTTATTTCTTTATTGATTTTCTATCTAGGTGATTTGTTGTTGAAAGTAGAGTGTATAAAGTTACCTACAGTTAATTGTATCACTGTTTTGTCTTCAGTTCTTTTAATAATTGTTTAGTATACATAGGTGTTCCAATATTGGGTATGTATATATTTACAATTGTTAATATCCTCTTGATAAATTGATTGCTTTATCATTATATAATGACTTTGTCTTCTTATTACTGCTGTTGAGGCCATCTGTTTTGTGTGATAGAAGTATAGCTATCCTTGCTCTCTTTAATCACTTAGACTTTTTTCATCCCTTCCCTTTTTCATACCTTTTTTCATCCAGCCTGTGAATGTCTCTAAAGCTTGGGGGAATGAAAGGTTTTCTAGGCAGTATATATGGCACATATACTAAGTGGTATAGCAGATACCACTTACATTCTGACAATTGTGTTGTTAGTTGATTTCATTATTGCGTAACTGTTACCCAAACCTAGAAAGGTAAGCCTACCAAGGCTGTATGGTATAGTCTGTTGGGACCACTGTCATATATGTAGTGCATCATTGATTGAAATGTTACATGACACTTGTCTGTTCTTGGGTCTTGTTTATTTTTGCCCCCAACCACTGCATGTCTTAATTGGAGAATTTAAAACAGTCACATTTAGAATAATTGTTGATAGGTAAGGACTTCCTGTCTCCACTTTGTTAATTGCTTTCTGACTGTTTGGTAGTTCCCTTTATTCTGTCTTTGTGAGTTGATTTTTTGTAGAGGTATGCTTTGATTCTTTTCTCTTACATCATTTGTGTAACTACTTTATGTCTTTGCTCTGTGGTTGCCATGAGGTTTTCATATTCATTTTATGTTTTTTTTTTAAGACTTATTTATTCATTCATATAGAACTGGGGTACAGGCCAGAGATGTGGAGGGTGAGAGGATTCACCAGAGACAGAGCAGGGAGCAGAACAGGCAGATCGATAAAATATACTGCTGAGGGGAGCAGCGGGTAGGTCAGGAGAGGTCTGCCTCGCCATGTGGAACTCCTCCGGGGCAGGCGGGAATCGAACTCATGCAGAAGTGGCTTAAGCTTCTTAGTGCTGTGCTTTAACCCGCTGTGCCACCAGGGAGTTTTATGTTTTATGTTAAGTAATTTTATGTTTTAAGTCTATTTTAAGCAAGCTGATAACTTCAATTCCATTAAAGTTCTACATATTTATTTGTGTGCCTTAGACTTTGTTATGGACATCCCAATTTACAGCTTTTTACATTATATATCTGCTAATGAATTACTGTAGCTGTGTTTATTTTGAGCATTTTAGTCTTTTAACCTATATGCCAGAGGTCAAAGTGATTTACATGCTATCATCATTGCAGAGAGTATTTTGAATTTAAATATTTATCTTTGCCAATGAATTTTATACTTTCAATACATATTCATGTTACCAATGAACATCTTATCAACTTGAAGAGCTTCCATTAGCATTTCCTGTAAAGCCAGTCTAATAGTGATAAATTTTCTTTTCTTTTTCTGGTCTGGAAAAGTATCTCTGAAGGTCAGTTTTGCTGGGTAGAGTTGACAGGTTTTCATCTTTGAGCACTTCAAATACACAGTCATTAGGTGATTTTGTTGTGCTAATGTCAGATGCTCTTTGGGTGCTATAACTTGCTATTTTAAGCAAGCTGATAACAACTTCAGTTCCATTAAAGTTCTACACATTTACTTCTGTACCTCAGACTTTGTTATTGACATCCCAATTTACATCTTTTTACATTATATATCTGTTAATGAGCTACCTAGAACACACCTAGGCTGGAGGATAGTACCTATCAGGACTACCTATGTATACATGATCTGTCATTGACTGAAGTGTCTTTAAGGGATGTATGACTGTATTGTCCCATTCTATCCTGGTCAGCAAGTTTCTGCTAAGAAATCTGCATATCGATGGCCTAATCAGGATTACCTTGTATGTGATTAGTCTTTTTTTCTCTTGTTCCGTTCACAATCCCCTCTTTCTTTGATTTTTGAGATTTTGATTTTAATGTGTTTTGGTAAAGATCTATTTTTATTGAGTCTTTGAAATGTATGTATCTGTGGATAACCATTTTTCTCTAGAATTGGGAGGTGTCCAGCCATTATATCCTTAAATAAGGTTTCTGTTGCTCTCTATCCAGTCTTCTCCTGGGACTCCCCTAATGTGAATATTCTTTTCACTGGATGGTAGCACATGATTCATGGATACTTCCTTCATTGTTTCATTCTGATTTCTTTTGTTTCCTGAGTAATAGCAAGTGATCTGTCTTCAAGTTCATAACTTATTCTGCCTAATTAAGTTTGCTGTTGAAACTTGCATTTTTCATTTCAATCATTACCTTCTTCATTGTTTCTATTTGGTTATTTTTTATGATTTCTGTCTCTGTTGAACTTCTCATTTTGTTTCTGTGTTGTTTTATTGAGTTCACTGAGTTTGTGTCTTTGCATGTCCCTGGGTTTCCCTAAAATGATTGTTTTGAATTCTTTTCAGGAAACTTACAGACCTTCATTTCTTTTGGGGGGGGGGAGTGGCTGGAGTGTTGTGTTCCTTTGGTGGTGTCATTTTTGTTTGTTTTGCATGTTTCTGATGTCTTGCATTTATATCATCATGTCTAAAAGGGCAGTTACCACTTAGGGCCTGTTGGGCTTGGCTTCATTGGAAAAAAAGACTTTTCCCTGAAATTGACTGTGAGAACATTGACTGGATGGGATGTAACATCTTTGGTTCCCGAGAGGATACAGGGGGTCATCACTGGCCAAGAATGTGTGGTCACAGTGATGATTGGGGTGCATGGGATCGCCAGAGGCAGGATCGCCCTGGTCTTCCTGTTCTACTTTTTTTGCCCATGGGAGGAAGTTCTGGCTAAGGGCATTACTCTGACTGTTGGTCTGGCATGCTGACACTGAGATGTAGTGAAATGGGATCCTGGATCAGGTACATGTGAAATTATCACAATGCTTGCATTCCTGGGCATATACTACTTGCAAATCAGTGGCACTGGTGTCTAAGTTGTGTATACATAGCCTGTGGAACCAGAATTTAGGTTTCTGTGGCTGGTCACAGTGATTCAGACCCATGGGAGCAGAGAGATGCAGCAGTAACACAGGCCCCAGGACGGTAGGATGCCGTGGTCACGTGTGCCCGGAGAGGAGAGTGCAGTGGCTGCTTTGCCTGGGGATAGCGAGTCAACCTCAACTCTGGCCCCAGATGACTGTATCAGAGTGTAGCACATTCCTGGTGGTAGCCTGTTAAAGCTATGTGTTGGGAATCCAAGGGGTATTTGGCAAAACAGCCACAGCTTGACCCAACTATAAGTCATGTCTGGAACCAGGGTTGAGGCTCAGAACAATGGCAGAACAGCCCTCATAATAGTAGTCAAGCATAACTTGGAACCCAGGTGACACAACTCAGAGCAGTGACAGATGCCAGTAATGGTGGGCTGATTTGCAACCTAGCATGGGCCGGGCACAGAGCAGCGGCAGTAGTGGGGCCTGCAGCTTCTGGGTCTCAGAGAACAGGCAAGGCAGTGCCAGGAGCCAGGTCTTGGCACACTGGTAGCCCCAGCCTGAGTGGGAATGAGAACAGTGGAGCCGGGCAGCGCTGTCAGTGGTGTTGGCACTGGGGGAGATTGTGCAGGCAGTCCTTGGTAGCAAAAGCTCCACAGAGCAAGGCTTGCTGGGTTTCTGTTCTTTTTCCCATTGGGTGAAATACCTATGAGGGGATCCCTCCTGAACCTTAGCTGCGCTTGACTGGAAAATGACATGACTGGCAAAGTGTTGCTGTGCTTTTCTCCATGGCCACCTTTAATTTTTGAGCTCTGCAGCATTTTTCCTACTTACTGGTAATCTAGAGCTTTTCTTTTCTTTTCTTTTCTTTTTATTTGTAGTTACTGTTTTGTTGTGGGGCAGGAGAGGGGATGAGCATTGGTATCTCTTAACCCTCCATTTGCTGATGCCACTCTCCTAAAGATTTGTAATAGCTCTGCTGAGTCTTTAACTTCCCCTCCAGTTTGCTATTCCTTTTGTCAAACCAACTTTTTTTTTTAAAGATTTATTTATTTGTACATACAGAACTGGGGTACAGGCCAGAGGTTCAGGGGTGGCGAGAGGCTTCACCAGAGACAAAGTGGGGAGCAGAACAGGCAGATCGACAAGGTACACTGCTGAGGGGAGCAGCGGGCAGGTCAGTAGAGGTCTGCCGGGCCATGTGGTCACCTCCAGGGCAGGCAGGAATCGAACTCATGCGGAAGTGGCTTTAGCTTCTCAGTGCAGTGCTTTTTGTCAAACCAACTTTTATTTTGCACAGGCCATTGCATGTCCATTATACGTTTTTAATGAGATCATCTTAAAACACTGGAATACTGGTTTTTACTGTTTTGATGTGTTCTGTTATCTTCAAGAAATTAACGCTACAAATTTTTATGAGGAAAGTGCTTAGAAAACATTTCATTCAACATTCAGGAAAACCAACAAATTACTAATGTTTTCTTACCGTTTTTAAATTAATACTGTATAATATGTACTGCATATTATGACATTAATATTTATTAATCATTTTCAAGCAACTTTTTTCCCTTAGTTATTAGTTATTTAATTTATTTACTTTCCACCTTCACCTCTTAGAACCTATTGAATTGGACTAGGTTTCTTTTGTAATTATTTCAGATCTACAATATTTAGAAACAGTTATAATATGTACTAAGCACTGTATTTTGTCCATGTTTTATTTGTTTTGTAATCTTGTGGATAAAATTCAAAACATTTCAAAACATTTACTATGAAGAAATTTTTTTTTTGGTAAAGATTTATGTATTTGTGCATACAGAGCTGGGGTACAGGCCAGAGGTGCAGGGGCGGTGAGAGGATTCACCAGAGACAGAGTGGGGAGCAGAATAGGCCGAATGACTAAGTACACTGCTGAGGGGAGCAGCGGGCAGGCAGGGAGAGGTCTGCTACAACATGTGGGTCACCTCAGGGGCCAGGGATGGAACTTGTGCTGAAGTGGCTTTAGCTTCTCAGTGCTGCATTTATCCGTTGCGCCACCAGGGAGATCCCACTGTGAAGAAATTTTACTGAAGTGTCTTCCCCCTCTAACCCCCCAAAACTGATCTTCTAGGGACAGGTAGGTTCTACCTGGACTGAAATGAAAAGGAGTCCCTAACATGTTACTAAAAGGGAAATGCCATATTGAAGACTAGTTTAAATGGTCATTTTTTTTAGATAGGGTCAGTTGACTTGCTCTCTTATGGTATGACATGAATATTCCAGAAATGATCATGAAAAGCAATAATTTGAAGGTGAGGGAAAGAGCTGAAAGTAAAATTCCTGAGAGAAGGAAACAGGTAGTCAAAATAACCTTGTTCAACTTTGGCTGTAGGTGGCGTCACCAAGGAAACAAACTTTCTGGGTCTTTAGACTGCCAGTATACTCCAAAGACTAGATTGTGTTTTGAAGGAAGACTTTCTGTCTCTGGAGGGCTGTCAACTTTGGGAACTGAGCCTCAGACTGCTACATCTTTGATTGTAACCACATGTGATTTCAAAATGTTTTGCATGTAGTTGAGTGTTAGTAAGTGAATGATAGCATTCTAAGAAGTTTCTTTTGCATCCTGGAACAATTTCAAATCTCCCTTCTTCCACAAAGTTTCCAAAGCCCATAAATGTGTTAATTTAGGGCCCAAATTGGCAAACTAGCACCCAAAGGCCAAGTTCAACCAGCTTCTTGTTTTAGTGTGGGCTAAGACCTAAGCATGGGTTTCTACATTTTTGTTCAAAACACCAAAAGACTAATAATATTTTGTTACATGAAATTAAAATATAAGTTTCTATGAGTAAAATTTTATTGCAATATAACTACCATGCTTGTTTGTGTCACATATTCTCTGTCTTTGTGCTACCAAGTACAGTTAAGTAGTTGCAACTGAACAGGGAGACTGAAAATATTACCTTGCCCTTTGCAGAACAAGCTTCCTATTTCCACTTTTTTTTTTTTTTTTTTTTTTATGTAGAGCAATATATAAGTCCCATCAATAAGATGTTAACTCTGGTAACATGGTAACCTAGAGCTGAATGTTAAGATTCAATAAAAATTGCATCTAAGGCCTTCCTGTTGGAGCAAAGGGTTAAGTCTCAGCACTATAAAACTGCTGCATGTGCAATCCCCAGCCAGGAAGCTGACCCACATGGGCAGCAGACCTCTCCTGTCTTTCCCACTGCTCCCCTTAGCAGTGTGTTTCAGTCCTTCTGCCTGTTCTGCTCCCCACTCTGTCTCTGGTGAATCCTCACACACACACACACCCACTACAACCATTCCCCCCCACCTCTGGCCTGCACCCCAGTTCTATGCATAAATAAGCACATCTAAAAAAAAAATTGCATCTGCCCTTGAACATGGAAAGCACTTTAATCCATGGTTTTATAGGGATCCTGCAGGGTGGGCATTATCATCACTACAGTTAGAAAAACCTGCTAAAGTTCAAGTAGTGGGAGTTTCAAATTGGCAAAATGAGAGTCTATGTTACTCTTTCCAGTGCTACCTCCCCTTAATTCTTCAGCTCATCTGATACTTTAAGGTTCTCTGCATAGTGGCACATTTTCCTGCTGCAGTTTAAACTGCCCATTTTCAATGTCTGTACTAAGTGTTACAAAGCAGGAAATAAGTTTATAATCTTTGAATGAAGCAAACAAAACACTGTTCCTTCAAAGGTAACAAGTTGCAAGACTTGTTTGGAATGGGGGTCATAGGGAAGGAAAAAGACTGTGTTTTGAATTGGCTCAGTGTTTTTCAGGCAGACTAACTAGTCTGTAGTGAGGCATTGAGTTCAGGGGGTGTTAGCTTGGCTGATTTGGGACTGACTGGTGGGGATAATTGTTTTTATTCATCCTGTATCAAGACTTGAATAGGAGACTAGTGGTTAAGAGGCTAATTCTGAGGCTTTAGGCTAGATCTGCTTATGTTGTTTTTTTGTTGTTGTTTTTTTCCAGTTTACATCCTTTTGAATGAGTGTTCTCAAGGAGAATTTCTTTAGGGTGACTATTGATAAGTCATTGTAAATTCAGATGGTATAATCAGTGGTGTGGCCAATAACAAGTTTAGAATACTAACCTCTCCCCTCCTCCACTGAGCTAGAGGACAAAATAGAAGTAAATAATTTTCTTGATAGTAGGTGATGGCAGATGTCTGGGTTTGAACCTTTCCCTGCCCATGTCTGTTCTTCCCTGATGATTCCTGCCCCTTTCAGTACAAACCTGCTTTCCCTTTGATTTATTTTTTGTCAGTTGGACCCCAGAAAATCAGCTTGACGCCTTGGAATTACTTGTGCTTCTCAATCCTCCTTTTTTAGTACAGTGTCTTTGATTATTTTCTAGTCACATTATCATTACCCCAATTTCTGCTTCCATCTGAATTACCCACATTATTGCTGAAATCTGTTTCTTGTCTCTTCCGGCCTACTTTTATTTAAAGCTTCCTGAAATGTTGATCTCAGAAGCTTTCACATTTCTCACAGGATAGAACATAGCTCTCTGTTTGCATCTAAGACTTCCACAGTCTGATTTCTAGCTGCCTTTCAGCTTTTATAGCAGCCATCTGCCCTCCAGTAATCACGGTTCCCCTTACCATCACACCTGTACCATACCTACTTTTCCCTACTTCTCCAGCAAGTTAGCCCATCAGCCTTGCTTTCTTTTAATGATTTGTTTTTATTTACTTATGTGTACAAGAGCTGGGGTGTAGGCCAGAGGTGCGAGTGGGGGTGAGACAGAGTGGGGAGCAGAACAGTCAGATCTACTGAAATACACTGCTGAGGGGAGCAGTGGGCAAGAGACTCATGGTGCAGTGGCTGCTGATCGCTTGATGGTGCTGAGACTTAACCCATTGTACCATTAGGGAGGCCCTGTTTCATTTTCTTGATTGTGATTTTTTAAAGACCTAGTTTGATTCCAGTCTTCTTTCCAAGCTACACTGACCTTTGGCAGTAAATTCCTCTGTTTGTTCAATATACTCATTATACCTCTGTGCTACATTATCAGGGATTTTAATGTATTTTTCCAATGAGATTATAAATTCTTTCAGTTGTAGTGTTTTTAATGTTGTATCCCCAGAACTGAACACCTAAGGGATACTCAAAAATAATTAGTGGTAAAATAAAATCAGTTGCTTTTCTTGAAATTGCAAACAGCTTATTTCTTAATGCTGATAAAGGAGGAGTTGCTGCATGGGCATAGTTAAAGATAAGAGCTATTCTCTTTTCCTGTTACTATGTAACATAAATCAATCTTTAGAGATTCTAACACAATAGCAGAAATGGTTTCACCCTGGTGATGCTTGACTTTCCCTCTAGGTGCCAGGAAAAGCAAACAAATGTTAAATTCTCCTTTCTATTTCAGTCTATGCTGCTGATAAAAAAAATCTCCAGTTGGCCTTGAAAATGTCCTTGCTTACCTTGCTTCAGTCTACAGCAGTTATTTTCAAGCATTTTTGCACAAGTATTCACTAATAGTCTTTAAAAAAAGTTTCAAAAGGAAACTGTTCTTTTGTACATTTAAAGCTGTTCTTAAGTTTAAATACTGGCAAAGGGTATAATTTCCAGCATAGTATAAATATTGACATTTGAAAGCAAAACATTCATCACTTTTTCAAATATATTCAATAGTCTAAATATAAAAATTTAATACCATCAACTATGTAAACAGTACATGAGGATACTTAAAATTATACACCTATACTTTTTGAATGTTTCTTTTTTATTGCAGTGCCTCTACATGATTTTATCCCAATGTAATACACCACAACCCCACCATAAGGCCTAGATGGAACCCAAAAAATTGAGTTTGGAAAAATATAGGGTTGTAATACTGCAATAATAATGGGGAAATGATATGTTTTTATCTGTACTGTCACACAACAATGTAAGGTAGTGCAACTTACTGTACAAGCTGACTATTCATGTAACTGAGAACATTCCTCTTGGTTACAAGACAATCACTTTCTCATCACACCATTGCCACAGGCTTTCCCCTAGAAGCTTGGACTATTTGGAAATAGGGGATTAGGCTGGCAGATGAGGGCCGATTCCATTAGCACAGAATTTCATATTCCTGAAGCTGTCATAGGATTTGACTGTATGTGTTTATGCCTGAAAGTTATATTGATCATACTAGCTTCTATCTTTGCAAACATAAACAAGTATACCTTCAGGCTGTGCAAAATTTCGTCAGCCTTGAGTTAAATTCTACCTTATCAAAATGCAAATATTTTTTAAATGTTAACTTACTGAGTGAAATGTAATATTTGTCTGCGCAGCTTTGTATCCTTGGGTAAATATAGTATCTCTGGAATGAAAGGAGGGTGTCCAGCATCTCTTCTTCCACTTCTACCTCTGTAAATGCTCGAAGACAGCCCCTAAATCAGGAGGTGCAAGTACAAATGGCTTTCTTAAAACAGCTTTGCTCAGTTTTTTAAATTCTATGCCAAAATTCACATCGTGTTTTGCTTTAAAAATTTATTTATGTAGACAACAACTGGGTTGTAGGCCAGAGGTGGTAGGGGTAGGGGGTGGGTGAGATGATTCACCAGAGACAGAGTGGGGAGCAGAACAGGCAGATGTACTGAAGTACACTGCTGAAGAGAGCAGCAGTGGACACAGGAGAGGGCCGCTGCATCATGTGGGTCAGCTCCCTAGTCAGGGATTGAACTCATGCTGAAGGCTGCTGGCTGCCCATAGCTTTGGTAGCTTCATAGTGCTGAGACGTAACCCTTGGAGTCCCCACATCATGTTTTTGATCATCCTTTAACTGACAACATGATTCATTTATCATTCATTTTTATTGGAAATGGAGAATTGATAGAAGAGTTCGCTAGTTGGAATTGTTCGTTCTCAAATTTGAGAACTTAAACTCAAGAGGTTTCACCAAGACTCAAATGATTATTATTAACTGCCTCTTCCAATCTTTCATTTAGAAAAACTTTAACTATTCTTTTTTTTTTTTAAAGATTTATTTGTGCATACAGAACTGGGGTACAGGCTAGAGACTCAGGGGTGGCGAAAGTCTTCACCAGAGACAGAGCGGGGAGCAGAACAGGCAGATCAACAAAGTACACTGCTGAGGGGAGCAGCGGGTGGGTCAGGAGAGGTCTGCCACGCCATGTGGTCACCTCCAGGGCAGGCGGGAATCGAACTTATGCAGACGTGGTCTCAGCCTCTTAGTGCAGTGCTTTAACCCGCTGCACCACCAGGGAGGGCCACTTTAACTATTCTTATGTAATTAAGAATTAAGACTTAAAAATCAACCTACTGGCCCTCCCTGGTGGCGCAGCGGGTTAAAGCACAGCACTGAGAATCTAAAGCCGCTTCCGCATGAGTTCGATTCCCGCCTGCCCCGGAGGTGACCACATGGCTGGCAGACCTCTCCTGACCCGCCCGCTGCTCCCCTCAGCAGTGTACTTCGTCTATCTGCCTGTTCTGTTCCCCACTCTGTCTCTGGTGAAGCCTCTCGCCGCCCCTGAGCCTCTGGCCTGTACCCCAGTTCTGTATGCACAAATAAATAAATCTTTAAAAAAAAAAATCAACCTATTACTCTCCAAATACCTTTTTGCATGTATTGTTGGTTAAAGTTATAGTGCTTTAAACATATTTTTATCATAATATATTTTATTAGCAATGAATCTCCTTAAAGCTTTGGTGCTGCAGGTTTAATTATTCACTTTATAGTAAATGTCCACCAAATAACGATCAAATTAGAAGAAGTTACTGCCGCTGCCGCAAGGCAGGGATAGGAGTCTGCGCGGGGGGACGTAGAGGTTGAAGAGTCAGCACACGTAGATGGTTGCAGCAAAACGTTCTCTCTCCTATTATCCTTTCCAGCCTCCCTTTTATACTCTTAATCTCAGGATGTTGGCCTGGGGGCAGGAGGAAATCTCCCTCACATGTGCCACTGCGATCAGGGTGGATATTAATCAGTTAAGCCACTCACACAAGTGGCAAGATGTCTTCTTCCTATTATGATCTTGTGCTTAAGCTCCGGGGGTGGTTGGGGAGGCTCATCCCGGCTGGGACCCAACAAGTTACCCACAATTTCATTATTGAATTAAATAACCCAATTCCCTGTCAGAAAAAAATATATGACTAGAAAATTAAAATGTTAATGAATTTCCAAGGTTATTATAAAAATCATTCAGAACATTACAATATACCACTTGTAAGAAATTCCTAAAAGTAGGTATGGTTTCAAATCATGTAGATTAAAAATAATTTTTTAAACATGATAATATACTATTTTTCATTATTTATAAAAAGTTAGTCACCTGTAACTAAGTTAATTAGGAAGCAGGTCCAAGATATTTTGTCAGTAAAGATGCATGCATATATTGGTTTAGAACATTTGGAAAATTTTGGAAGAATTAAGTCTTAAAAATGAACAATCTTAAAGATAGGCCTTCTATTGAATCTTGCAATTTGTTAGAAACTAAGTGGTATGGCAACTAGAATCAATTTTCCCTTAGTTGTTGGTACTAATTTCATAAGAGAAATTGAACTATGTATTTAGAATATCTATCTCATGATACTACTGAAAAATTTTGTAGACTTTACTCAGTGCATCATGAAGATCTGAGAGTCCTAGAAAAAGATTCCAAGTTATAATGAACATAACCACTGTCACTCAACTATTCTTGTTTGACTATCCAACGCTATTTTCTAGTCAGTGATTTCTCTAAGAATGAGCACTTTAACTATTGGGGAAAATAAGTAAGGCGACAAGTTCTCTGTAGCTCAGTATTTCTTTCAGGTATTGGCTGCTGTTGCCAGGGCTTTCATCAGGAGCAGGTATTTCTTGTCAGGAATCTGGAGATGGAAGTGGTCAATTTAGTAAATAAAAACCATAGCCTCTACTGTACCTCATTCTAGCATAGGTCCAAAATTTGAACATTGAACAATTCTCTAAAGATGCTGTTTCTGAGTTTCCCTTGCCAGAAATGCAGAATAGGGGAAAACAGGAGGCCCCAAGGACTAGCACTTGTATACCCAGTAGATTTAAGAAAAGTCTGAGGCAGCACAACTCAGAGGCTTCAGCTGGTGAACTGGAAGATATGTCGCAGGTGTAGTGTGTAGTGGTTTTCAGATAGCTCTGTATGAGGGCAGTGTATGTGAAAGGTGAGAATCGGGAGGAAGTTACCTTAAAACTTGGCTTTGAAACTTTTTTTTTTAAAGATTTATTTATTTATGCATACAGAACTGGGGTACAGGCCAGAGGTGCAGGGGTGGTGAGAGGATTCACCAGAGACACTGGGGAGCAGAACAAGCAGATCAATGAAGTACACTGCTGAGGGGAGCAGCAGGCGCGTCAGGAGAGGTCTGCCTCACCATGTGGACACCTCCAGGATGGGGATTGAACTCATGCTAAAGTGGCCTTAGCTTCTTGCTGTGCTTTAACCTGCTGTGCCACGAGGGAGGACCCGGCTTTGAAAAATTTTGAGGTACCCCTCGTAAGGCTGGGCATATCCCATAAAAAGTCTGGTCCACAGAGTGTTGGAGATTTCCATTCTTCTATGTTTTGTAAAATGCTTTCATCAGTGATACTGTGGGGTTTTGTTTTATGTGTACGTGTGTTCACATTTGATAAAATTCTTTTTTAAAAAGGATTTTTATTTATTTAGGCACGCAAGAACTGGGGTGTAGGCCAGAGATAGAGTGGGGGACAGAACAGGAAGATTGAAATACACTGCTGAGGGGAGCAGGGGGAGACAGGAGAGGTCTGCTGCATCTAACACCTAACTCCTACACCTCCAAGGAGTCCCACATTTGATAGAATTCTTAATTTAGGACTTCCTTAGTGAGCACTGAGAAAACTGGGTTAATCTTTTGTGGGAGTGTGTAAAGCAAACTAACCTGCCCCTACCTCATTAATGTCATAAAGCTTATCCATCAACCAGCCAACACCAGGCCTTTTGAGTTCCCTTTATCTGATAATGTCAGGAACACCTGGGTTAGCATTCTTTCCACCTCCGTCTAGTGCTTATTCAGGCCTGAGCAGTGTTGAAACTGCATACAGGCTGGATAAAACATTAGGAAACAGTTTTCAGTGAAGACAGCTGAAACCCAGTTGCTTGTGTTGTTGAGTGTTTGAGCGATTACACTGCAATCTCCTGGCTTGCTAAAAGTGTGTAAAGAGTGCGTGGGAACAATGACCATGACTTGTGCATTCTCTGTATAGTCAGAAAAATGTGGGAACTCCAAACAATATTGATGTTTCAGGAAATTCAGGAAAGACAGGTAAAATATTTTATAAGTCTTAAGTCATCAAACTTGCCTTAAATCCTACATTTTTTATACAGGCAACTTCCTTGTGTTCTGCCTATTAGTGTTTGGGGAGGAGGGAAAGAAGGGGAGCTTTAAAAATTAGATGTAGTAAAATTTCAACTTAATTTAAGACTTTCTTTTTATTTTTTCTCAAGTTTCTGCAGTAAAGGTACACAATAAAAATCTTAGCTCCTTATTTTTGAGACATTTAAAGAGCACACTCTACTACATTTTTTATGGCCTTGCTAAGTAAAGTCATTTATTCCCAGGGTCTGTTTTGACTATCCGTTTGGGGGCATGGCGATATAGTGCCTTTGTTCTAGCTAGAAGGGAATAGACTAAAAAGAATCTCGATACAAAGAGCAGGAGTGACTGTGTAACCCAAATCCATCATCCTGTGTCGGTTTGGTTTCCCTAAGTTTGTGTCCTTTCTCACCTTGCTTTATTTTCTCCTGGGACATACAAATCATTTGCAAAAGGGCCCCCAAATCTATTGCCTTGATCTCTCTTTTGAGTTCCAGAAATTCTTCTCTACCTACCAGCTTTCTGGATGTTTCATGAGTATCATCAGCATCTTTAAAACATTCGGAAACAAACCTCCTCCCACCTCCCCACTTACACTTGTGCCCTTGTTGATCACTCGCATTCAAAAATTGGCAGAGCTTCGCATTCCCCGTTCTTTGTACTTACAGAGATGCTTCATTTGTCACACTGCCCTGCCGGCTTGCTGTGGCTTTCTGTCCTTGGAGGGAGTCTAATGTGATTACCTTTTGCATCTAAAATGAAAAGTTTGCTTGTGAAGCTGGAGGAAAGTGTTGTTTTCTGGAGGTGATTTTTGAGTGTGCTAAAATAGCCCTTCCTTCTGTTGCTCCCAAACGTAGGGCCTCATAATCCGTCTGGTGCGTCTGTGGTCTCTGCGAGACTCTGAACTAGTTTTCTGTAGCTCCTGGCGAGAAGAGGCTTAGCTAACTACAGCCTCCTTGAAGTCTGTTTCACCCCTCTTTGGAAATAGGTAGGTTTTTGAGTCTACTCTGACTTCTAAGTGCGGCTCTTTTGGTTTCTAGCATTTGAGCCATGTAGAGTGGAGGGAGTATACCATTCTGATTTACTTTAAAATTTTTCAGTTTTCACACGTGTAGTCAATGTAAACCATTTCTGACATCCCTTGAGCACTTGTGTATTTTTTTAAAATCCTGCTTATAGGATAAGTGATGAATATTTTCCTGTGTGGTCTGTCAAGGATGGTATATTTAGGAAACCAGAAGATGCAGTGTCCTCCCCTAATGCCAAGTTTTAGGCCCAGCTTGTGTGACTGACTCTTTTGTGACTCAGTCATGAATAGTCTGCTGTGGCTGGTCCCTGTCTGGGTCCAGTATGTGCACATCCTCAGCCCCGCCATGTAGGGGCCACACCTAAAACAAACAGCACAGTGGAAGGAGGGCCTTCTGAAGTTCAGAACTCCTGTGGAAAGGGAGGACAACAGTGCAGAAATCTTTTCCTCAGCCATTTGAAATAGATGAGCTGCAAATAGGCCTGTACTCACATTGTGCTGGAAGCTTTTAGATATTTCTAGAAAGTCACTCTGTACTTGAAAACTATTTGATGAGAAGTCACTTTATTTTCAGTTTATGTCAGTAATATACCATCCAAAATTATACTCAGTTAATAAATGTCTTGATTATTTTATTGTAATTGAGAAAATGAAGCTTCCACAGGAAGAGATAGCTGACAATGTAAAGTGGGCTTCCAAAGGGGGGCTAAAATAGAGCCTGGTGTTTAAAAGCCTAAGGATTTAGAGTTAGGTTTGGATTGTGATCTTGGTTCTGACATATACTGGTGGTGTGACGTAGACAGGCCACTTTAACCTCTGTAACTCTCAGCTCTCCCTATAAAGCTTTCTTTGTAGGCTTGTTGTAGGAGTGAAATGAGGTAATATCTGAATCATGCCGAGTGAATTATGAGTAATTTAACTAGAGTACCAGAGTAAAACACAAGACATCCTGAAAGTGCATCACGGTGCTAAGGGTATCCCAACTTGGCAAATTGCATGCAGGGATAGAGGGCTATTGCTCCTAAAATTTTTCGTGACTAAGGCATAAGTGATCCCAGAACCTGGAACAGTATTGAGATTGTTGGTAAAAGCAAAATAATTTTGGCTGTAGGAATAAGGGGAAAGTGACGGATAGAAGAACCAGGACTCAGATTAGCAGACACATCACTGCCTCAGTTCAGGAGAAGAGTTCTCCGACCACCATTCAAGGAGGTTTATTTGCCAGATTGCCTACTAGTAAGTGGAGACAATGTTGAAGCAAAATGATTATAGTGCATGATCAGGTCAAGGTATGCACAAGATAAAGGAAAGGAAGCAAAGATTAATGGACTGGGCAGTCAGAGAAGCCTTCTTCAATGTGAAAATACAAGTTAAATCTGAAAAGCCAGTCTGCTAAGCAGAAAAAGAGTAGTCTGCTAAGCAGGAAAAAAAAAGCATGTATGAAATAAAAGCATGAAAACATCATACAACTCGGTTCTCTAAGATGGCATTTTCCCAGTGGTGCTCTATTTTTCCTAGATCCTAAACCTGTTCTTGGCTCTCACACTCACCCATAGTATCTGTGTCATCTGCTTGGCTAGCACTGATTCAGATTTCTCTTTGTAGGAACTGTTCTTGAAATCTTGTCTATAAGTCCTGACCATGAATCATTAAGAATAGTGACATTAGTTACAACTCTGAGCTGGCTTCTCAGATTTCCACTAGACTGGTTATACAGCAAGTGTTCTGTCAGACAGGGAGTTCCCCATCCCACTCACGTATATTTACACTGAAATAAATTGTTCACTCTAGTTCTATAGTGAGAGCTTCACAAACAGTAGATAGTAGATAGTTTAAAAGGCAGTCTTTCGTCTGACCTTAGTAGAAAGATTAATGGATACCAAAGACTTGAGTTTCAGTGGCTCTCAAATCTAATTTATCATTAGAGTGACTTGAGGAATTCTTAATGCAGTGTGCCAGGCCCTACCCCTAGAAGTTTGAAGGTAGAGCCTGGGTTTGTATTAAAAAAAAAAAAATAGTCTCCCACAAATGATTCTGATCATCAGCCATATATGGGAACCTGTTAAAAGGACACCGCCAGGCTAGCCACTGCCCATCACAGCTGAGGTATCTGATAGTCCTGTTCCTCCTGAGAAATGAGGCTAAAAGAAGCTAGTCATTCTGAGCACATCTCTCAAGTGGAAGTGATGAATACCACCTTGAAGTGACAGTGACATTGCTACTTGTAGGCAGAAGGAGTGAAAGCAGTTAGCAGAGGGAGAGAAAAGCAGGACACTGCAAAGCTCCCCAGATGAGCCAGAGCAGAGATCTGGTGGCTGTGCAGTTCCAGCTCCTTTCTAAAGCTCACTCTACCTCTGTCTTTGCTTCTATGAGATGCCTTTTATCCTTATAATAAATCCCTCTCTCTGGCTAAAACCAGCACAAGTTGGGTTCTGTTACTTGTAATTAAAGAAACCAACTACAAGGAGCCAAACTAAAATAGCTTTGCTAAAGGACAATCAGAGCATACACTTTAAACACACTGTGGTATGAAATACCAACTTTCTTCCCAAACAAGTCTGGAAATGGGTTCAGGGGAGGAAAAAACAAAACACTCTTACTCTTGAGCAGTTTATTCAGCTATTAACTTGGTACAGGGAGTGCTCCTCAGTGAAAAAGGAAAGAAAGGCAGTGTATTGATTGGAAGCAATGAAAGGAGGCAATGAAAGCCACACATGAGCAAGAAGGGCCCAGATGGACCTCCCTGAGGGAAAAGGAAGTGCAGCCAATTGTGTGGCTCTGATGAATCCTGGGGCAGAGCCAACCTCAGTTACGCTGATCCAATCTGCACCTTCTTCTCCCCCTCTGAGTCAGCCTGAAGCTGGCACAAGTCTCTGAACTGGGCTGAGATTTTTGACCCATTGGGTTGAAACAATCAACACTGCCCAAGAAACAAATAGAGCACAGCTGTTCTTTGAAGGGCAAACAGGCAAGTTACTCTTTCCCTGCAACCCCTGCCAAGCCAGGATGCCCTCAGGGTCTTCCTGCATCAGACACTTAAGTGCTGTTCTACTCTTGATCAGAAAACACATTCAAGCCTACTAGTCACCACCATATACACCTACAACCAAACGGATGTTCATCTGGCAAGACAACTGGGAATGTATAGCTATGTCCTCTGGATGGGTTGCTGAGCTAGTCAGTGGCCACTTCACTAATAAGCTTGAGGCCACAAAAACTGCTGGGGCCAAGCAGCCCTTCTCTGCTGGGTCCTGTGGCCACAGAGTGGCCCCAGCCAGATGTCTACCACTAGAGGAGAGATAGGAGATAGGCCATAGAAGTTCTGAGGCAGAAACTAGCCAACCCAAACAGTAAACTTGGATCTGTAATGCCATTATGTCCCTTATTATAGTCCTCTTGATTTTCCAGATTCCTAAGCATTTTTCAGAACACCCTGGAAAAAGGAGAGTGGGCTCTGAGTTCTGAGTTTCTCCCCACCCTTGGCTGCCAACCAAGCAGCAGTTCTGCCTTTATTTCTTTATTTATTCTTTGGACTTCTTATCTTTTTTTTTTTTTTTTCCCAGAATGGACTCATATTGAGTTAGCTCACACTGAGTCTACGTAGGAGCCTGTTTGCAGGAAGGCACATGCATATCAAAGCTGTGCTGGCTGTTTTAGGAGGCCAATGCCTTGTCCAGTAGGTTACTGGGGTTTCTGCTTGCTATTTTAGCTTTATTTCTTTAAACAAGTCCAAGAGGTAGATTGTGTTACTATTTCTATTAGATTTGAGGAAGGAAAAGTCAAGCAATTTGTCCAAGATCACAAAGTTAGAACGTGGGAAGATAAGGAATTGAATCCAGCTCCCTCTTACTCGGGAGCGGTGATTGACATTGTCCTCTGAGAAGGATTACAGGGAACTCCTGAGGGAGAAGAGTAAGTCAGCCTGGCCCTAAAGTAAGCACTTGCAAGCCTACCTGCGCAATGGAATCACCTTTGAAGTTATGAAGGTTGCAGAGAGGCTCAGCTGTCAGCAATACTTACTAGATTTGGGAGCAGCCTGGGAAAGATTTCTTTCTTTTTTTCTTTCTTTTTTTTTTTTTATAACTAAGAACCACTAATAAATAGTGATAGGAATTTAATTCTTCAAGTTGCATGTCAACATGATTTGAGGGTGTCAAAGATTGGAACTTTGCTCATGGCAAATTTCTTGGCTGATGGTATAAAAATATCCTTTAAGAAAGAGAAAGAAACGAAACTCCTCTGATAGTTCTGGTGCAAGGAAGAGAAAATCTTCTCTCCTCCTTCCCTCCCACACTCAGCTATGAAGTTGTGTGTATGTGGTCATCACTCACTTGGTGGGGCTGACACAGAGAGCAGCTAACATATAGAGCAGACAAAGGGCATGAGAAGACCAGTTCTGTCTTTTAAGTCTCCAGTCCAGGACTGAAATAGAGCGAGGTGAGTGAGGCTAGAATTTAAGGGGACTTAACACATCAGAAACTCCTTCGTCACAATAAATAATGTTTGAGGATGGGCAGTGTCATGCAAAAAGTATCCACGGTGAACAAAATGTCAACAATTTAAATACTAACAGGGTCCTACAGGATTGAAACTGGGGTGAGGTGAGTGACTGTGTCTTGCAATTTTAGGGTCACCTGTCTTTAAAGTGGAGATTTTTGTGTTGATTTTGATTTTCAAAAATATTGCATAAAGAATTATTTTTTTTTAAATTTTGTGCCCCACCATGAGTTTCAGTAAATATTCCCTCAAGAAGAACAAACAACATTTGTGTGTGTGTGTTTGTGTTTTAAACTTATTCACATCCTTCAGAATCGAGGGAGGTGCCTATCACAAAAGTATCAGAAGAACATTTGTCCTCTAGAAGCCTGATGGAACTTCCTGCCTCAAAGTGAAAACTGATGGAACAGGTGGGAAGAGAGGAGGCCATGCATGTCAGCGGGTGCAGCGTCGTCAGCTTGTCAGGAAGAACAGCCTTGGAGTTCTCTTCTCTGTTGATTCATCAGCCTGGAGGTGACAACACAAATCCTAACTGCTACCTTGGTAAGTTAACCTGTTTAACCTTCAGGGTTTTTTGTTTGTTTGTTTGTTTGTTTGTTTGTTTTTATCTTTTTCTGTAAAATAGAGCTAATATATTTTGTACAGGAATGTTTTCAGGATGGGTGAGTTCATTTACATACATCATTTTTTGCGTATTATTTGGCACATTCTAAGTGCTAAAAACAAGCCATTATTGTGTGACTATTCCATTTTCTAAGTATCTATAGAAGCCCTACCTTAGCTCAGACCACTTTGGAACATTTCACTGCTCACTGATAGCTCACTAGAGGGTAGGCCAAATCTGTCAGTTTTATTGCTTGTTAATGAATCTAGAAAATATCACTAAAATAGAGTGAGTTTAGAGCAGGATCCTGGATTCTGGTCTCAGGTTGAATATTCACTGTGTAAACTCAAGGATATCCCTTCACATCTCTGGGCCTCTTTATTTCTTTGTTATAATGAGCCATAATGAATCTAATAGTATTATCTTTCCTATTGCTTTTCTGTTGTGAGGATCAAAGAGATAATAGAGCAGAATTGACTCACAGTTGCACACAGATGGAAACAAACTTTACTAAGTTGAAATTCTTTAAGTGAGCTCATTTCTTTGTCAGGGCTGATTCACCTGCTTCTGATCTGAGCTTCAGTAATACTTAGATTCTTTATTCAGGACTTTAAAACAATAGCAGAAAAGGATTACTTGAGAGTAACAAACTTGGACTATGGAGTGAACTAAATTTTATTTGCTAAACTGTTACTTTAAGTAGAGAGAATAGAAATTATTTCCGTTGTGAATGCTTTTACTTTCCTATAGCTGAGAAGCATGAAGGAGAAACACATCCCTGTTTACCTTGCCCACAACTACTTCTTATATTGTCCTAAGTTTGTATATTTTGATCATAAATGTCCCATGTAATGACACACCCTCCACGCAGATGTGTTTGAATAATCACTTCTATCTCTCAGAGCTCAGACTCCTGTTGCTCAGAATCCAAACTTTATTTTTTAAGATACAATTTATTTATTTATATATATTTTACATCATTGTTCATTTTTTGCAGTCTGCTTTCTCCTCTCAGGTGTAGTCCCCAATAGAATTCCCACCACCAGTTCAGCTGTGTACCATCTTCCTGTGCTCTTCCCACCCCTGTTTTGACCCTTCTCCCTCTCCTCCCCCTGCAGAATGTCTCTGATTTATAGTTGCCTGATAAATCTTTTGTTATTATTTCCCCCCGATCCTTTATTTGGTTCCTCTATATTTCTCCTATAAGTGAAACCATCCAATATTTTTCTTTTTCCTTCTGATTTATTTCACTGAGCATAATCCCTAACCCCTTATAACTCCATCCATGTTGCTGCGAATAACATGAATTAATCAGAATCCAAATTTTAAATACAGAGTCATTCCCCAGCTTTTGTGAGAGAGTGAACATAGTGTGATGACTAAGACCAGAGGCTCAAGCCTTGCTATGCCTGAGTGACCTCCCTGTTAACACAGGGGTGCCATAGGCTAGCTGTCACAGGGTTATAGAAAGACATAGGAATGTGTTTATAAAATACTTAAAATAGTGTCTGGCAAATAGTGATCACTCAATAAATGTCAACCATTACTGTGGTGATAGCTACATTCTTGTTGGCTAATACACTGCTCTGTAATTCTGAAAGTTGAAGTTTGATCTGTAGGGCAAAGTCTGTGAATTCCAACTATCCCTAATTCACATTCTGGCAAGCTTCTTTTCTCTCTATTTATTTGCTTTCTTCCTTTCTTAATCATGGCAATGGAAGGATCATAGAGAAAGACTTAATTCCAGGAATATTTTCTTGAGTCCATAATACTAAACATCTCTTCCCTCCCAACCTACCCACTGATTGAAGCCACTGAGAATTCTGCCATCTAGCCACCCTGTGTCCATTGTGGGTGGTCCGCAACAGCTCTTAGTAAATTAGACAGAATAAAGTTCTGATAAATATCACTAAGGTTGCATTGGTATCATTGACATTCAGTTATCTGTGCTATTTATCAAAGCTAATTCATATTTATAAAAAGAAGTGGTTCACACTCTTATCTAAAAGCAACTCTAAGATATATTTGATAATGAGAGAAATAGAGGTTGCTATAAAGTTCTGCAATATCAAAATATGAGCATTTTATGTTAGTTGATGACAGGATGGTCATCATGGATCATCATAGATCATAGTTATGGGGAAAAAAAGATTTATTCCCAAACATGGAGCACCTGCTGCATGGAGGCTTGGAGGATATAAGCCAGATAGTTGATGGGCCTACTCTGGGTTGTGCATCTGCACAGCTAGATGTGTTACCCTCAATGATGTGGCTTGTTCTGAAGAACAGTGTCACAGCAACATATTTCATGTTGAGTTAGGCATTGCTTAGGTTTATAAAATTAGAAAATAATAAGCTAGGATCCTTATCTTGTTTTCTGTTTGTTTTTCATATAAGGGGCAAATAAAGCTCTACTCATGATTTGCACAGATGCACAGTTGAAGATTATAATTACTATTTGAAACAGACTATCAAAGTAAAAATCTAATAAAGAACTTTTAGTATAAAATAGGAATTAAAAAATCACTATTATTCCATTGCCCTAAGATTGTTAGTACCTGATTTATGTTTTGAATTGTAAATAAGTGTTTAAAAGTGTATATGATTTAAGAAATGACAAGGTACTTTGTCATAGGGTCACCTGTGATCTTCACAGTTGTCCTGTGAGCACCATCTATAGTCTAAGTGAAAACAGTCTCTGAGAGACTGACGCTTGGTCAAACTCAAAGAATTATGATCCTGATACAAGGACCAGGCTCTATCCTGGAGTCCTTAACTTCAAACTCAGCATTCTTAGGATATGCTGGAGAGTTGATATTGTATAATTCTTTTACTTGAAATACTAGAAGAGGGCTCTCCCTGGTGGCGCAGTGGGTTAAAGCACCGGATTATGAAGCTCTCGGAAGCCACTGCAGCACAAGTTCAATCCCTGGCCAGGGAGCTGACCCACATGGTGCAACAGACCTCTTCTGACCTGCCTGCTGCTCTCTTAGCAGTGTACTTTGTTGATCTGCCTGTTCTGCTCCCCACTCTGTCTCTGGTGAATCCTTTCACCATCCCTGCACCTCTGGCCTGTACCCCAGTTCTAAAAGCATAGATAGATAAATCTTAAAAAGAAAGAAAGAAAGAAAGAAATACTAGAAGAGTCCAGCTACTCTCTGGGAATATAAATCAGAGCAATAATTGCCTGGGTGTTGAGGGCAGTGAAGAAAATAGAAATTAATAGAAAGGGACATGAGGACAATTTCTAGAGTAGCAGAAATGTCCTGTTGTGTTTTGGGTGCTGATTGCACAGGCTTTATAAAATTTCATCAGATTACATCCGTGCACCATATAACAGTGTTTCAATCAACCATGGACCACATGACAACGGTGGGTGGTTGCTGTGTGCCGCTTAAGTGTGTGGTAGGCGAGACCTCTAGGTCTGTGTAATTACACTCCATGATGTTTGCACAGTGAAAAAATCACCTAGCAATGTACTTCTCAGAACATATCCCTGTTTACAGAGGCATAATTTTCTATACAAAAGATCTGTGCCTATCACTGTGTGTAAATTGTACCTCAATTTTTAAAAATAATTTTTCTACCTTACATGATAGGACAATATGGAAAATGGGCTATGTTTCAATGCCATAATAATGCAAAACTATGATCAAATTATTGTAATATGAATTATTTTAATTCCTAAGCAGATGTTTTTTCATTCTTTGTGTTTGAATTAAAAATTACCATAACCTAGTGGCTTAAAACAACATAAATTTATTGCATCACAGTTTTGGAAGTCAGATCCCAAATGAGTCTTGCGGAGTTAAACTTAAGGTTTTAGTGGATTGTGTTCCTTCTGGGGGAACTAAAGAAAATCTGTTTCTTTGATTAAAAAAGAACCAGGTAAAGTGTTCAGGAAAAATCAAAACAAAATAAAAAAACCCACATGTCTACCAATATAAAATAGGTAAACTGGTGATATAGTGGCATATACAGGTATAAAAATGGATGAACTATATATATAAACAATAGCATAGACTGTATAACATAACCAGTGTAATGCCCAGAGAAATTAGCTAGTCACACAAGACTACATAGTGACTGATTTATGTGAGGTTAAAAGAAAAATGCAATACTAAACTATACTATGGAGGTATATATCCTTAAGTAGTAGAAATGAAACATTCAGAAAAAGGAGGCATAGTGGAAACAGGTGGTGCAAGGTGTTTGGAAGTAAGATGAGTGACTTGGCATGTTGGAAATTCTTGTTTATGACTTGGATTGCAGTTATAGAGATATTTACCTTGAGATATTTATCTTGAGGTAGTCACTGTGCCATTTGTTTCCGTTTTGAAAAATCTTTTTTAAATATGGGCCACTTCACAATTTAAAAATTAAAAAAAAAAAAAAACACCTAGATGGTTCAAGACAAATATTTCTCCAGCTCTAAATCTAGGCAGAATATCATGCTTAATATGTAAGCAGGAAGAGCAATGTATTCAGTGACAGATTTTCTGAAGACCACAAATTATTCCTCAAATAGCCATTTCTTATCTGAATTCCTGAGAAAAGCAGAGAGCATGACATTAACTCATAACTCCGTGAAGGCATTTCTGAGGGGATCTAAGTTGACACCATCTTGTTGCTTTCCAGGTCAAGGGCATAGCAGTGCTATAGAGGTGCTAAAAGCATTTCAGCTGCTCCTTGAGTGCAACCTTCTGTATCTTTTGTATGTGCCCTCACAGAGAAGGAAGTGACTGTACCCATCTGTGTCCCAGGCCAACTCACTCTTGGTGGAAGATTGCTTCAGACCCCTGTCTAGACCCTAGTCCACTCCCCCCACCCCCACCCCCCACACACACCCATGGTTCCACTGTTTTTTATTTCTTGACCTTGATCTTGACCAAACTTTCTACTACTGAGTATAACTAAATCCAGCTTAGGATCGAGGCTACTAAGGATCTGAAGAGTGACTGCTTCTGCAATACTGTGGTGAGTGCAGTGAATGTAGTGCCTTCTTATGCCTCTCCCCCTTCTCCAAGGGACTGTGTCCTTGTCCCCACCCCCAATTGTGCAGCATAGCACAGCACAATGTTGAAAGCATAGGCCTTGGGTTCAAATTCTTGAGTTTGACTTCTGATCCTACCACTTTAGATGTACTTTGGATTATTTCTCCCTAATGGAGAATGGAGATAATTGTATTACTTGCCACACACACACACACACACACACACACACACATATACACATTATATATATATATATATATATATATATATCAGGTACAAAAGTGGGGAATAGTATAGCATGATGGTTGAAAGCATCCCAGCTATACCACATACTAGCCATGCAATGTTGGGACATGTTTCTCAGTTCTTCGTGCCTCAGTTGACTCACCTGTAAAAGGGCCATAGAGCAATTGCCTGAGAGTTGTGAAGATCAAATGGTAGGTGATAAAGTGAGTCTTGTTTCTTTGGTCTAGAGTCTCAGAAGTTTCTTAATTTTCCATCTTTTTAATCATGAACAAAAACCCTTCTTTCTTATTCTGTGAGCTACCCTTATACATTTCTTTTCAATAAATTCTGTATATCGAACTTAAGTAAGGATTCTTTCTCTTGCTATGAAAAGAACACCACTAGTTTGGAAACAGACACTGCCTATTTGTAATCTGACTGACCTAGCTCTCCTAGATACATTCACCTGGGTTCATGCCAGTCCTCTCTCACACCAGCAGCCTTTGCCGTGAGTGGCAGGTACCAGTATTATCAGCTAATGAACTGAGAAACACAATTCAAAATGCACACTGATTGAGGAGGATTGTTTATACACAGAACTGTGTTAAGCACTGTGATAACTCCTGAGTGTTAGAAAGCTGGGTCATCGTGATCAATGAAGTAAAATATGTTATCTTCAGATTACATTTCAGCTGATGGAAATAAAGAGATTTATCCAGAAAATTCATTTCAGAACTGTGAATAATAAAAAATATATTGATTCTTTGTTCCAGATTCCTGGCACAGAACTTCAAAAGCTGTGGGAATTTTCTGAGTGGTAGGAGAGTCTTTGTTGTTCACAGTTCACTCCTTTCTGACCAAATCTGAGTTTGTGCTATCGAGATAACTTATGGACAACCGTCAGGGAGCTTCAAGCTCCAAGTTTTACCAGGAAGGTGAAACTTGGGTTAGAGGGTTAGAACTCTCAGCTATACCCCTTGATCTCCAGGGAAAGGAGAGAGGCTGGAGGTAGAGTTCAATAACTAATGGCCAATGACTTAGTCATTCTAAAGTAATGAAACCTTGATAAGAACACTTAAGTGAGACCTGGGGAGTTTCTAGGTTGATGAACTCATCAAGGTTCTGGTAGGGTGGTATACCAGAGAGCTATGGGAATTCTGTGTCCTCCCCACTCTCTTCCCTAACCCTGTACTTTGTCCTATTCATCTCATCAGGCTGTTCTTATCTTATATCCCTTATAATAAAGCTGTAATTATAAAGATAGCACTTTGCTAAGATCTGTGAGTGTATTGTGAATTATCAGCCCTGAGGGGCTTTAGAAAATCCTAAATTTATGTTCGGTAGGATAGAAGTGTGGGTGGCCTGGGGACCCCACCTACATGCCTATTCCAGGTAGTTAGTGTGAGTATTGGATTGAATCATAGCACACCCAATTGGTGTCAGAGAGGAGCTTTTGGAACCAGTGAAGAACCTTGGAGGAACTGGCTATAAGAACTTTCTTCTGACAAGCAAGTACGTGGTCTTCTATAGCCTACAGAGAAGCATGTTAAAACACTTGAAGACAACATAATAGTCAACAGATCTTTTTGAAGTGAAAGAAAATATACCTATGATAGATAAGTAAACCACATTATAAGTCATACAAAGTTCTAGGCCCAGTGTGCTAGCTGGTGTGAGAATGAGCTCACATTTCCAGGGAAATGGGAGGTACTAAATGAGGTCTGATTTTTATTTATTCTCCTAAGATTCCTCAGAGTGTGTGCAATTATCTTAATATATAAAAATAGCACCATAGGGCCCTCCCTGGTGGCGCAGCGGGTTAAAGCACAGCACTGAGAGGCTAAAGCCACTTCCGCATGAGTTCGATTCCCGCCTGCCCAGGAGGAGACCACATGGCGTGGCAGACCTCTCCTGACCCGCCCGCCGTTCCCCTCAGCAGTGTACTTTGCTGATCTGCCTGTTCTGCTCCCCACTCTGCTTCTGGTGAATCCTCGCACTGCCCCTGCACTTCTGACCTGTACCCCAGTTCTGTATGCATAAATAAATAAATCTTTAAAAAATGTATCTATAAAAAAAATGGGAGTCTCTCTCTGCCAA
>NW_004567115.1:16939869-16965836 GCF_000260355.1 Condylura cristata
GCCTGTACCCCAGTTCTGTATGCACAAATAAATAAATCTTTTTAAAAAAAATAGCACCATGGAATTGGATATATCAGAGATAATATAAATAGCAGGAATAATGACATTCTGGAGTATATTTAAAATAACTGAACTTATCTGTACAATAGACTCCCGGTATGAGACAGTTCTGAGAATCAATTTGTATCCATCAAAATATACCATTATGGCCCTAGTTACTTCTGATTCTAACTCACTTTTTTTTTTTTATAAGCTCAGCTTTACTTTCCTACGAATAAAGTTAGTACCTCTTTTTTTTTAATGGATTTTTTTGTATTTATTTTTCATGTGTTTGGAGCTAGATCATGCTGATTCTAATTTATATATGTTCCTTGCTAACCCTGCAGTCATTGGGTGTCCACATGCCTAGTGTTCCTGGAACTGTTAGGAAGTACTTGAACAAGAGTTTTGAAACAGTAAGACTTCTGGGCATTAGAACTATGATCCTCAGGTGCAGGAGAGTGAAAAACACTTCCAGTTTCTGAAGATCTGGTGTAACATGGATGGAGTCAAGTAGCGCAGACTCCAGGAGCACAGCTCAGGCATCAGTTCATCTCTATCTCCTTCCCATCTTTGTTTCCTTAATCTGCTAGGGTAAGAGTTATATAGCATCCCACTAGGACTTTTCCATTTTGTTAAACTATTAATGAGTCATTAAAGACTCATGGAGTTGATGAGCCAGGCGTGATCTACTTGTTCAGTTTCTTATTGTAGTTCACTTAGGTTACTTCCAAATTTTGCTTTTATAAATATAGATGTAAAAATCTTTGTCTGTAAAGCTTTTTTTCCCACATTTAGGGATGCAATTGCCAAGCAACTTTTCAAAATGCTCTATTTTCTAAAAGGAAGTGTCTGGAATACCTTTCTTTTCTGTTTCTTTTCCAACATTGAATATTACAATTTTTTTTTAAAAAACCTTTGCTAACATAATAATTGAAGATGGTCTCATTTGCTTTTTTATCTTTTTTTTTTTTTTTTTTTTTCAGGGTAAGCGCTCTTTACTCAGGTGATTGCTAGCCAGTTATTTTCTCTTTTCATATACTTTGCCCAGCCTGGACCATCCTTTTGACAGCTTCTCGTTGCAGAAAGGGGTCAGTGAATGTCAAATCTGGGATTTCACACTGAAGACACAGCATACAGTTCAGGAATCTGATAGCTGGAGGGTTCTTGCTTAGAAATTACTGTTGTTAGTCACTATTTTTAGTTTGTGATTTGCAAACAAGGACTAGGCATCTTCATTAAGTTACTTATTTAACAAATGGTTCTTAAGAATCTTCTGTGTGCTAAATATCATTTTAGGCACAGTGAAAAATCACAAACAAAATGACCTCCTTATGAAGAGTACATTCTTGTGAAGAGAAGAAAATAAACATTGTCTGTTATTTAGAACATTAGATGTAAATGCTAGCAGAGGGAATTGCTGAGTAAGAGGGATGGAGAGCCCTGGGGGCTGGCGGTACATGCAACTTCTTCATTAGAGTAATAGTGGGTTGTGGCATTATTTAGGTTTCAGGTGTATAGCTTTTTAAATTGACATGTGTATGTACCATGCTTCCCACCAGAATTCTAGTTTCCATCCATCGCCATACATTTGACCCCTTTCACCAGAGATACACTCTCCCACTCTGCTCCCTCCTGCTTTCCTTCTGGTAACCACTAATTTGGCCTTATAGTCTCAAAGTCTATGTTAATTTTAATCTATCTGTTGTTTGGTTTCTCTTCATATCATAGGTGAATAGGTTTGTCTTTCCTGTCTGACTTATTTCACTAATCATAATACCTTCTAGAACCATCCATGTTATTGCAAATGGCAAGACTTCATCTTTTTATATAGCTGCATAATACTCCATTGAGTATATACTCAGCTCCCTAATACATTCATCTCTTAAGAGGCACTTAGGTTGTTTCCTGGCTCTTGTTTATAATGCAGGGCAACAATTTTAGTTATGGTGATGGGGTTAGACCTTATTGGGAATGTGACATTTGATTAGAGACTTGAAAGAGGTGAGACAGTGTGCCCAGAATGATCTGTAGGTAGTTTGCTTCAGACAGAGCTGTCATCCAAGGCAAAGGTCCTGAGGCAGGAATTTGCTGGGTGTGTTTGAAAAACAGCAAGGAAACAAGGGTGGCTAAATTGGAGGAAGTAGCCAATAGAAGAATAGAAGTTGGGGTTAGAGAAGTTTTAGGGGTGGATCTTGTAGGGCCCTTGGAGCCATGGGAATGATTTGTGCCTGCCTTAGATGGAGAGGGCAGGCATTGGGAGCTATCCAGCCGAGCCTGGTAGCAACTTAATTGTGCTGCACTTACAACAGCCTTCAGAGGGTTAAAGACAGATTGGAGACCACAGAGGAGACAGCTGCAGATATGTAGAGACCTCAATAGTCTGAGTTCATCAGGGATTCCTGATGAAATGAATGTGAAGTTTAAAAAAAGGGTGTGTCTAGAGCTATTCCTTTTTAAGATGAGAAAGTCATTCTGTGCACAGTGGTTCTTTAATCAGTGTTTCTAAACATTTCCTGAATTAAAATCACAGACTTGTTCATGGAAAAGGCTCCAGGTATTAAGACCATGTGAACTAATTCCTGTGGTGTGTGGTCTTAACCATTTTAATGAAATGACAAATGAAAATAACAACAGTATTGTTGCATTTGGTCTGTCTTTTTATGATCTTCTTATATTCCTATTTAATTTTACTTAATTAGACTAAGAGCAGTATTTACCAGCTTGGCAATCACTTGTGGTTTTTCATACATGATTTATGACTGATGTGTTTTGAACTCATCAGCACTTACAAGGATTTCACTTAGTGTTCTCTGGGTGGTCAATATTTGGGTTGTTAGACATACTTGAGGTGGATGACACATTAACATCCAGAAGTTGAAGGATCTGGGACCTGTGATGGTGTATGATTGAATGCCAATATTATGTAGCTTATTAGAACAGAACCGAGACTAGAAGCCAGGCCCACAGACTTCTAGTCCAGTATCTTTCTACCTCATTTTTTTCCTATCCTGTATCATACAATTTCTCCTTGTATATTAGCACAGAGAGTTATACCGCCTACATATTATGTAACAATCCTCCACCAACATTTTTCTTCCACCAAGCAAGAAGTTTCCACCAAACCTTGGACAATTGCACTTAAAATTTATAGCTAAAAGTAGAGGGCCCAAAGAACATATATTGTTAGAGTCATAGCTAAGCCAGAATGGCTCTTCTCCTTATCATTAATTTACCTCTTTGAAAATCAAAATTCAGATAGCTCTGAAATCTTATATGGGATAGGTTGAAGACTATCACTTCTGAAGATGCATTTCTGGAAGCCCCACCTATCAAATTCCAGTACATGCCACATGCTATCCTGTTCTTCAGGAAAGTTGGAAAATGTGGGGTTTGTTTGTTTCTAGCTGTGGTTTTCTTAATCAGGGTGAATGGGAGGCTTGATATTGTGAGGGTATCAGCCTCTGCCATGGGGGTCTTTCTTGATACCAATGGCAGCCACCTCCTATGTTGGTTTACTTCTCCTCCTAGGATTTATCACTGGATTTATTTTTTCTATTTACTTGTTTATTCACTGTCTTTCTCTTTCTTCATGACAATGTAAACTCTCTGAGAGCAGAGAGCTGGCCAGTACTGTTCACCAGTGCAGCTTGAGTGTTTAACATATGATGGACACACAAATATTTACTGAAAAGAATAAAGGAGTGGGGTCAATGATGCAAATATTTATAAGCTTTTGGATTCATATGTGAAAATATATGTACTTATAAAATATTATATATTATGTAGTTTATTATAACTATAGAGCTTTGGCTCTATATAAATCATCTACTTAAAATGTCAAAAATTCACAATTCACAATCTCATCAATAAAGTCTATAAGAATCCCTTTCCTGCATCTTCTCTGAACCTGGGTATTTATTATAACTTATCTTATTCATATCATAGGCAAACTTATTTAAATGGAATCTTTGTTATACTTAATTATTTGTCTTTTTTGCATTGTATTTTAGGAAAAATTCTTATTCAGATCATTTAATATTTTTTTTTCCTGATTGTGATAACAGAGGACAAACTTTATAGTGGTCAAGGAAGTTTAGTTAATCTTCCCTGAGAATGCTGTGCAATTAAAGATGACTGTATCAGCCTTTCTGATAAGGCAATCAAGTTGTATCACCAGAATGATTTGTTATGCTCAAGATGGGAATACAAAGGACAATGAGGTTTCAGTCAAATAGCAAGTGTAAAGTTTTATAAAGACACCTAGGTACATTTGATGAGACAGTGGTGATGTTTGTACTCCCAGAATTACCAGAACAGACAAAAAGATATCAATTGGCTCTTTCCCAACCACTTACTTACCCACAGAGTATTCATAATGAATCCACACAAGCAATCCTTGTCAATAAGAACCAATTAATCCATTTAACCAATGTAGTTCACTCTTGCCAATGCACACAGCAAGAGAACACTTGGTGACTGAGAGGATGTGGCTCCAATTTCACATTTATTAGTCTTCATTTATTTCCCTCTTTTAAAAACCATGGTGCTGGAAACTATATTTCTACCTTGGGGTGAATCTTTGTTCCTCAGATCTTGGCAGAAAATACCAGCAGGGATATGTGGTGGTGGTCATCAGAGAGTGGGGAGAGAACCATCACTGACAAGTTGTTCAATTCTGTCATTCAGCTCTAGAGACAGCAGCTACAGGACTCCAGTCTCTCTCCTCTCAGTGTTCTGGGTATTCTGGTCTGTTGATCTGCTAGTGTCTGTAACTAAAACAACATTCTGGCATGTTTGGAAAGGGAGGAGTTGTTAAGATTATCACTGTCACGAGGGAATGTCCTAGTTTTTGCACAGTATGACACAGGGCATTATTCTAAAGAGAAGATTGTGTGGCTATAGATATCTACATAGTTATACATGTTAATAAGACTAATGGTAATCAGTAAACTTGACATCCTCATATCTCACAGGAACTTCAATGTTTGATAAATACTTTTCCTTTTTTAAGGTTTATATTCTAGCTATTACATTTGCAAGTTGAATGCACATCCATCATAAAATGCCTAACCTTTAAGCTCCCTCCTTGGAATTGTGTATAATTAAAAGCAGGAGGTATTCGTTATGTTCCTAGCAATGCTAGGCCTATGTGTGGAGCTTGGGGGACGCAGAAGTACAAGTTCTATAAATGATGTTCTTGTTATATAAAGGAACGAAATACATTTTCTAGTTTTCAGTTCCCAACTCATTCATGTAAGAAATGTTATCTCTAGATAGAATAGGACAATCAATTTCTTTAATTGGCCCCTCATTCAGCAGGAAAACATGGAAAATGTTCCCCTATGATCCATTCTATGGTTGATATCTTCCTTTAAATCCACAGTAGTGCAAAATAATTCAACTTTAGAGATAGTGATATCTTGAGATGACAAAAAGGTAGGATTCCCCTAAGAAGTGTGAAATACAAAATATAATGGTTTTGAGTTTTCCTGTGGTTCTTTACTTAACATTTGATAACTCCTTGCCTTCTTGGGGTCAAAGATACCCAATATTTACCACCTTTCTCTGTGAGATTGCAGCCTTAAGACTTATTCTCACACTACATTGACCCTTCTGCTATTCTTTGTAGGATAAAACAACAACAACAACAACAAAATCCCAGCTTTATTGATACATAATTCGCATACCATACAATTCATTTATTTAAAGCATATGCTTCATTGTTGTTTTTAATCATATTCACAGACTTGTGCATCTATAACTGTGGTTTATTTTGGAGCATTTCACTTCCAGAAAGGAAACAATATCCTCTAGTCATTGCTTCCCTTGCTCCCAACCCCCTTCAGTCTCAAATAATCACTGATCTCCCTTCTTTAATCTTAATAGCTAAAGCCCTC
The DNA here is from genome assembly GCF_000260355.1 of Condylura cristata. Taxonomy (NCBI): domain Eukaryota; kingdom Metazoa; phylum Chordata; class Mammalia; order Eulipotyphla; family Talpidae; genus Condylura; species Condylura cristata. The sequence goes on from NW_004567115.1 coordinate 16,945,809, forward strand.
AGGAATCAGTACTTTGACATAAATCTTCATATTTCTGATCACTTCTTCCCTGCCCTTCAACTGAAACCAGTGCACAAAGCAACAGAATGACTCACAGACAGAAGTAGCAACAGAGAGAGAATTAGAAGGTCAAAGTTAGCATTAAGTGTTCTCAGGCAAACTGAAAAGCTTGACCTGATGTTTGAATAACTTCTGAAGCCTTAAGTCTTGTATTGGAGATCAAACGTCCTGGATTCATCTTTTTATTCTTCTGAAATACAAAAACATTTTGTTTTCTAGTTTTTTATGTACCTTCCCTCTATGATTTTCTTTAATTTGCATCTACCTTCTACTCTGCTCACCTTCAGGATTTTTCATTTGTATACACCACATTCATCAGGGAACAAATGCTTAATCCTTCTGGCTTTTGCTGTCAGTCATTGTGAATATAAGTTGTCTTCTCAGCCATAAACTTTATCACATCTTTGTCCTTGATTTTGGAAGCAATAGTGAGCCAACATTATTTATCTTTGCTGAAGGCTGTATCTTAACCACCTTATAGTACCATTAATCTGTCAAGCCAGCCCAAAAATGCAAGGTTCTATATATTATCGAAATGGAGGCTTCTTCTCTATGAAAGGATATTGTCTATTCTCTTGCTAAAATATCTCTCCTTATGGTCTTGAATGCTCCCCAAAGGGCAAGCATGAATGAAGGTATATGTGGGGAAAATTAGGTGGGGAAGGGAAAACCCCTCGTCACTGGTGGACAGGTCAGAAAACATAGCATGGTATAAATCAGTAAAACTAGACATTTATAAGTAACAAGCAGAATTTTGATGATTTTTCTTGGGTTTCAGTTGAATTTTTATTTTTAAATTTCAAAAGTTTTTAACCATTCTTTATTCAAAATATTTTTCAAAAATGTATGATGTCAGACTTGTAAAAATATTACTGAATCATTATACTTTTTAGTGTGGAAAAATCTGTGATATTAGAAAGTCTCCTTTCTTAAATAGGCTGAAATTGTTCTCCTGCTGATGCAATCAGGCATGTGAAGACTGGAACAAAATTATACCCAGTCCAGTAAAACTTTTATGCAAGGCTCCGTATAAGTCTTATTAACAATCCACTACATGGAAGAGTCAGAGCCTGTAGTACCTTATAAAATACCATGATTCAGGAAGCACTGCATTTTTATAGTATGCATACATATATGGGTACTTCCTCTGATATTTCCCCTCTTTTTAAACAATTCCTGAAATGGACTGATAGTGGGCATAGTCCTCTTGCTTTATCCCAGTCCTTTTAAGGGAAAAGTCAGCATTTCCTGTGTGTTCTGAGACCCGAGGGCCAGAAGAATAAGACTTCTCCTCTAACTTCATAGGGAGGTAATAAGAAGAGTGTGGGGTCACTGTATATTTGCTGGCATTCGTCTGCTCCTGATTGAGTTAGTAGGCTTCCCATGGAGTTTATTTTCTTCCTTTTATGAATCATATCTGAACTAAAGACCCTAAAAGGGAAAACCTCCCTACTTTGTGATGCAATACCAGCACATCACATTCTTTCTAATGAGTCACAGTCAATAAAATTTGTTTTCCAAATGAATTTGAGTATGCTTCCACACCAAGCTACATGAAAGAAAAATCTTTATCAAATCAAAACATCTTGTTTCATTAGCAGTGCTCAGACAGACCTTTCACTTTTGCAAACAAAGTGACGTATGTTTTCACACAAAGTGAAAATCCAATCTGTCTCTATTTTTCCTTGGACACACATGTCATATATTATGAAGGAATGAGGGAGACACATATTAGAAAGTGTTTTCAGTGGTTGGAAACTGAGGATAAGCTATGGGGAGTCTTAGGTACAATAAAAATGAAATGTTTAAAGGTATCACGAGCTCCTGAGAGCTTTGATATAAATACTGAGGGATAGGCTTTGTTTATGTAGCATGATTGATCATGATCTGAACTTGGAATAGCACCATCCTTATTTTTAGGAGAAGCCCGAATCTATTAGTAGTGCATTTCTGTTGTGTTTCTGCTAAAGAGACTTAGAATGGGCTTAGTAAGCCCACAAATGTTCCCCAAGAGGTGCACATATCAGTCATGACCAGGTTAATCCTTTAAGACCTGGAAAATGGGAATGAAGGAATAATAATGTAGTGACCTTGCAGAGGTTAAGGAAAAGGGAAATTTCAAGGAAGAAGTACAAACATTTAGGATGTAGCAGAGAAGATGCAAATTTCAGGATTAGCATCCACACAATTCCCTAAAATGAAAATCTGAAACACAGAAGGTTCAACTGTAAATAAGAGCAAACTCAAGTCAGAATGGCGTGAAAGATTTAAGCAAGAACCCACATGGACCTTGAACTTGGCCTTCTCTGAAGTACTCTCAATAAAGTTGCCCAGCAAGGAAAAGAGACACAAAAAAATAGTTGCCCATCCATGAAGATTGTGTTTATTTAAATTATCCAAGTGTCTTTCGTAATGTCATGTATTTTTCTTTGGAGGAAATGAAATTATATCCAGGGAGGGGTGGTTAAAATAACAGAAAGGCCTCTTCTCTTAAATGAGAGCCCTAAACATGCTTAACACCTAGAGAAATCTGAGTAAGGACAAGAAGGCTGCCAAGACTGTTAGGAGGAAGAGGGAATGAGTCCACTTCTATAATGTTCCAGAAAGCAGGTCTGGGACCTGCTTCCTGGAACTTTGAAGGGAACAATCTGGGGGAAAGAATAGTAATGCTGAGGATTGGGCTTATAAGGCTATATAGTTGGGACGAAGGAGGTTGGCTATGGAGCTAAGGGTGAGAAGTTTGGGGAAAAGATTCTTAACAGAGCTCTCTGCCTCCACTTTCTTTCCCTTCCAATCCTCCCTAGGATACCAGTGTTAGTTATCTTCTGAGAAAGTTAAGTTGCTGATGGGAACCGTTAATTGATTACCTGACTACATTATGTTCAAACTCCTTTCCCTGGTATTCAAAGCTTTCTGTAAGGCTTAAGCTCTTTTTCCAGCTATATCATTAGCTCAGTCATCTTCCTCTACTCTTTAAAACTCTCAAGGTCATGCATTTTCCTGACTGCATGCACTTTTCCTTGAGATACTCTTCCCCTCCATTCAGTTGCCTGCCTGTTGAAACCCTTTCAGGTCTAGGGAAAATGTCACTTTTGGAAAACCTGTGCCATCTTGCTGACCAAATGCTCTACTACTTCCTCTGTACTCCAGTAATACTCCTATGGGTTTTCTGACTATAACCGTGGACTGCTTACTTTTCTAACACAATGTATTTGTATGGTATTTTGCAGCATACAAAACATTTTTTAAAATATGGGTATTATCTACCTGGGACATTTTTATTCCTATTTTGTAGATAACCTCAGCTTTGAGAGTTTAAATAACTTGTTCAAAGCTATAGTGCTAATATTTGGTAGCGTTGGAATTCAAGCACAGATACTCTGACCCTAAATCTGGAACCCTCCTAGGATTATGGTAGGGCTTAGTTGAAAATGATCTATTTAGCCTGAGAGCAGTTTTCAAATTCTAAAGTACTACCCAGATGAAAGAAGGGATTTATCCATCAGACTGCAGTCTCCTAGAAATCAGAGACTAAAGCATTTTCACCTTTGCATAAAATTGCACATTCTCAGGCCCACCACAACCCTGCTCACTTTAGGATGGGATCTGGTCACCTTTGTTCTAGTCAATCCTGCTGGTGGTTGGATGAGCCTTCAAGTCTGAGAACCAGGGCTGTAAAGGAGGATTATTCACTTTTTGGTGAGACTCTTGTCCTTCGGAGGCTAAAAGGACGTTATTGGATCATTAGCAAGTGCACAGCAGACCTCATTTCTCACAGGCAAGGACGACTTAGACTGCTGAGTCAGCAAAGATTTTATCAAGGATAAAAAATTTAGAGACTAAACTGGCAAGAGTGCTAAAGGGTGTTGTCTTACCTGTAAGGCAGGTGTCAAATGGAGCTTTAAGTGGAGGAGGTAAGGCAGAACTTTGAAAAGAAAATTTTTCATGGGTGTCAAAAACTCATGGGGAAGGAGAATGAGATTTATCATGGAATTTCAATTTGGGGAAGAAATGACAACAGAACTTTGGTAAAGGGTGGAATAATCTGGAGGCTCGGCAAGTCCAGAGAACTGGTCATAAAGCCCCTAAGGGCAAGGTTAGCCCTTACGGTTTAGAGAGTGGACTTGGCATTTGAGTTTCCATGACCATTTGATTTTGGAAACGCTATGTGAATTTGGCTGTAGGCATTTTATTTTCTCTAAACAATGTGTTGGTGGAAAAGAAAGAAAATGTAAATAGTTCCTGATTTCTTTAAGCTATTTTGAATAATGCAAAATTTTTCCTTGATAATCTCATTTGAATTGCAAAGAGAATTAATCTACAAAAAAAAAAAAAAAAAAAGGAACTTGCTAAAGTTGGAATGACTTGGTTATAACCCAGTACTTTGATGCCCAAACAGATGTGCCCTACAAGTCTGCCTGAGCTTTGACCTTTCATGTAGTATTTTGAGAGAATGGGCTCAGACACCACCCACATCATGGGAACCCAGCACAATGGCCCTGATCTTCCTGTAGGACCCATGGCTTCATTTTCTCTTAGGCAAACTTGCTATCACCTTATTTCCCACTGGTACTAGGTTTCTAGTTGTTTCTTTCATCTCTGACTGCTCAGAATCTGAGTGGCATATTACTAGTGTGGAACTTGATCCTTTCTTTCACTTCTCCTCTCCCCAAGCAAACTAGGCTACTGTAGTTCACAGATTGCAATGTTACGATTTATTATTAGAAATATATATATGTTTTTTGTCCTCATTTCTAGCACAGAGCTCCTAAAGCTGTTGGCATATCCTAAGTGGTGAGAATGATAAAGATGCCCTTTATCATTCATAGCAAGCCCCTTTTAGTCATATCTGAGTTTTTGTTCATGAAGACTTTGGGAAAGGCCCCACATTTGGAGGATGGTTGCCAGGGTACCAACAATGTGATTAGAGGGTTGGAACTGCTAGTCCCACCTAAAGAGAAGAGGGACTGAAAAAATAATTCATTCACCAATGACTGATCATTTAATTAAGCTTGCCTATGTAATGAAGTCACCATAAAACCCAAAGGATGAGGTTCTGAAGTTCCAAACAGGTGAACACACTGAGGTACTAGGTGGTGTGGTGATCTAATATCAGGGTGAGGCTGGAGGCTCAGGGGTGAAGGAATTCACCAGAGAGAGTAGAGATCAGAAAAGATTTATAAAAATACCCCACAAAAGAGTAGAGGGTGAGATGAGAGATGTCTGTGTGGGAAGAAGTGCCAGGGCTCACTTTGAAACCTGCTTTTGCAGGTTTTTTCATGACTGGGAGTCAGTCTCTGCCGGCTGCTATTTGCCAAGAGAGCAGGTTTTGGTGGGCCATCTTCACAGGAGGTGTCCTGCCTAGTTCTGTTTGCCGCGTCTCTGCATTGTCAGAATTCTTCATAGTGCCCTATTGGGTACCTATGGCCAGGTTCCTATGGCAACTCTATCTGTTTCCCTTTCTGGTCTGTTTTGTCCCTGGCATTGCTGAGTGAGCAAAGCGCAGACACTAAATTTCAACTCTATCAAATGATACTGGGGCAGGAGATTGGCCTGGAGAAGATCTGGAAGCTTTGGGTACTCTTTCCTCACATCTTATCCTATGCTTCTCTAACTTCTAGGTATTTCTGTGTTATGTTCTTTCTTAATGAATCAGCAATCTAGTGGTAAGTAAAATACTTTCCTGAGTTCTGTGAGCTGCTCTAGCCAATTAATATGACCCAAGGTTGTATGAATTCTTAGAGCTGGTCACCAGATGTGTGGGGGACAATCTGGACTTGCAGCTGGTATCTGAAATGGGCGGGACAGAAAAGGGGCAATCTTGTTGGACTGAGCACTGGATTTGTGGGATATTACATTCTCCCCAGCTTGATGGTGTCAGAATTGAATTTGGTCATAGGACAACCAGCCAGTGCAGAAAAATTGCTTGATATGGGGAAACCATTACAGTTGGTGTTAGAAGTGCAGTAGTGCTGGAGTAGAGAATTGAGAGTGAAGGAAGCACAGAAGTATGTTCTCCTTCAAACAGATTTTTTTTAAAGGTTTATTTATTTATGCATACAGAACTGGGGCACAGGCCAGAGGTGGACGGGCGGTGAGAAACTTCACCAGAGGCAGAATGGGGAACAGAATGGGCAGATCAATGAAGTACACTGCTGAGGGGAGCAGCGGGCGGGTCAGGAGAGGTCGCCTGCACCATGTGGGTCACCTCCAGGGCTAGGGATGGAACTTATGCTAAAATGGCTTTAGCTTCTTAGTGCTGTGTTTTAACCTGCTGTGCCACCAGGGAGGCCCTCAAACAGATTTTAAGTGATGAAAGGGCTATTTAGGGGAGACAACAGAAAATTGAATGCTATATATTAGAACTCCACACTTTGCTTAACCTCAGAATAGAAAGCATGAACGGTAGATGTTGCCTATGATTCCAGGAAAGGAAATTTAGTCTCTGGAAACTTCCATTCAAGAGAGGTGCAGCAATGAGAGCTGACTCTTGTTTTGTCTCTGGCTTAGAGAGCCAGGAGAATGGAACTCCCCACAATCTCCTAAAAGCCTTATTTTCTGTGTATTCTCTTTCTTTAAACACCTCTTACCGGAACTTCTGGCAAACAATGTGTCGATGCTTGATGTTTTCTCATTTTCTTCCTCTGGCTCTCTGCCAGTGGAGATGCTAATGATTGTGAAGTGACCAATAGGCATTTGACATGGGATGAAAGGGCCTTCCAAGCTACAGAAACCTGATTGTCTAGGTGTTGACAACCTGGGACCACAGTGACAAACTGAGACAGAGATCAACTGGATATAGAGAGATTTCCTTCCTTCCAGCATGAAATCACTCTTTTTCCCCCTTTGAAGTCCACATTCTATTGAGCCCATCTGTATGCACCCAGGATGTAGCAGCAGGAGTAACCTATACATCTTGTGGGGCTTTCATCTCAGCTGCTCTGGAAGGCTTTGTGGGGCAGCTTAGTCCAGCTTCCTTATTGAGAGAGAGGAGGCATGTGCTTGGGAAATTTTAGATAAATATTTTCTCTCCTTTCCTACTTATCTTCAAAATTCAAAGGCTAGGAGGTCAGGTTGACAGTTCAATTTAAACCCATGTAGGGTTGAAAGAACATCTTTCTAGGAACATAAGGGAGGTCGATGGTGAAATACCCAGTCATATTTATCAGAGTCCAGTCTAGTCAGTTTGGGTCAGATAATGTGTGGCAGTAGTTGAAGAAGGCTAGGGAGGATGGGATCCCTAAGCTGTGCACGCCATGGAAGTAGAGTTTCTGGATAAAATATGAAATATCAGTGGGAATTTGAGTTTTTGAGAAACAACAAATAACTTTTTCTGGTATATACTTTTATAAAATATCACATGGAACAGGTATATACTCAAAAATGTATTTGCTCTTTTTCTGAAATTTGAATTTAACTGAATGGGCCCCTCTATTTTTTTTTTATTTCCCAGCAACCCCGTAGTCAGTCAGACCTTTTTTTTTTAATTCTGTTTAATCAAACATGGTCGCAATGTATTTTTTAAGGTAAAGCACTCACAATGACTATGGTAATAGTGCCTTGTCTGGACCTACTTTCAATGAAATGTCACTTTTTTCTTCCTTTGGGAATGTTATGAAAACAATGATTATGACATGAAAATAAACCTTAACCAAAGGTCTTTTATTACATCATATATGCTCCTTAGAGAATATATACCACTGCAGATTCTGAAACTGTTGCTTAATGCCCTTTTTTCTCTGCTTCGGATGCCTTTTGAATTTTACTTTTTTTTCAAAAATACACTGAAGAAGAACTGGACATTGATCTTCCATGTACATGTATGATCCAGCCTTAATAATCATCAACTCACAATGAACAACACTGTCCATCCAACCCAATTTTCAAACAAATCCCAGATACCTAGAGCTTTAGTGTACCTTTCTGTTCTTCTGTTCTTTCTTCTGTACCTTTCTGTTCTGTTTTTCCCTTAGGAGTGGAAAGGTATTCATATTGGCTACCTAAAATCTTCTGAATACTGCTCTATGCTTGAATAGTTCTCTAGTTGCCTGATTTTCCAAAATGCAAAAATCTACACTTTCCAGCCTTCTTTGTCACCAGGGCCCAGACAAGAGACCTGAGTTCTAAAAATCATACCCAACTGGCACATTTGGGCTGGGGCTTGAGTTATGGGAGTAAGCAGGAGGACTGGTGAATCTGGCCATTGGGGCAGCTCTGTAGTGCCCTCCCTGGAGCGGTTCCTGGAAGCTGAGCTGAGAACGTGTTCCTCAAGCTTTTCAACGAGCCCATGAGCACTATAACATACCTTAATAAATCTCCTCCTTCATAGGCTAGCCAGAGAGGCTCTGTAGCCTGATGCAGACAAAAGCTAATCATCTTATCTTCCAAAGAGGCAAGATAGGAGGATCACACACAAATATCTAAATTACTCAGAAGAAAAATTGGATGTGAGTTTGATCATTTACTTAGCAGTTAGGGCTTATGGAACTGCTTTGGAGCAGAAGTTCAAAAACTGGTTTCCAACCAGCAGTAGCAGTACCACTTAAAGACTTGTAATTTCAAATTCTGGACCTAAGACCTAGTGAATTAGAAACCTGGTCAGGAAGCCAGGTTTTAACAAGCTCTACATGATTTAAGTACGGGGTCACTAAGAACTGCCTGAGGGCCAAATCCTTCCCACCACCTGTTTTTGTGAGTTTTATTGAAACACAGCCACACTGTTTATGTGTTGTTTGTGTTTCTGTGCTGTAGTGGAGACTTGGAATGGCTGTGACATGGCCCTTATGACCCACAAACCTAAAATATCAGGAACAAGTTTGCTGACCTTTGATTTACATGCAAGCTAGAAGATGAGTGAATAAAGGCATGCCTGATGCTAACTTATAAGAATATGTATATATTGGGATTGATTTCCATGAAAGAGTAGTCTGCTTCCAGTAGCTGAGATGTATAGAATACAGAAAATCTGGCTATTCCTAACGTCTGTCAGTGGCAAGTTTCACTGCTGAGCACTGAAATTTCATAGACTCCTGTATGTTCAAAATCTTTTCTTTAAAAGTATGCGTGTGTGTGTGTGTGTGAGCACACACACATGTGCACACACATATCCAGAAGACAATCTCTCAAACAACCAGAAGGAAAAGAGGAAGGAGGTCTAACATTAAGGAAGTTATTCCAAATCCAGGGATGCTGGGTTTATGAAGAACACTGAGAAGGTTAGAGAATGTGGATGGTGTAAATTATTTGAGGTTGGTATAAAGACAACAGAATTCTTCCAGACCATGTGTAATGACTTCTACTTGGTTATGCTTCATGCGATCCATTTACTTGAAGAGGCAGACATACAGTGAGAGATTCCCCCCTCTCTAGTCACTTCCTAAGTGACCCCTGAGATAATGATGACAAGACTATTGGGTGCCAGTGACCCTGGCGAGCACTTTTCCTTCCTGATGGTGAGATTCCACACTTGGAAAACAATAGGTAGGGCTGAGTGATCTTAAAGATTCTTTCTAGTTCTAAAATGTAATCATTGTTTTGAAAATGTCAACTACTCTTCTTGTACTCATGATTCTAAGGTAAGTTTTAGAGACCATGTAGTACTCAAAGCTAGACTCCTTAAGAAAGAAGGAACTAGCCTTTCCTCTTATGCTGTTTGTATGGTAACTTTTCTGAAATGGGTTTATATTATGTATCAGAAGGCTTAAAAGCCATTCATTGCCTTTAATCCAGCAGTTTGACTTTTAAGAATTTTTTCTAAGAGATGAAAAAAGGTTGTGTTCAATGATAGAGCAACAAACACATTGTTTTCAGCATTATTGATAACAATGAAAAAATTAAAAATGCCAAAGGTTCTACCAAATCAAGTTGGTTGAATAATCTGTGGAATACGCACACACACACACACACTCTCTCTCTCTATGGGACATTATGTGGCTATTAAAATGATATAAAAGTATATTCATTAATTTTGATAAATGTGAACAATGGGTTCAAAGTTTTAATATCATTTGTATTTATTGAAGTTGCTCAATATTGCTATATTTGTCTATCTATGTCTGGAATAGACTTACTATTATCTACATTTATCTATATGCTATATTAAAATCTATATGGGAAGATGTGAAAATTCTCTATTTTTACTGCTGGGTACTATTGATCCCCTTCTGTTCTTATCTTTTTTAGTTTTTATGCAGTGATTATGTCTTAACTTGTGCATGCATGTTAACGCACACATCTCAGTTCTGAACAATAGCACATTTAAATGGGTCAGTTAGGACGCCCTGCCCTCTGCTCCAGTTGACGTGTATGCCCTCCCCACACGACTAGACAGGGGCAACAGGCCCCAAAGGGGTTATAACTTTCTCTACTTTTGTAGAAAGGGAGAGTTGGAGGTAGCAAGTTTGACCCTTAAAAAGCCCCTACTCCTCCTTCATTTCCTGGCTAGGATGACCAACCATCCCAGTTTGCCTGGGGGAAAAGGAGCTCCTAGGATATGAGACTTTCAGTGCTAAACAGGACAAGTGCCAGGCGAATTGAGACAAGTAGGTCACCCTCTTCCTGGCAGAAACAAGTTGGTCACCCTCTTCCTGGCAGAGACAAGTTGGTCACCCTCTTCCTGGCAGAGTTGGGCAGGATGGCTAGTCCTACGGCAGAAATGTGTTCTCTTGAGGGGTTACTTATGAAATGGGTTCAGGGAAGAGTCAGAATTCAGGAAAGACTTTCTGAGCCTGACGTCAGCAGCTCTCCTTTCAAAGAGTACCCCATTCTCTGTATTTCTCCCCACCTAGGCATTTGTTCTTGGACTGAGCCTTTGTAAGTGAAATGAAAAGAAGTGTTATCTGAATAATTCAGACCAAATTAGTCATTCAATGACTGAATTTCCCACTTCAATTAATTTTAAACACTGAATTAATGAATGTTGCTGAAGTTACATTTATTGTATTATATTAGCCCAACAGTGTCCATTCTGCTAAAGCTCTTGACATCCTTTTAATGAAAGTGAAAGAGAAAGGGGGCAGAACAGGAGTGGGCAGGAAGTCATAACTGGTGAGGAAGGAAACTTGACCTGTGATGAAAGCGGATATGTGTGTAACTGTTGGGAGATTAACATTGAAGATCTGCTTCTGTGGGGCACGCTCACACATTTGTAGGTGGTAGGTGAGAGGGTGTGGAGTGTCACCAAAGCCAATTCAACAGAAGTGAGTAATGCCTCATCCTGTCGCCTGTCAGCCTGTGTTCAGAAGAAGTATATCTTCTTTTCTACCTCGACAATCAGTAGTGTCCTCCTGGGGAATTCCAGGAAATCTGTCTTATTGCTCACATTCCAGTGATTGCTTTGAGTCTCAGTGGACTGAAGTGCTCTCCCTAGGCTAGGTAAGAGTGGGCATTTCACAAAGATGATGGACCACATTCCCTGGCCAGGTCATGCGGTGAGTCACCAAGTATTCCTTTCTCTATTCTCCCCTGAAGTGTACAAATATATTATTTCCTAGCTAACAGGGCCAGCACATGTAGTATCGGGCCCAGACTTCAGAATGAGTCAGTCAGGACTGACGTTCAACTGCTTATTAACTGCGTGACATTTTGCAAGTTCCTTAACATCACCAAATTTTAGTTTCCTCAAACATACAATGAGAATTTTATAGTTCTTATCTCATTCAACTTTTCCTCTTTCTCTGCTGAGTTTCTCTGACCTGTGCACCTTTGTTACCTATAAACTAAAAAAATAGGAGAGTAAAGTTGATCTGGGTCAGATTCCAGACTATTTTCATCTTCTGACCCAGTGACCACAAGTATGGAGTCTGGTTTTTACTCCACAGGGGGAACGTATAGTTAGATTTCTTTTTTGAGGAAGACTGGTGCAAGGGCTTGTTTGGGGACAATTAGTGGCTCAGCGTGTTGGAAATAGGGGCTTCCAGGTGTTGGGAAACTTAAGATGAGAAAGTACTTCTACTTCCCTGTGAAAAGCAAGTCTAGGGGAGTCCTGAGGACTCTGAGGAGGACTCTGGATTCTACTTCTAGAGCTCTGGGAAAAGCAGATTTATTTCTCCTAGTCACTACCTACGTCTGACTGAGATCCCACATCAGCTAATTCTTTGTTGTCCTCCCCACCTCTTCTTCACTAGCAGCATGAAATGACAAGATTTGGGCAGCCTAAACAATCTCTTGGGTTTTGTTTTTTGTTTGACATCATTAGAAAGAATAGGAGGATTAGTAGGAGAGTCCATTTAGCTTTTCAGTGAAGAAATAAGAGGTGTGGTAAGAGTTCAGGTGTATTTTGCTGTTGGGTATGCAGATAAGATCCAGGAGGTGATGAGGTGACTGTGAGCAATGAGAGACAGTCCCTGAAATTACCCATGAGAACCTCTCCTGACTAGACTAAGGGAAAACAGGGTGTGATGCTTTCAAATAAAGGTGATTGGCAGCAAGATGAGCTAACAAGTTGCTTTTTTTTTTTTAAATTGGCGTCCATCTCACTCTTCATCACATTTCCCGTCTGCCTGTGCATTACATCAATGCATTGTGTTAATTAGTAATTTAATGTGTTAATTAGTAATTTGTATTTGAAATTGAAAATAGGTCTTATACAGATTTTTCTCTACTTCCAAGGGGGGTTACCGTCTGATAATTGAAATTATCCTAAGTTGAGGGGTATTTAAGACACCCACCCTACTGAACATCATTTCTTACTCAACCTAGTCTACCTTCAATATGCTCAAGACACTTAAGTTAGACTACAGTTAGGCAAAACCATCTAACACAAAGATTTATTCACAATAAAATGCCGAATAACTCATTGCAACTTACTGAACTGAATACTACTAGAGAAACTAAAAGTCTGTAGGCAAACTGGGGTCTGGGTCTCTGCCCCTGCCCAGTGTCAAGACAGTCTTACACTGCCTACTGCACACCCAAGAAAAGATCAAAATTCAAAATTTAAAGTGTAGTTTCTATTGACTACTTACCACTTTTTTTCTACATTCATTTGTTTAATTATTTGAATAAATAAAATATTTTGTAATCTTCATACCTAATACTTGTAGAACAAAAGCAACAAGTATGAGAATCAAAATTTTAAAATATACAGTAAAAAGAACTTCAATACAATTGCTTAGAATGTAAATTGCTCAACTCACATTATCAGATAGTTTGATAACATGTTACTTTTTAACATCAATCTCTTAGAACCCAATACTTACCACTCTTGCATCATTATAAATTAAAAAATAGAATGTTAAGCCATCATTAGTCAGAGACTATTTGTGAGTAATAAATTTATGTTTGTAAATAATTCATGTGCCTGAAATCTCCTTCATTTTTTCCCCACAATTTTAAGGTAGACTGTAAATATTAATGTTGTGATTGTATCTTTAGTTTCTTAATTTATTTTACAATAAATTTCAGAAAAAAAATAAATCTAAAGTAAAAGTCAAGTATTTTCTAAATGCAATGATAATCATTTGGAGTAAATGTTATTTTTTTAAAAGATTTATTTAATTATTCATACAGGACTGGGGTACAAGCCAGAGTTACAGGGGCAGTGAGTGAGAGGATTCACCAGAGATAGATTGGAAAACAGAACAGGCAGATCAATGACAGATCCACAAATTACACTGCTGAGGGGAGCAGCGGGTGAGACAGGAGAGGTCTGCTACGCCACATGGGTCACCTCCCTGGCCTGGAATTGAACTTGTGCTGCAGTGGCTGCATACAGCTTTGTAGTGCTTCACTTTTAACTCATTGCACCACAAGGGAGGACCCTAGATGTACTCATTTTCTAAATTGAAAAGCAAAGCATGCATATTGCTTAAAGGTTTAAAAAATGAAAAAGAAATGACTAGGAAAGTTTCCTCTCAGCTCCAGTCTCACTCCTTATTTGTAGATATGATTATTGTCATCAGATTATGATCTAGATAAGAGAAGAATGAAAAAAGAAAATGAGTCCAAAGTAACAGTAAGCAGAAGACAGATACAAACAAAAACAAAAAACAAAAGAAAACAATTCCTAACTTTTCAGTATAATTGAAAAAGGGAGATAAGAGTAATATCGAAAAAAAAATTCCAAATTGTTTGTAGTGGTGAAATAAGGATAAATTTTATTTTCTGTGTTTCCTACCATTTTCATCATGTGTAATATTGTTTTAATATTGCTTTCAAATCCTCAGCTTTTAGTAAACTAAAGATTGCATTCAAGTGCAGAATTTAACCAATAGCACAAGTGATCTTTAAACAATACATACTTTTCAACTCAAGGATTTCCATATTCACATATATGTTTTCCTGTTTTCTTCATGTGTACATTTAAATAATGCTGCGAGTCAATTATAGGTCGACATGCTTTTGTTCTAGAATACCTAGAGAGGGAGTGTTATCTTCCTACCAGCCCTCTTTCATCCCACTAAATCAACACACTATAGTTAGAAACCACCACCACGTGGAAGATAAGAGTTCTTGCTATAATTGGTGGTGCTGTGTGCAAATAAAAAAGCGCCTCTTGTTTTGCAATTGAGGGTCACATGCTTAAGTTGAACTTTGCCTTTCTATAAATGAACCCATCAGGGAAATAAATGTGACAGTGGTTTAGAGATTAAGATCTCAGGTTATGAGAGTTTTCAGGAGAATCCCAAGGGAAAATATTCATCTGGTTTGTACATGAGAACATTTAGGAAGAAATTCTCCAAGTTCTCAAAACTGTCAAATGTACATTTGGGAGTCAATACAGATTTCTGGATTTCCCATCATATTTTAGGACCTGCGTAGTTTTTTTTTTTTTAACTTGCTAAATTTATTTTCTTACATCATTGTTCATTTTCATTCATTAATTAGATTCACTAATTGGCCCAATTCATTTATAAATAGTCTCTTAAACTCATTTATTTTTTAAAGATTTATTTATTCATACAAGATCTGGGGTGTAGGCCTGAGGTACAGGGGGTGAGAAGATTCACCAGAGACAGACAGAGTAGGGAGCAGAACACTTCTGCAATACACTGATGAGGGGAGCAGCAGGTGAGACAGGAGAGGTCTGCTGCACCACATGGGTCGCTTCCCTGGCTGGGGATCAAACTCTGCTGCAGTGGCTATGGATAGCTTCATAATGCTGTGCTTTAACCCACTGTGCCACCAGGGAGTGTCCTCTTTTAAGTTCATTTAAAAGCAAAGCTCTATCTCTAAAAGATGGAGAAAATAAAACTATGGTAGAAACAAATATTCATTCAATTTATTGTGTCAATTTTGTTTTAAATAATTTTATATCAAGGATTGTGTGATATTGAAACAAATAACTAAAAATCTGGGGAAGTCTCTTAGCACATTTGAAAAATTAAATCATTTTGTTACCAGAGTTTGGATCTGACTACTCCTTGTTGGAAGCCAGAACTCGGGTAACAAGAGCTGGTGGGAGAAAGTCAGATTTAATCAGGAGCCAGCAACTTGCGGAAATGTGAACTATTGTTTCAAAGGCCATCTCCAGGTGAGGGAGTAGTGAAAATTGGGAGAAGGAAAAGTTTCTATATTAGCAGGATTTTAGCAAAATAAGCAGGAATTTCCAGGACCTGCATTCATCCCCCTTTCCCTCCCCAGTTAGCTCTTAACCAGCTCTGTTATGGGGCTGTTGGGTGATTTATATACTTACTTATATTTACTGTGGTAATGAGGTTGTGGCTTCTTTGTCTCAGGTGGTTTCACCTGGATTTCTGATTTTTGTCTGAAAGAAAAGATAAATAGAAGCAGAGCAAAGATCAACAGGGCACGGTAAGGAACTTGTGGTTACCTGACCAGTGATAATTTTGGAGCATGAGTTCATTAGGAGCAGGATGATCAGACAGGCGATCTGTAGGGTCCTGTCATTCCCAGAAATTACTGATCCTATTGTTTGCACTGTGGGTGACTTGCTGTTCTTCCCTGCAGGGACACAGGTACCTGCCTCTTTTTCTTCCTGAATTATTGGAAGTATTGCCTTCGGTACACATGCATCCTGTGGGAATTAAGTGACAATTTTGGGGATGGAGAGTAATGGACAAAATATGGAAATAGACTGCAAGAAGGTATTAAACCAAAGAGGAAAGTGGGGTGGGGGGCATGGAGAGGGGAGCAACACAATGTGAGGTCAGATGCAGGGTTTTGAGGTTGGCAAGAGACAGGTGTGGGACCTGCAGAAGGATGGGGCAGAACCTAGACCAATTAGAAGCTTGAAGATCACTCAGCAGCCCTGAGGCTTGGAGCTAGAGGCTCACAGCACTTTCATGTGGACCACCTAGCTTATGGTCTCGTGTCTGGATCCTACTGACTGCCTTGCTCTATGACCTTGGGCAAGCCATTTGCCAGGTAGTGTGATATTATGTCGTGCAAGAGCCCAGCTTAGGAAAATAACAAGTCTTAAAGAGTGAGACATTCCTAAGTACCCCTGAAAAAAGTAGAAGAAATGTTAATCTTCTGATGTTGCAAAGAGTTTTCTGCATATATACTGACGTGTGCATATGTTTTGAGGATTCCCATGGTGCTGTGAAACTGTTTTTGGAGAACGATTGGTACTATGGAATTCATAATAACTGCTCTGTTCTGTCTTCCTCTCAGGATTGTACTGATAACTGGTGGTCAAGTTCATTTCCTGGTCTGGGCTAAAACAAGCAAGTGTCCTATTTTATCCACAAACTGGCTAAGTGGTCAAGAAGTTACTGCTTGCAATTGGTTACTATTAGTAATTAGTAATAATCACTAAGTAATTACTAATTTACAAGTGAGTAGAACTTGAACTAAGATTTACTCTTGCTATGGATGAACAGATGTAGGACTTAATTGAGGATTACTTGGAACCAAATGAACATTTTTTTTTTCAGTCCTCCCCATACTCATCAACTTTTAAGGATTCATATAATAGCTGTGAGCTGTTAGTATCAGTAGTAATAAAGAAAATCTGTGGGCAGTGGTTTGCCGCTAGAACAAGATTCAAATTTTACTTCCTATTATTTTGAGTTCCTGAGGCCTGGTTATTTACATACGTACAGTTATATTTTACATCAGTTTGCTAGATTTACCTGAACAAGGGAACACAAACTGGTCACAGAAACAAAAGATTCACTTTCTCAGTCTGGAGTCTCAAAGTCTAAGATTATGGTATCAGCAAGGTCCTTGGAGACCTGTGTTCCAGGCCTCTGCCCCAGCCTTGAGTGGTTTGTGGCAGACTTTGACATCCCTTGGCTTTGAGAGGCATTGCCCTGACCTTTCATGTTTATGTGGTGTTTTCCCCTGCAGTGTGTATCCATCTCTAAATTTCTCCTTCTCATCCCCAGATCATATTGGATTAGGGCCCTACGCTATTCTACTATCACCTCATCTTAATTATGTCTGCAATTACTCTAGTCCAAAGAAAGCCATGTTTTGAGTTACTGGAGGATAGGGCTTTAACATATGATTTGTGGTGGGACACAATTCAGTTCATAACAAATGTACACATAGATATATGTGCATACATGTGCATATTTTATGTAAGTTTAATATTTTTTGAAGGGAGATGAGCACAGTGGAGGTCAGTTTGGTTTCATCTGGTTGTAGGATTCTGGTTACCAGAATCGAATAGCCTTGCTGTGAAAAGTGTGCACACTGCCAGTGACAGTCTGTATACATTGTGTATCTTTGTGGCACTGCCTTTGAATTTGATGAATTTGATGTTTCATGTAACAATATGATCATAGGCATTGATAACAGTAGTTTTATATATATATATATATATGCAATTTGCATATGAGCCAACTGAAATAAGTATGAGATGTGGTTCATGACTTCCCAGAATTTCTTCCGTTTTTCAAGGTCAATAGCATCATTACTTCTTCCTCTTTGTTTAAAAGTGTTTTCATTCCATATTAGGTTAAATTTCAACTTGGGCAATGGTGCAATGTTAGAACATCTGGGTCAGTTACATGACAGGACTGGTCTAGAACTGGAGAGCTTCTACAACCTTCTGTAGAAGCTGAGAAGACCACATTTTGCGGTACCTTAGGTTTGTTTCACCTTGACAATGATTAAGAGTGGAAGTTCTGTATAGTGCTGCCCTGTTAGTTCTGAAGAGCCCTGAGCTCATCTGTTCTCTGACGTCCTGCATGGAGAAAATGTGGACTCTGAGCAACTATTATGAGTTTCCCAGTACTAACTGCAAGGAGAGAGCAGATCTGGATTAACCTCTCTTCAGGGATCAGGAAAGTATCACATCTGTCCCAGAGAGCAGGTCACACAGGGAGGAAATAGAATCTAAGTTTTCCTTGAGTGTCTTAAAGAGTTTCACTACCAGCAAACATTTGCTGAGTCTGGGGGTCTGGATAGGGGGACACTGAGGCCCTACAAAATGAAAAGACACAGCATCCATGCAAATAGTACTAACCTAACAGCTCAAGATTTGAATTATTTTTTCAAAGAGGAAGGTATAATTTTTTTTAAAGATTTATTCATTTATTCATACAGAACTGGGATACAGGCCAGAGATGCGGAGGGTGAGAGGATTCACCAGAGACAGAGTGGGGAGCAGAACAGGCAGATCGACGAAGTACACTGCTGAGAGGAGCAGCGGGTGGGTCAGGAGAGGTCTGCCACGCCATGTGGTCACCTCCGGGGCAGGCGGGGATCGAACTCATGCGGAAGCGGCTTTAGCTTCTTAGTGCAGTGCTTTAACCCACTGCGCCACCAGGAAGGGCCCGGAAGGTATAATTTTAAGGGAAGATGCTAATGTCTTTTAATTGTTGGTTATATCATTCAGATACAAAAAAAAATCTTTTTTTTTCATTATGATACTCCATATATCTGTCTACTAGTTCCAACTATTAATAACTATTGTAAATTTGTTTCACAGTAACAGTAACTGTTATTAGTACCTTAAGTGTCTTGCTGGGGAATATTATAGATAACAAGCAAGATATTGAGGAAAACAACAATTACTGGGGTATTTCTTGGCCACCTCCAGTTATTAGCATAATAGCCTCTTATATTATGGACCTTGAGCATCATTGTGGACTTTCAAAGCACATCCAGGCAGCCAGCTGCCTTTTCCACAGCAGTGAATCTCATCCCATTCTTAGTGAGAGTTGGGCTATATCCCAGGGCCGTCTGTCTGTAAGTTAAGGATTGATATCTTGCCCAGCAATCCCTCTCTTACTGTCCAGGAAGCCTCTCATGCTTTCAGTCTGTGAACCTCTTTGAAGAGGCGAAACCTTGCAACCATCTACCCTACCTGTTTACTCCAACCACGAGGGAGCCAGCTTACTTTTACTCTCTGTGTTCAGAGTATGATCGATGACAGGTTTCCAGTATCCCAACTGCTTAGAACAAAGACCACATCTCCTTTTCTCTTTTGTGCGGGTTGGAGAACATAAATGTGTTTCTCATTATTCAGTCTGTTTTACAATGTGAGTTCCTGCTAGGGATCATTGCATTTGGGATTACTAGGCAGCCCTTCCCCAATGTTTAACAATGACAGTCTGTCTGAAGTCAGGAAAACCTGAAGTGCTTTGCTAAATTTAAAGGTTCAATCATATATTAAGGTTGGGAGATTTTTCCTATTTTAAAAAATATATAATCCCTATATGACTGAGTGTACATGGACTATAAGGGTGTGTATGTTTGGGGGAGGTAACTGCAATGGGGGTAGTAGGCAATAGGATGAACCTAAAGAAAATTGCCAGGTTAAAAGCCATCATAGAGGGCCCTCCCTGGTGGCACAGCGGGTTAAAGCACAGCACTAAGAAGCTTAAGCCACTTCCTCATGAGTTCGATCCCCTCCTGCCCTGGAGGAGATCCAAATGGCGGGGCAGACCCGCTTGCTGCTCCCCTCAGCAGTGTACTTCATCGATCTGCCTGTTCTGCTCCCCACTCTGTCTCTGGTGAAGCCTCTCACCCTCCACATCTCTGGCCTGTACCCAAGTTCTCTATGAATAAATAAATAAATCTTTAAAAAAAAAATACGGGACCACATGGACTCAG
>NW_004567115.1:16965936-16979691 GCF_000260355.1 Condylura cristata
ATCTGCCTGTTCTGCTCCCCACTCTGTCTCTGGTGAAGCCTCTCACCCTCCACATCTCTGGCCTGTACCCCAGTTCTGTATGAATAAATAAATAATTCTTTTAAAAAAAAAAAAACCATCATAGAACCTGGAGAAAGAACAGCCCTGGAGCTGGAAGGTCTGATTTCTTACTGGCTGTTGGATCAGCTAGTGACCTCAAGGAAGTTCATTCACCTTGGTGAGCCTTAACTTTCATCATTGGCAAGAAGATAATATAACCTTCTCTTTAGAATTGGTGTGAAGATTAAATGAGATGCTGAATGAAAGCACCTGACATGTTATGGGAGTTCAGTAATTGGTACCTGAGATGATTATCTTCCTGTGTGAGAGTGAGGAGGGTCAGCATTGCAAATGCAAGGCCTGTGGCCATGGATACCAAACTCCTGGGAGAAACATTTGTAGTAAAGTTGTGTTCTGTGTTTAAAGATCATTTTAAGGGGCAGAGGGAGAAACACTGATTAGCCCAGCTCGTGACCCTGGGCAAGTCACTTAGCCTTAGTAACCTCATTAAAAAAACATCCATGGAGCCCCTGCCTACTAGCTCCAGGGCATTGGGTCATCTGTGATAGGGAAATCAAACTATTCCCCACTTTCATCATAGGGCTGACCTGAGGATCAAATGAGATAATGTCTGTGAGAGTACTCGGTAAACTTCAAGGACTATCTAAAATACTGCTGTGGACCCAAAGCAGAGAGAACATTTACTCTGTCCCATTCATTTGGTTCAAATACAAGCTTTCCATTCCTCAGCAGAGAGCAAACACATTCTGTTTGGCTTTGGCATTGAATGAAGAGTAAATAGTACCTTTTCAGTTGCTTTGCTTCCTCTCTTCTCCCTTCAAAACAAAGCCAGCGCTGTAAGTGCTACCTGCTGAGTTTATAAAGAAATTCTGGATTCCATGTCCAGCCCCAGCTCACAGAGCCTTAGAAGAAAGGAGAAAGTGAGGTGATCAGAACAAGGGTGTCCAAAGACCCCCTACACTTGTTCTTAATTAGGAGATTTTTTTTTTTCCTCAAGTTTTTTAAATGGTGCCAGGTACACTCAAAAGTTCATTGTCTTTGTCCATCAGAGGTAATTCCAGAAGAAGCACGGTGAGAACTCATGGACATAACTGTGCATGTGGCAGGTGTTACCTGAGGATGAGGAAGAAGGGGGAGCAGTGGCCTGCAGCTGGCCTGGGAAGCTTGGCTTAGCAGCCTGACTGGATGGTATCCCACATCATTGTGAGAAGCCTCAGAGGTGACTCCCAAGTCCTATGTGTTTTATCCTTGAAATATCTAGGAGTTCCCTTCCTCCAGCTGACTTCTTCCAGCTTTTTCCGCTTCTATCTCACCATTCAGTCTGGAAGGTCTAGCTACTGCCTCTGTGATGGGAATTAAGGCTTTTTACATTTCAAAGTTTTCTTTCCTAAGTCCCTAACAAATGCAGGGCCCTCTCAAATCTTTGCCTGGCAACACCCTTTGGAAGGCCTCCTTTTTTCTCTCTATTTAATTCTCATCACCTTCAGGACCATTTGTGCTTTACCTCCCATGGAGTGTTTTTTGTGATGATTCACTTCCACAACTCTTTTTCCCTCATCTGGCCTCTAGAATAGTAGCATTTTCCATATTGCTCTTTGGCCTTTAATGATTTTCTGTTCTTTATTCATTCATTAACAATTTGCCTTTGTACAAGGCATGTTATTGGGTACTGAGGAGCCAATGATGAATCAAACAAACCTGGTCTCTCCCCAGGAGGAATTTACCATTTAGTAATAAGGAGAGAGATTTTAAAAAGGAAAGAAAGAACAAAGAAATAAATAAGCAACATAATACTCATAAAGAGTATGGATTTTATTCTGAAAACAATGAAAGTAATTCTAAAAGCAGTGAAAGTCATTTATAATGACTAAGTCACTGTAGAGGGCTTAAAATTTTTTAAAGAGATTTATTAAGGTATATCTGACATACAATAAACTGCACATTTTTGAAATATGTAATTTAGGGGCTCTCCGTGGTGGCACAGTGGGTTAAAGCATCACATTATGAGGCTCTCTGAAGCCACTGCAACAAGAGTTCAATCCCCCGTCAGGGAGCTGACCCACATGGCATGGCAGACCTCTTCTGACTCACCCACCGTGACCCTCAGTAATGTATTTTGTCAACCTGCCTGTTGTGTTCCCCACTTTGTCTCTGATGAATCCTCTTACCCACCACACCTCTGGCCTGTACCCCAGTTCTGTAAGCATAAATATGTAATTTAAATATGTAATAAGTTTTGTCATACATGCATATACCCATAAAACCATCACTAAAGTTTAGTAAGTATATTTATTATTCCCTTCAAAGTTTTATTGAACTCCTTCCTTCCCCTACTCCCTGACTCAAACATGACAGCTAATTTGCCATACTATTGATTAGTTGATTTGCTACAATTTTAGGTAAGTAATTTATATATTTAGAGATTTAATTGTCTCTATTGTACAGCTTATTATATATTCTTTTTTTCATGTGGCTTCTTTTACAAAGCATATTTATTTTGAGATTCATCCCTATTGTATCAATAGTTCATGCTTTTCCTGCTGAATAGCATACTGTGACATAACAGCTTGTTTATGGCTTGACCAACAGGTCCCTTGATGGATCTCTGAATTTTTCTACCTGTGGGCTACTATAGATTATGTGTCTATGAAACTCTGAATACAAGTATTTATATGGACATATGTTTTCATTTCTGTCAAGTAGACAACTAGGAGTGGAATTTCCCAGTCACACGGTAAATTTGTTTTAATTTTCTGAAAACTGCCAAGTCTGTTTGACCTTCGGTTCATCATTCTGTCCATGTTAGCACATTGTTGACTGGTGTAGACACAGAAGGTGAAAAAGGAAAATAATCGCTAACATTTATTATGTGTTTACCACATGCCAGACATTGTGCTAAGAGTGTCCAATGCCTTGGACTGTGATTGGGAGATGAAGCAACTGAGGCTTGAAAATTAAATCACTTACCCCAGGTCTCTCATCCACTAGCAAAGAATTGAGAACTCAAACCTTTGCTATGCTACTCATAACCTCAGTGTAAGATTGAGCCAGGAAGCCCCAAAGTCAAGATACTGGTCCTTAGATGGGGCAAGGGGTGAGGGTGGAGGAAGGGAGGGAGGGAGGACAGCATTCTGTACCCACAAGGGGGATCTGGTCAGCTGAAGTGTTGGTTCATTTTGTTTTAACTGTTAGTCTAAGAATCTAAGTACAATATAATATACAGGATACATTTTGAAATCATTTCAGAGGTTTCTCCAGAACTCTCTAGAAATAATTTATGTTTGCTAAACCAAATATGTAATTATTTTTTACATGTGCTTCTGTTTTACTTGGCTTGGCTTACAGTTCCTTAGAGGGTCTCCTCCACCAAGCCCAATAAAGGGAAATTAACTATTTGAGGAATCCTGAGAATCTGTAATATGCGGAACAGAATGATATAGTAGAAAGAACATGAGTTCAAGAGTAAGAGAAGATTTGATTGAATAGTCAGGTTTATACTTCACGGTAGAAAAGCTATTTATGACTTATTCTCCTCATCTATAGACTGGAGGTAGTGATGTCTCTTTTAAAACATTGTTTTGAGGATTTGAGGAGATCACAAGTCAAAGTCTCAGGCTCTGGGTGACTCAGTTCCCAGGACTTTTTTTCACTTCACTTTATTTTTTAAGGTCTGACACCTTTTCATCCTGGCTTAAAATCTCAAGTACTTCCTGCTTGAGGTTGGCAGGCCACTCCAAATCGTATATAATATTTAATGTGTTTGTACATTACATTTTGTTGGGGATATGTCCATGGCTTTGAAAAGATTTTTTAAAAATTCATGTTTCCTAAACAATTCAGAGCCACTATAAAACTCCTATTCATTCATTCATTTATTCAACAATGTTTATTGAATACCCACTATGGGTCAAGCATTTTGCAGAGAAATTCTGTCCTTCCCTGCCTGTAAGGCATTTATAGCTTAGAGAAGTGAATTAACAGCTGCGAGTTTTGTGAATGTGTATGTTGCCACACTAGTTACATTTGTGTGGGCTGCACATCAGAGGGCTTGGTGCAAGAAGAAAGCAGCGGGAGAGACCTGGTCTCTAGGGAGACAAACACCATACATGTAAGCAGGGAAAAAGACTCTATGATCAAGGAGCTAACCCTTCCTGACTCCTGCCCAGCTGCCCCATTGCTTGGACAACAGCAGTTCTGCCCTGGACACAGCCTGTGGGCTCGGGCAGCAGGGGTGCCCTTGGCTCCCCGCCCCTTACAAGGGCCCTCAGAACCCTGCCTGCCTGGAGCGCTCCTGTTTCTAACCATCTCAAAGGTACTATGTGGGCAGCCAGCCCAGTGTGTGGCTGCAACACATTATAGAATTTTCCTTTCGTAGTTTAGCTGTTAAACTTTAAAGTGAATCAACTCTAGATCTGAAAAAAAAAGAGAAAAAGCGCTATTTGCTCAATTGACCTCTCAGAGGACGTGATAGAGATAACAGCTGGGTCACTAAGTCAACAGTGTTCTGAAAACATAGAAGGTATCTTTTAGTCTCACGTCTTCCAGGGACTTAGCAGGGTGAGTTGCAAAGATCCTGGCAGGGGAGGCCTGGGGGTTCTTTGAGGCTCAATTGCCTCAGGTTTTATAAATGAAGAAGCAGCAGCCCAGGGAAATGGTGGCTTCTCTAAGGTTTCAGGGCCTTTTCTTAAGCAGGGCCTGTGGAGAGAAACTGAAGCTGCTGGAGAATGAGTGCTGGTTGATGAGCCACTTTCCAGATGGTTCATTCTAGTCCTTTGAACACTTAACAACAGAAAGCCCCCAAGGCAGTCCCCACCTGCTGGCCTTGCCCTTGGTGAGGCTTCCACCTGTGCCACTCACTATATCTGGGGGCCAGAATTATGCTTATTTATGTATTTATTTTTTTGAGTTGTGTATTTTGCTCATTTATTTTTCTTGGCCCTGAGCTTGTATTTGTTCTTGGTGTTCTTTTATGCACACTGCAGGCATGTGTCACTTGCACTAAGGGCTAAATTGAACTGCTGCTATTGCCAGAAGCACCATCCCTGGCAGCCCCTTTTCAGGGTGTAAACTCTGCTCAGGGGGAAGATATAGGCACCAATGCTACTTTTGTAAGAGGCTGCTTTTAAGGAAAACTATCATTGAATACACAATGACAGGCTTTAGGAAGATGTCAGTTCTTAGCACGGGCTGCACTTGTGTTTTGTCTTATGTGCAAAAGCCCTGGTCTCCAGTGAGCGGAAGGTGGGAGGCTTGTGAGGAGCATACCTTAGCCCCTCTTCTCCATTTAACAGCTTGACCGCTACTCATACCCCTTATTGTTGTTAGTATGTAACTGAGAGGTGCTCAGGGACCCCAAATTATTAAGAAATGTATGTTCTAAAGGGATCCAGCCATTCATGCACACAAAGGCAAAGGAAGCAGACTTAGTGTGATATATCTTTACCAGAATTAGTGTCCATAGAGAAAGAAGAGAAGAAAGAATATTCTAAAATTTCCCTAAATTATTCATGCCCTTGTGGGCAAATACCTAGTCAAACAGAGAAGGCTCAAAGTGGGACCAGGTGCGGTACCTTTCGGGAGGGCAGGGGAAGTGGAGAGGACAGCAAGGAAAGAGTAAGGCAGGTCTGGGACAAAAGGAACAAAACAAAGCACAAAAAGGGCCAAATGAAGATAATGGCTGCCGTGGTGTCTGCCTAGAGTAGTCACCCCACATCTCATCTTATGTGTCTCTTTCAAGTGCCACCACATGCTGCTTCTCCACGAGTCCCCTTCCAAGTCCCCCCAAGTCTGTGGGTGTAAGTCAAAGCCAGAGAAACAAGAGCCTACCTGCTTTCCATGTTACCTAGTTCACCTGGATTTTCAGCTTCAGCCTTAGTTCCCAGTAACTCCATGAACGTTCCATCCACTGGGACGGGATCTGTAATCCAAGATGGCTGCATATAAGTGGAAGCAGGAAAATGGCACCTCCCCTAACGCTGTGGGCCCTTTGAAGAGAATCAAAAAGTGTCTGCAGCGCTGTCACATCCATCTGAAGTGTCCCTGGTGGAGTCTAGCTAGTAACTTTCTGTAGAGCCACAGACTTGAGATCCAAGTTTCTCAGAAAATTTCTACACTGTCCCTGTTCCCCAGAGCAAGCTTACAGCTTCATCCTCTCCCTGAAATGCTCCCTAACTCTCCTGTCAACCACACTCTCTCACACCTGTGAAAATCACTGTGCTGATTAAAAGTTTCTTGTATAGCTTATAATTAGTGGTTTTAGTCTTGTTAAAAGAAGAGTGAAAGCTCCTCAGAATCTGACTCTGTATCTTCTACTTACCTTTTCCCATTATGTGACTCAGGGCTGAGGAAACATAAAGTGCATGCCAATTTCTCACTTTCTGGAGAACACAGAAGAGTCAAGTTAACCTATTCCTTCTCTGAAAAAGAAACATACCAGATGAGATGGTCTCACTTATAGGAGAAATAGAGGGGGGTCAGGAAAAAACAAAAACAAACAGATAGCTATAAATCAGACACATTCTGCAGGGGAGAGGGAGGACAGGGATCAAAATGAGGTCAGGAGGAGCACAAGGGACTATGGAGATGGTGGGAATGGTGGTGGGAATTCTATGGAGACTACACCTGAGAAAAGAAAGCAAACATTGTAAGGGGGGGGGAATAATTAATTAATTAAAAGTATGTTCCTTCTCTGAATATGGTAGAATCTTTGGTCTATCTGGAGAGATGGTGAATTCCAGACAAGAAGAGGTAGCCCAGGGTGACAGCAGGACCTTTATACAAATACACTTAGTGAGAGAGGAGAGAGGATATTTTGCTCAGCCAGCTGAATCAGCCTAGGACAATGAGGTCACAACTGGAAACCACATGGCTTTCACACCTTCAACGTGTGTCTGAAATCAGATCCTTTATGCTTCCAGATTGAAGCATAAAGTCAGAGAGTCACTCCCTTGAAAGAATACTATATATACCGATGTCGTTCCCCTGATCAGTCTGTTTATCTCCCTCTCTTCTTCCCAGCAACAATTGAACACCTATTATGTACAAAACTCTGGGTTAGCCAGAAAAAAGCAAATGTTCTTCTTGTGCTCAAGAGAGCTTACTATCTAGGGGAAGAATTCCTCACCGCTTCATAAAAGGACTGGAGAGGACTCGGATAAGATGGCGGGGCTGCTGTCGGGACTGTCAGGAGAGTAATCTGGATGTTTCGAAGCAAGGATTCAGGGCGAGTAAGAAAGCAGATGAAGAAGATGGGTGCAAGAAAGGGAGGTTTTTTATTAAAGTGTGGTTTTGAGTTTGTGTCAATCCAGGAAGGAGGCAAATAGAGAGGGTAGGACAGAATGTACTGGAGAAGGACACAAGGAACAGAACAGCAAATATGACCCCATCAGACAAGTGAATATGTGTGGCGGGGCAATGGCGTGGACTTGCTTTTTGTGCTTCTCAATCAGGATGGTTTCTGATCTCACCATCCCATAAATGCAGAACCAGCAAGGTTTCTGTGGCTGGCTGCTCATGAAGCCAGTTCTTCGAAAGGGCTTCTCCCTGTTCATGTTGGCTGTTCATATAGAAAGGGAAGGGAGTAGTTCTTGGTCTTTGCCCTCAGTTCTGTGTGCACAGGGTCACCGGCATGCTTCCAGGATTGAATGAGCACAATGTCCAACATCACTCGTCGAAGAACATTCTGGTTAGTGTGCATCTAAAGCCAACCACCAGGTTGTTGGTGGGAGTGGGATGGGTGCTCATGGTTGGAAGTGGGAAGTCTCTAGCTGACAGTGGACCCGAGGGGGCTAAAGGGTGGTGTCCACATGTTGCAACGGAGAACACAGGGTCCTGTGGGTGAGATGGGGAGGAACTGGCTGTGAGCTCAATATGGGTCTTGTGATTTACAATGGTTCATTGTTAGAACTAGAATTACAGGGTTCTTGTGCTGTGGGGTCTATATGTTAGAAACCTGAACTTCCTAGATTACTAAGTGGGATTGAGCATGGATGTCCAGAAACCTGGAAACTTTGCTAAGTGCACAGAATGGAATCTTAGCTCTTCAGCCTCAGACAGACATGTGATCATTTCCTTCATCTGCCCTATAAATAGGCAATAATGTCTGCAAACAGTAAATAGGGATGAAAAATGCTCAGCTGTGTATGAGTTTATAAAGATTTATTTATTTGTGCATGTAAGAGTCGGGGTGTAGGCCAGAGGTGTGGTGGGTGAGAGGATTCACCAGAAACAGAGTGGGAAGCAAAACAGATGGATCTACTGAAATACACTGCTGAGGGGGTAGTAGGTGAGACAAGAGAGGCCTGCTGCGTCATATGAGTTGGCTCTCTGGTGGGGGATCGAGCCTATGCTGCAGTGGCTGCTGATAGCATGATGGTGATGAGACTTAACCCCTTGTGCTACCAGAGAGGCCCCTCAGCTTGCATTTTAAATCATATTGAAAGACCGACTCAATTTGCTCACGAGTGGGTGATTTTTGTTGTTCCACAGCCCATGTAAAACCCATGTGCCATGTGTTGCCCAGAACCGGATCATAAATGCTAATCTTTATGACATACACCTGTTCCCAGAAAAGACAGTCTAGACTCCATAACCTTGAAGCTGTTCTGCAGAACTTGCTTCCTTATCTCGTTCAGTAACACATGGACAATTATGGACCAGACTGGAAGACACAACAAAGTCCCTGTCGTCTTGGAATTTAAATTCTAGTAAGAAAAAAATCAAGAAGCCAAGAAAACAAAGTACACAACATCAAGCAGCAAAAAGTACTATAGAAAAAAAAAAAAGTGAGGCAGGGGAGGGGAGAGAACATGTGCCTTTATGTCTCCATTACACATGTCCTCACTGAAGGTCTCTGCTCTAGGTAGGTGGATACCCCCAAGAGCTCAACACGGACTTCCTTGAAGAACAAAGGAGGTACCTGTGATGTCTATCACCAGAAATGCCCCCAACTCTCCTGCACCTGACTTAGCCCCTACTGTGATGTCGTGGATGGCATCTCTGTGGTTCTGGAGTCCCTCCGTCCATGGGGGCTCGGCTTCCTTCCTAGAGAGCACCTTTTCTGCTGAGGGTCTGAGGGACTGTGTGAGACTGAGGCTCTCAGACTCTTTATCTGAATCTATCTATTTCATTTCTATTTTTGCTTAGTAGTTTATTCCTTTATAGTTTAAGATGATTTTGCCTCGGTGCTTATAAATACTATTCCATTGTTTTCTAGTGTCTATTACAACCAGTGAGAATCTTTTGTGAGGCTCATTGTCCTTCAGATCATTTTTCTTTTTCTCTTTTATTGCTCCCTATACCCTTCCCCAACCATGCTCCCTTTCTCTCTCACTTTTTCTTTTGACTTTGTTTTTTTAATTTGTGTGTATGTGTTCTGTAGTTTCACCATAGAGTTGTATTGTTGCCAATTTATTTTTCTCTGTCTTTCCAGGGTCTAATGTCTCCATATCTTCAACTAGGAATTCTCACTCATTCATCCAGAATTTAAATTCCAATGAAATCTTGGTGCATCTTTTTTTTATCTTCAGTTTCTTCTATCTCTCTTTATCTCTTTGGCTTTAGAATGTATAATCTGTGCCTATCTGTTTTACAATTACAGATTACAATGGTCTATTTTATGACCCACATATTCTTGCGTCCATTGTGGAAATGTGCAGTTAAACTATATGTTGCATTTTTTAGTGTTTTTTTATTATATTGCACTAGCACTTATAGAGGTAAATGTCATGGGGAAGAATCAGGTACAGGGTTTGGGAAAGAATTCACCAAAGATTTAGCAGAGAAAAGAACAAGTATGTTTATTAAAATACACTCCTAAGAGACAAGAACTCTCTAAGTAGGTGAGACAAGAGAGGTCTGCTGAGCTATATGTTGCATTTTAATCTTAGTGACATTTGTTTTTTAAAAAATTTTTTTGAATTTTTTTTTTTAACAGTTCCTTGTCTTGAGTTTTTTGCCTTTTGGAGGAGGCATGTATTGAATCATTTCAAATATATTTCTTTTATAGTCTTTCAGACTGCCAATCCATTGCATCAAATCTAATTTTCTATTTTATTTTGTCTTTTCATTCTTGGAAAAGATGGATAGTTTCCTTATGACTTTCGTAATATTTTAATTTGTGCTCCAATGAGCTTTTTGTGTGTGTAAAGATATCTTGTAGGGTGGATTTTGAGAGCATCCTTCTAGGCTAAGTTAACTTTATACTGTCAAGACTCTGTGGGTATCACTGGCTGAGACTTTCACATTAGTTCCTGAATTTAGGATTTATGAGACCACAAAAGTAAATTTGCCTCCCTCAACCATGCAAGATACAGGCCTAGAGTTCCTATTTTTAACAGGAAGACTTTATTTTCCACTCCAGAGTCCAGATATATATAGAAACAACATCTTGTCATACCTAAGAACTGATAGGTA
This sequence comes from Condylura cristata, assembly GCF_000260355.1. Classification (NCBI taxonomy): domain Eukaryota; kingdom Metazoa; phylum Chordata; class Mammalia; order Eulipotyphla; family Talpidae; genus Condylura; species Condylura cristata. The sequence goes on from NW_004567115.1 coordinate 16,976,410, forward strand.
GAGTTTTCGAGTAAATTCATGGGGGAGCCAGTTCTGTGTGGGACTCAGCTTAATGTGCGACTTGTAGTTTTCAGTTCCATTTCTATCAGACTCAAAAAACCTTTTTGAGGGACAATAGACAATCTGTTTGCTTTAATACCCACTGTTGCCAAGACTCTCAGTGTGGGCCCTGAATCACCACTACAGCAGCATCTTATAGTTAATTAGAACTAAACTCCAGACTATTCAATCTGAATTTCTATCTTAAAAGCATCCCAGGTGACTCACATGTGTGGGAATCCTGCTCTCCATCACTGTGTGACATGAATGTTCATTCTCCCACCTTCTCCCCTAGAGAAGGTAAGGTATCAGCTCATGTGGGTTTTTTTTTTTTTCCTCTTTTTAGTTTTCTTTTGCACTTTTGGAAACTGAAAATTTCACTTATTTCCTTGGGAGATCATCTATCCTTTTTAAAGACATATTTGTTAAACCCTTTAGTTTGCCATATTGCCAGACCTGGGAGGCCAGTCCTACTCATTCTCCAAGGTCCTGATATAAGTATTTAGCAGTTTCTCATGTCAGTCCTTCCTTTGCGCTTTATGAACACAGATACTCCGCAGCTATTTGTAGTTTCTATATTCAAATGATGATGGATTAAAAACTTTCTTTTAAAAGTTACAAAGCTAATTACATAGTTTTTACTTAGTTTTTCTCTGCAGAGTGGTTTCTTATTTCACATAGGAATGTCTTCACCCATGACATCTTCTAGTCCTACCATAATATTTTTTTTTTACAAATATATGCAAATCAAGCTTAAGTACCCTCTTTTGCACTGTGGAATTTCTGCAGTGAGACAGGAAAAGTCAGCTGTGCTCACAGCCTTAGGGACACCGAACAACACAGCAGGGGCCAGTTTATAGTGGACACTGATGGAGGAAGTAATAGTAAGGAGGCATCACAAGACTGACTCACACAAGGATTAGCATGGCCACCGAACCAGCCATAGAAACCAACCTTAGGCTCCAAGGCATAGATTACAGAGCATAAAATCAAAGCGGGTAGCAGACTGCTGTAGGCTGTCTCTATCACAGACCCAAAAGGTGAAAGATAAGGGTATGGAGATGGAGCCCATTGTGGGAGCTCCTGTCCTTTTCAGATTCTATTCAAAATCAACAAACCAAGGCTCAAGAGGAGCTAGCCCCTCCCAAAGAGAAGATGTCTATATGAGTGCAGTCTCTGCACCAGCACGGGGCAGCAGTCCTCTGCCCACCTGTGACTCTGCAGGTGCTTCTTTTCACCCACTCTCTCCCTGCAGGGCAGTAGCCTGCTGCCTGCCTGTGACCTGGCCAGGCCGGGACGCTTCTGCACTGACCTCCCTCGGCAAAGGCTTCTCTCCAAAGGCCACCCACCTGCTACGATGCAGGTCTCTCTCAGCAAAGCTTTCCTTTTGGGGCAGCTCTTCCTGCCTGCTTTGTGCCTGTGCAAGTGCCCAGTACTCCTGTCCTTTTCCTTAATAAACCTGCTCTTTAAATATAACTGAGCCTCTGTCTCGTGGAGAAACTCACCTGGGAGCTCACTGCATGCCACTGAAAGGGTAGCTCTGGTGAAACCTTTCCCAGAGTGAATCCAAGGACCTTGCACTAACTGCAGAAAATGACATCAGACACCTTTCAGTGCCCTGGTTACATGGTTGGTTATCTCCACTCTGCCTGGTTTGTCTACTTGGAGAAGTGCAGTAGAAGCAGCTCTCTTTAGATTTATTCATAAGCATGAACTGCGCACCCATCATGGCATTGGAAGCATAAAAAAGTTGCTCCAGACATTGAGGGCTCATCAACACATGGATGCCAGGGCGGGGCATCCGTATCCTAAAGCATGAGAAGGAAAATCCCAAAATGTCAGGTTAACAAACACTTGCCAGAGAGATAGAGACTGCACAAAATGGGGACAGAATTGCTGAGGAAATATCAAAGATAAGGGTCTCCATAGCATGAGGGACGATGACATTTTTCCTTCATTTCTTTAAATCAGTACTAAATCCTTAACCTCTCTCTGCTTCTGCTTGGCGGTACATCACTCTCTTCTGTTTTGCAGAAGGAAAAAGTCCCTCCCAGCCTGGGACATCCATCATCCCAGCCATGGAGATCTTGACTTTTGACACCATTTGGGGAACTCTGGTACACAAACATAGCTTCCCTGCATGAAGTGAGGAGGGATTTCTGCTTTCTTTTCACCTCCTGTAGGGCACATCTGGCCCACAATCCCTGACCATTGTTTGCAGAGTTTTAATCCAATGTGTACATTGTTTTTTGAGTGGTGAAGGACTGAGCCAAGAATAACTCTAGGTCTTGATCTGCTTTGCTCAACTGGTGGGCAGGATAATGAAATGAAGTTCTCTTCTAGCCAGTCTGCTATGCTTTGTTTCCTGGGAAGCCAGAAGCTTTGCTTTCAAACCTCTGCTCACAGCTCAGCCACTCCTGGACTCTCTTACCCATTCCTTTCCAAATTCTACCCACTTGTATTGGCACTGATTATTTTATACGGTCATTGTATCTTCTGTTGTTAAGAATTGCTTTTTCATATATATTTTAAGTTCTTTGAGGCAGGAAGCTTATAGTATGCAGCTCATGGCAGGCAGAGAGTTAAGTTCTCAAAAACATGAAGAAAGTGTTGATTCCACAGTTGTATTATTATTTCTGTGCAAATTACTCACAAGCTACAATGAAGCACTTCTATTTGATGTGTAACAGTTTGCTTTGGAAATCATAAAGTGAGGGGCTAAAAAGAGGGCTTTCTTGTTCATAAAGGTTACAGGAAATGAGTCAGCCTATTCCACTGAGGAAAGGCTCAAGATTATAGGAAATGAGCCAGGTGAGATGCCTCACTAATAACCTAAACACAATGTTTCCCTCCACCTGCCACCAATACTTCCTACCACCTTCTTGCTCATGCAGGATAATAGATTGTCCCATGCAATGTCTTCATTTTATTTATTTGGAAACCCTAAATAGGGTGTATACACATATAATTATTATGTTGTCCTAACTGATACTCTCCTCATTATGATGTTAACTTCATTTGACATTACTGCTATTTACCATTATGTGTGTGTTTTTTCCATGTGAGCCTTTTTCTTCTTTTTGCTTTACTTTGCTTTCAGTGTAAATTTTTACATTAATAGTGTATTTCCTATTACAGCAAGTGTCTTGCTTTTTCGTTGCTCATGACAATCTCTGCCTTTTCATTTGCATGTTTAATGTAATAATATTTTTATTTATTTTTAAATTATATATATATATATAT
>NW_004567115.1:16979791-16987098 GCF_000260355.1 Condylura cristata
TTTTTCAATCTCGGTTGTCATCCCTGTGGGCTTTCCACCACCACTTCACCCATGAGCCATCACATAATCCTATGTGCTCTTCCCACCCAGTTTTGATCTTGTCCCCCTTTTCTCCCCCATAGAATGTCTCTGGTTTATAGTTGTTAGCTGATGTTCTTTTTTACTTTATTCAATATATATATATATAAATTGTACACTCATAGCAGAAGTGTAAGGGATATATATATATATATATTCTATTTTTTCCTGATCCCTTACACTTCTGCTATGAGTGAAACCATCTGGTATTTTTTGTTTTCTTTCTGGCTTATTTCACTAAGCATGATCTTTTCCAGTCCTACCCATGTTGCCACAAATGCCATGAGTTTATCTTTTTGATTGCCAAGTAATATTCCATTGTGTATACATACCACATCTTCTTGAGCCAGTCATCTATTTTTGGGCATTTGGGACATCTTTCCTATTATAAATAGGGCAGCAATAAAATAGGGGTGCAGGTGTCCTTTTGAATTATTGTTTTTGTGTCTTTTGGGTAGATACCTAGGAGTGGAATTGCAGGATCATATGGAAGCTCCATTTTTAGCAGTTTGAGAAACCTCCACACAGCTTTCCATAGCAGTTGTACCAGCTTGTATTCCCACCAGCAGTGTAGGAGAATTCCTTTTTCTCCAGACCCTCGCCAACATTTGTTGTTGCTAGTTGTTTGAAGATGTGCCATTCTCACTGGTGTGAGGTAGTATCTCATTGTGGTTTTAATTTGCATTTCCCTGATTACAAGTGATGCTGAACAATTTTTCTAATGTTTGTTGGCTGTCTGCATTTCCTCTTTGGAAACCTCTTCTGCCCATGTTTTGATGGGGTTGTTTACTTTGTTGAGTTTGGTCAGCTCTTTGTATATCTTTGTGATAAGTCCTTTATCATTCATATTATTTGTGAAAATTTTCTCCCAGTCAGTGGGCTATCTGTTTGTCTTATGTAGTGTCTCTCTTGCTGCACAGAAGCTCTTCAGTTTGATGTAATCCCAGCTGATATGGGACAGTCTTCAAGGTGACTTTGAATGGAACTCCTGGGTCATGAGCCACTTATATATGGGAGCCAAAATAAGAATAGTAATTTACAACTTTAGACATAGTGCTAAATGTTCCATAGACATGAACTCATTTAATCTTCCCCTAAAACTTTTCAATTAGGTATTATTGTAATCTCTACATGCAAATGAAGTAAAGAACTACAGATCAGATGATTTGTTTCTAAGTCAAACAGCTGAAAATATATAGAAGAAGGACTAAAATCTAGATCTGCCTGATGCAAAGGCCTCTTTTCTTATAAGAAGGAGATAAACATGTTTTTTGCTTCCTTGTAGACAACAAGGTAGCATATGTGTGTTCATGGTCATGTACACATACCCTGAATATTTACCTTTCTACTTCCCTTATCTCCGTCTTAGATAGGGAGACTATCCAGGTCCAAGAAACCCTGTTGGTGCCAGAAACTCTGAGAAAGGAAATGCCTGCAGGTATAGAAGACATGTTTTCATCTAAGAGTTAAGAAGTCTGATGTAGGCCTCATTGTTGCAAATTTTAATGTGATTTGGGGAAAATCACTACACTTACTTCCATTTCTTCATCAATAATCCCAAATGAACTCTGAGATCTAATTATTTACTTAGCAGCCTGATTCCAAGGTTTATTCTTGATGGTCAGGATCTAGAGGAAGATTTTTTGACAGAATGTTGCAGGTGAACTGTTGTGTCCAGCAACACCACCCTGACAAATGGGAGTCGTGAGCAGACTACATATTGCAGGATGCTGCTCAAGAGCAAGACCCTGGCCTTTGTATTGATAAACTGGTCATACAGCATTAGTCATATGGGGAAGCAGAAAAGGAGACAGGGAAGTAGAAGAAGCAGGGGAAGGGTGGAACTGTACTTCTCATCTGCTGATAGCTTGGTATTGTAGATCAAGCCCTGATTCCCCAGTGGGGATTTCAATTTTATCAACAAAGGCATTCCACCGATCAGCTTCTGGGGGTCCTTTGTTATATTTCAATCAATGCCTCCCCCCACCCCCGGGCATTCCAGATCATACCTTGTGATGTATAAGTCAGGGGTAAGTTTATACATCTGTCATCAGCCCCCCCCCCCAGGCATACCTTCCCGGGGTGACACAGCTCTGCACTCTTAATTGATTTGAAAGTCACCTTGTAGGGTCTGTCTCCTATGACCCAGCACTTCGGACCTTGCTTTAGGAATACAGAAGTGTAGATAACAAAATGGAGGCTGGAGAGGCAATTTAGGATTAGCAGACCCACAGTGGACAATGAGTTGAAGAGTATCAATGGTCAGCATCTTTGTTATCTTTTCTGATAACTAAACTCAAATAGTAAAACTAAGGTCTCTTTTCTTAACATGCTGCTTTTCGATCTTTGATTCCATGTAAGACCGCCATCCCTGCTGCATCTACCAATTCCAGCCTGAGCTATCAGCCTCTCAGCACTGTTTAGGAATGCCTTGATCCTGACTGGGTCACATTTTGCTTCACAGCCTCTCATTTCTATAGAGGAAGCTAACTCAAGGGTACAGTAATCATCTGTCTTTGTGACCTGGGGTTGAGTGTTTAACTTTCCCACCTGCAGGAAAAAATATCTACCTGCCTAATCTACTAAGGTGGGGGAAAAGAGTGTTTACCTTGCCACCATTTTCCAAGGAACAGTTTCCATGCTTGCATTTCAGCCACTAGACTCAGGCCCACAGCACAGCACATTGGATGTCGGACCTGTTCTTTGAAAAGCTCATCAATCTACATGTTTTCATTAAGTAAATTAAAGACTTAAGTCACTCACTGAAATACCTGCCTGCCACCAAAGTCTTGTCAGTTTCTGGAATCTTGTTAACCTACCACTCCCCTCCCTGACCTTGTGTGTGTGTGTGTTTGAATAATCCTGCTGGAAAAATTAGAAGGAGTTTTTGTGCAGAATCTGTGGGGCTCGGCTTTCCTGATCTCTCCAGAAATGACTTTAGTAGGAAGTTATGGGCATAAACTATCCTTTCCTCTTGACTCCCTGGATAGCTTGGGAAATGAATTTAACCTTTCAGTGGTCCAAGTATGAATGATAGATACCAAGACATTGCTTTTCATATTTTTGTGACAATAAAAAACCCTTAAAATACTGGGTGAGTCTTAAAAAAAGTGACCTTACAGGATGACATTTCTGGTCACTGCTAAAACCATAGCAGTATTTAGTGGAGCTTTCTGGTTTGTCATAAATTTATGTCCTCAATTTACTCTGAGCCTGAACTCTCCAGCTCATCGTGGGGATTTCTAAATCAGCCTTAGACATCTTACAGACTCTGTGCCAAAGATGGCGAAGGCTAGCTTTTCACTCATGGAGACGAGATGAGAAATGCTTTTGCTTATGACTTCTATTTGCCTTCTTCCTCTTCACACGTCTGCTCCCAAGAATGAAATCACATTCCCTGACCTAAACCTGATTGGGATCAGAGTCACCAAATAAGGGGAGAAGGCCTTTACCTTGGCAACTTCCCTATCTTAAAGGGAAAATATTCAAGCTTTAAAAATGAAGATTTAGGCCCTCCCTGGTGGCGCAGCGGGTTAAAGCACAGCACTGAGAATCTAAAGCCACTTCAGCATGAATCAATTCCCGCCTGCCCTAGAGGTGACCACATGGTGTGGCAGACCTCTCCTGACCCGCCCGCTGCTCCCCTCAGCAGTGTACTTCGTCGATCTGCCTGTTCTGCTCCCCACTCTGTCTCTGGTGAAGCCTCTCACTGCCCCTGAGCCTCTGGCCTGTACCCCAGTTCTGTATGAACAAATAAATAAATCTTTAAAAAAAAATGAAGATTTAAATTTTTGTCAGACTTTCAAAATAACACCAATGGATAATTAAGTGTTGCTGATAGTCCCACAGCAAGAATATCCCAGAAGACTGACACATAACTGGATGTCATTTAACTTCTGTGGTTCTTATCAATCAACTATAAAAAGAAGGTAAGAAAAGTTACAGGTAGTCTAAGGTAGGGTTCTGTCTGAGTCTATCTTCTTACCATTTTTGTTTTCAGTTACTATCAAAATGGTCCTGCCTAAAATTATTCATTTAAATTATTTTTTTCTGAAACAAAATAATCTTTAATATACCCTTCCCCTCCTCACTCTCTATAAAGGAATATGATGAATAAAACCCTATGATCTTGAATGTGTCATATGGACCATAGACATATTCCTAGGAGAGTATTTCAGGTGTCATCACTGACTGGAATGTAATATTTTGAGAGAGGAGAGGAGTATTCCTAGTAAACACCATCTCTTCTATGCCAAAGGCTCACCCAAATATGCTATTCTTAACTTCCAAGCAAAGTTCTAGTCTTATGAATCTGTTACTGGGCAGGGAAACAGGGGCACCCCTAAACCCCCAAACCTGCCTGCTCTAAATAGGTTCTGCCATCTGCCACATCAAGACAAAACATATAAGACTAATGAAAAGGAACTTTACTACAGTGAGTATACAACACAGAAGAATACATCAAACACCTGAAGTTACCCATTCCTCATGGGTAAAAGTCCACCAAAAAGGGATTGGTCCAAAGCAAGACTAAAAAAAGACTAAAAAAAAACCTATCACAAGACTAAAGCATCTTCTGGTCAGGACCCATAGAAAAGGGTCAGAAGTAGCCAGACAAGTCTGGGAGCAAAAGAGCAAAATCAAAATCAATATAAACACTGCCATAGTCACCTCCCCACACATCTCTCACCCACATCTGTTTCAACCAGCACAGGGACAAGAAACAAGCAGTTTCTTCATCACAAGCTCCCTGCTCCATGTGGCTTCCTCAGGTCTCCTTCTGGCTCTCCATCCTGCTTCCTTCTTCAGAAGCCTAGATTCCTTCTCTCCTCTCCTTTTCTCTGCTCAGCTCCACCCTCCCTCTGGATGGGGCAGGGAGCCTGGAACTTCCCCTTTTTCTGGGGACCACCCTGTTACACTTCCAGCTAGCATATATCCGACGTTAGTAGTCTAGAAAGAGCATTAGACGTCAACCCCCTTATTAAAGATCTTAAACTGAAATTGAAGAGAAATAAACAAAAATACATTCAGCTAGCACAGCTAGCACTGCTGAGGACCATTTTGCGTGGTGTACTATAAGACCTAGTAGTTAGTGTGGTCATAGTCCCATTTTCCTGGAATCATCCTACTATACCAGGTGCACTAGAGGAATTAGTATCCATCCTTGTGACATTCGAAAGTGTCCTTGTTTTGCCTGATAGTGTCCTTGTTTTGCAGTGATAGGCAGCGCCCAAGCCTTGCTGTCCTCACCTAGGGTAGGCAAGTCAATAGAGAAATTGCCATAGCAACTAAGAACCTGATGATAGATGCTTTATTAACACAGAAATAGCCAGTCACATACCTGGGGGTTTTTTGGGCTTGGATGAAGCTATTATTTTATTTCCTGAGGCATTTGTGGAAATTCTACCTTGTTGGTTAATATAATGCAAAGGGTTATTTTCTCCAAGATAAAATTCCAATCTGCCTTTCTTTCTCTATGAAGGGCTTACTGCATTGTTGGGACATGTCAGATCTTTTATTTAAAGGAAATACATCTGAAAGAATGGGTAACAGGTAACCTGTAGCAGGTAGTGCTATCCACATAAAGGAAAGAGACCTGAGGTCTCACTGGCTCATTCAACAACCATGTCTGAGTGTCTACTCTGCACCAGGCACTAGGCTTTTAGTTGACAGAAGAGTGATACCTTTATGTGCAAAATCTGGAGATAGGAAATATCAATGAGGTGCGTGGGGATTGCCAAGCAGCTTGGCACTGAAGGAAGCAAAAACTGTGAGTCAGTGGTAGCAGGAGATGTGACTGTGGAGGAAGGTAGGGGCCAGGGATGAAGAACCTACATCAAGGCGTAGACTGCTTGGTGTCTCTTAAGTTTGGAAGAGAAACAGGACGTTGGACATAGTCCCATCCCCATGGCTCTGACTGCCTGGCAGCCACTGCTTTTTGTAGCAACAGGACCTGCCTTTTGGAGTTCCTACTGACCTCTGAAAACCTCTCTGCCACTTCTAGGGCTCCATTCACATGCATGCTAGTTAGAAGCCAAAATCTGGGTGTTACGTGTGCCCTGTTCCTTCTTGCAGGTGTTCTATGTGCACATGGCTAGGGAGCCTATACATCCATGAATACATGCATGCCCACATGTGTTTGCATGCATACGTTTACAGCTACCCTTCTGCCTGTTTCTCTGGGTCCCATTATACTTAGCCTTTCCCTTAACCCCTTGCTTGCAGCCATTCTCCTGACTATATGAAGCTGCCTCTCTATCCCACTCAGTCACTGCCCTTTAAAGGTCATCATCACTAGCTGTCACCATCTCCCTGGGTCACCATACTCCCATACCACCCTTTCCAGGCCCTCTTACCTTCCTGTTTATACCCATCCAATGCATGTTCAACTGAATTAGGAAAGAGAAGGGGAAGCCAATTTTTGTGTCTTTACTAGATGAAAAAAGTAAACAAAGGCTGACTTGGGATTATCTGCAATGGTTGACCTTTTGCCCACTGATCAACCCAATGCTTTAAATCACAAGTCAGTGCGCCAACCTGGATGGTGGGACCCAAAGGGCCTGACAGAGTCCTGAAAGGACCTGAAGTGTCACTAAGTGTGTGTCAGGTCTGGAACTCTGACAAGGAGGGTAAGAGGAGGTAGGTGCATACGTGTTCTGCTTAGCGCTAGCTATGGCAAAAGGCGTAGGGCTGTGAGCGCTGATTCAGCACTGCCAAATTAGAGGATGCTTTTCAACTGGTCTGGACATGCACTTGCCTAATGAAAGAAGAGCAAGAAACAATTGGTTGTCAGTGATTCTCACCAAGAGTTTACATTATGCCCTCTCAAGGGCATATTGATGTCTGCTGAAATTAGTGCCCAAAAAACACATGAGTTCCAGAGTGAGCAATGACTGTTATCTAATTATGACCTCCCATTTCCTATCACTTAGCAACAGTGTTTGCCAGCTCTTACAGGCTGATTTAAACATCTTGAGGGCAAAGGGATGATGGAATAGTTATGCATTCCTCCGTAGTGATTTTCAGTGATGGAGGTTAGTAGTTGGTGACTAAAGGTTTGATTTCTTTTCCCCTCCAACTGGACCACTAGTCTAACATTGAGTGAGGACTCATGTCTGGTTTTCTATAGTATTCTAGCCACTTCTGCAGCCCACTATACACACTAAAATCTATAATCTTTTGAATTGGTTTATGGAGGCTGAGGCAGAAGTGAAGCCTTCCTAGCTCCC
>NW_004567115.1:16989203-16990337 GCF_000260355.1 Condylura cristata
CCCTGTTTTTGTATGCATAACTAAATAAATCTTTTAAAAAAACAAATACCTAGAGAGGACACCATGATAGAGGGGGAGAACAGATTAGTAGGTGGAGGTGCTGAAGATCAAGGTAGTGCTGGGGTGGGAAGGAGAAGTGGGTATGGGAGAGGCTGTGAATCTATAAAAGGACAACTTGGGAAATCATTGAGTGACAAGTGTCCTGTTCCTTGACCATTCTGATGGCAGGATCCTGATCATGATGTATTATAATTGTGCCAGATGTTATCATGGGGGAAATCTTGATGAACAGTACACAGATACTCCCTTTACATTTCTTAAATTGCCTGTGAATCTATCATGTCTCAAAATAACTAATTTGAATGTAAGAAATAAAGGAACATAAGGTCTCTTTTCTGCAGCTGAGTTTGATGCAAGTAAGTAGCAAAAAATCTACAAATTGGAAGACGAAAAGACTAAAATAATCATTGGAGAAATTGTAAGGAGCTTAATGAGAGTGAAATGTCTTTTTCTTCTATATTTTGCAGACTTCTTAGCCTCCATTAGGATTTGTTCACAGAAACTCTGTCATTTTTTAAAATAATTATTTAATTTATTGGTATATTTTACATCTTTTATCTTTTATGTCTTCATGTAGTTCCCACAAAATCCCTTCCACTAATTTCGCCTGTGTACCATCACCATAGTCCCTTGTTCTCTTCTCTATGTTTTGATCCCTTTCTCTCCCTTCCCTCACAGAATGTCTCTGATTTATGGTTGCCTGATAGTTTTGTTGTTTAATTATCATTGTTATTATCTTTATTTCTTCCCCGATTCCTTATTTGGTTCCCCTATCTTCCTCCTATAAGTGAAACCATTCAATGTTTTCCTTTTTCCTTCTGGCTTTTTTTCTCTAAGAAGCTCTGTCATCTTGTTTTGTATATCATCACTAGTATGGAATAGAAGTTGCCTTGTCAGGCAGTTTAATCTCTGTATGTAAGTGTAAGACATATACATGCAATAAATAACAGGCAGCTGGGTAAGTCAGGGATATTTTATGAAGGGAGTTGATAATTATTCTTGATAAGAAACCAAAATATAACAGAACTCCTTTTGCATAATAAGGGGTGAAATAGCTGTTAGCTTTCCATGGAG
>NW_004567115.1:16991742-17002148 GCF_000260355.1 Condylura cristata
TTCCAAGTCCCTTCAGCACTAACAGTGGGGTCCTCTCTCATTGCAGACCCTCCCCAGCACTGGGAAATAGCAAGCCCCAGCAGGAAGAGGTGACAAACTTAAAAGGAAGAGAGTGTGCTGGTGCCACAGAAATGGCAATCAGAAAGTGGGCCAAGGCCCATAGCACTTTGCAAGTAAATTTCTCTCCTTCTCTGTGCTGAATAGGCAACTTGAACTTGGTGGGCCAGGGATGAGCTGAAACCCTGCAGTTAGAGAAATTCCCAGGGGCATCTCAGTATTTTCTGGGGACCAAGAATTATAATACTGCTAGATCTGGCTGTTCTCTGTCCATAAGGCACAACTTCCTTGGGCACAATGCACAATCCCCTATTTATTGGGGATTGTAGAGGGGTGCTGGAGAAAAGGAGACAGGAATAAGCCAAAACCACTAAACACACCTTTCCTTCTAACTGATCTACCTTAAGAGAGAATTTCCTGGAGTTTCCAGAGGGCTTTTGGCCATTGATACTGCAGTTAGGAAATAGAAACCACAACCAACTAAACCACATATGAAATTACTACTTTGCTATAACCCTTTAAAAAAAAAAAAAAAAGCACTAGCTGGTGATACTGCAGTTAGGAAATAGAAACCACAACCAACTAAACCACATATGAAATTACTACTTTGCTATAACCCCTTTAAAAAAAAAAAAAAAGCACTAGCTGGTGAGAACTGATTCTGGCAGAAGACAGGCCTGGCTCTCTGAGAACCCCACAAATCTAAGCTCCCAAAGGCCCAGGGAAGTGAGCACCAGCAGGCACCAGCAGCAGGGCCCAGGCCACTCCTGGTGTCCACAAGGGCCCCAGAGAGTTCCAGGTGCCCTATTTGTTGATGAAAGCAGCCCCGTTTGGGACATAAATGATAGGATCTTTCAGTCAGAAGGCTGACTCCAGGCCTTTCTTTGCACCTGCAGTCTGCAAGTCAGCTTTCAAGTTCATTCTTCAATGAGGATCAACAGGTCAAGTTCAGCCTTTGGTCTGCTTTTGCAAGGCCCATGGGCTAAGTATGGTTTTTATATTATTAGTTTTTTTTTCTTTTAAAGAAGAATATTTGATAAAGATTTCATGTGACCTGCAAAGTTTAAAATAGCTACTGTTTCTCCTTTTTTAGCAATTTGCTCTTACATTTTGGGATGGAGGATCTTGGCTCATTGTTGGCATTTACTTGACTCTAAAGGAAGGCATGATGTACCTTTATCCTACTTGTGCCCGATTTGAGTCCATCAGAGGGCCTGATGCTAAGGAGGTGTCTCTGTGTGTTACATCCAGCATGTTCCCTACCAGCACATCTCAAATGGCACAAGGCCTCTGCTGAAATCTTCTTTGTCACCACACTACAGGACAGTGATGGTGAAGGGAGAATGTCAAGATTGAAAGCTTCTTGGGGTCACCACAGGGCTCTGTTCTCAAGATGGCCACTGCTGAAGTCACAAATGCTTTGCAGAGTTCCTTCCTCCAATCACAGCCTGGTGTTGTCAGGCCCTTAGATCCCCAGTCTTTGTTGTTCACTGCTGTGCTTTTACCTGTTCTGTGCTCCCTGTGCTGAGGAAACCTCAGGGAGGGATGTGCCTTTTGGGGTACACAGACGAGTGCATTCGTTCCTGGGGATGGCATCTCCTTTTCAGAATTACCATAGTTTCTCAGTTCTCTGAGAGGGACACCAGTGGCAGAAGAGGCATGGAGGAAGGACAATTATTGGAAAAAGAAAAAAAGACCAGCGTTGTCATGCTATCCTTGTCAGTGACTATGTGGCGTTTAGAAGCTCAGGCTGAAGATCTTTATCCATAAAGAGAGCTCTGTCTTAGCCTTCCAGCCTGGATGGACACTGATTTTTTTTTTTTTAAGATTTATTTATTTATGCATACAGAACTGGGGTACAGGTCAAAGATGGGGGTGTGTGCAAGAGGATTCACCAGAACACCAGAGACAGAGTGGGGAGCAGAACAGGCAGATTGATGAAGTACACTGCTGAGGGAAGCAGGGGGTGGGGCAGGAGAGGTCTGCTGCACTGTGTGGGCCATCTCCATGGCCAGGGATCGAAATATGGCTGTGATAGCCTCACAATGAACACTTTAACCTGTTGTGCCCCCAAGGAGGGTCCAGCACTGATGGTTTTATCAGTGCAAGCTATTCTCTGAAATGCTACTTGTTCATTCCTGTGATGTGTATGCAGAATTCAAATAGTGTCACTGTACTTCTTACAGATTTATATTCAGCAGCATTTGAAAAATGAACGTGTTGATTGATTTCAAAGGCTTTCAGGCTATACAGACATCAGTTGCTGTATGCTGCTAAACGAAGCTCCTTCAGTAGAGCGGCTGATGGGGACGGCAGGGTCAGGGAGGAGCCCGGCTCCCACTGCCTGTTCCCTTTGGATACCAGAACACACTGCTTTTTGTGGCTCCCAAGGGACTGACCTAAAACTTGAACATCTTTCCCAGGACAGAAAAGTCCCTGACACTGCCTTGCTTATGGTTGGTCAGTCAGTGCTCAAATGAATTATCGAGAGAGCTGGATTATCTATTATATGGGGGCATTTTTCTGGAAAACGCTTTTAAAAAATTTTTAGTCCAAATATGTCTCACAAATAAGAAATATGTAGTGATTAGGAAAACCCCACCTTCTCTCTACTAGGTATTCATAAAACCCAGTGTTGTTTTTCAACTTGCCATTTCTGCGAAGGCAAGTTGTTGACAACCTTGAGAATGCAGCTATTAGGTAGCTCGCGTTTTGCATCTACTATTTGGGGGTTCAGCTTTAACACACATCCCCTGGTGGGGACGGCATCTTCAAACCACAGAATCACCACAGCCAGGCCAGTCTGGCCCAGGCAACCTCGATGGTAGTTTAACTCCAATGCTAGCCCATCCTTCAAATTTTGAAATAAAACCTCTCTGGAAATCTGACTGAGAGGGTGTGTCAGATACCCAATGGGGAGGAAGGGCTCCCACTCGGAGATGGTTGATTTTGCCAGTTACAGAGTTTGTCTGATTAAGCAGGTTAATAAAAGCTACCACAGCCTCAGAGCTCTGCTGTCTGATGCTCTAAGCCAAAATTACGCTGAGAGAGAGAGAGAGAGAGAGAGAGGGTAGGAGAACATGTGCCCCCAAATGATGAAAACAATGGATTTGGGTCAACCCAGACCCCTGTGCTTCTTCCTCAGTGTGTACTTCTCCGCTATGAACCACCTCCACTGTGTCACGACTTAAAAGGCAAAGACTCACCTTCCCTGGCACCACACTGCTTCAACTCAGCCACGGGATGTGAGCCGCCCCTTTGGGAAGAGGCCTGCTATCTGGGGAAATAGATGGATTGAAAATACTTCTTCCCAGCTTCTGACTCCAAGAATAAAGTCCGCTTAAAAAAATGTTAACTAGATAGAGCCTAACCCATGTCCAGGCACCAGAACGAGAGGCCAGTTTTATATCAGTCATTTGGCCGTGAGCACATTTTTCAAGATGCTATGCTGGGTAGGGCTGGCTGTAGAGGATACAACTTACCTGTGGCAGCTGCCTCAGGCCAGGGGAAATCGAAACTGGATTTGGGTGTGTTTTTTTCCCTTCAGTTTTGATGTTATATAACGTATTTAAACCTTATTTAAATAAAATCGCTTTCAGAAAAAAAGGCTAGTTTCAGTTTTGTTTTTCTACCTTTATTACATTTGTGATTGAGATACAAACCACTCGCTTCCACCACACAAAATACATCCATCCTTGTGATTGTAAAGTGCATTTCCCCTTTCACTTTGTTTACAAAAATATTTATTTTTCAAAACATGGAAATCTTTTGACAAGGCACTTTTAGGCAATGAATGAAGATGAGTCTTCCGTTCTACACTACTGAAGTAAAAGTGAAACCGCAGTGTCATTGCTGTGTTCTTGAAATCCTTACACATCTGGCAATCTCAAGGAACTGATAAACAACACTGTACAAATGTTCACAGCTTTACCACTTGGGCTGAAGGCTTTACAGTCATCACCCAGGAAAGCTGTGAAACCACAGCGCTCCTTCTCTACCCCAGAGGTGTAGCACTGCAAAAAATGCAGAGAAGCTACCAACACTGTCTTTGGATGACCTGTAAGATCCCATTATTCATGAAACTTCTTACCCCTAATTGTAGTGATCCTAGCAGGAGATACAGAGCCATGAGGCATTCCTGTAAACCACAAGCAGCTGAGACACCTCACAATCGAAACCAATGAGAAACGACCATGGTTTGTTTTCATGGTCTATGGAGAGGGAAGTCCCAGAAAACGGGCACCTCTGAAAAAATGAGCAAACACATTTTTGGTTTACAAACATATGTATGTATATGTAACCCATTATTTAATATCTAAGTGACTACAAGTCATGCCTGTTTTTAAAAAGCAAATTAAATGCAAACATTGAAATCACAATCTTTTAGAGTTCAAAATTGACATCTTGAAAAAAAATACAGTGAAAGAGTAATGGTTTGCCACTATTGAAATGAAATTTTAGCGATAAAATGATGTCTACCTGGACTCTGAAATTGGCTTAATTTCTAGAAAACTATATAAGTCCATTACTTTTCACCAACTGCCCTATAACAAGAATACTTACAAAAAAATAAAAAGGAAAGATATCCAACTAAATGCTTCCTACCTTCCAAGAAACATTGAGAGGTTACTTATGATATATCTTTAGGAAGTTCAGCTTATTTATTGCACCTAATTTGCAAAGGCTTCCCAGGGCCTTTGGGGGAATAAATGTAAAAGAAAAAACAGAGCAGCTTCCCCATTCCTGGGTAGCTCACACCAGCAGCAGGAGCCTGGAGCTTCCAGAGCTCTGGGGAGCACACCAGGACTCCGGGTCATTTGCCCTCATCACCAAGAGCTGTAGGGGAGTCAACCTACATTTGAGACTGCAGGAAGTCTCCAGCAAGAAGCCAGGTATTCTCTGAAGAGAGTGACAGTCATGACCTAGCTGCAGTGGGCTGTGCAATAAGGTTTCTGAGGTCACCTGATAATACCCTGGGATAGAACTGGACCAAAGAGAGAACGATGATTAGTAAATACAACACAGTATCTTTTAGCTGCTGCTGCCGTCACTAAATATCAAGGCTTCTGACAATGATGTGAGGCACCAGATTCTTAGCCAAAGAAGGGTTTTGCAACAGGTGAGGACTTGCCTGGTGGGTTTCCCAGGTGCAGGCTGGGGGCTGGCAACCAGTGCTCCCAGCAAAAAAGCAGGGAGCAAAGAAAGGGAGGGGAGAGGGTTTATGGTGATTCTAGAAGAGATACTTATCACTGAATTACCATATTTCAGATTTTGACACAGGAATGTCTTAGGGTCATTATTACTGAATATCAAACAAGCTTTATTCTATAGACACTTTAGGTATCTTTCTTGTGAACATAGAATGATCTTGTTATCTTTAGTGTGGTAACATGTAAGTGACAGTGTACCCTGTACCCTTCCTGAATTGGAGGGAGGAGACTTCTTAAAATAAACTCATGACCTATCTATAAAATTTACTTTGCTTCCATTAGATGTAGATCAACACTATTAATAGTTCTGATTTGTAACATGGAAAGTACTGCCTATGTGCTTGATGTAAAGAATGCTTAGCAACAACACAGTTCTGCCCACTTTCAGCACAGGCTAAAATGTGATTTCCCTACACACCATGTAATCCCAGAATGCCAGCTACCTGGGAGAGGCACAGAAGAACAAAGCACTAGATTGCAGGCTAGTAACAGTTAATTTTAAGAACACGAATTACACTGAATACCACTTAAGAGCATTTAAAAAAATCAAAATATTTTAAACTTAAAAAAAAAAACCCCAACCATAAAATTCTAGGAACCAAAGCACTGCATGATTGTCTGACAAGTTACTGAAGCTGGGAGGGCTTTTAAAATTGATCTGACAAACACAAACAAAAGAACACTGTTTGTTGGCAGAGGCTGATAGTTGTGCCATTCAACTTCTTGCCTCCCATATAAAAACCCCTTACTTTAGTAAGGTCAGAAATAAGGAAAATGAGACATTTAACCAAGCACCAATAACAAAAACAGTAGGAGGAAAAAAAAAAAACCCTACCCTTCTACAAATACACATGTAAAAATATTTAATAAACAACCCCAAGTACAAACCAATCTTGCCCAAGAAAAAAATCACAGGATTTGGGGATCCATCTAACAGTGAAAGTCCCAGGGGTCTCCCAACAGCATGAACCAATGACTTGATTCTTTAGTCCAATGTAGTTGAGAACAATTAAGCTTTGATATTTCAGAGATGGCCAGCATTTCACACAAACCAAGAACTTGGTAAGATTTTTCTTCTTTATCCCTTTATATAACTCAAATCCCATAAATACAGACACCCAAACAGGAGTCCTGGGGCCCTGGTAAAGTGTCTAGGCACTGTAAATCACAGTCAAAATAAAACCATTTTCTGAAGGCTCTGAGGATAGAGACAGGACTTGCAGGTGAAAAATGTCCTGAACGTAGCAGACACAGAGACTCTCCAGGAAAGGAGATCTAAGCTCCTTTTGTGAAGAACAGGCACCTGCAAACCTGCCAGGCAAGTTCAAACAAATCTTGTAACTGAGCTGGCTGGTGACTCTCGGAAGAGTGAATGCTTAGAAAGCTCCCCCAAAAGCCAAGAGGAAGGGCCAACGGTGTTCCCCCAACCCGACTGTCCTGCCTGCACCCTGTGGGGGCCACTTCCCTTTGTCCCTGCTGTATTCTCCTCTACTGACACACACATGTGGGGTCACAAGCACACACGTTTGTCTCCGTCAGAAGCTAATTTGCTTTCATGGTCTTCTCCTGAACATCAGATGAACCGTGGTGTTAAGTACAATGCAAGCAGTGCACAGAGTTAAAGGATGAAGTCTGTGTGGACAAGGAACAGCAGCAGTGACAGGCAGGAAGGGCCTGACTGGGAGGAGGACGCTTGGAGACACATGGCCAGGGTCCAGTGGGAGGTAGCCAGGGCTGGAGTGATATGAGGTGACTGCTTTCCCGTCCAGGGAGAGAGCGGCTCCTCGGGTAGCTCACACACTCCCGATTGCCCACTGTTCAGTCACCACCCTCCAGCCACTGCCCACAGGCCTGGGTGTTGTCCAAACCCCTCCCGTCACCATCCTGCCTGGACCCTCTTGGTTGCCACGGTGCCCAACAGCCCAGCATACCGCATCCTCTCCTGGTGGGAAGCCGGGTCTGTGATCTGGACTTGGCTGGATGCGCTGGTTGAAGAAAAAAGTGAAAAGGATCCTTTCCTTTCAAAAACGGTGCCTAATGGCAGTTCAACTTTCCTCTCAGCTTCTGTCTCCATCCCACTGTGACAGCAGCAAGGCTTTTCTGCATGGACTTGTCACACTTCCCCAATGCAGTCACTAATAGTAGGGTCCCAGCTTTTCATATCCTAAATAACTAGGCCACTCTGGAAACAGACCGTAAGAACAGCGAGGGCTTCCAAATTGGTCAAAGGATATGCCAAAATCTGCTCCATTCTGTGGCTCAACTGTTCCCTGAGAGGATTTCAGTTCAGCCCGGATGATCCTGTAGTTCTTCCCTTTGTTGCTGTCCCAGTACGTCTGTCCATTGCACTCATAGCAGACAGCAAACTCCATTCGTTCATAGGACTGGATTTTCTCAGGTAAGCCGATGTCAAAGGAGAACGTGTCCCTG
The DNA here is from genome assembly GCF_000260355.1 of Condylura cristata. Taxonomy (NCBI): domain Eukaryota; kingdom Metazoa; phylum Chordata; class Mammalia; order Eulipotyphla; family Talpidae; genus Condylura; species Condylura cristata. Next base: position 16,999,440 of record NW_004567115.1, read on the forward strand.
TCTGAACCAGCGTAAGTGTCCTTCACATAGTGACAGGGAAAGTCTGTGAAGCTTTTCCAAGTGTCAAATGTCATTCTTATTTTCACCATCTTCTCAAAGGCGAGGTTCTGCACCTTCACGGTGCCTGCAATGGCTTTGTCCTTCAGCACACAGTTTTCAAGGCAAACGCGGTCGGTCTGAAGCCGATTTCTGAAGTCTAAGTAATCTGCCGAAGGCTGTGAAAAATCCAAAACAAAGCTCTCGCTCTCTGCTGTCGTCAGACTCACAATGTTGTCTAGCAGCTCAGTGATGTTAAATGGAATATCTAGCGGGTCATCAAATTCTGAGAACACTTTGACCATTGTCAGGGCCAGGCCTTGGTTGTCTGCAAAGGACACCCGCTTTTTCACCTTCTTCTCCTGGATGGTTGGGGCCACCATTCCACTGGCTTCATTCTTGCGACTCAACTGAATACAAGGCCTCAGAGGCTTGCTTGGCTTCGGTGAGGTCTTGAAGGTGAACCTCTCTCTGTGTAGCGAAGGGGCCATGCAGCCGTATCTATACTCTATGTCCACAGCCATCATTGGGGTTATAGGAATAAGCTAGAACCCTGACAATGGGGAAAAAGAGAGAAAACAGCAAAGAGATCATCAGGTAGATGCTTAGACTCATCACTCCAGCAGGGACTGGCAAACAGTGTTTTCCTTCTCTCTGCCCCCATTGGCTATATACAGGTCAGTGTTGACTCAAGTGTGGCCCAGCATAACGTTTCCAGGATGATAAGGAGTGTAAAGGGGGAGAGAAGTAGGAAGCCCAAGGTCAAAACACACAAATATACAAGTATGGAACGACTGGTTTTAGAACTAACTTCATGGGTTTTTCTGTCAGAATTTCCTGAGGCCTTGTTATGCTGTTGTGCCATGAGGAGTAATGTAAAGGGAATATCTGTTGGTAGAGTTCCCAAACTTACCTGACCAGGCATTTCTTTTTTTGTGGAGCACTTACAGAATACATGTTCTAAGACACATACTTTGGTAAATACTGCTTTAATCCAATGAGAGAAATTAATTCATCCCACAAGTATTGATTTGCTGTGTACTTTATACCAGCCAGTATGCTCGACACCGATTTTTCATTAGTGCAGACAGATACAACCCTGTGTCTATCAAATGTATAGATGTTTTATGTCTGCCTTTAAAAAATATTTTAAAAAAATTAGCAATTTTGTATTTTTAAATCTTTCACATGATATTTGGGGTTTTTTCCCTATAGTGAAATTAGCCTCTATAAAAATAAAAAGAACAAAGAATTATGATGAAAGATTAGGTTAAATCTGACTTCGTAAAGGCCATATTTGTCTAAAAAAGAAATAAAACCAAAAGATTAAAGACAAACTGGAAAAGCATTTTACCAAAAACAGACAGCAAGGAGTTCTGCTCCCCACTCTGTCTCTGGTGAACCTCTCATCCTCCCTCCACCCCGCCTCTGGCCTACATCCCAGTTCTTTTTTCCCTAAGTAAATAAAAATCTTTTTTTTTCTTAAAGTACAGCAAAGAGTTAATACCTTAATATAGAATAAGTTCTTACCAAACAATTACAGTAAAGTATTCTACATAGAAAAATTAGTAAAGGACCCTCTCTGGTGGCACAACGGGTTAAAGCGCAGCAGTACACCTAAGCTACAACTGCTTTGCAATGAGTTTGATCTCCCTCCTGCAGGTGATCCATGTGACAAGGCGCAGCAGACCTCTCCTGACCCGCCCACTGCTCCCCTCAGCAGTGTATTGCCTCTATCTGCCTGTTCTGCTCCCCACTCTGTCTCTGGTGAGTCCACTCACCGCCCCTGGACCTCTGGCCTGTACCCCAGTTCTGTATGTATAAATAAATACATCTTTTTAAAAAAAATTCCTAAAAAAAAGAAAAATGAGCAAAGAACATGAAATTTAAAAATTTTTAAAGTGGCCCCATAAGTATGCAAAATATAAAATCTTATCAAAAATTTAGGTTAGAAAAACATATGCAGTTTTATAAATCTGCAAAAGATTTATGTTACCACAAAAAGAAAGAAAAATGCTTGTTTTCTATGGAGTTAGGAAAGAATTTTTCAAGATAATACAAATACTTGTAATAGTCTAAATTGGCATAATATTTCTAAATATTCTTATTATTTTGAGTTCTAGTATCACATGCTGGTAGTAAGGAAACAAAAATGCATGGAGATAATATACTGAAATATTTAGTGCAACATTAATTGGGGGAAAAATGTGAGCACATAACCTAAATGACCAATAATAAGTATATGGTTTATTTAAGTATACCACATACATGTAATAAAACCTTATATCACCATTTGGAATAAGATTTAAGTGGCATGAGAAAAAAACTTGTAATATATTGTCAAAGTAAAACAATGAAGAAAAGAAAATTGTACATCGAGAGCAGGCTGATGGGGAAAAATATGTACATATACACATTAAAAAGTACTAGGGAAATACTTAAAATTGTCTAAATACATAGGAGATGGGATTTCAGAAAAGTTCTGATTTCTGTTTTGTTCTTATATTTTCTCAAATAATATCCCATCTATAATAAAAAAAAATCCAAAAAAGCACCTTAAAATATTTTAACATCTATATTAACCCACGAGTTTATGGACACCTAATTTTTGACAAAGGAGCAAAGAAGATACAATGGAACAAAGAAAATTTGTTCAGCAAGTGGTGCTGGGAA
>NW_004567115.1:17003353-17010704 GCF_000260355.1 Condylura cristata
ATCAAACATAAAAAAAAATATTTTAACATCTGCCAAAAGCACATCCAACACTGTTTCATGAAAGTCTAGCAATTTTTATCATTCTAATGACTGTGGCAAATTTATATTCTCATTTTATTATGATTTACTAACTGAAGAAGTTAATATTGAAAGTAGGATTAACATTTAGTCTGAGAATCACAGAAAACAAAGACCTGCCTCAGCTTCCAAATATAGTCCTCTCACTAAAATAAAGGTATAGATAGATCAATGGTGGTATGTTAGGTTACCTGCTCTCAGGTCTCCTGATAGCTAAGGATACGCACAGGCAAACTTGCTCATCTTCTGTTAAGAGCTGAACTATTTGCTCAGTTCAATATTTCATTTTCAGCTTGTGAATTTGATTAACCAAATCTATTTTCTTTTAATAAAAAACAACAAAGACATATTGGGTTTGATCCCATTTTCCAAAAGACACACATCACTCTGTAGAATGCAAATTAAAAAACCCCAGGACTTGGCGAAACATAAAAATTTAAGAGACAAATAAAACAATTTATAGTATATAAAACATAAGTAAGTGTTCATTAAAAATATTTGTCTTATGGATATTGAATATTGAACACGTGAAAAATTTTAGTTACAAATTGACTTTCTATTATCTGTCCTTATAGCCAGCCACACAATTATTCTGGAAAGGAAAGTTATGACTGAACTGGGTAAGATAGTAAGCAGATTAATCAGTGAGCAGATTAAAGAATCAGTGTAAAACCTGTACTCACAAATTACTTGAATTTCACTTTACCCCTGTCCATTGCAAAACTTGGGTAGAATATATTTTATACCTTCAGTTCTAACTTATACACTGTCAGCTGCTTTGTTTTCAGTAAGTGCAGGATAAAAACCAACGGAACAGCAGACAAGGCTTTGCATCCAGCCCTTCCACTCTACCCACCCTGAAAACCTGGCCGAGAATTGAGGGAGGAGCATGCCTCTGACCACAGCTGCTTCCTCCTTGCCTGAGTCAGCACAAGGTCAACTGCAAGTTCTCTATGCAGATCCGGCGAGTCTGCAAACTAACTACATACGTGCTTTCTGGCACAACTTTCAAACAGTTCATTAAAAAATGGTTGGGAAACTTTCAAGATATTGTGGAAACAATTCTGAAGCAAAGGGATCCCTTTGCTTCAAGAATCTGCACATTTGCAGTTACTAAAGTCACTTTTCAAATTCTAATCCTGCAGGTTAAAATGACTTAGCTGAAGACCTTGATAAAATTTCACTGTTGGGCGCCCACTGTATATATTTGCCCTTGAGATTTCTTTTATCACCCAGCTGTAAGAACACATCCAACTGGGGAGGGAAGGAGAGGTTCTAGTTAGAGCCAAAGTAACGAAACAAATCCATGGGCACTTTCTATAGCCTGATTGGTTTTGCAATATTATTCCGTAAAAGGCAAAAGTAAGGTTAACTGCCTGATGACCCAAGCATTACTACCAGGGCTACTGCCCCAGTGGCATTGCATAAGCACCCCCTGCTCAGGATCCCTTCACTTGGGGACATTAACCCCTGTGGCCTCACTCTAGGGTATGACTTGTTAGCCCCCCTGCCTAGCCTTACAGGTTATTAAACAGACCTTTTCCCTAGAATCAGTGCACCTCTAACGTGCTATTTTGGTGTAGACCTTCTTCATCTTCTGCTGAGGAATTCCCCAGGGGACTGTGACAGGAATGCCTTTTACCCAGAATCATTCTTAGCAACTTAGATATGCAAGGTAAGAGATTCTTAAGTCCCTGAAAGGAAGTCCCTGAACAGGTGTTTTGTCCACAAATGGTAATTCCAACAAGCTTGCTTTCTTACACAGACTTTCCTGCTGCTACAGCCCTTCCCCTCTCCCAGGCTAGGGAATACATGTCAGGTTGGCCAGGAAAAAAACAGAATGAGGCCTTCCCTGGTGGCGCAGTGTGCTAAAGCACAGCACTACAAGTGAGCCCCAGCTGCTTCAGTGTGAGTTCGATCCCTGGCCCTGGAGGTGACCACATGGTGTGGCAGACCTCTCCTGACCCGCCTGCTGCTCTCCTCAGCAGTGTACTTCGTTGATCTGCCTGTTCTGCTCCCCACTCTGTCTCTGGTGAATCCTCTCACCGCCCCTGCGCCTCTGGCCTGTATCCCAGTTCTGTATACATAAATAAATCTTAAAAAAAAAAAAAAAAAAAAAAACCAAAATGAGAAGACAGGGACACACACTGAAATGCAAAGACTGGTGTATGACTTGGATATCAGTGGACTACAGGACATGAGTATGAATAGCTGTCCACATGGATTCTCAAAAACTTTGCTTCCAAATGGGTGCCCAAGAGATCAATTTTGCCAGATCATGCCCAAAAGTATAGTGTTCCAGATTGAAAGAGGACAAACCATAAGACCCCAGAGAACTGGCAAGAATATGATGTTTGTATAAATGCTTCCTCTATTCCACCACCAATAGGTAACATCCTTTCTTAAGACAGCTGGCCAGGATAGACACCATGATGATTTTTCTTGTGAAAACCAAACAGAAAGTATATTTCAGACAGCTGAGCTACTGACTTTCTGGCTATGTCTTTTATAAGGATTTTTTTTGGGGGGGCGGTACTGATGCTAAGACATCTAAGACATTTTTCCCTCCGCTCACTAAAACTCTACCAGCAGCTATACTGAACTACAACTACATTAGACACACTTTCACAGCCAGGTTATAATTTTTTAAAGACATGTCATTTCTTTATTCCCTCCCAACAGGTTTAGCTGACACAGTATGAACAGAGTTGACGTCTTGCCTTTTGTACTCAGAGCTGGCGTCCCTATTCACAGCCTTAAAAGTCACTTGTACTCCTCTGTCCGGCACCTTCATCAGGTACCCTTGAGGTGAATACCTGTGGATGAGGCTGTACATTAAAGGAAAAAGACCAATTAAAATAGAATATTCCCTGCCATCTAAATATGACCAACATGAAACAGAAGTGGCCCAGAAATGCCCCCACACCCCACCTAGCTGTGTCGCTCAAGACAAATCACTTAACCTCTCTGCACTTGAACTTTCTCCTCTGAGGTCCCTTCTAACTCGGACATTCTCGGCCTCACGGTTCTCTTCCCACTAACTTTCCCCTAAATACGTCAATTCCACTTTTGAGGTAAGTCCTCTGCTGTCTTTCCATAATTCTGCAGAATGAACTATTTCCTCTTCTTTGCACGCAGCTCAAAACCCTAAGACCCTAGACCTTAGAGTTGCATTCAGCAGCTCTCCAAGTTCTCACAACTTGTCTTTCCTCAGTTTTCCTTCTGCAGGAAACAATAGCCTGACAGGCCCCAAAATCTTCCATTAAGTCCTTGTGCACCCGCTACTTCCTCTTTTGCAGCTTATTCCTTCCACATCCCCCTTCTCTGGGTTCAAAAGGGTGGCATGAAAAGGGCACAGGGAGGGGGCAGGACAGAGTGTCCAGGCTGGAAGATGCCACAGGTTACTCTGACCCTGACCCCTTCAGTCCAGTCTTCCCGGACTGCACTCCTTCCCCAACCCCACCTAGAATCTCCACCTTTCAGGCACCCACCTTCAGGGCTTCGGTGAAGCCCCCTCCCCAGCTCGCTGTCTGCATCGGAGAGCTCGGCAGGAGGAGGCAGGGAAGGTTACCACCACCGAACTACGTGAGCGTCTGTGTGTCCGGGAGGCAGGGCTTGCGCTGGGTTCCCGGAGTTGTGACCGGCGTGGGGGAGGAAGACGACGAGGAGGAGGAGCCCAAGTTATCACACTGGGGCGGGGCCCGGCGGGGTTACCCAGGCCAGAGCGGCGCCGCGCCAGCGCCCCTGAGCGGCAGCCTGGCCTTTGCCAGCCCGGGACGTCTTGTCTATAGACAGGGTCGGCGACAGAGGCGCTTGGCCTCCGGGAGGCCGCGGCCGCCGCAGCGCTCCAAACTCTTTTGCCTTGGCTGCCTGTGTGATCGACCAGTGTGTTTCCTTGTGTTTTCCAGGGAGGCCGACGCCGAGAGAGAGATGTAGGGAGTCTTAACTTGTTTCCTCTAGCTCCAGACCTCACCTCCCAACTCCGGAGACACCCTCCAGAAGTGTCGATCCCAGTACATACACGCCGGATACTTGTTTCCAATCCAGAGCAGTAGGGGGGCAAGGGTATTTGTAGTTCCCAGTCCCTCCACACCGCCCCACCCCAGTCTCCTCCCGCAGGAAACGCACGTGGATCTGGCCCGGCTCCATTACACCTCTTGGCCCTGAATTGCACTCTCCATGTGGAAGCAGTTGCTTGCTGGTGCACGGGACAGAGAGCGTACAGATGGGGGGAACCACAGAGGGCATCCACTATGTGCTCGCTCCTCGCAGCCACTTGCCCAGCCTGGCACTCAGACTCGAGGGCTTGGGGAGAGACGTACCTGGCACAGCACCCAGAGGTGCAGAGGTTCAGCCCGAGGCAGCATCAGTGTCTGGGTGGCAGGGGCAGCAGCAGGCACGAAGTGGGGGCCGGCACTCAGGTCCCTTCCCTCAGTGGGGAGCCGCCTCCATCTGCGGGTGGGAGCCTCCACTTCACCTCCTCTCTGGGACCTGTCACCCAAGACTGGGTCCTCGGCTGCGTTGCTCCCTTTAACTTTCGTGTCAGCTCTCCCCACTTGGGATGCCATCCCTCAGCCCCTTTCACCCCCTCCGCAGCCAATGGGCGAGCAGGGACACCAGTCTACCAATGGCCTTGGATCCTTGGTGTTCGAGCACACCGCTCTGCCACGTGATGGGCTGCAAGCCCAGGGTGAGCAAGCCCAGGGTGATACGGCTTCAGTCCAGGCTCTGAAAGAGGGCTGAGGGTCACTGTTTCATCAGAAGCCCAGGGACAGGCGCCAGGGGCAGAGACTTTTTCCTACAGAAGAGCATCCATCCCTTAGGGCAAGAGGTTGAACTTAGATGATTTGCAAATTTCCCTCTTCCTAGGCAAAGTGTTAGCAAGGCAAAGTCTTCCTACAGAGGCACTTAGTTGCTTTCACGCCATCCCGCAGCTCTGCCTTCATTTTACATGTTAGAAGGAGTTCACAGATAACCCTTACTTTCCAGTCTCACGCAGGACTCCAGAAGAGAATGCTAAGCATGTTTCCCTCTGCTTTAGGTGGAATCTTCTCAGGATTGGTAGTTCCAGATCCTATGATAGTATTAGAAACAAATAATTACCAAACACTTGTTTTATGCCAGTCCTGGTGCAAATGTTAGTGTGAAAGGAATACAATAAAAATCTTTTGTATAGGGTCAGGGGCGGGAAAGGAACGCTGTCTGTGTCACAGAGTACCACGGTTCTGGTTGAGGCGTTCTCAAGGTGTTTCTGGAGGACATTGCCTGACTTGAATCTGTACTATAACTTCCTGTATGTGCGGGTCATCCATGATCTCTGATACACCTTGAGGTCCGATGCTTAGAAGATGCTTAGAAGATGCCAGAAGCCCCTCCACCCATGTGAAATCAACCTGAATATACATACAGAGTCCTGTATATAATCTTTGCTTTCAGCAATAAGATCAGCAACTAGACAAAATTTTCTGATTTTAATGAACTTTGGAAACTGATATGGAGTTATCAGCTTTTTAAAATGCCAACTGAAGGCATAAAAATAAACGTTCCCTATCATCCTCTGTTATCATGCTTTTATCTAAAAGCATACTCTTTAACAGCAGTTAATAACAAACTACAGGAAGGACATCATCTCCAAGCAAAGGTCACATTGGATATATTTAGCGTTACCAAGATTCGTTATGTTGAATATGTTGTTTGAGAATTCCTTTAGGAACAACTTCTAATTTTACTAGAGATGTAAAACACTGAACACTAGTGGGTTACAATAATCCAGTACAAATCTTCAGCTCAATACAAAGCTTCCCCAGACAGTCTTTGCATCAGAAAAGTGATCATTAGTCCTCTTCTTTGTCTTCACTGGCCAATCTGATAAAGGACCACCTGTGAAATCATCTGTTGGTTAAGCTGTTGGCAAATACAGTTTCTCTGCATTCTTACTTTTGCCAACTCTAACCTCCCTTTTATTAGCTGATGAGTAGATTGAAGATTTAGTCAGTCAAATCCTGGCTAGGTTTCTCAAGTGTAGCAAGTGTGCTAGGAGAGTGGGCACAGGAAGAGCCAACTGCTATTGCAAAATGTATGCAGGCAAAGGGTGATCCCAACCAACCCAGGAAGGAGCTGGGACATGTTAATACAGCATTAGGAGCTGGAAGCATCTTCCTTACATAGATCTAGGAAATAAGCTGTGGGGACTAATTTCCGCTGTGGTTTAGCTGACTATTTTCGACCAGGTGAGTGGAACTAAACTTAGCTGTGGCACACCACAGTAGGTAAGAGCGTGGTCTGTAAGTTTGAAAAGAGCACAGTGTCTTTATGATCAGAATAGGGCTGGGATGACTTGGAAGAACTGTGCCTGCAGAATTCACAGCTGTCCTGAGCTCCAGCATCTGAGATCCAGACTGGCCTTTTGACAAAATCTTGGGCCAGATACAATCTCTCATTTTATAACAACAAGAAGGAGGCCGAAAATGGAAAATTTCCACTCTTTAGTCAATGCACACCATGTTCCTTTGATACTAACTGGCATTAAATTTTAACCTTAATTTTGTTTAAAAAAAAACAAACGCTTTCCCAAAATAAAACAAAAAATTTAGCATTGGCTAAACATGGCTAATTATCATTTTTCCATAAGTTGATTTTTTTTTTCATTTTGTAGTTATTCATGCTGGCACTCTCTTCTTCCTCGAGTTTGGGCTCATCTGTGACTCTATCATCTACACATATATTCATACATTCATTCGTCAAATAACATGTACAGAGAATAAATACCATAGACCTGGGTGCTGGAACTGGAAGAAGCAGTGAAATATGATCTTACTCTCAAGAAGCTCCAAGGCTAATAAATAGTGAAGGATGTGTATAAATATATGGAAGGTAAGTGCCTGTATTTTGGAAGTGAAGAAGAAGACTGCAGGTGTGGCACTTAGGTTGGAGTGGGGAGTGGAGGAGGTCAGAGAAAACTCCTAAGGGAAGTGACCATAAGAGCAGGGTCCTGAAGGGGGACTTAGAGTTTGGGGATGATGGGAGAAAGTGTGGCAGGAATTGGAAAGGGAGCAGAGTTCTATGTGTTCTCAAAAAAATTACTCTGTTGTTGGCCCTCCCTGGTGGCGCAGCGGGTTAAAGCACTGCACTAAGAGGCTGAAGCCACTTCCACATGAGTTCCATCCCCGCCTGTCCCGGAGGTGACCACATGGCGTGGCAGACCTCTCCTGACCCGCCCGCTGCTCCCCTCAGCAGTGTACTTCGTGGATCTGCCTGTTCTGCTCCCTGCTCT
>NW_004567115.1:17010804-17051284 GCF_000260355.1 Condylura cristata
GGCAGACCTCTCCTGACCCGCCCGCTGCTCCCCTCAGCAGTGTACTTCGTGGATCTGCCTGTTCTGCTCCCTGCTCTGTCTCTGGTGAATCCTCTTACCCTCCGCATCTCTGGCCTGTACCCCAGTTCTGTACGAATAAATAAATCTTTAAAAAAAAAAATTACTCTGTTGCCCAAAACTTAAGTTCTCTCTCTGACTTAAGAATTAGGCAATGTTTCTTTATATATGTATTAAGTCAGTTCTTTGCTCATCTAGAAAATAAAAAAATACATTGTTCATGTTTTATCTCCTCAACACATGTTAAAGATAGTACCTATCTTCATCAAAGATTTTGGAAAGAAAAATTTGTTTCCTTATCCTCTTCTTAGAGTCCTATCATGGCTCCTCTTTGAGGAAAAAGTAATTGCAAAGTAAATCTAAATAAACCTAACCAAGAGCAAGAGTTAGAAATAAAGAAGAGAACATTCTTTTGCTTGATCAGAATAGAAAGTGGGAAAGATTATTTCCAAGCTGCCTGTCAATTTATATTTAGATGAGTGAAGCTGCATCTGTCAGAGCTGCAAGGGCATTATGTTACCTGGGGCCCCTGCCCCTCTTCCACAATTCACTGAATGTGACTTGCTAGGTCATGTTTTTAGGACAGGCAGATGAGTGCGAACAGAGGGATTCTGTAAGCCTCTGTTTTTGGACAAATCCTCAGCAAGGTAGAAGACCTTGAGTAGTTTACACATCAAAACTCCCCATTAAGGCATTTTCCTCACTATTGAGAACTTTTGAATTCCTGAGTGAGATTGATATACGGACCACTCTTAAAATCTATGTGAATACAAAGCTGCTTTTAGTCCATAGCTAGTCCGGAACTTTGTAAGAATTAGATATAATATTTGTATCATCATTTTTATAATAACAAATATCAGATCAGTATAGTAATTCTGAGAAATTCAGTATTAACACTACCACCAATAACTACCAACATAATCCACTGACTTTTCTTTTGATATTTATTGTATACATAAACATATTATCAGGATCATAGTATATGTGAAGTTTAAGATCTTAACTTTTTGCTTATCCCTGCTTCACATTTTGCATGTATAAGTATTACTCTACTTGTTCTCATATGCCTGTTTATGACTGCATAATATTCCTTCACATAGACTGATCATAATTTTTTTGAAGATTTATTTATTTATGCACACAAGAGTTGGGGGTGCAGGACAGAGGTGCAGACCAAGGACAGAGTGGGGAGCAGAACAGGTAGATTTACTGAAATACATTGCTGAGGGGAGCACTGGGCAAGACAGGAGAGGTCTGCTGTGTCATGTGGCTTAACTTCCTGACTGGGGATCGAATTCATGCTACAGTGGCTGCAGATAGTTTGATAGTACAAAAACTTAACCCCTTGCACCACCAAGGAGGCCCTAGACTGATTGTAATTTAACTGTTTTTATATTCTGGAAGACTTAGATTCTCACCGCCTCCCCCCCCCCCATCAATTTTTCTCTATTATAAATATACTTTGATAAACATCGTAATATTTGAATCTTTTTCCACATCCCTGAGTATTTCTTCTTGCCCTTTTTCCCACAGAACACAGACACTGCCAAGTTGTTTTTAGAAAGATCAGTACTGACCTTTCATTTTTCACTACAGAGGAAAGTGAACAGGTAATACTCCTAATAAGTTCTTGGTTTGTGGACTTTGTGCAACTTATACTTTATCTGACAAAAAATTGCATCTGAGGATTTTTACTAATGAATCCTTTACTCTTTGCCTGTGTGAAAATTACTGCCTACTTCATCTTTTGCTTTAGCCTTGAATCTCCAAGCACACAGCAACTCTGTGTTATAAGTGTGGCCTGCATAACCCTTATTATTGACTTTTATGGTATTGAGTGGTGGCTGGTCAGAGAAAAGGTGAAGAGCCTGGGAGTAAGGGTATACCACTTTGCCACAGGCTTAAAAGGAATTAGTCAGAGCCCAGTAGATATTTATATTCTTTGCTCTTTCATTCCCTACTCATAACTGGTGTGGTTGTAAATTATATTTAAACATGTAACTATATACTTACGATGCAACCTATGACATTTAGTATTTCATGACAAGTGGCATGCTTTTTGTGAGGAGAAAATATGTCAAGCTGTTTGTAGAATTTGTGACAAACACCTTGGCAGTTGCGTGTTCTGTACCTTAGGCCTGGCCTGTTTCGGCTGCCTCTCTGTGCCATCACACACCTCAGATACTTGCAGGCACTTTACATTTTGTATAAGCAATTGTATTTTAGCTGGTCTATATTTACACAACTGCCTGGATCGTACTCTTAAAAACAGGCTATGATATAATTCCTATTAAGAAAACAATGACTCACTTGAGGGGTGAGGAAAAGAAATAAGTATTTATGCACAGTGATTTCTAAATGCACACCACTATGTTTTTCAACAACCTTTAATTTTCTATCACTCCTTTTTCTTTGAAATGTAGAGCCAGAAGCTGAACTGACTTCATGGTTTTCCTCATGATCATTTGATATCCTCTAGAGAACTCTGCCTTAAAGCCTGCATTCTTCCTTTCCCAAACGCATGGTAACAATTTCTCCACACAGAGCTATGGGCTGTTTGGCGCTAGAAATCCAGCAGTTAAAGCTTGGAAGTCACCGCGTGTTGAAAAGCTTCTTGCTCTGCCCCTTGCCTTGCTCCTAGTCTCAAGGAGGCACAAATCTGGGAGAGCAGAGGGGGAATTAGGGGGCGACCCACCAGCTAACGTGATTTCACCAACTGCATAATAACATGCAGAGAACAATAGTGCATTTGTTGGAAAGACCACTTGAGTTCCTTATAAAATTACACTTTACCAAAAACAACAACCTGATAACTAACTATTAGTGTGAGTCTTACTTGGTAAGGAGCCATGACTATAAAATACATATAGCCAAGTTCCACACTGTTTCCTCCTAGGCCTTGGAAACTGACCCAACCATATATTCAACAAAGGTACTTGGCATTATTCTTTGGTCCTCTTTAAATGCAGACTGTTATAGAGTCTGTTATCTCCTTTTTTTTTTTTTTTTTAATGCTTAATGCTCCAAAAAGTATAACTTACTCTTTTCTCCCCTGACTTTGTCCCTGGTTCGTTTTTCTTACTTTCTTTGCTGGGATTTCTCCTTAGCTCATACAAACTAGGAATTTCTTTTCCTAAGAAAACCTGCATTATTTATCAGTGTTTAGGTACAATGCAAAGTCATAGGTTGTGAGAAGAATCATTGTAATCATTTTAAATTAAACTGGAGCTTCTGGCTTAACTAAAATTTCTAGGAAGCACATAGAAGATGAAGATTTACTTAAGCCTCAGACCCTGGAGACAATGAAATGTAGTTGGTTGGGAGTGTAGTCATCTTGTGACAGAGCGCATTCCTGAAAAGAGGAAGTAGTGGCACTTTCACACCTGGGACTGTGCACCCTGGGCCTCCTGTCCCATCTCTCTGACACCTGCCGACCTCCTCCTGACCTTAGACTCTTCTTACATGAGGCAGCCACCTGAGCCTACAATTCCCAGCATGCCATGCTTAGTGGGAGCAGCTGTGAAGAAGCAAACTGAAAATAAGTGGATCAAGGAGTAAGTGGACCTTTGGAAGAGGGAAACGTGGTGAGACATATGTGGAGAAGCTGCTCTCAGGACTTTAGCATTTTGACAGAGAGAGTGACAGCCATTATCTGACTGGGTTATGTGGTCCATTTTGCATTGAGGGTCACTCCTGTCCCGTCTCTCTGGGCCCTGCCTAACTCCTTCTGACCTCAGACTCCTTAGACCTTAGACATGTGGTAGGCTTTCCTGCCTCAGCTGCCCCTCTTTGAGCTGAGCCTTGGTTGGGCTTTGCCCACAAAGGAGTTTTTGGAGTGTGATTAAGAGTGTTTTTTGAAATCCTTTCTTCTCTTCGCTCTCTTTCAATGCACACTAATTAAAGATCTTTTACACTAAGCAGCTGCCTTTGCTTGTATGTGTGTGTGTGTGAATGGCCAGGCCCTTTTGGTATGTGTCTTTTAATAGCATGAGGTCCCTGGATACCCCTTAATTACATGGTTGCACACAATGGTAGCCATGGGCCATAAAATGCTCCTTCCAAACCTGTGCCTCTATTTCCTTATCTGTGAAATGGAATCATTGGTGTCTGTTAGTTAGGGTTACTTTAAAGATTTCCTGTAACATTTTATGTATCACCTCGATGATTTACTCCACAAAACCCAAGTCCAATGAAAGTCACCATTCTGGATTGTTTAAAATGGAATAAAATGTGGATCTTGACCCTCTACTTACAAAGGCCAACAAAAACCTTGCTATTATTTGGCTTAGGTAGCCCTCCAAAATTGACAATAGGCCCTTTGTTCTTAAATGTCATGGTCACTACTCTTAATGAATACTCCTCTTTCTGCTGTGCATTCTTTCCATATCATTCTTTCCATATCAGGAGATGTTGCTCATGGCAGGTTTGGTGATGTTCCTTTAGCAAGCCTGGTGTGAACCTCATGCCCCACCCCCCCAGACCAAAATCCCCTCCACTTGAACAGGGTGTCCATTTCTATCAACTGCAGAAATTTCAGACATACAGCTCACACATCCTAGGGTTCACCTCTTCTCTGAACTGGATCTTTTTGCAAATCCATAGAAACATGAAGCTGTGTTCCCTCCATTACTTGAATAGTTCTGAACTATTAGTGTTTAGGTATAATGCAAAGTCATAGGTTGTGAGAAGAATCATTGTAAGGGGAGGACCCATAATCTCCAAATAAAGACTTGTACAGGGGCAATTTCTTCAGAGGCTCCTGAGATATGAAGACGATGTCGGCACCTCATCAGGATGCAAAGACTTGAGGGAAAAAAAAGACCTGCATTTTCCTCTGGTGTAAGGTATTGAAGTGTGTGAGCAGAAGGTGCAAATTGATATGCTGACATATCTGTTAACTATCAAACACCTTAGATATTCTAAGGACATCACCACTTTGGCAAATACGCCATCAAGTAATGGTAGGTAAACAAGAACGAAGATGTAGCCTTGTTGTAAAAGGGAAAAGGGCATTTCGAAAAGGAACAGATCTCTGAAAAGATTTACTACAGGAAACAGGTAACATATCTTGATTCTAAGACATCTATCTTGATCATATATATATTACAAAAAAACCATTCACAGAGGAAAGACTCAAATGAGAAGTAGGAAGATGAATTTTTTTTAGTTATTTAAGAAAATGCATTTATCTTACATGCATCATTGCTTTCTTAAGTAGTTCTGTGATTTAATAATTTTTATAGTAATCCCTTAGAGGTTTGGTAAGCATTTTGAAAAGTACATCAAAATTTTATGTACTTAATAAATTATCATAATATCTATCTTGAATTCCTTTTTATTCCTGATTTCCATCACTTCCCCTAGAGGTAAGAATTATACTGATTTTTAACATCATAGCAAAATTATTTCTTACAAAACTGAACATACTCCTAAGCTTCCCTGGTGGCACAAGGGTTAAAGTCTCAGTGCTACCCATCCATATCTCTGGCTACTGCAGCATGAATTCTGGCCCTGACCAAGGAGCAGAACTACATGGCACAGGAGACCTCTCTTATCTCACCTGTATTTTAGTGGATCCATCTGTTCTGCTCCCCACTCTGTCTCTGGTGAATCCTCTCACACCCCCACCTCTGATTTACATCCTAGTTCTTGTGTGTATAAATTAAAAACAAATCTTTAAGAAAAAACGAACATAAGTATACTTCTACCATATGATTTAGTCATTTACCCAAAGGCACTGAAATCTTAGGTTCCACACAAGAAACCGCACATGGATTGTTTAGAGTTTACTGTAAATTTTTAGTCTATTACAGCTCATTATAGCTTTATTACCAAACTTGGAATCAACCAAGATGTTTTGCCTGGTTAAATAAACTGAGTGGACAAATAAATTGTGGTACATACAGGAGATGGAATATTATTTTGTGCTAAAAATAAATGTGTTATCAAGCCATGAAATGATATGGGGGAACCTTAGGTACATATTATTAATGCATTTAAGTGAGAATAGTCAACTATACATGGTATAATTATAACTATATGACATTCTGAAATGGCAAAACTGTGGAAACAATAAAAAGATCAGTGGTTTCTAACAGCGGGTTGGGAGGAAGATGAATAGGAAGAACATAGAGGATTTTTATAGCAGTGAAAATAGTGTGTGTGATACTATAATAATGGATAACTGTCACTCACTATATAGTTGTCTAAACCCAGAGAATGCACAATAGTAAGAGTGAAATCTTAGTTTCTAGATCACAGACTTTGGGTGGTTATGATATAGCCACATAGATTCACCCTTGGTAAAAGTGTCACATCTTACCTTGTGATGTTGGTAATGGGGAAGGCCATGCATGGGTGGGAGTAATGGATGTGTGGAAAATATCTATAGCTTCCTGTTAGTTTTGTTGTAAAGCCAAAACTATTTTAAGAAATAAGATCTTTAAAAAAGTTAGCAAGATGAGATGTGGAGATGTGATGAAAATGGTTGCAAAATAATGCAAATCAAATTATCAAACTCTCCATGGAGATGGAAATAAGAAAAATTGACAGCATAGGAAGTAGAATCAATAATTTGGAGGTTAATCTTGAGAACTCAGTAGTTAGACATGATTAAAAAAAAAGGAAAATTACTAAAAATAGAGATAGATATTGAAAAAGAGAATGGGAGTTGGAAATCCAATTTAAATTTTACAGTATTACAAAGGGAAAAATAAGAGAAACAAGTGATGATAATTTTATTGAAGAAAGCATTTCCAACTTCTAAAGAGCCCAGAATATATAAATTGAATGTGCTCACATATTCCAGATTAAAATCAATTTTAAAAGATCCACACTGACAATATTTTTAATTGCAGGGACAAGAATAAGTGTTTCAAGTATTTAGGTAGGAAATAACTAACTTTCTTTCCCCTCATTTCCAAACAAGTTTCTATTAGAAGAATAAACACCAGACTTCTGACTTTTTTTTTTTTAAAGATTCATTTATTCATACAGAACTGGGGTACAGGCCAGAGATGTGGAGGGTGAGAGGATTCACCAAGGACAGAGTGGGGAGCAGAACAGGCAGATCTACGAAGTACACTGCTGAGGGGAGCAGCGGGTGGGTCAGGAGAGGTCTGCCACGCCATGTGGATCCCCTCTGGGGCAGGCGGGGATCGAACTCATGCGGAAGTGGCTTAGGCTTCTTAGTGCAGCGCTTTAACCTGCTGCGCCACCAGGGAGGGCCCGACTTCTGACTTTTTTGTAGTTCAAACTGTCAGAAAATCAGGGAGAGGCATCTAAAAAAGATATCATACTCAGCCATGGTGAGTACATGAAAACTAACACTTCCAATTTTTTTTATTGATAAACTGGTGTGTGTGTGTGTGTGTGTGTGTGTGTATGTATATGTATATTATATAATGCACATATATATGTATGTGTATTTCTTTTCAACTCAACAGTCTTTCTCTGTTCTTTTTTGCTAATAGAATAATTGAGGTAATGTTGATTTACAACACTGTTTAAGAAGAACAGGTTCACATCTCTTCAACACGTCCCAGTTTTCTAATCAAATTTTCCCACATTGTAAAATATAGCAACACTAAACAGTATACAAAGAAAAAGTACTTAAATCTTGTTATCCACCACACTAGTGCAGGTTCTTGATGCATTTCTAGCTTAATAGGTAAAAGGCTCTTTGACACTCCCTGTTTCTCTTTGTTCTTAATGACCCTCTGCTCTGGCAGTAGTGGAGGAATGTGCTGCTGAGAGAAGAAGAGGTCCACTTCCCATTGACTTCTTTAACCTCACCTCTCCCACTCCAGGGGTGGTCCTACTGCTTCACTTACCAGTGGGAATTAGCACGCTGTGGGTGTAGTGTTTGCTCAGGTGGGGGAACGCAACATACCAAGCTTTTGGTCCTTAATTTCACTCCAAATGCCAAAATCTTAATTTCTACATCATACTGAAAAATCATAGCCTACTAATGCTAAGAGGATTTTGTGTTTTGAAGTGCAGTACCCATGTTTACAGGTGAGGAAATAGAGGTTCACGAAGGTGTCATCACTTGCTTACAGCCATAGGTTTGGAGACAGTTGAGTTGGGGCTAGCTTGCTGCACGCACCGCCAGGCAGACTCATATGGGCAAGATCCAAGATGGACAGGTTCACACAAGCCCATCTTCACAGCAAGGAGGAGGTTCGTGAAGGTCAGTGCCCACAGCCTGAGGAACGACCAAAGGCAAAGCTTGTGCTCACTAATCAAAAGGCCAATGAATTTCCAACAATAAACAAAGATGCACTTTCAACATGGCACCACAGAACAATCGAAAGCCAGAGGTATTGAGTGTGGAAGAGTCTGAGGACACAGATGACTTGGCTCCAGCCAATTCTTTCTCAGAGATGCTCAATATTTGACCTATTAAGGGCTATTGTGAAAAAACACTTCCCTTCTAGACACCCAGATTTGGAGCTGACATCCTTTTGTCAAACATTGATCAAATTCAGAGGTCGAGATCACAGCCTGTACTTTCAGGTGCCACAGTTTTTCTGCTTGGTGCTTGGTTTCATCAGGAACTCATCAGGGTGCATAAGAGAGAAACCAACTCTAACTAGTTTCATTCAATAAACCAAAGAAAGAAAGAAATTGGTTCATATCACCAAATGCCTGGAAGACTGGAGAAAGGTTGGCCCAGAGATAACACCCTTATGTTGTGCTGCTTGCTTCTGTGGGCAGACACCAAGTCCACTTGGACCATGGAGAGAAAAGAGGGCACCTCTCATCCAGGTCAGTATTCAAAATTCCCATGGTGGACCAAGAACTATGGCCAGTGAGATGGTCCACCTGATGCCATGTTGGAAGTATGAGAAGAATTTTCTGTCACTAGAGGGAGAGGCAGAAGATGGGTACAGGGCAGATACAAACAACAGGCAACATTGTTCAGTAGGTTTTAGACAGTGGATAAGTTGTTAACGGTCATTTTGTATTTGCAAGAAGGCAGGGAAAAAATCCACAACTCCCCTGTTTCACTTGGTATCTCACTACTATCACCAGTCTCACTTCTGGAGTAGTATCCTAGTCAGAAGGACTGCTGACGCCCAGGTGCTCACTGTGTTTTCTTGGGGTGGAGGGTTCCTATTTCCTCTCAAGCTCTTTCTAGGAGTCTTGTGAGTGCTCTCTTCTGCTGGAGATGTGACAGTCCCAAGCCCCAGCAGGGAGGGCTGGAGAAGAGTCTCACATGGTACTAGTCAAGAAACTTGTCATGGGATCATTTCAGGAAACACCCAGGCACAAGTCTCAAAGAAGAAGCCCTCATGCTCCATCAGATGGGCAGCAAGAAGCTGGGTAAGCCTTAACCACAGATTTGGGCAGCGTTGGCGACCAGGTTAGTCCTTGACTCCACCATTGTCCAGCTGCCTCGTGCAACTGCATGAACAAAGGCTGTCACCTCCAGGGTGGAAGGGCCTCTTGCTAGCTGCTTAGCATCATTTCTGTTTTCTACATTCCAAGGGCCCAATCTTAACAAGTTCATTTATTGAGCATTTACTTAGAACTAAGCACTTCACATACTTTGTACCAATATCCGGAAAGGTAGATGTTTCTACTAACCCGCTTGTAGGGGGAAGAGAATAGAGGCTCAGAGAGGTTGAGTGACTCAACTAAAATTGCACAGCAACAAATGCTGTCAAATCTGCATGAACTGAAAAGGCAGGCTATTTCCTCCACACCAGACAGAAGCTCACAGCAAAGAAATGGAAAGGACTGATTGGTCGATTTCGTGGAATTCTTATCTTGTTTGCTGTCTGCTATATTGACTTTTAGGGCCTTAACTGGGACCCCAGCAGAATGAAATTTGGATTTTGCAAACAGAACCCTTAATTCAATTTGACTACTGGGACAACCACTTCATTCATAGTCCAGCCAAGCTGTGTGAAAGGATGATTAGGTTACCTCACGCTGGGGCTCTGAGGAAAGGTTTGCTGCCGCCCTGGCCAGCTCCAAAGAGTGAGCAGGAAGGAAATCTGGGGGTGGGGTAGAAAAGGGAACTAGAGGATTAGAGTAGGGAGGAGACATGGGGACACTCTGGAGGCAACTTTCTGAGGCTTGTGCAGGGGCAAACGGATGGACCTCACAACAGGTGAGCAAATGCTCACTGTTTTCAGGAGGAAGTCAGACATGGAAAAGAGTCCTCCGACCCCATGTCCTGAGGCAGCACAAGAAATAAAACTACCTGCTATAAATGCAATGAAGGTAGGAAATTCTGTAGTAAACCTTGGAGGCATTCTTTTGATTCAGGAAGACTGAGTGGGTCTGTGATTTGTGGGCGGGAATAAGAGGCTGCTGCTGATTGACCTGATCCTTTCATCTCTGAGTCCCCTCCCCTGGCCTCCAGCCAGGGCTGACACTTGTCTATCACAGGTGGCCTGTGGAGGAAGGGACTTTTTTCTCTCTCTTTTTTTTTTATGCTTTATTTTTATGCATACAAGAGCTGGGCTGTAGGCCAGAGGTACAGCATGGGAGGTGAGAGGATTCACCAGGGACAGAGTGGGGAGCACAACAGGCAGATGGACTAAAATACACTGCTAAGGGGAGCAGCAGCCAAGATTAGAGAACGTGGGTCACCTCCCTGGCCTGGCATGGAACTTGTGCCGCAGTGGTGGGAAAGCTTCATAGTGCTGAGATTTAACCCCTTGTGCCACCAGGGAGTAGTTTGTTGATGTTATCTGGGACACTGTACTGTGCTCCAGTGACTTTTGTGCCTTGAATTCCTGAGATCTTACTACCAGCTCTTTTCTCAGGGGTTTACAACAGCCTCAAAGACATCCTGCCAAAACAAAAATTAACTCTAATTTTAATTCTCTCCAATTTAAAACATGAATAGATGCCATCTGGCATTTTTATGAATGAGAGGAAATTTTGCAGAAGCAAATAATGAAAACTTCAAGGCTCCAAAAAACACTGGGAAGTTACAAGTATAGGATTATAAGTGATTCTGGAAAGACCTTAGCTTTGCTAGTGCTTCTCTGATGACTGCCAGTTCTAGAAGAATGACACAGGAGCACTTCCAGAACCTATACTCATGCCACCAGCTAATAGAGAAGCCTTCCCACTCCTCTCCCAGGGGAGACAGGACGTGAGCTTTGAACCCCTCCATCCCCATAACAGTGCTTAGGGGCCAGTGATTTCCCAAGACTCTCATTATTTGCTAAACATTTAAATGGTTTAATTTTGAGTTTAATGCTTCTGTTTAAATCAGACCATTTGATTAAAGGACAGCCAAAATTGGAAAAGTAAAAATAATTTTGTATTTAGAAAAATGTTGGAGAAGATTTATGATAAAGAAACAAGGAAAATAAGTAAATAAGCTATACACTATTGTTCTCCCGTCAGCCTTGGGAACAACACGAGTCCCGAGAGAAGTTCATCACTAAATACTTCTCTAGCCTCTGAAGAACTGTGACCCTATTTGGAGATCCCCAGGGTTGGAGAGCACATTGCAGACTGACAAATCCTGCAGCCAGGACATCTGGCTATTTAATAAATCCTGCATTTCCCAAACTGACCTGAGAACTCATATTTCCTGCCAAATGTATTCTATTATATACAAAGGAGCAGAAGAGAAAAGGAAGAACTCAGACGAGAATGACTAAAAATTTAGAAATGGAATTCTAACAGAGCTGAAACATACGTGATGTGTGATTTAATTCTATGTAATGTTAATCCTCCCTAGAGAGCAAGGAAGGAAACAATTCTGACAGCAGTGGTCTAAATACCTTTTCCTAGAACAGGGCGATCAGAGGGACACCTTCTTTCCCCCAAGCATGAGACCAAGCCACCATGGGACAAGTAGAGCCAACTAGGAGAGATGAAGCCAACAAGCACAAGGCTTCTCAGAGGGCAGGTGCAACCAAGCCATCCTTATCCAAAGTGGGCACAGAAGGACAAGACACAGGGCTTCTCTTGATACCAGCTTGAGTAATACAAATTAATCCAACCCACATTAATATTCTGTGCAAGATTGAAAAGGAACACTCTTCTTTTAAAATAGAGGATTATGATAGAAACTTGGAGGAGAAGGTCATGTAAAGATGAAGACAAACATCACAGTGATACAGACACCAGCGCCCATCAGGAACTACCAGGACCTGAAAGAGGCAAGAGCCGCTCTTCCCTAGTGGCTTCAGACGTTCAGAGGGAGTATGTCCCTGCTGACACTTTGATTTTGGCTTTCTAGCCTCCAGAACTGAGGGCGTGAGAATGAGATTTGATATTTGTAGGAACAAAATTCATTCATTCATTCATTCACTCACTCATTTAACCTCAAACAAAAGCAGTCAGTTATTCAACAAGTTTTACTTAGAAAAAAATAGAAAAAGGCAGATTGGTGGGTGCACTGATCATGAGACCCACAAGCACTTCTCCAAATCTAAGTTTAACAACCCCCTAAAAAGGCCCCAAAGGACAGCTCTTTTCATTCTATGGTGTGGTTAACAGCATCATTTCTCATGAAAGATGCAAAGCATTTTGGCTCCTGCAGGTTGCTGCTTTGTACATGCACAGTCCTGAATATTAATGTTCATGATTCACTTATTCATTCAATACAATTTATTGTATCTATGTGCAGGATTGAGGATACAGAGTGAACACGCCAGGCCCCCACTGTGTTGGCTCTCACCAAAGGACAGAGAAGTGGTGCAAACGAGTAACTACAGGCCACTGAGGTGGAATCTTCAATAGTGACGGCGAGCTCAGGACTGCACCAGAAGGCAATTGCTTCAGTGCAGTCTCCACCGTGATCCAGACAGCAATTAAATGCTGCCTTCTCAGTCACTGAAGCAAACCAGCAGATGGTTGTTTAATTGTTTATAAAACAAACATTAACTACTGGGCTTGGCAATATATCTCTTCTCCCAAAGGTCTTGAAGCTGATCACAGACAACACATTGGAAGGTGCTGAACACATCAAAAGTTAAGACGTGGAAACTTGGAATTCAGCTCTGACACTGTCAGCTTTATGATCTCTGTGAAACTGCAGAGTGGAAAGATGGTTTATGTGTTTCCCAGAAGCACTGGATGGACTGGCCAGTGGCTTCAACAGTATCTTATATAAATAGCAGTGTTGTGCTCCCCAAACTGCTAACTGGTGATGAAGGGTTTCTATCAAGTTACATGTATGCGTCAAAGATGTGGTGAAGAATCTGGTCCCCTTCAGAAAGCGAATGTATAGTCTCCTTGTCCTGGTCATGTTTTGAGGCCTGTCTTTTTTTTTTTTTTTAAGATTTATTATTTATGCATACAGAGCTGGGGTACAGACCAGAGGTGCAGGGGCTGTGAGAAGATTCACCAGAGACAGAGTGGGGAGCAGAACAGGCAGATCAAGAAGTACACTGCTGAGGGGAGCAGCGGGTGGGTCAGGAGAGGTCTGCCACGCCGTGTGTGTCACCTCTGGTGTGCGGATTGAACTCATGCTGAAGTGGCTTTTGCTTCTTTATGCTGTGCTTTAACCCGCTGCGCCACCAGGGAGGGTCCTTGAGGCCTGTTTTTTAGCCCATGGAGCTTCCATCTTTACAGAAACACCGTTGGTTCTAACACGGTGCCAGAAGCAGAAAAGGGCAAAGCACTCATGTCTCTAGTAATCACATCAGCACCACTTGGCTGATCCTCTAATATAGAGTACAAGCTATTCCTATGCCATAAAACTCTCAAACAGTGAATGCTGAACCAGAGATGCTTCCAAACAAGCGAAACAGTTGGAGAACCACTAAAGGCGTTGTCCAGCTGTCACCAGCATTTCCTAGGGTCCAGTTTCAAGGGTTGCCATTTCCATCCATCTGCCTGTCAGTGGTGTTGCCATTTACACGTTGCGGGAGCTGGACACTCAACCTGTTTCTGATTCTGCTGCAGGTTTAGAAAGTGAGTACTGACAACCCAGCATACCAGCCCTGGCGGGCGCCCTCCACCCTGAGTGTGCAGGAAATAGCTGCCACTCTGATTTTCCTTCCCCTGGAAACCTCTTTCTTAGCTTTCTAGGTTCAACTGAAATGTCACGTGCCTCAGGGGGGTCCCTTGACCATCCCATCCCTTAGCCAACTTAGGTCTTTGCTCTTTGTCTCCTTCCATGCTCCTGTCATCATCTGCAATCATTTCTATTTAGTTTCTTGTTTGTGGTTTGGCCTCACCAACAGGGAACCAAGTGCTAGCAGGGAAGAACATTGTCTACTCACTGTATCTGTCTTTTTGAGAACACAGACTGAATGAAAAAGGAAGATTAACAACAGTATCAGAGACAATTTTGAGAAAAAGAAAAAGGAAGATGCACCTGCTGGTTTTGTTCATGGTCAATCATTTATTTGTGTTCTCGCTTATCATTCAGACAACTGACAACTTCTAGATCTAACTGGATCAAGATGTTGGGGAGATCACCAAAAAACCCCAATCAACCAAACAAATGAACAAAAGCAACCAAATATTTATGTTCTTGAAAATGAACCAGAACCAGATGAGCACTTCCACTCCAAGTTGTGACTTTCACCTTGTCAAGCTAAGCAAGATTCAGCAGAGACCCAGTCAGGGGTGGAGTTTATATTAAAAAAAAATTACTAAGTGACAATAGCACCCCCAGAATCAAGAGGGACCCAGAGCTGAGAGCTACCTACTTACAATGCAAGCAGGCAGGGCAATGAAGTCTGTCAGGGCAAGTAGCAGTAATCAGGTCACCACACCACGTTACTGTTTCTAGGTCCTTCATGTAGGACTCCACCTACATCTGGGCATTTTCTGGGGTCTCGGTGCTCAGGAATCTACTGCATCAGAAGTGCTTAAGTTCCTCTAGCTGAGAACTTCTGGTTGATCACATTTAGCTAAGGGTAGAGAGCAGATCAGTGGAAGGAGAAGCTCTGAAGAGCAAACATTCTCATATCCTCAGAAAGTCAGCAAGACAAGCTACCAAATTAATACCTATCCACCCACCCACACCCCACCCCACCCACCCATTTGTTATCCAGCTGGTACTAAAATGCACCTAAACTCCTAACCTAGGCCATAAGGATACAGGGGGAAAGAGTCAGCACTGCTTTTGGGTTCTTCGTGGTCTGTTGGGGGAGACAGACATCTAGACAGATAAATACCACATTCTATGACAGAATCTGTACCAGGAACTGGAGCACAGAGGAGCCCTTTCCCCTCCAAATGTCCCAGGAATTCCAGCTGATCCTTGAAAGAGGACAAGGAGTTTTACAGGTAGATAAAGAAAAGCAAATAGATGTGGGTAATCTGGAATGGGTTGGGATCCACTTCATTTTATGTGGATGAAACGTGAGGCTTGGAGGATACTGGACGGGAGGCTGGCCTGATTGTGGGGTCTTTAATTCAGTTCCTTTTTCCGAGCATCAGAAGTCTCTGGAATAAAAACTACAGAGCAGATTTTTGTTTGTTTTACTTATACACATGCACAAACATACTTACACACTCTTAAAATAAACAAATCTGGGTAAAAGAAAGTATCTAGGCTTGGAAATCTTGTTTAATTACATGTCCTGAAAGATGGCAGACATTGAGTTTGCCTTCTAGACCAGTGGCCAGATCTCAAATGCCTTCACAGGCCAGGTAGCAAATGTGGGAAGTCTCTGGGTATGATTGCTCTTTCTAAAGATTCAAAGCCAAAATTCCAAAAATGTTGTTTGTTAAATCAGTCAATCTAGTGGCTGATATTACTTTGTGAGGTTGTGATTCCTGCAACAGAAAATGGAGAGCCATAGATGATTTCTTATGAGGGGAATTGTAGCAGATGCTGATGGTGGTGTCTGCCCAGATTTATTATTGGTCTTCCCTGGAGGTCACCTCTAGATGTTTTCTCTCAAGTGGATGGCTTCCTGTATCCCCATGCCTGAGAGTGTTCTTCAGCCAAGGAACAGTGCTAACCACATATGGAGCGAGATAAATGAGGGCCTTACTGCTCCAGCAGTAATCCTCACCAGAAGGATAGAAGTAGCTAGATAAGTTCTCAGCTTCCCTGCTCCACAATAGACCCATGCTGAAATCCACACAAGACTGTGATTCTTGAAGAATCACCAACAGGATGAAGTCTCAATTGCCAATAGCAGCATCTTCCTTAGTAATTGACTTTATTGGCTGTCTTAAAAGGGGTTCTTTGGAAAATGGATTCCTGGTGGATTTACCTACCAGAAGTTTATTGGGGAATTCCCTAGAGGGAGGAAGGAAGCAGGACTTGGTTGAGGAAGCTGTTGGACTGAGGTGCAGTTACAGCCTTTGGGGCTCTTAGGATAGAGGGGCCCTGTCTGAGACAATGGTGGGAGACAGGCCTTTATGTCCTCTCACTGGCTAGTCATGGTGTGGGCTACCAGCTTCTCTCTTCTGCTGAGGGCAGCTCCTGCGCAGGGACACAGCTAAGAAGCTTCAGCCACCAGCACTCCCAGGCAATGGGGACAAAGCCTCACATGCAAGGATCTGAGCAGGAGCCAGTGTGCCCACTAGATCCTCTTTCCTTCCTTCCCCGCCTCATTTCTCCACTCTCTCACCACCCCAGGGTCACCTCCTAACTACTTGTACCAAATTTTTGTTTCAGACAGAAACAGGAATAATATAATCTGCAGTTTTGTTTAAGAAACCTGATCTGGTAGCGGTGTATAAACAGATTGGAAGTCTGAGAGATTGCCTACATAGACTTGAGAAATCGGACAGCAGCCGTTCCAGGTGAGAGGAATTAAAAAAGAGAAGGGATGGAAGTGACATTGCCTTCAATGAAGAAAAGTATGCAAAACAGGGAATGGTGTGCAGGTGAGAAAGTTAATTTGTTTTTGAAATTTTACACCTGAGATATGAAGTGCTCTCCAGTGGACTCTCCTTTGGGTAGGTGGTTGAGGTTGACAGATATAGATGTAAGTGTTGGGTGTGACGTAATGGTAAAGGAAACAATGGAAGAGATTCCCAAGGAAGAAAGCACAGAAGTGGAGAAATCAACTAACAATTTCTGAGTGTGTCCAGGCCAGGTGGAGGACAACAGGTCCTTAGAAAAGATCAATACAGATTTTAGAAGGCAGACAGCTGAGAACAGCTCTCAGCCAAAACAACACCAGATCCAGTGGCTACCACCCTCCATCCACAGCCAACATCACAAACTGATGACCAGAAGGAAATGGGCACAGCCAGGGACTCAGGCCAGGAATCAGCCCTTGCTCTCTAGTAATAGCTCGAATTTATCCTCAGACACATTGGTTAACTTCAGTAGTTCTTTGTTTCTTCATCTGGGAAATGAGTCCTGGCCCTGGGTATTCTAGGGGAGTGGATTCATCTCTGACCAACCCCACCTTTACCCCCAAATTCATCGGGAGGAGTCCTCATCCATAATTTATACACACCTGCAGGTCTGCTCTGCACAGAACCAAGTTTTCTTCCTTGTTTCTCTTGCAGTGGAGTCCTCTGCCAGCTAATGACACCACCCAAAGTCTTATGTTTTAGAGGTCAAAGTTGATGACATCTAAGATGCGTTCCAAGTCCAGCATTTCTAGGAAGAGACCATCAATATTAATTACGTGCTGGCAGAGCTCAGGATTCCCTAGTATTCTAAAAAATGGGCGGGCACCCAGGTCTTGTGGGCCCACAAAGAATTTGTATATACCTGCAGATCTGGTTACTGTATCAATTGGGCCCTATCCAAAGGCCACAACACTCTGCTTCCTGCATTTCAAATGCATTCGAACTGAAAACTCTGATGAATACCTAATGAATCAAGTGAATTCCTGGCCCAAACTGTTAAAGACACTGGGTACACGTAAAAGAATTAACAGGGTATTGTGTTGTTATTAATGCCCTGTAAATGAAAAATCAGCAATCAGGGGATTTCCTGACATGCATTTCCTTGAATGGTGGCAAAGAATAGCTTGAAAGGACCTTCACAAAGGAGGGGAAGGGGTACATTTCCAGACCTCATCCATAGAGGAGTGTCCTTCAGAGCTGTTATGTGGGCCCAAGGAGAGGGGAGTTCTCAGCTTTTTGACTTCTGCTTTTCTGTTCTGTCTTTTCATTCTCATTTCCAGCATCTGCTTCCTCTTCACCCCTTAAAGGCTGGGGTTCCTTGGGATTTTGTCCCTTGTATTTACTCTAACAAGAATTACTCATTTTCTGCCCTGAAAAATGCCTCTGTTGCTAGTGAGATCTGTACATCCTCCTGGGCCCTGAGCATCTCCACCAGTGTCTAGAAATCTGGATCCACTTAGACCTCTCTTAGTTCCAGTGGCCTCTTTCTTCTCCCTGATGCCACCTTCTCTCCATATCAACTACTATTGCCTGCATTTGAGCATTTGTCTCCTCTTACCTGGTCAATTTCCAGAGCATTAACTGGTTTTACTAGGCCTCCCCACCTCTCCACTGCAGTCAGAATGATTTTTTTTTCTTTTTAAAAAGATTTATTCATTTATGCACACAAGATTTATTTATGCATTAAAGGCCAGAAATTATTTTTCATGTATGGGGCATTAATAACAATATAATGCCCCGTTATTTCTTTCAGGTGTACCCAGTATCTTCTGTCAAGTGTACCTAGAGGTGTGGAGGGTAACAGGATTCACCAGAGACAGAGTGGGGAGCAGAAAAGGCAGATGGACAAAGTACACTGCTGAGGGGAACAGCAGGCAAGGCAGGGGTCTGCTGTACCCTGTGGGTCATCACCCTGGCTAGGGATCAAACTTGTGCTGCGGTGGCTTTGGACAGCTTCATAGTGCGGTGCTTTAACTTGTTGTGCCACCACGCAGGCCCCAGAAAGATCTTTTTCAATGAAAATCAGCTCATGCTCTCTTGTTGCTCTATCCTTCCTTGACTCTAAGTGGAGTCCTACAGGAACTTCTTGCATCTCATGTGGCTGTTTCACATCTCTAGGCCTCACCTGCTACTACTTCCAGCTTAGCTTCTTCCTCAGCTGTGAGGTGGTTTGTTATTCATCCCTCAAGACCCAAGTCCTCTGTGAAGACAACCTGCGTGGAAGAGTCTGCCATCATCTCCACAAGCCACACTACCTCCTTGGTGTCTCCAGCCCTTGCTGAGTTCTTCATCTTCTCGCTCGGCTCATCTTCTCGCTCATATGCCTGGCAGCTGGGACAGCCTGTGACAGCACTGGGTCCCCATGAAGAGTCTTTCCTTATAACTAGGTTTCTCCATAGCAGAGTGGCTGCTTACATGGGAACTCAGAGCTCCAAGGGGACCCGCAGCGAGAGACAGAGAAAGAACCAGGCAGGACCCTTCTCCCCTTTTGTGGCCTTACCTTAGAAGTCATGGAGCATTACTTCTGCAACATTCCATTTGTCCAAGGTATGAGAAGGGCCAGTCTACCCTCTGTGTTTATAGGACTTGCTTCTACCAGGAGTCATTGGTCATCAGCATTCCACTGAATGAACATGAATGTTAGTGCATACCGTTTTGCCCCAACTTCTGTGAATGGCCGCAAGAAAGGAAGGCGGGAGGCAGAAAGGCTGAAAGGCTGAGCAAGCAGAGTTTATTGCTCCCTGACAGCAGCTGAGACAGAGCCCCTAGAGGGGGTCCGCAGCTACTGCCAGCCCTATAGGGGGAAAGGGTCTCTTATATAGATTCTAAACTCAGATTCCAAAGGGGTGACCTGTATCCCTTGATGAAAGGACCAGTTCGTTATCACCTTCTTCTAGTCCTATCCAGATGCAAGGCCCAGTTAATTGGATACAAAGCCCAATTTATTACCGCCTTATCACCCTTGGATGCAAAGCCTAATTTATTACTGCCCTTAGCCAGCCCCTCAGTAAATCTCCACATTTGGTCACTCCCAACACATAGTCCCTTGCATATCTAAGACATTCATACTTTGCTACTGGAAAAAGCCCTCCAGAGTCACTGTGACACACCTGAGCACCTGCCAAACACAGAGAGCCTGGGATGTTCAGTTCCCTGTGAATGATACTCACTTGCTCACTGATCAGAACTGAAGGAATTTGGGAGGCATTTAGGCTCCCAGCCAATTCTGCCACAGGTCTGTGCCCTTGGGGGAAACTGTGGGTTGCAGTTTCCTCATAAAAATCAAGGATTAATCCAAATCCTGCCTGGAGTCATTGTGTGGTTTGAATGGTATAAACCTGATTCTTCCAAGTCCCAACAATTACCATAGAGAGTTTTTCCACTGTGTGGATTGTTTGTGCTCAGCTTCTCCTGAGGGAAGTGAAGGAACCACATGCCTGCAGCTGTAGCCACCTGGCCCAGGTGGAGGTGGGAGAACTCAATCCAGGGCAGGGGCCTCATTGGAGAGAAGTAGTGTGGGGAGAGGAAAATAGAGACCAGGCAGAAAAAATTCAGGCTGATTAAGACACTGATGAGTGGGTCTTGGTCACCATGGCGGGTGATCTAGCTGGTCACTTCTGGCAAGATAAGGATATTTTCATAAAACTTACTTCAGCTTGTCAGTCCATTGTTGCTCCCCAAAAGGTATTTTTCTCCTTTTCTAGGGTGGGATATTGTTATCTGGAAGTAAAATCTCAGTGGTAATTAGACAAAGTTTATCAGATAGTCAAAGTGAGGGTTCAAATCTGGGAAGCAGTTTGACAGATTTTACTGAGAGTTGTTATTCCAGCAAACACAAGTTTGAATTTAGTTTATGTAGGGAGGAATAGTAGTCATTGGCATTTGGAATCTAATCACTCTATAGGAGGGGTTTCTAGTTCTATGTTGTTCCAATATAAAGATATACTGATGCTAAATAATGCATTGCAGAGATGCAAAGACTGGCTACTAGCTATAAAATCTTTATCTGGTTTCTTGAGCTTCAGTGTGGGTCAAAGATGGAAGGCTTTACCTTAGGACAGCAGAATTCCAGCATAGGCTGTAGGAGGAAGCTTGTTTACATGTTAAGTTTATGAAGATGGCTTTTCTCTCTTCCCTGCTAGAATTAGGGAACTTGTGTTCACAGTTTTGAACACAAACATACCATGTTTGCCAAGGCAACCTGTCCTATGGATAGGACTCTAGGGGGCTCCGAATTAAATCAGAATTTTTCTAACTGACTTGAGTTGGTAGTTGCTCCATCTGGTTGAAACAAAAGGCATATTTTTCAGAATTAAATCAGAATTTGTGTTACTGACTTGACTTGGTACTTGCCTAATTTTTTTCTGTTGTATAAATGAATAATAATAATTTAAAGCTGAAAA
The DNA here is from genome assembly GCF_000260355.1 of Condylura cristata. Taxonomy (NCBI): domain Eukaryota; kingdom Metazoa; phylum Chordata; class Mammalia; order Eulipotyphla; family Talpidae; genus Condylura; species Condylura cristata. The sequence goes on from NW_004567115.1 coordinate 17,032,023, forward strand.
ATTAAAAATCAACCTTGCATAAAAACTTAGGCAGTTTAAAATTTCCTAGGGATTTTAGAATAAATAATTAATTTCTTTACTGTCACTTAAAGCAGGCCTTTACAAATGGTCAGAGATACAAGGCTGTACAGGAAGAATCTAAAGTAGTCAGTTTTAGAAGCATAGCAGCAGTGTTTTTACCATGTTGGTTTTGCAGCTTGGGTGGATTCTGCTCAGTGCTATCTTCCCGACTCCCTGTGGATTATTTACTTCAAACAGCATTATTGGGGACAGAACCCCTAATAAATTCTTCTCCCTTCTGGATCATACTTAGAGAAAACAGTCAGAAAGAAAAAAGAAAATGCCAGATGGTTTCACTCAACAAGCAACTATAAACCAGAGACATCCTATGAAGGTGGAGAGGAGAACTGGATCAAAACTGGGGTGGGAAGAGCACATGAGACTCTGTTGATGGCACATGGGTGAAGTGGTGGTGGGAAGTCCACAGGGATGACAACTGAGATGAAAAAAATGCACAAAATGAAGAATGATGTAAAATATTGTAATGATGTCAGATATTTAAAAAATATTCTTCCTTCCTAAGCTTATTATTTCCCTTTTACATCATAAAGTAATATAGGTATATTGAAGAAAATTTGGGGGAAAAAAATCATCATTCAAACTGTTGTTAATATTTTGATGTATTTCCTTCCCAGGTACATAACATATGTATGTAGTTGTAATTCTGAATCTAAAAACATTCATCCTGCTTTTTCTGACCATTTTATTAATGTTGGTGTCTGAGGTGCTAAAAGGCAGAGAGAGGAGTTTCAAGTTGATAAATCAATGCAAATGAAGGCTTTGGGTGCTTGGAGAAAACAGCTTTAGGGTTTTGTTTGTTATTCTAAAATATTCATCACTTCTTTCCCCACAATGAAGTCACACAACTGCATTGTCCAGGGCTAGGAGCTAAGGACTGGATAATGTTTGAGGGTCTTAGAGACACTCTTGCTCTTCTTCTCCTTTTTTATTTATTTATTTATTTATTTTTTTGCCTTTTTAAAGGCTTCTTTAATGTTGCTAGTGGAGAAATGGTTATGTGAGCTTCCTTATGTCTGTCAGGATTGCCTACAGGAGGACTGTATTCCATGCTAAAGAAGCCTCTACACTGTGCTCAGATATCAATTGTCAATAAACAAAATAATAAATCTAAAATAACTGTTTAGGTTTTACAGACAGACTGTAACTCCTTCACATAAAGCTAAACCCCTCCTCAGAGATGGTAACCTGTGGGAAGAGAGGGCCTTAGTGCCAGAGAGCTTGTAGCTCTGCTTGGATTTACCTGGTCGTCCCTGGTGAATCCAGGTTTGTGGGACTTGGATGCTCTGGGAACCCGCTAGCCAGGAAAGCAAATCAATGAATAATACAGAATTTGGCGCAGGGTTTTGGGAAGTCTGAGGCAAAGGAGAGGCCCCTTTAACTTCCTTCATTTGCAATGAACCTACTTCTGCCACCACCTCCACAGCCCTGGAGGGGGTAGCCAGCCACCTGTCTAGAATTTACTGCCAGAGGGGGTCGGGATGGGGTGGGAGAAAAGTCCTCTTTCTGGCCGTTTGCCTGAGCATACAGGCTGGTATTACTGTAAACACCCCCGGACTAGTATTTACAAAATGAACATAGGCAAAAATGACAGGAAAAGCAAAAGAAAACAAGGCTGACGTAATCATTATTAGGATGCTAGGTAAAATGTCTGAGAATACCAGGGGAGTAGAAGCACAGAATTTTAATTGTTAGCCCTGTGCCAATTAATATACAGAAGGTGGTGGTGGTGATGGTGGTGGTGGTAGAAGGCAGTGCTCAAGAGTGTGCAGTCTGCAAACTACAGGGTCCGACATGCTTTGCATTCCAGGAGGAAGTGGTTCCTTCCTGCCCCTGGGGGAGGATGGAGGTGACACTTAGCGTAGTTTTTGCCTCTCTAAATGGTTTGCCAGGGGTTGTCAGCTTGGACTCTTGGGACGTGCATGTGTGTCAGCTCTGAAAAGGCGTTTTCCAAATTGCCTTGCTGTTGTTTGCCAGTAAGTCCATTTATGTTGGTGAAAGAGCCGCTTTTGGGTCACGGCCACCATTTTGAAACTAATGAAATTACAACCGCTACATGCCGGCCTGAAGAGCTTATCTGACTGGCTACAAGTCTTGACCCTGGGCATCCTTGTGTCCCCCAATTGCGAGGTCTGAGGGAGAAGTTGCCTTGATGCTTTTCTGGAATCACTACAAATCCCTCTCCCTGATATAACTGAAAACGCTTACGGAGTTAAGCCTACAGAGGACTTGCTCTATCAGGTGAGTTTCCTGGTGTGGTCCTGGTTAGGAAAAGGGCTGCTCTAAGGCGCTACTGAAGGGGTTAGTGCTGTGTTGGCCATTATTATTAAAGAAGTTCAGAGGAGCCGGCCTCTGTGATTAATAAAAAGGGCTTTCAGTAGTAGCCCACATTCACCCATCATTCCTGAGTTCCCTTTTCCTATTGCAAGAACTGTGCTTTCAGTGTGCATCTGAGAAGGGTGGATACCCCCAGGAGCAGACACTGTTAACACGGGAATGTCTAGACAACTGACGGCTTGGAGAGCCTCTGTGCTTGCTAACACAGCCAATGCTCTGTTCAAACAAGGTGATTTACCCAACTGTATAAAATTTTAGGTTTCTTTTCTGAGGCCATCAGGCTTCTTCTAGACCTAATGCAATACATTGATTGTAGCATTTATTCAGCTTTTACTATGTGAAAAGCTATGGGCCAGGAAGACAGGAAGACAGGCGATTATATAAACTCACTGAAACTAGACTTAAATTATTGTGCATGTATTAAGAACCAGGCACTGTGTTATGTGCTTTGGGCCCATTTTATACTCAGAGCAGTTGTTAAAGTAGAAATGATTAACCCCTCTTCTATAAAAGGGTAAACAGATTCAGAGGTCAAGTAATTTTTCCAAGGGCCTATACTAACTGGTTTCTGGATGTAGAATTCAAACACTCATTCCTGGAAAGATTTTTTAATATATCTTTTTTACTAAAAAAATTAAGATTTTGGATAAAAAGCTAGGAAATTATTTCCTAGAGTGAGAAGCAGATAAGATCATAGATAACTCATGTTATTTAGAATTCAACTTATAGAAGTAATTTATGCTCACAGAAGAAAATGTTCAAGGAAGAAGTTTATTAATACCAAAACAATTAGTCCTAATTGCATTGGCTGAACATATTTAGTGCTAACATTTTAGTATACACTCCTAGTCTTGTTTATCTGGTAATCTGTTCATGTAGTTGGGTTCCAAAGCAATTTTGGCTTTATAATCTACTTTTAAAAACGATGTTATGTCATCGATATTCCTTGGATATAAAGAATGATTTGAATAATTACATATTCTCTAAAATATTTTTTGATGATTTTCTAATATTTCACCGTATGTATGTATAGACTACAGTTTATTGATCTGTTCTCCAAGTAGGATCACCATGAAGGAGTGTACAGTTTACACAACAGCTTCTGTGGGATTTGGAGTGGGAGATCATGATGGTGGGACCCAACTGGTGCTGTGCCCTCAGAGATGGCACATTCCAGACTTTAAGGTGGGAGGGGTGAGAGGCAGGTCAAAGTCTTTTTCTAATCAACACAAAGGTTCTGAAAGATGAGGCCCAACCCTGATAACAGATAATACCCTGCTGGATTGAATACAGAAACTTCTTGGATTTTGCCTTCTGTTGGGAGTTTCTATCAGCAGAAACCCCACCACCTGCTTTAAGTTCTATGTCTCCTTTTTTACAAATGAAAAAGTTGAAAGTTTCTATTACTATACCTTTACCTTCTGTTACTGTAATTTACTTTTTTTTAAATAACAGTTTATTTTTCCATCATTTTGTACATTTTTTCCCCCCATCTCTATTGTAATCCCCGTGGGTTTCCCATCACCACGTCACCCGTGTGCCATCACCATAGTCCCATGTACTTCCCTCCCCACCCCCCGTTTTTGATCCCATTCCCCACTCCACCCCCGCAAAATATCTCTGGTATATGGTTATTCATTATTTTTGTTATTTTCTCGCCTGGTCCATTATACTCCTACTATGAGTCTATGAGTTACTTTTTTTTTTTTTACTGTTAATTCCATTACACAATTTTTCTTCACAATATTTTTTAAACCATGATTCTGTTAGTCAGAATCATGATCTGCAGGTAATGAGAGATTTTTTTTCATTTTCCTTTTATTTGCATAATGCACTGCCATGGGTATTTTAAACGTGGTAAAACTCTAAACCATCAATTATTTTTAGCAATGGCAATTATTATAGTACAGTATACCAAAAGTCTATACAATGCTGGCAGATAGAGGGTTAGGTGATTTCAGAGAATTAGTGGAACTGCTGTATACTTGAGAGATGTGATTGTTATGATGGGCAGTGCTGAACAGTCCCCAAACTGGTACCAGTGGGGTAGGAGAGTCAGCAACTTTTCCTGCTCCATTACCCATGATTCTGCAGTTAGAAATGGGAAAACTGGAGGTGGTTATGACACTTCTTTTTTGGGTTGCGAATTAAAACTACATTTATTTTGGAGAAGTTTCTCTAGCTGTCTTTGCCACAGGAAGCTTGTTGGACTATAAATCACCTAATACATTTTGCATGTCTCTGAGTTTTGGCTAATGTACCAATTTCTTTATCATAACATCCATTTCCATGATATAAATCTGTTGTGAGCACAGAGAGGAGACCAGATGCCCTGGCTTGGAATTACTGCTTCTGTCCCAGCCGGCATCTGGGAGCCTTGATGGGACTGCACTGGACAGTTTTAATCTTTTGCTTTGGAGCAGAGAGGCTGCTAAGGTGCAGGGCTTGGTGCTTACCTAGAGCCCAACTGGCATTTTCAGTCAAGATATGCCAAGGAAATGAGGAGGACCATGATTTAATGGGAAGGGGAAAGGATGAAGCCTAACCAGTAGACCGCAGTAGTATCAACTTCCTCTTATGTTTCCACTAAGGAGTGGGAGATTTAAACCTTCCTAAAGTAAACCCATTGCAGTAAAGACAGTCTAGGAATTAGGGTGGAATTATGTTGTTCCTTGGAGAATCTCACTTCAATTTTCATTCAGTTTATACGGCAATAATAAATGTTGACCTTCGGATAGAAAATTGATGTAAGACAAACATCTTAAGTACCGTTCAATTGTTTTAACAGGTAAGTGAAGGTGTGTGTATGTGTGTATTGGATTGGATCAGCCATCAGTGGTGCATATCTGAGCTTTCTGTTTGTTTGTTTTCTTTCTTATTTTTTTTATCTTCGTAAGGTTTGCCTGTCTGCAAGTGAGTGTGTCTTGGATCTATTTTTGAAATACCAGATACAGCAAGAAGGAGAAGCAGTGGAGTAAAATTAAGTTACTTGTGAGCTGCTAACTTGGGTAAGTCATCGCAGCGTTTGAAGCCTCAGTTTCTACATCTGTACAGTAGGGTTGCAGGTTACTGTCAGGGATCCCTGTTACATAGGGGCACAGGGCGGGGCAGGAGGAGGTCCTTGTCCCTACACCCCAGCTCTGGCAGTTGTCACATATTGTTCACACTGAGGTCCAGGAACCCTGGGGCCGTTCATTATGGTGCCATTTATTCAGGCCGTGAGAAACTCTTGGAACCCCAAAAACCCATTTGAGGCTCAGCTTCCTCAGTAATAGATGAGAGGCAGAGACCAGAGCTGTTCGGGTCCATTTGGAGACACACTTGTGTGAGTCTAGACATCAGCTGACGGAGCAGCATGTGGGGTCCTGCTCCCTCGCCTTTGGGGACAGGAGAAGAGAATGTCAGCACTCAGGCCATCACTTCTGGCCTTTTCTTCCCCTCTTTTGGTTTTGACCTTTTGATGTTGAACTGTCAGGGAGTTGATCAATGGCACACTGTGTATGGCCAGTTTTGTCAATATAAGGTGTTAAGGGCCTTATTTTCTTTTCTTGTAAGCAAGCACTTGCTTATGGGCCTAAATTATAGAGAAGTACTGTGTTCTTTCTACACCACAAACACAGTGGTGATGATGTACTTTGAGTTCCAAGAAGATGAGTTTTACTCATTTAAACCTGCCACTGAGACCCTTGCCATGACTAGGTCACCAGGACACACCCCTGAGCCCAGAGTGACTTCATAAGGTGCAATAACTGACCAGCTTTCCAGAAGAGCACTCAAATTCAATTTCAAATTTTCTGTCTTTGATGACACCCAAGGTGTCTATGAAAGGCTTCCATTGTGTGACCTTTCTATTGTTTTGCCCTAAGCGCCCCAATGTAGCCCCTGTCTGGCATTTTTAGGCCATTATTCTAAGTACTGTTCCATCAGCTTACTAGTTAAGGGTGTGTGTGTGTGTGTGTGTGTGTGTGTGTGTGTGCAATCATCCTAAGTGAAGATCATTTTCTCCTGGAAGAAAATCCTTTGTCTACTTCTTTCCCTTCTGTCCATGGAAAATTTTGTCACCTGGCAGAACAATTCAGTGGTGTACTAGTTCATAAATAGTTTATGTTCTAGGTCTGCCCCATCCACTAGGGGCTGCAGGAAAACAAATTCCCATCCCTGGAGAGCTTCCTGGCCCAATGCCCTGCCTTCTGGCTTTCACCCACAGGAGTCAGGTGGCAGTCTCTCTGTCCCTGGTGCCTGTGGGAGCAGAGATGCCACAGATTTTCCCATCATCGCTGTCATTTGAATGGAAGCTTGTATTTTTAAAGCAAAGATTTAGGTAACAATATTATTTTCCCTTATCCTCCAAAGTATGTTTGAGCATTTCTAAGCATTTAGAGGTAAAGTGTGGATGAATGCCAATGTAAGTATTGTTTCTGATCAAATCTAAAAAAGGACAGGGCATTAAAAAGATCATGGGGGTCTTTCCATTTAATAACAGTAAAAAATTACTTGGAAAAAAATTTAAAGAGGCAAGATTCTACTGCCTGACTTCAAATCCAGGATTTGAACTGGAATATCAGAGGTAAATTTTCCTAGCAACGATGAGTCACCTTCCTTTATAAGAATCTTTTAACAGAAAAGGTCCCCCCCCACCTACCCCTAGCATTTGCATTAAGACCTCTTATTATAATCATGAACATAGGATACTGGAAAGTGTCTTATATTTGGCAAGCAAAACTGTAATACTGTGCTCAGGAATTCTCTTATTAAAATGCATACACACTCATACTTAAGATTTATTGGTCTTTTGTTGTGTTAAGTTCTTAAGCTGATTTTTGATATTACTCCTGTGGCATTTTAAAGCTTTTGTGCTTAAACTGCACATTCTTCTCCAAGCACATATATTTCAGGATGAAGTAGGCAGCATTTTGTAGAATTTCAAAGAGATAGGGTGGTTAAATGATGAATGAATGTATTTACCGTGGAACAGGGGAATAAAATGGGCCAAGATTTTTCTCCCAAAACCAGATTTATTTATGCTTCAATAATGTAGTGCAATATGTCCTCCTCTTTGGGACAAGGCTGTGCTGTTCCCTCTTCTCTTGACTTAGGCTCAGAGGGACAGGTCAATGCCAGCAGGGTCTCAGAGCCTGATCACTTTGCTCTCTGTGCCCTTTTTTTTCTATTCTTTGACATGTTACACTTCTTCTTACTTCACTTGCATCCTTGAAGCTCTTCCTCTCTCTCCTTTACATTCAATTTCCTCTCATTAGCATACCATTTGGTAATGACTTTGACATCCTGAAGTTATTTGTTCTTATCTCTTTACCTGCCGGTAGTGTTCCTGGAAGAAATCTGATGAACTGTTTTGAATAGCTCAACTTGGAGACTAGCTAACAAACAGGGGAAGTGGTGGGTATGAATAAGGAAGATGACCAAGGCCCTCATTCAGTCAGCATATATAATGGGAGAGGAGACTGGTATCAGGAAACATGCTAGGCCTGGCCACTTGTTCTAGAATTGCTGGGTATGAACAACTGAGACATGAATGTTATTCTTACAACTGAGACATGAATGTTAAATGAGAACCTGTTTTACCTTCTTTAGCAGTCTTGGGGTTGGATTGTTTCACTGTTACTACCCTCAGAAAGAGGAAGGTGGCCTGTGATTTGTGTGGTACTGCAAACTCAAATTAACATCGACCAAGCTCCTCCTCTAGACCACAAAGGCAAGTGGGGTTGCAGCTGAAGATACTGAAGATATTAGCTATGGATAGATTTTAAAAGCAATTGGAACCGCAGTGGAATTGCTAATACAAAGTGGTGATCAATTACTTGATGACAACTTTGTACTTTCTGAATAGGCCTTCTGAGGTCAGTGTGTCCAAGGTGGGGACAGGAAGGAATGGGGGTGCTCTGGGTAGAAGGACTTAGATGAAGAGAACAGGGGTATTCTATTGACAACCATGGAATGACAGCAGATGAAAGGACCCCATCAGGTGTCAGGAGAACTGGCTTTTGGTCTCCACTCTGCACAAGAGCTCCAGCTTCCTGCATGGCATGGGCGAGCTATATGACCTTTCTGAATTTTGATCATATCAACAGTAAATGAAGCTGTTAGTGACTCATTATTCAGGAGATGTGTCTTGAGTACCTGCTGTGTCAGGCACCATGCTAAGCACCAAGGGTGTAACATAGACCTGATTTATGCCTTCAGAGACGGTCATCTTTGAGGGTAAAATCACAAGTCATCAAGCGCTCCTGGTATTGGGAGTTAAGTTCTATGGCAGGGAACAGGTAGTGCCTAGGAGGAGAAGCTTTCCAGAGGAGGAGGGATTTGAGCTGAGCCTGCCAGGCTAGTGGAGGCTGGCTAGAAGGGTGAGGTGGGGAGGCTCTTCTGAACAGGAGGAAGTTCTCCGGTTTGACTGGAACATAAGTTCAAAATAGTAGAATGACAGCACACGAACACTGTCATATTAAGAAGATCCAGCAAATTCAACCATGAACAGAAGAGCTCACTGACTTTGAACGATTTTCTTGCCTCATAAAACCTAGTTTCCTAATCTGTAAAAAGGGATAATAATGACATGTGACTCACCGAGACAGTGTGTGGATTAAATGAGATGATTTGTGTCAGGCCTTAGCAGAGCGCCAGGAAGGTAGTAAGTGCTGGATCAATATTAATCACTGAATTATCATTATTGCATCTTCCAAGCCCCAGGGCCCTTTAAGTGAGTCACACACACCTTGTCATCCCTGCCAGTGTACACCTTCTCCCGTCCCTGTGGCCCTCTCCACTCTAATGGCAGCTTTCTAAGAATCACCTTAACACTAACTTATGAGTGGGTTACTTGCCCTGGCTTAGCTTTTCTATTTCTAGGGTTACTTCTTTGGGTTTATTTCTCCTGGTATTTTCCCTCAATATTACTCTACCTACACATTTCCTAGTGGAATCCAGATAAAATATTGCTAAATGTACATCTGTCCCCATGAATAATATAGTCTTCTGTCTATTATTTTGACAAAATGACCAATAAATAATTAGGACAGCTGGGAAGCTTGGAAAAATAAATGTAATTATCACATCTCTTCTTGGCCTTCAGTTATACTCATATCTTTCACCTTTCACTGAATTCAAATCTACTTTTAAGGGGCCTAAAAGGTTAAGTTAGTCTTTATATGTGTCTCTCTAATTTTTTTTCCAGAATTTTTTTTATGTTTTCTGTTTTTTACATCATTCTTCATTTTGTGCATTTTTCTATTCCCCATGGGTCTCCCATCACCAGTTCACCCGTGTGTCATCAACACAGTCCAGTGCACTCTTCCCATCCCAGTTCTGGTCCCATGTCCCCTCCCACCCCCATAAAATGTCTCTGTTTATAGTTGTTCATTGTTTTCATTTTTACTCTATTACATTTGTTTGTCTCTTGCTGTCTCTCTTTTTCTTTTTTAGTTATGGCAGAAGTACCTTTTAGGATCATCCTAATAGAGAATGTGCCACTCTAAAAATTAATCTTTTTTCCAAAAGGAAGTAGAGAACACTTCCTATGTATTTGCTGGAACATTGACAGTTTTTAATTAAGTGTATACATTTTAAGGAACTGCAGACATCTTGTATATTTGGGAAGTTAAGAGAATCAAATTGTATTAATAACTTAGCCCCTCAAAGATGTATTCGGCTCTGCTGGTATTTTCCACTCCTCCCTCCCTGTCTTACTCATCATACTCTGACCTTGAATAGTTCTTGCTTTACTGTTGAATCACCATCCATCAGCAGCAGCTTTATGGAATGTTGCAATAGCAAAAGGGTTTTATAATTGTTCTGTGCTTTTCATCAGTGACTTGAATAGCATTTGTTCAAACAGTGTGTTAGGCTTCAGTAACGCAGATCTGAAGAGGCAGAACATCTATCTGAGACCATGTGGTTCAATCTAGAATTCAGATATACACTGAATTTCTTCAAACATGGAACACATCCTTTTAATATAATCCCTGCTTTCTCATCCACCCACACCATTGCCTTCTAAATGACTTTAGTTAAGCACAATCTATTAATCCTTCAACAACGAGAAAGGAAAGCCATGGAAAATCTGGCAAAATGAATTGTATGGGAGTCAGCACTTGGATGATTAGAAGTGAAAGACACACAGAAATAACACACCCACCTGAGAGCATTGGCTGAGCTTTGTAAGGAAATGTTTCTTTAGCCTTTTCTCTTTGATAGATGTCAGAGGTATTGAAATGAAGTGAATAAATAAATAACATCACACAGAGAATCATTTCACTGAGGGTGGGATTAAAGCTCTTCCTTGTAACTGTGCATGAAATAGACCAGAAGCCTCTTAGACTGTGCTAGTGGGAGCTGGGCAGGAGGCACAGGGCTGGGGACTTTATAGGGCACTGAACAATTGTGCCCCCAACTCAAGCCAGAGCTGATTTCCCCTTTTGATCTGGTTTTTCAGCTCAGGCCACACTGGAGCTCCCAAATCTCTTTTTTTTAATACCAGGTTGGTGGCTTGCAGTGGACTGGAGGCTTGGAGTGGTTTTAGGAGGCTTCTGTAGGAGGCTCTGCTTAGCTTTTCTTTATTTTCAGTTTCTCTCCTTTTGAACAATCAGTGATGTTTGCACTGCCAAAGGAACTGGCTCCTGGCCTCCCAGGCTGTGATAGCTACACTTCTCTCTTTTGACTGGGAGGGCCACTGTAACAGCCTGTGGCCCTGTCCTTTCTCCTCTCCGGTGCTGTGTTTATAGTCGGTGTTCTTAGCTCAGTTCAACCCAAATCCTATACGCACCGTGCCTTGATTGAGTTCTGAGTGTCCTAACAACTAGCCTCATTGTGTTTGAAATAAACATTTAAGCTCACCTTCCAGGGTCTGACAGATTGGAAATACCAGCCTCAATTACTTGCTTTATATAGTAATGCACATTACGAGACAGCTGTTTTGAAAGATGGACATATACTTGGATACAGATCTCTTACCCTCTAGAAGATTGTTGTTTGAAAACTTCATATCTGGAGTCCAATTTGGAGATTCTGATTCAGTGGGTCTGGGATGGGGCCCAGAAATGTGTAGTTTTAACAAGTATCTCCAGTGATTCTTATCATCAGAGAATCCTGGAAAACACTGCTTTATTGTATACTCGATTTTCCTGTTCTCTTTCCCACCCAGTCACACAGAGTTGCTAAATATTTGCCTTATATGCATGCTGTCTTTGTAATGAAGCCACATGCTCCCATATGGTACTTTGAATGTAATATGGCAATGTGGAGCCCTTGTAAATTTTTAAAAATGGAATTGTACTAGATCAGTCACCCCATATCAACACCTTTGATGTAACCTTTGTTCCTTCATGAATTTCTAATTGTTAAACAACTATGTGATTTCTATGTTTTTGCTTTTGTTTCTTTTTTGATCTGGAATTTAGTCCATTAGAAAATCCTCCTACTTGACAGGTATTCAGAGACGCGATTGAAGTTCTTCCTCTTTGATTCATTCTTTTCAATTAAAATGTTTTTGGGAAAGGGGGAAATAAGGACTTGTTTCATGGCTACAGAGTTTTCATTCTGCAAAATGAAAAGAGTTCTGGAGATTCACTGCACAGTGGTACTTAACATCACTGAACTTGCACTTCAAAATGGTTAAGATGGTACATTTTATGCTTTGTGTGTTTTATCACAATTAAAACAAGTTTTGGGGACATGTGCATAGGTTTATTTCCCGGATAAAGGACAGTAAATAAGTGTGTATACCTATTTATGGTCAGGCACTGTTTTAAGGCTTTACCCACTTTTTCAGTCTATTAGATGGGCTAGTCTTGGAACTGTTCTGTCTCTGGTACACAGATATGGAAGGAGGAAGTCACTGAACTCAAAGGCCAGGGTCACGTTGCGGCAGTGCCAGGATTCTGACCCATTTTGAGCTCCACACATGTGTTCCTTCTGGATGTAAACTTCTGCCCTACGGGTATTGCTTATTATTCCTGGGTCCTCAAAGAAGCTTGAGTTCTGTGAGCTCACCCACTGGCATCATTTGCTTAGACATATCTCTGTCTCGTAGGCTTCTCCACTAGGATGTTGTTCTAGGTCCCCGATTCTGTGAAATGATGAGATGTCAAGTGGCAAATTTGGAAAGTTTAATGCTTACCTTTAACAATTCTTCTGACCTGAGGGATTCAAAAGGGATTATCTCAGAATGACAGAGCCCCATCTTGGAATGATATATATACAGTTTGCCAGCTCCCCTCGGCCAATACTGTATGCAGAACTGAGGTACCAAGGCATGCTGGGATTGGTGCCAGGGTCACGTGCAGGTGACAGCTGCCAGGTCAGGCAGCACCAGAAACAGGTGGCTGAAGGCAATGTCTCTGTCACCCCCCATAGGAACCTTCCTTTCTGTTGTCAGGATTCCTGTATCTACTACGCCTCCTCTCTGTCCCCTGCAGGCTGGAGTTGAGTGCTCTCCTCAGCCTATCAGCGCTTTTCTAGATGATCGAAACCTCTGCATCTGTGTCCAGTCACATCAAGTTCAGAATTTAATGTCCAGGTTTCATTAAGTATAATTCAGTGACCCTAGGAGCTTCTTTCTTTAACTTGCTCCTGCTCAGTACTGTGCAGTGGCTAGAATTTCTTTTATATGCTGGCTGCAATATGATGCTCTTTTTGTTTCCTTTCCCTTGGTGCTGCAGTGGAAAATTGGTATGTCTGCAATGTGCACACACGCCCCGCTTTCTCCAAAGAGAACAATTTTCAGGCTGAGTTTCCTGGGTAATCTGTTCTATTGGACAGAAAGACTTGAAAAATTTGTGTCTCACCATCAAACTTGACCTTTTTCTATCCATGTAAGTTCGGTTTCATGCCTACTGACTATTTTTCTACTTTGATTTCATCTTGTACAAATCACTTTATCTCTCTGGGTCCCAGTTACTCATTTGTTCAGTGAGATCTGGGGAGAGAGACGGTACTCCGAGCAATGTTTGATTTGGACCCTGCCTTCCTTGACCTATTTCACTTAAGTGTCCTAGCTTTGAGGCCACTTGTGTTGACTTGTGTTTTTCTTGTAAAAGGTGGAGTCTTCAGCTTCATTTCAAGTGGCTTAGAGCAACCAAATCAGCTCAGGAGAAATGTGGGGCTTACCTCAGAGTCCACTGGTTATCACAGGAGCCCAAATTATTATCAAGTTACCCCAGAGTCCTTATTTAAGTCCTTTATCAAGTCTCTACTTGCAAAAAAAAAAAAAAATCTACTCGCAGAATGAGGTGACAGTAATACCATAAGAACCTAAACTTGCCCGCACATGGCTTCTATCTCCTGCTGACAATCATTACTTTTAATACTTTTCTTGGACAACTTTTTCTTTAATTCCTGCTGGCTTTTGAGGAGTCATTTTTTTTCTTTCCAGTGAAGTTTAAGATTGCTCCCTCAGCAAATTGAGAATAAGAGGGCATATGAAATGTGTTTGTTCTCTCTTGCTATCTCAGTGACTTATCCAGAATGTTAGTTTAGAAGCCTTTGTAAGTCATTCAGATGGGTGCTTGAGGGAAAAAAAAAAAAAAAACTTACAGGATCATTCCAGGGAGTCAAATGAAAGCAAAACAAACAGTTCTTAAACAGGTGTGTTGGTGATAGGTGGGTCCATGTTATAGTTATCATGATTCATGGGAGATACTCAGGTTGGAATCACTGCCCCAGGAGAGACCAGTTGGTCTTCACCTAGTGGGAGTACCATCAATGAAAGAGCAAGATATTTCAATATTATTTTCCATCCATATATTTATTTATTACATAGTTGATTATTGATGCATGATTCTCAATGTCATTCATGCACATACTTATTTATGTATCCAAAAATCATTTCTGAGGGCTTGTGTGTCTATCTCAGACTCTGGGAGGCTTTGGCCTAAGAACAGTGAACAAGAACAAGATGGGCAAGCTCTCTCATCCTCCAGAGCCACCATCTGAGAGGAGGGTGATACACTAAGAGTAGATTGAGTCACAGGTTGTGATAAATGTGTGAAATGGATGAGCAACATGATAGAACATTAAAGTCAATGAAATATTAATAATGATGATGATAATAATAACAACTCTTTGGTTCATTGATGATAATAGCTCTTTGGACCAATAGTTGCCTACCTCAAGTTCAAGTAACTAATTATCAGTAAATAACCAAGTATATGTCTAAGAGCGCTGCTTTGGGGATTGATGATAAACAGGACACCTCATTGGTATGTCCTAGTTAATACCTTCCTCATATTTTGAGATCTTCTAAATTGATTATAAAATTTTTGGTGATCCTTATTTTTTAATTTATATCTTGATATATGTAAAAGTAGGGGTTCAAGACAGTTGAAAAGGGGTTTACATTTGACATAGCTCCATTCCAATTCATGGTATGAATGCTCTGAAATGACATTGCCAGAAGAGCTGAGATATAAAATCAAGCAACATATAAAACTGTGGACTACCAGAGAACTTTATGATCTCACTGTGGCAAAGAACATCTTGTTCCACTGCCCCCCAACCTTCTGTTCCAGAACTCCAAGTTCTGATCTAGGTTGTCCAACAGATTGCTGAACACCCAGCAAAATGTTTACCTTTTTAGTGATTGGAGGACACCCGATAGGCATTTACCTTCTGTCTTCTTATCTTCACTTTGCCTTGTTGGGATGAATGTTGCCTGATTTAGATAAGTCAAACCTTTTAAAGTGCTACTTGTATGGGCTTCTGTTATTTTCCTGTGTCACAGAACATAAGTTAGCATTGCTTATATATTTAAGAACTATCTACAGTTTTTGTTTTTGCTGCAAAATAATTAAAAGGTAATGAGATTTGTATGAATACGATTCAACAATAAGGCTCCCCACCAAAAGCCAATGCCAAGACAATAAATTATTACTGCTGTTTAAAACAACCAGTTTGGTGTTAAGGAAACTGAGTGGCTCTTTTCAAGTGCAAGACAGACAGGGATGGTTTTCTATATTAATGAGCAGCTCTCCTTTAATTCTGTGGGGGAGGGATGCCCATGGCACACGAGGCTGTGTTATATTGGGTTGCAGCATCTGTCACGGGCTTGCATGGCTGTTAATCTTTCATTTCATATTCAGACTTATCAGTATTCATTAAAAACTCTCCATTTGTGCAAGTCCTTCTGGGAAAAGTACCCTATCTTGGCATCTTAGAATTTTTTTTCATTAAAAAAGAAAACAGCTCCATTTGAAACACATTTTTCACTGGTAGCAAGTAGCATCTGGCAGCAGGAGATGGGAACCTGTCATACATGCAGATGACCATGCAGCTTGTCCCAAGGGGAAGTTTAGTGTGGGTAAGAAAGGATTTAAAATTAAAATTAAAATGCACCAATTTCCATTTTGACTCTTCATCTGGAAGAAAATTTGGAAGGTGGTGCAAATTGCTTTCTATTAGCACCACGCCTAAGTCTTGCATATTATTCCTGGAAGGTGGTACAAAGCCTGAAGTGGAGAGCCTGGGTCATTCGGGAAGTATCTCATTGCTCAGCTACTTGGGAATCCAGGCACACACACAATGTCTGAAGGTCTAAGCAGAAAGCTGGGGTGTCCTTCCCCAGCAAAAATCTAATGATTTTTTCATTTCTATAGCAGAAAATGAATACAGCAGGGATTTCTCCTACCAGAGCCACTTTGCAGCTCTGGTGTGTATTAAAAATCCCAGAAATGTGCAATATGACCCATTGCTACTTATTTCACATTTATAAAACATGGATATTCCTAATGCTACCTGTACTATATATTATTGTACCCACAGTCTTTCAATAATTCAGAGAGGAACTCGTGTATACTGATTTTTTGTGTTGGCAAGGATATTAGAATAAATTTATCAAATTTAGTACAAATTGAGCCCACAGTTCAAATAACCTATATAAGGGAAAAGCAAATATTGGGTCTAAATTAAACTATTTTCATTTAGATAGAATGTACAACCAGGCCTTCTGCCTCTAAGGAATGAAAAATATAAACTTCTGAAACCTCCAAATCCCAGCATAAATGCAGGCTGGTGGGAGAATGTGGACAGTGTGGCAAAGTGGGGTGAGGGGGTGCCTGATGTGGGGACCCTGCTCTTGCTTCCTCGGCTCTCCTGTCTTTGAAGGCTCCTTTAAGATTTGCAGCTGTCCAGGGACCAGAGTCAGTATTATCCTGTGCAAAGACTAGCTTCTGCATCTGTGTGCAGAAAACACTAAAGGCTTTTTTTTTTTAGTCTAACTAGCCTTTAGATTGGCAGAATTTTTCCAAGTGGGGAGTGAGAGGCTGGGAGGCATATTCTGTTCCCTGGTCCCAGAAGTTTCCACTAGAGGCCTAAAAAAAACCACATGCTAGTGGTACCATTAGCATGTCCTTGTTAGCTTGTGTTTGAGGAGATTGAACCACATCCAGGTTTAGTTGCCTCCTAAAGCTGAGGGTGGCCAGAAAGCAGCAGGAAAATATAATCAAGAAAAATACAAGAATCTTCTTGTCCCTTTGCATAGATTTCCAACTTTCATGCCCATGGCTTCACCAACACTGAAACTTCGAAGTTCACTTAATTGTCTCATGACTGACTGTGACCATGGTGTGTATCATGGAATTAGTCAGCTTATTTGATGCTGTAAGGCACAAGGACAGCACAGTTCACAGAAATCCTGACCATGAAAGCACTGGAAAAGGCAAGGGTGAAGGACATATTGTCTATCCACAGGAAAATATTTCTGGGAACAGTATTTTCCTTTTCTGACTTGTATTTTGAAATAATTGCAGTGTTTAAAAAATGCAAAAAAAAGTCCCCAGAGTCTCCAACTTTAGCATCTTATATAGTTCCAATCATGTATCTAAGTATGACTACTGAAATCAGGAAGTTAACAGTGATGCAGAGCCTGTCCTCTTACCTTCAGACATTCAGATCTGCCAGTTGCCCCATTAATGTTCTTTTCCTGGCCCAGGACCCCAGCAAAAACCTTATAAAAACCTTACCTGGCATTTAATTTCCCTGTTTCCTTAGTTTTCTTTATTCTGTGGTGGCTTCTCTGTCTTTATTTTTCACAACCCTGACACTTTTGAAGAGTACAGAGCCTCTTACGTTTGGTCTGTCTGACTAGAATCTCATCCCTGTCTTTTGGCACTTCAGTCAGGATATCCACATGGCCTCGTTGGGGTGAGGTTTACTCTGATGACTTGGTTGAAGTAGTAATGTCTGTCAGGCTTCTCCACTACAGCTTTATTTTACCCTTTGTAAATAACAAGTATCTTATTAGGAGATACTTTGAGACTAACTATCCAGTTACTCATCACACATGCTCCCCCTCCTTTAGCATCTTCTGCTGATTCTGAAGTAACTGTTACTGTATAGTATTTTCCAAATGCTGAGTTTCTAGTGATCTTTCCTTCTACGTTTGTCAGTAGAGATTCCTTTTCTCCCTTATTCATTCATTTATTTATTTTTTTAAAGATTTATTTATTTGTACATACAGAACTGGGGTACAGGCCAGAGGCTCAGGGGCAGTGAGAGGCTTCACCAGAGACAGAGTGGGGAGCAGAACAGGCAGATCGATGAAGTACACTGCTGAGGGGAGCAGCGGGCGGGTCAGGAGAGGTCTGCCACGCTATGTGGTCAGGCAGGAATCGAACTCATGCGGAAGTGGCTTTAGCTTCTCAAGTGCAGCGCTTTAACCCGCTGCGCCACCAGGGAGGGCCTATTCATTTATTTGTAAATTATTTGCATCAGCACAGGCTCGCGAATTTTTTTTTTCTTCTTCTATAAATTGTATAATCTGCTACTCTAGTTACTGATTTTTGTGATCAGATTATACCAGATTCAGCCACTAGGATCCCCTTCAGAGAGATTCTGTGACATGTCCTTACTTTTCTTTGGTATTTTCTTACTTTCTGACCTATCAAGATATTCCATGTTTATCATCCTCCTTCTCTGCTTCATCCTGAAACAAGCCACTTCTTTAAAGAAAAAAAAAAAGCAAAAAACTGTTCTTTTTTTCTGGAGATTGGTGTTTAGACCCAAAACCTTGGAACAGGTCATTGTCATTGGGTTTTGGGGGCTATCAATCACTTCTAGATCTTCCACATGGGAAGAGCTAAGAATATGTTATAGACATTCTGCTTCTATTTCTATCTATCTGTATACTTTGTAAAATCTGTGTGAATTATCTCCAATTTCAACCCTAACTCATTGGCTCCCTTTTCATTATTAACTCTACTCTCTAACAGTAAGAATTCAAGCACTCATATATTTACTGTAAATATACATTAACAAAGTTTACATATATATGTGTGTGTGTGTATATATGTATATACATACACACACACACACACACACACACACACATATGAGTGAGCTTCTTACCTAGTTAAGTGCCTGGACTTAGTTACAAAAGTGAGACATTGTGAGCTTAAAAATGTCATTTAAACAATCCCCCTCTTCTTTTATAGACACCTTAGTAACACTGCAGAAATGCAAATTTTACCTTTTAGTCTTGCAGAGATGTCAAGGCTGTCTTATTTCTTACTTAGGATTCCATGTATGTTGGAGTATTTTTTTCAAGTAATTTTTATAGGGCCCAAAGACTGGGTGTAGAATATATTTCTTTCTCTGATTTTATTTAGAATACTTAAAACAGACCTACTGCCCAATCCATTTTCAATTTCTGAAGGGGTTAGTGTTGTGAAGAACACAAAACTTTTCTGGAGGCTTGGAGGTTTGTTGAGATTATTCTGAGCAAGGATGTTCTTTGCTATATGTTAAAGAAAGGACACAATTGCTAAATGTAGTATTCTTCAGATTTCTCCATACTCTGGTACCTCAAAATTATTGGCATGGACCCAATAAGGCAATCTAGAAAC
>NW_004567115.1:17052394-17076337 GCF_000260355.1 Condylura cristata
AAAAAAATTCCCAATACACATTTGCGAAAGTTCATCATATACTAAACCACAAAGAGAATCTCTTTTGTAAAAGTTAGTACTAACACAAGGAAAGCTATTTTATTATAATATATAAAACTGGAAATTAACTATTAGAAGATGACAAAAATGATCTAATGTAATGATCTAATGTAAGAAAGCTATTTTCTTGAATTAATGAATAAACCAAATCTGAAATCCAGAGTACTTAGACATGATAAGGATGGAAGTAGGATATAGCAGAATCTATAGGACACAGCCAAAACCATACTTAGAGAAAAATTGCCTTAAATTATTTTGTGATCAATAAGAAAGATGGAAAATTAAAATCTAGTTCAAGAAGTTATTTAAAAAGACCAAAATAAATTGGGAAAAAATGATAAAGAATTAGAAAACAAAAATATTTAAAAGTAATAAAAATCATGCAGTTGGTTTTTTGAAAATATAAAGAGAGACAAACTACTGGTAAATCTGGCCAGGGTAACATTTCAGAAGATATATGCATATGTTATTAAGGGCATGAAAAGGGAAATATAACCAGAGATACAGAAAAGTTTAAAATTGTGGAACGATGATATTTCACCAAAATTGTTGGCTATATAGATTTCACCATTTATGAATAAATTATTTGTATAAAATAAATGAATTGTTTAAGGAAAATTTAAAACACCCAAATTGGCAAAATAATGTCCAAAACTTAAATATACCAAAAATCTAAGAACAAACTGACAATTTTATTAAACATTTATTTCTAGATGTGGCACAGGAGGATTCTCTCAAATCTCACAGGGTCTGGTGGATACTTTCTAATTCAACTTTTTAGGTGATGGTAATTCTACTTCCAATCACTAAAAACAGTAGATATTATAGACCAAATACATTATGAATATATACATATAAATACCCTAAATGAAATGTTGGGCAATTAAAGGAGCAATTTGTTAAAAGAGCAACATGTCAGATTTAAGCAACTTTCAGGAATTTAACAATACTTCAAAATTAAGAGATGTATAAGTTATGTTATATTTATAGGGGCCTGTGGTCACTGCTGATCCCCAACCCTCTGGTGTTCACACCTTGTGTAATCCTCTGCTCTTGAATAAATTGCTTTAATCCACAGAATTCAGCAACACTGAGTGATGGTATTCCTTAAGTTACTAAAAACTCTAACTTCCCTCTTGTTAGTTGACTCTCCCTCAGCTGACTTTGACAAAGTTGCCATTGCTGGGGAGGTCCACAAGGTAAGAAAAAGAGGATTGCTTCTGGTCAAGAGCCAGCTAGTAGATGAGCCCCTCAGTTCAACAGCCCCAAATGACTCTATGCCTGTCCACACCATTAAGTGAGCTTGGAGGCAGATCCTTTCCCTGCACATGAGACCACAGCTTGGTTAGCACCTTGATGTGCAACCTCACAAGAGACCCTGAACAGAGTACCTAGCTAAGCCCTGCCCAGATTCCTGAGTCATAGAGACTGCGAGACAATAAATGTGTGTGTTAAGTGGCTAAATTGGTGGTAATTTGTTATGTAGCAATAGATAACTAATACTGATGCCTAGCAATCTCTGGATAGAATTGACCAGCCATTTTTTTCAAGGGGAAACCTCCATTCAATGAGTTTATAATCCTGTAAAGGATTTCCTGCAGGGATGTGTCTGTCTCCTCTCTGTATCTTCCTTCCATGGTGATGTCTGGTGAAGGTTAGGGAAAGTTGTATTGGCTTTGCCCACTCTGAGCTTTTTGTTTTAGAGGTATGTACTTACTTGCAAGAGAGGTCCTCTTCTAAAATGCTTTACTTCCATGTTATTACACTTACCAGGAAAGCTGTACCTCTATGGAGACTTGTCATTACCCACCTTCACCTGGGTGAGTTTATTTTTGTGGTAAAGAACGAAGAAGTCACCTGAGTCCACACAGCTATACCACATTCTCCAATGAGCTGGTATTTTGATCTGCATCTGTCTGACTCATATGTTCACAATTAGTTTTAGATTCAAGGCAGGAAACATGTTATTCATTGGTGCTCTAAAACTCAGACTGATGCCAATAAAAATTCTTAGTATACTAAGAAGCTTCCATAATATGACAAAGTAAATATATATATATATATGTAGTAGAAACCAACAGCAATCATTGTATCAAGTGATGAGTTAATAAAGGAATTCCTATAAAAGTTAGGAATAAGAAAAGAATGCTTGCATCACTCCTAGCAACCTATCTCATTCTGAAGACTATAGTCATTGGGAAGACATAAATATGATTATTTTCTAAAGATACATTTCCATACATAGACAATCCAAGAAATTCAGCTGAAAAGAAGATATACACATACATATGTACATATGTGAATATGTATACGTGTCTCTGTGTATATATGTGTATACACACATGTATTTTATATCTATATATAACACAAAAGACAGTAGCTTTTCTTCATATAGCAGTTATTTGTTAGAAAATTTAATGGAAAAAGGATTCATTCATGATAGCAATAAAACTATAAAATACCCAGGGTATACTTAGAAAGGTGAAAAATACTGAAGAAATCTGTAAAATATCACTCATGGAAACAAAAGGGAGAAAGAAGTAAATAAGTGGAAAAAGAAGTGGCAGAGATCAATGACAGGCTACCCTGGCAGGTTAGTGCTTACTGTATTACTTAACAGGATAGCAAGTAGCACTATAGGGGCTTTTGAAAATGATGTTAACATCAAAGGTCCATATCAAGCAACTTCCAGGATTAATCAATACTATCCAACAATTGTAATAGTTTTGGGATGTGGATGAGATATATAACACATAGACTCTTGATCAAGTTATCAGATTTAAGCATTCCAATGACTTCTCCTAAGACTTCTCAACCCTAAATGGCAAGACAGACACTTCATCATGAGACCATGACACAAAGCAGAAATCACCCGCTCTCTGCAACTCTTTTTGCTGGAAGATGGCTGTGTAGAATTATGTGCATGGCTAGAAGGAGGTTAACCAGGTTCTGCAAGCAACATTCTCTCCAAAAGCTGGAGAATGTTTCACTGGAGTCAGAAAGCTGATGAAGCATCAGTCTTTTGAGCTGTGAATCAGCAGCAGCTCTGAACAGACCTGAACTGATTCGAGTCCTAAATAGATGCCCATAACATATTATTCCTCATTTAGTGAGTCTTTGGATTCCAAGTCCATAATCTTTATTTATTAGATTATCTAAATTTTTTGATGAATGTTTTGTTCATATCAACAGTAAACGGTGCCAAACATCAAAACTTAAAGCAAACAGGGTCCATGCTGTGAGAAGTTACTATAGAAACCAAACATAATAAATCAGGGGTTGCAAACACATTCCTCTGGAGTCACTCTGTTCTTTCTCTCACTCCTCAGTGTAATCTACATGTATGTCTTAAAGACACTACCTTCAAACCATTCATAGTTCTATGCTTCTTTTCTGTCCCAATGCAAGCCATTGTTATTTCTTGCCACAATTACTGTGAGTCTCCATATGATCTCCCTGTTTTCCACCAATGCTCCTTTTAAATGAAAGCCATAGTATGTTGCTGCTTCATTTTAAGCATTCCAATGACTTCTCCCTTTGCTCACTGCAAAAGCCAAAACCAACATAATGGTCTAAAGTAGAGTGATCACTTTTTGTGCTGCAAGCAGGGAACGTTTGAGAGTGAAAGGAGAAGAATGCAAATTATCCTAAGCTAGCCATAAACAGGGTCATTTCATTTAGGTGGCCACTCAACCTAAATGGCCCTATATGAGATGTGTACCCTCAGCTCTCTGTCAGACCTGATCACCTCCCACCTTCCCTTTACCTCTCTGCACTCCCTAAACAGACCTCCTTGCTTCTCTTTGAGCATGCCAAGCATGTGCCCACCTAGGGCCTATGTCCCCACTTATCCCTCTATTTGAAATAATCTTGCTCTAGGTAAGTGCATGTCTTACCTTTTCCTTTCTTCTGGACTCTGTTCAAGCATCCTCTCATTAGTGACACCTTTTAAATCTTCCCATAAATGACAGCAATCTAATTTCATTCCCCACCCATAGTGCTCCCATCTCCCTTATCCTGCTGAAATTTTCTTGTGCTTTATTTGTTACTATCTGACTGTTAGATATTTATCTTTACTGTTTATGGTCTCTGTTCCTCCACAAGAATGTAAACTCTGTGGAAGTGGGGACTTTGTTTTCCTCATGATTATTATTCCCAGAAGAGCACCCAGCATGTAGGGAGCATTAAATAAATATCTACTGAAGGAATAGTTGGTGGTTGAAGTAAAGAGACATGTGAAAATCAGGCATTCCTCATAGAATAGCATGAGATATTTATGATTAATTCCAGTATGTGAAACAGGAATAAATTAATTGCAGAAGGTGTGGGCTCAATAGTAGTTTCATAGCATATAATCAGAAGCACCTATGTCCACAAACAGCATCAACAAAACAAACCCAATAAGACATTGAATTAAGAAAGCTGGACTTTGTCAAGCTTTCTATGTTCACATTTGCTTCAGTTTTGTTAATTTATCTTGTTCCCCTTTACTCTTGCAAATACAACTTACCACAGAAACTTTGAAGAAAAGTGTATGATTTTGAATGTTCCATTAGTTCAGCTGTTTCTTAGGAAAGCTAGCCCTTGCTAGATTTTAGAGTATCCTGGAATGTTCTGCTGACTTAGAATTTAAGAACTGGTGTAATAAATCACAACCAGTTCAATTCAAACAGCAATTTGAGATCTTGTCCTTCATTACACAAAGAAATTGTTATCCAGGATGGTAGTAAAGTACTTGCCTGAGACAATGTTCCTCCAGTAAGGGTGTTCTGTGCCTAGTAACAGTAGTCCTGGAGAGTGCCCATAATCCACCTTTTTTTATTTATTTATGCATACAGACTTGGGGTACAGGCCAGAGGTGCGGGGGTGGAGAGAAGATTCACCAGAGACAGAATGGGGAGCAGAACAGGCAGATGGATGAAGTACACTGCTGAGGGGAGCAGTGGGCGGGTCAGGGAGAGGTCTGCCGTGCCATGTGGATCACCTCCCGTGTGGGGATAGAATTCATGTGGAAGTGGCATTAGCTTCTTAATGCTGTACTTTAACCCACTGCACCACCAGGGAGGGCCCCATAATCCACCTTTTACCAACATTAAGATTTGTATAAGATATTAGCCAGTTTAATAAAGGGAAATTGGCATCTCATTTTATGTAATTTTATTATTATTATAATTTTAATTAATTTACTTACCTGGGAGGTTGGGTTTTTTCCAAACATGCTTTGTATTTGTGTTTTTTACTGTTGTGTATTTCTAATACTTGGTAGCAGTTTAACTATTGTGGTTTGTCTATTTTGTCTTGAATTATCCAAGTTCTTTGTATATGGGAGATCTCTTACTATATCATTGATGGCCATTTGTTTTGTACTTTTGTTTTTGATTGCTCTTTGACACATAGAAAATAGGTACATAATTAATTTCCTGCATAATTTTTTCTTTGATTTTATGTTTTTAAAGTTTTCCATTCCTATATGTGTGTTTGGGGCAATGGGGGGTTATCAACATTTCACAAATAGCAGGAGCAAAATTAATGAATCGCTGAAGTTGTAATTAGTGAGAGTTTATTGTGCACACACCGAAAAGACTATTGGTGAACTCAGAGGACTCAAGCCAAACACAGAATGAGGCTCAAAGGCAGATTGTTATATCTAGTGAAGACACGGTGACTACTTTTTCTTTACAGTGATTGGTTGTAATATTAGAATTTTTAATCAGTGATATTCTTGGACAGTGAGAGAGCTGGAAGGTAAGGAGTAGGCTAATGACCTATTTTCTTTTTTCCAGACCTAGTCTTCTTGCTAGCAGAAAGTGCCAGTGTGCAGGCCAACAAGGTGGGGTGGCCCAAGCCTAATCTGATTCATAGCTTGAAGAGTCTTTGGTCAAGAGTACTTTATGGTCAACCATACTGTTTTCATAATTCTAGATCTCTGAAGACAGATAAACATCTATGAAAAATGTGTAACAGATAGGGTGAAGGCATTTGAGAGAGTCATCCAGACTAACGCTGAGGCTGGTCGTCACATTTAAATTGACCGTAAATTTTTTTAAAAGAAAGTTCAGACTGGGTCATGGGCTTCACACCCCAGTGCCTCTCGGCAGGTGTTCCAGGTTGAATGATGCCCTCCCAGATTCACATGTTAGATTCATAACGCAGTGAATGTGGTCTTATTTGGATATAGGGTCACATTAGACGTAATCGGTTAAGATGAGGTCATACTGGAGTATGACCCTGCCCTGATCTCCTACCTGAAGCCTGAATACTAGGAGATAGTAAATTTCTGTTTTTTAACTACATAGTTGGTGGTATTTTGCTATGGCAGCCCTAGCAAACTGATTCAGAGTCTGGGATAGAGAATTTCCCTATCCTAGATAATTTGAATGAAAGTACTGTATCCCTCCTCCCCCAGAGAAAAAAAAAAGCTTTTGCTATCACAGTTTTGGTACCATGGTCAACTATGGTTCAGAAATATTATATACAGTAAGATATTTTGAGAGCCAGAGAGAAAGAGCCACACTTACAATACTTTTATTACAATATACTATTGTAATAGTTCTATTTAATGTTGTTATTAGTAATCTCTCACTGCGCATAATTTGTAAATTAAACTCTCATATATATTATATGATAAAAAATTAGCATAGTCTATATAGGGCCGATACTATTTGTGCCCTTGGGTGTCCATGGGGGAATGACTGTTTAGGGAAATGTCTTACCCCTTACTAGCTATGAGACCTTGATAAATGAGTGGATTCTGCTTCTCTCCCCATTGGGTTGGAGGTGACTTAATGTTAGGATGGCTTCCCCTCTGCCCACATCCTTGAGGTCTCACCCCATCCAAAGCCTTTGGAGAGGACTTTTGTTTTTGCAGCCCATGGAGCACCACACCTGCAGTAAAATGGGCTACTCACTGAGGCTGATGTTCTTGGCCTCCCCAAGATTACCAGAAAAGCATGCTCCTATCGGTCTTGCCATCCACCTATAATCTAGCAAGATTTAATTGATTCTTACAACTCTTAAGACCAGATATTTGCCCACTCTTCATTTTCAAACTTGAGGGATAAAGTCTCTCTCCTTTGCTTTTAATAGCTTCTCTTCTTTTTACAAGACACCTACTTCTGTTCTCTACCTTGCCACCCTGTGCCTCAACCCTAAAGAAATCTCAATTAGCTTAGGTTTCTCAAAATCAAACCATGCTAGTTATGCTTTACTTTGACTATCCAAACCCTTCTAAGGCAAGGAAATGGAGAAGTTAGACCACCTTCTTAACTGAGAATGGCAAATTTAGGGTGAATAAAATATCAATTAATAGATGGTGGCAGGGGGCCTCCCTGGTAGCCTAGTGGTTAAGTCAAAGCTATCAGCCTTATGACTTGAGTTCAAACCCTAGCCAGGTAGCTAACCCACATGGTGCAGCAGACCTCTCCTGTCATGCACACTACTTTCCTTAGCAGTGTGTTTTAGTAGATCCTCCTGTTCTGCTCCTCATCTTAACCAATTACGTCTAATATGACCCTATATCCAAATAAGACTACACTCACTGGGTTATGAATCTAACATGTGAATCTGGGAGGGCATCATTCAACTAGAACACCTGCCGAGAGGCACTGGGGTGTGAGGCCCATGACCCAGTCTGAACTTTCTTTTCCTCCTGCACCTCTTGCCTACATACACCCCAGTTCTTCTATGCAAAATTAATTAAAAAATTAAAAAGATGGTGATAGCTGATGTTACTGTCCCCATTTATTCACTCTCTGTTTGTACAAAAGGGCTAGACACCTCTTCCCACTGCTGTGTGACTTGCAATGCTATGTGACTTGAAGGATATCAGGCATAGCAGGGCATATTGAGTAGACCTGACATAACACCCATCTGAGCAGTTTCCACTAGTTTCTCTTATTCTTTTCCCTCGCTAGGAGGACCATATGTTCTAAATAGAGTCAGCCTTGACTAATGTGGAACATATCCAAAGCCAGCTGTGGGTTCACTAACCCACAGCTGATGTATAACATGAGTGAGAAACGAAGCTTTGTTATTATAAGCTACTGAAACTTAGGGGGTAGGTCTGTTTGTAATCACAGTGTAATCTAGCAAGGCTTTATGAGTAAAATATCTAAAGAAATAGATACTTTATTCCACAATAGCATGGTTACTGCACTTCTCTGAACCTCAGTTTTATGACATAGGAAGCTGCTTGGTTGGGCCACATGATATCTTAGATCTAGTTTTAATGTTCTAAGGGTTTAAATTAGTGGGACCGGCTTCCCTCCCCACCCTGGGCCTGTGGTGTTCATCCATAAGAGCATCGGCTAAACATCCGTCTTCTCTTTTCCTACCTAAAGGTCTGTGACAAAACAGAGGCACCATCACAGAACATGGAAAGAACTATGGTAAAGAACAAATGTAGACTCAGATCTAGTCTCAGTAACCAGTTACTGTTTGACCATTGGTAAGAGTTGAGTTTGCTTAAGCTCTCTGGAATGTATGTAAAATGGGAATAATGATAGGATTGTGATAATAAAATAAGATAACACCCACCCAGAAAGTTTCTAACACAGGAGATGTCACAGTTTAGGCATTCAATAAGTGTTAATTTCCTTATTTGTTTTAGATGTCTGTAAGGGTTTCCTTACCCAAGAGGATTTGTAACTTAATAGAAACCAATCTAAGATAAAAGGAATAAATTTTTAAAAACGTCTTTTAGCTATCAGGTGTAGATAGAAGAGGTGATGGTAGGAATTCCTGACCCCCACTAAACATATAGAGAGATATGGGATCTGCTGCTTCCATTTGCATTCCACAGTGAAACTTACTGTGAACCTCTCACAGGTTAAGTAGTAAATGGCTAGAACAAAACTATACCTGCCACAAGAGGTGTGATCACAGGGAAACCTAGAGAACAAAGTAACTCCAGAAAGAGGGGACAGTGAGCTAGATCACCATTGCTGAGAAGTTGGGTAAGAGAGGTCAGAGAAGTGGTCACTGTGTTTGGATATACAGAGGTCTTTTGTTTCATCAGTAAGCTGTCCTATGCTCATAGTAGAAGTCTGTTAAGGTGCACATTCTCAGTGAAAGGCACATAGTACCAAGGCTGTCATCAACTCGAACCCTGAATTACAGTGTCACTACTTTTGTGCTCTTAAATGGAGCTGATTAAAGATTGGTGATGGCCTGGAGCAGTCAGTGGGTTTAATAATCAAAGGTATTTGGCTACAAATGGAGAAGTGTTAAATTGATTAAACAAGTAAGCTATTAAACTTAAAGTGGCTCTAATAACTTAGCATTTGACTAAGCACACCAAAGCCTAAGTCTGCAAATGCCTCGAGAGGAAAAAAATCTATAGCAACAACCAATCACCAACAGTCAACTAAGCTTTGTCCAATAAGACAGCCACTTACATGACAGCCAATCAAGTATGTGATGGCCAATCAAGTAACTTCCTTGCTTTGCTTCCTCTTTTCTCTATAAGTCTCCCCTATAGCCTCCTGAAGACTTTAGGCATGTGCTGTGTGTGGTGTGGCTGACGAATATGGAGTGAGGTCAGAGGCATGGGGTTGAGGGCAGAGTGTGTGTGTGAAAGAATTCACTAGAATCAGATAGGAGAACAGAAAAGGCAGATGTATTGAAATACCTTGCAAAGGAACAGGGGACAAGACTGAAGATACACATCTGTGTGGAAAGAAGGATTTGAATTTCTCTCTTACACTCTGTTTTTGCAAGCTTTTTAACTTGGTATACCATTTTGCACCTATTTATCTGCTAGGATGTCTGGTCTTAGGCACTGGACTTTGACACAGAATTTTTAAGATGCCTTGTTTATCTTTTGAGAAAAGCCACCTAAATTTGCCTAGTCATAATTATATGCCTTCTTGGAGAGGAGTCTTTATATAAACAAGCTACAACTATTATAACTTCTGACCAAATTTGTTTGCAGTTTTTCTAAAGACAAAATGCAGCACTAACCCAAACGTTTGCATTTTATAGAAAATTCTCCACACATCTTATTCCTATTAGATTGTCCCGGGCCATCCCACACACTTAGCCAGACCTACCTCTTGTTTGCTGGCAATGAACCTGTGTGTGAGTTTACAGAGTTGGGGGTGCGACCGCACTGGTGAAGCAATAATAATGTGGAGGAGCAGAAATGCTGACTCTGTATTTTTCCCCTTAACCTACTTGGGGTTGAGGACAAAGACATTTTGATATTTGACAAGGTACCTGAAATACCTGAAATTTCTCCATGTGATCTTTATCTACTTTGACACTTGAGAAGAGTTGTTCTTTTAAAATGTAAATCGTAACCCTTTCACTCTTTTGTAGTTTAGAGTATTATAGCTGGAAGGACACTTAAAATCTTTGGGATTAATGACTCAAAAAAAAAAAAAAAGTGTGACTTTTATAGCTCTAGCAAATTTAGCCTCCCTCTGCAAATATCTGAAGATGAGGGAGCTTATTGTCTCACTGCCCAAAGGACAAAACCAACTTTCAACTCATGAAATTCTAATTTTGAGGAAGTCCTTCCTGATGTTTAATTAAAACATATTTCCCTATATCTTCCATCAAGTAATTTATGCTGGGGGTACTGTAAGTGTGTATTCCAGTCGGGGCTCTCTGGAACAGAAATATTGGCAATTTATTAGCAGCTAAGGCTCATGCAATTGTGGAGGCTAAGAAGTTCCATAGTCTGCTGTCTTCAAGCTAATGACCCAGAAAGCCAGCGTTATAATTCCCATTCTGAGGCCAAAGATCAAAAAAACAGAAGCATTGATGTCTAAGGATAGTAGGAAATGAAGATCCCAGCTCACAAAGAGAGAATTCATCTTTCTTCTGCCCTTTTGTTCTATCCAGTCCTCAATGTATTCAGTGATATCCATCCACATTGGGGAGGGTTGTCTTCTTGAGTCATTCTGTAAGGGAGAAAGAATGTCTGGAACAAACTTTACAGATACAGTTTTTGTGGACTCCACCCCCACCCCTGACCTCCAAACTACAAATCCCAGCAATACCAAGAGAAACATGCTAGGACCTGATGGAGTTAAGTAACCAGGTTTGGATATAAAAACTAGTCATGTGGGCTTTGGGGGTCTCTTGGTCTCATGGCTCATGGCTTATCTCTTGGTGCTTTGCTGGCTTTTAGTATGCTGTTGAGGTTCCAGGTCAGTGGAACTGGTAGGATACATAAATCAACTTATCTCTCTCTTTCCCTGAGTTATTTATTTCCCTTTTCTCTTATAAATAAACTCATTATTACCCTTTTTGTGTGTGCCTGCAGTTGAATCTTAAGCACATGGATGAGGACCCACAGCCAGGCAAACCAATTGTTAGTGTTGCCCTACAACAATTCTACTACAGATTCAAATGCAAATCTCTTCACAGATGCACCCAGAAATATTTTTTTACAGCATTGTCATTGGGCATCTTTTATCCCAATGAAGAGACATAAAATTAAAATATCACAGTGTGATATAAGAAATACATTTACTATTTGTTCTTTATCCCTGGTTCCTGGCACAGAGTTCCTAAAACCCTTAGATTTCCTCATTTACAGGAATGTCTTTTGTTATTGGTAATGAACCTCATTTTGTATTTATGAGTTGATGTGAATGTGGTGACTTAAGGTCATTAGATAGCTTCAGGATGGGAATCAGAGGATAAGATAAATTTACTCTATCTTTTATGTGGAAATCTATTGAATATCCTTTAATCTTCTCTTCCATCCAACCTTTTTATTTGCAAACTCTAGTATGAAAATATTCAACTGCTCATCATCCACATTATTCTTCTCCATCACTTATCAGAAACTCTGGTTTGTTAAAGTTCATCTTAAAGTGCTATATTTAGAGGTTAGCACACTTTTCTAGATGTGACCTACAGAAGACATTGTGGACACCTAGGTAGGTCCATAATGTATGCCCCTTCAAATGAGCATTCTCTAAATATTAGTCTGTTACTTGGTGTCAAACTAATATTGGTTATTCCAATCAGTTCAGGTTTTGTACAACAATAAACCCCCCCAACCCGAGACTAGTCTATAGGTAATGGCACCCATTTTCTTGAAAGCCAGTTAATGACCCTCAACTCTAACTCAAACATGACCTCAGAATGCTCAGCTCTTCTCCAATGAGGATAAGAAGTTCCATAATCTGTTGTCTTCAAGCATAGTACATGGGGTTTCAGCTATAGAATGGGGCTTATTATGAATAACAAATCAGAAAATTCAAGTCCAATCAAGAGTTCTGGTAAATTATTCTTATATATCCTGTGAAATTGGGCATCTTATAACTTGGAGTCTTGGACACCTCTGTACCTATCTCACTCTGTAATCTTACTCTGTAATCCAACTCTGGGTCTGACTATTTCTTGGGTTACTGTACTGATTGTGTTAATTTTAAAAATCCTATCACAGTCTGGTTTTAGGACACTATGGTTAACTTAAAAACAGATTTTTTTTGACATGAATGTCAAGCCAACTTCCCTCATTCTATAGTTATATGCTAAACTTGTATAAGCCTAAAAATAGAATTTTACATTTAACTATATTAGGGAAATTTCTCTCTTCAAATTCTAGAGCTGTGCTATCTAAACAGCAGTTGCTATCTCAAGAACTTTTTGAGCAAAATGTGGCTAATTCAAGTTGAGCTGTGCAAAAAGGTAACACACACACCTTATTTCAAAGACTGAGTACAGAAAAAAATGCAAAATAGCTCATTAATTCTTTTAAAAATATAGTTACATATTGGGATGATAATATTTTGGGCATACTGGTCTAAATGAAATACATTATTGGAATATTTTTGCCTGTTCTTTTTAGTTGTTAAAATGTGACTAGTAGAAAATTTTGAATTATGTCTGCGGCATGCATTTATGACCAATATCATATTTATATTGAACATTGTTGTTCTAGAAGTTGAAGTGACCTCTAATTTCCCCCTGTTGTAATTTAACAATTAGAGCAAACCTAGGTAAGGCATGACGAAGTGGAAATTTAATTCAAAGTTGGTATGTGAATGGTGTAGAATTGGACAGAGAGCACATGTATGTTTGTGGTGTGCATGTGGGAGACTTGAAAGGGGGCAGGAAATGAGAGATAGTATCTAGTAAGGCAGAAGACACCCAAATTGAACAGCAATTTTCTATAATTCCCACGCAGTATATCATTCCTGCTGATGTCTGGGCTGAATGAGAATTTATGGCTCATCTAAAATCTGCTCAATCAGGAAAGTCCAGGCTGCTTCTGTCTAGCCTGATACCTCCATAACTTAGCCCACCCATGCTTTGCTTGCAGAGGGAGTAAAGAGGAAGTGGAGATTTGCATCCTGTTATAACTTGCCCATCTACCCAGGCGGAGCAGATGTTCACCATTTGTGTACCCATTGACTGGTGAGCATCCTGTCTCTCCTGCAAACACAGAATGTAAAATCAAGCTCTGGTTCATTTACTTACTCATCAATATCCATACTTGTGTGTTGCATTTTAAAGAATGAAGGCAGCCAAGTAGGTATTCTCAGTAAATGCTCCATTAACTGTTAATTCCCTGGCAAAAAGAATTAGTACCCTTCAGATGCCATGAGAGTGGCAGAAGTTTCACACTAGCCACCTGGAGGTTGAACATGCCCCTCAGACATATTTCTTTGGATTTTACAATATCTCATAAATTTGAGCCAACCTTGGGAAGTCAGAATATCTCCCATAAAACTCCAAAGACTGAATTTCCCTGGAAAACTCCTAGGGTGACATTGGATTGCTATTCCAGGGGGTAACAATGTGCTGGAGTGGGGAAACAGCATCCCTTCTCCCAGGCCTATGATGCTCCCTGCTAGGATCCCTGGCACATGCAAGACACCACCACTCTGGGCTCATCCAGTTTGTTCATGACGTTGTCCACCCAGTCTTCCTGATTGGGCAGCCAGAAAGAACATGCCATAAAAGGGGGTGTGTGGTGGTGGGGGGGAGTGTATAATGCAGGTTATCTCTGGTTGGTTGTATTGCAGGGAGGTAGATGACTCAAGTGACGATGGAGGTTCTAGAAAGGAGAGATTAGGATCCCAGATGCTGCTTCAAACTAGTGGTGTTTCTAAGATGTGAAATAAAAAGGTGAGCAGGATGAAGTATAGAATTGGGGGAGGACAGTTCTCACTGACCTTCAGAGTTCATCTATTATTCACCTCTGCTTTCCACCCATGGAGTAAAACTAAGAACAAGGAAACCTAGTTAGCCACGAGCCAGAATTTATTTTCTTCCTTACAATGGTGGTGGACTCACCATTTAGCAAGCTGTATTCACCCTACTAATGAAAGGAAGACAGTGTGGCAATAGCATGGGGTCTGTGTGGGTGAGCACAGGTTACACAATGGCCTAGCCAATAAAATGAAGGGACACCCTGCAATAAAGGGCAGGGAGGTCACGCCCCGTGTGGTCACTCAGTCAAGGGCCAAAGAACAGGTCAGTACCATCCTCTGTGCAGAAGCCTGGGGCAGAGAATTGAGAAAAGGTCCTTCTGGTTTGAAACAGTCATCTCCTCAGATATTCCACAGACTTGACTTTGCTTTTAAAGTAACAGAATTTTACAAAATATATAGCAGAAAAAGGATAACCCAAACACAACAGCAGCTTTTTTTTAAAAGAAACCAATGGGGATAAAAAGATATTGCCTAAGAAAGATCTGAGTTTTCTTTGCATTCCTGAGGTAGAATCTAGATAGCTTTTATAAACTTGAGTCTACTCCAGTTGCTGATTTTGGCCTAGTTTCCTTTTAGTAAAAGAAAAGACTTTTGAAAGCACCTCAGCCCGTGGTGTGTTTTCTCTCCTCAGCAGTGTCTAATTCAGGAGGCCAGTTTTAGCCACACTGGACAGGTTCCTGAAGGAGGCTCAGGTCTCGCATGTTCTGTAATGACCAGTTTATATTGAGGACCAAACTGGACCCTTTTAAATGACTGCACCCCTAGCCAAGATCACCGACAGTGATCGCAGTGTGAGCTGGTTGTTAAGTCATGTGTTTGTTTGCCTATTTGTTTGACATGGGGATGAGGCTGAAAGGAAGACCTGTTAGAAACGAGAGATCCCTGAAATGTGACTCGCATTTGATTTTATTATGAATATATTCAGTGATTTTTTTCCAAAGCCCAAATCTGATATGTGCAATCTAAAACAAGCTACGAGTGAAACTGTAAGTCACAGAAATGAAACATAAACAAACAACATGACTGATCCATTTTATTTGTATCCTTCCATTTTGAAAGTCTCTCTTCTCTGTTTCCTGCTGCTGCATCCAGCAGGAATGATTCTGGATTTACCTCTTACCTTAGCCTTCAGTACTGAAAAGATTCTATTTTCCTTTTAAGCACAACATGCATTTAGATGCCATCAATGGAGGAAAGCCTTTGCCTTGTTCTGTACATTTCACGGTGTTGCTTAAGTGTGAACTTATGCATGTAGTGTGTGCTCAACTAAATTCTAAGCTGATAGACACTGATGGGGATCTCTTGTACCTTTTTTGTGGTCACGGCTCCCTGGGCAGTGTTATGCCCACATTAGGTTCTCAGATATAATTTGCTGAAAGAATGACATAGGGATTGATTTGGAACATAGGATCTGTACAAAATAGTGATTATCTTTGCTTTTGATACAGACAAAGTCAAGGAAGAGGCTGGGAGATTTATTCAAACAGTAACTCAGAATCAGAAAATTGCCTGTCTAGAGCAACTCTACTCAACCCACCAACCCAGTAGGAATACCAATCCTGGCAGGCCATGCCCACATGTTGTGCTTTCTGAGGTTGTATGCCCCTTTATGTGTGTGGCACCCCCCCCCCCATATAATCATGTACACTTCTCTGATTTGCTTCTATCTCCCTCTTCCTCTTCCCTTCTTTAGAAATATTCAATCTTATAAAGGTCTGGACTAAAACCTAGTGAGGGGGAATATCCCAGGAGTCACAAAGTTAAGGAGGAAATTATTGAGCTCATAAATGATTTTTCAATATTTTTATGAAACAGATGTCTAAAGTTCAAGAGCACCAAGTCTTCACACGTTGTATACATAGCTTTACCTTTTATGCTAATATAAATCTTATAAGCATTTGGAGAGCCAAGAAAGACGAGAGCTCTTGGGAAGGGAAAATTTATTACACCACGCGCTTACGGCTTCCTGATGGAAGATGTTCGGCTCTCTGGGGCATTCTGAACAAAGACAGCAATTGAAGAATGCAAATGAGTAGGTGATTTTTTTTTTTTTTTTACATCTTTATTAGGCATCTCCTGGAATATCCCACACTGGGGTTTTAGTGGGTCCTGAGACTTCCTTCCTCTGGCACAATCTTCCATCATGATGGGCCACAGTTCAAGAGCTTTATATCACACATGCCCAGGCAACTTTAATTTTATTCTCAGTGTCTTTTTAAAATAAACTTGTTTTATAGAGGAATTTTTTATTCCCCCTAAACCTTCTATTTCTTCAAAGTGCCTGTATTAGACTGAATTGTGTCTCCCAAGTTCCTATCTTCAAGTCCTAGTCCCCAGTTACTCAAAAGGTAACTGCATTTGGAGATAGAGTCTTTATAAAGAGGCAGTCAAAATCAAATGAGGACATTAGTGTGGGCCCTAGTCCACTATGGCTGATGTCCTTCTTGGAAGAGAGCAGGCCATAGACACACACAGGAAAGACTGAGGGAAAAGAAACCATCTACAAGCCAAAAAAGGGGCCTCAGAGAATAGAATCGGCATGTTGATGTTGGGCTTCTAGTCTCCAGATTTGTGAGAAAACAAATGTCTGTTGTTTAAGTCACTTGAACTGCAGTCCTTTGATATGGCAGCCCTCGAAGGCTAATACAGTGTCCTCTGCATTTTATTAACGTTTCTGAGGGAAACGCTCATTTGCAGGTAAAAAGTGCCTCACACAAAGGCACAGCCAAAGCCACGAGACTAAGCAGGGATTGTCACAATCAGGTTTCTTAAAATCCTACATAACACTTCCCCCATTCTACTTTTTTAAAGCAAACTATTTTAAACAATAATCTTGATTTCTGGGAAGCCACATTTTCAGCTCCATTTTCAGAATACAATCAACTAGAGAGGCCCCATCTCCAGACTCTAGGAAGGATTGGTCTGCAGAGGCACCAGTACCCACCCCAGTGAGTCTAGCAGGCAACTAACTAGAAGGGGGAGAAATTGCTCCAAAAAATCATTCAATTAGAAAAGCCCTGAGAGTTGAAAGTTTACAAAGAGACTTATTATATACTTCTATCTTTTGAAAGACTCAGATTTCATATGTCAGTTTACATTGTTCCACCAAAATAAAATCTATTTCTCACTGCAAATATCTTTCAGTCCTTTCAACCTCCAAGTCATTTGAGAATTGATATTGCACCACTTAGTAAGAACAGAAACTATTTAGTAATTTCCTCACACTGATCAATGCAAATTACAAAATGGCAGCTAGAATTTTAGGGGATATTTGAAAATCCTCGAGTTTCAGAGAAGCATCTGTGTCTAGAAGAAATTCTATTTGGATAGGGGTGCTCTGTATCACCCTAATTAGCAACATAGTCACACAAGCCTGTAGAGAACTGGCCTAATTTGGTAGAGCTGGGTTGAAGGCCAGTTCTCTGGAACCTGGCAGCCAGGAAGAGCTCTGAGTGCCAATTAGCTGGAGTTGCCTTCAACCCCTTGCTGCTTGGTAGCAGCTTTTTAGTTTGTTGGTTTTTCATTAAAGATTGATCTGACTCTGTGGATTTCTAATGTCCTTTTATTTGGTAAGTCAATCCCAGCTGGCAGTCACATACACAAGATGAAAAAAAGTCTTAGCTAAACTGACTTTCAGAATTCAGCTCAATGTTCCAGAAGAGAAGGAGGTAGAAAGAGGAAATATTGGTGCAGGGGATGTAATGCAATCCCTTGAGGCTGTGAAAGATCTGGGGGGCTAAGAGGCACCGCGGAAGCAGATTCTGGACCTGGGGTGGAGGCAGGTGGAGGGAAGTGAGAAGTACCTTAGGTAGTTTCCCTCACAGGACAAAAATCCTAATGCAAGCTTTTTTTCTACAACATCTTAAAGGTTTTTTCCTCAGGTGTTTAAGGAAAGGAAAAGAAGCAAAAATGTAGTTTGGCCTGTTGGAGAGAGTTTATGTACAATTACAGATAGAAGCTTCATTTTGACTTTCATCCCCAGAAGCCATGCCATGACCAGGTTGAACAACAATCACTTCAGCTGGCCTCTTGAATATTCTGATTGGCTACGCAATGCAATCCAAGGAACCAATCAGTTCGGGACTCTCTGGGGCAATTTCAGACTAGCTGGAAAGCAAACCTCATGATTGGCACAATTGCTACTGCCAATTTATCTTGTATCTAATGAGGTATCTTTGACTATAATTTTTGGCAGGAGCTAATAATGAAAGTACTTGCTAACAACCTCATTGAAAACATGCCCCAAGTGGGACTGTTCTTCCATCTGTTAGAAACAATATTGTTTCAGCTGTAGTGGACTCGACTGTCTGGACTGAAAATCTAAGAGGCTGTATCACCTGCCAATATGGCCAAGAGCAAAAAAGTTTAAAACCCTCAGTTTAATCCTCTAAAGGCCTTTATTTAATATGACTCATATCCTTACAACTTGAAAAGTTCTGCTCCCATGGGCTTAACAATAAGTATCTGTTAATGCCGGTCTTATTAACCTTCTCTGATTTGATGTGTATTTTTATATGTGTGTGTTTACAAATATATATATGTATATGTAACTACATATTTATCTCTTAACACATATATATCAAGACATATGTCTGATGTATGTACAAACTTGAAAAGTTAACAACATTGTCTTCTATATCATCCATACTATATATATTATATATAATGTATCCTGCTTTAAAAAAAAAAAACAGCAATGTATTTTGATACTGGCATTTAACTCCCACAAGTTCAAAAAAGTGGTTATTAATGCCATTCTTAACAGGGTCTTAACTTCTTGTTCCCTCTGCCTGAAATATATTCCCCCACTCCCACCCCAGATATCTCCACGGCTCCCTCTCTGACTTCTTCAGATCTTTACTCAAAAATCACCTTCTACTTGGTCATATAATATAAAATTTCATAGTCACCCCTACTGTCCGCATTTCATGTTATCATTTATTTTCCCCATAAAATTTAACATTCTCTAATTCCTACTTATATTTTATTGTCTGTCTTCCCTCACTGGATTATAAGCTTCATGAGGGGAGGGGTTTTGTGTAGCTGACACATAATAGGCTCTCACTAAATATTTGCTTGGTGAATTAAGAGCCCATTTTATTGAGGGGGCACTGGTTTCAAGGCCCGTGCTCCTGCTATGGGAGATATGAGACTTCTAAGACAGCCTTGTCTTCTAAGAGCTCCCCCACCACTGGCAAGGAAATGAGAGCTGACACTATAAGACAGTTATGGCAAGTGTCAGATGAATGATCCAGAAAGAGATATGAATTGATTTCAAAGAAAGGAGACAGGGAATAACCCCTGTGATCAAGGAGGATAAGGTGAACCTTGTACTTGACCTCAAAGAAGAGGGAGGTGTTTGGTAAGCACAATTGAAGAGAAGTGGGAGTATGTTTCTGGTTGGGCCATTGTCTCCTTCAAGCCACTTTGAAC
This sequence comes from Condylura cristata, assembly GCF_000260355.1. Taxonomy (NCBI): domain Eukaryota; kingdom Metazoa; phylum Chordata; class Mammalia; order Eulipotyphla; family Talpidae; genus Condylura; species Condylura cristata. The sequence goes on from NW_004567115.1 coordinate 17,072,065, forward strand.
ATAAGACACTCAGCTCTATAAGAGCAAAGGGTTCTGTGCTCGTGCCCCAGACTCTACGTGGGGCTTGTTTCCATCTGGCCACCTGTGCACAGGAAGAATGTGCATGTGCCTTCTGAGTGGCCTGGTCACTCCTCTGTGGGGCAAAAGGAACACTCCTGCTTCTCAGGTACCGGCCTCCTGGGGAGAGTGTACATTAGGAGCTGAGCAATTTAATTTACATGAGCTGTCAACATCACAGTTTTCCTAATCCTAGGATTTTGTCTCTATAAAGGAAGTAATGGCCAGTCATTTAATGCAGTTCTGGGTAATGAGTAATTCAGTATTACAGTTTACAGATGACTAAGGTCTTGTTTTTAAGAATGAAGCTTACAGACCTATGGTGTGAATCTCTTGCAGAACAGAATTAATGAAATACAGATGTATAAAGTGTTTTCAGGACATCGAGGCTAAATGTCCCCTGATCTCTAGAAGTCTCATAGTTGTACCTATTTAAAGTCATTTGTTTTTATTTTTGTTTTGTCTCCATCATCATTTTCAGTCTGTCAGGTGTCATTTCTCATTCTCACCTTTTATTTTTGATTATCTGTAGATTTGGAGTCTAGACAAAGTAAGTCATTTTAGTCATTAATAGAAAACAACATAGTCATTTATCAGGGGTCTTAGAACTTCTCCTTTGAGAAAAATATGTGTCCTTCAGTGTTTTCCACTCAGCCCTTGTCTCCTCCTCTGCACTAGGCACCCAGAGGCCCATTTCCCTGCATTCTACTATTCAGTGGCGGTCAGGTAAATGAGATTGTCAGGAGGTGGATTCTGGATATGTAAACTACTACATAGTTTTAGTTCAATATTTCAGAGATATAAGGCAGATCCTCTACTGTACCTGTGCCATCTTCTTTAACAGGTAGCAAATGAGAAATAGATTTGAGGAGATAATCTGTATACTTGGTATTTGAACCTTGAGTCTTTTCTCCTGTTAGCCATCATATCTATAATATTCTGCATTAATGATAAGAATGGACCCATCCTAAAAGGTCATCTAATCCCTTGAGGTTGTTTTTTGCTTGGAAGCATTGGACTGGTTAGGCAGTGCAGGTGAGGTTTATGTCTGTAATGCTCAGTGCCTTTCAAAAAAAACTAAACACTGGGGAAGGTTCTGGTAAGACGAGGCAAAGAGTAGAATCCAAACGGATACTGGTAAGCCTCCATCGTTTGACTTGATTCTGTTATATTTAAAGCTGGCTATCTACTTGCTTGGAATCTATGATTGAAATTCAAGCTCAGCCTTCACAGCCTGTTCATGAGGGAAGTTTTGTGGTAAAAGATGAATAGCACAGTAATAGCAGAGCAGAGCCAAAATAGTCGATGCAATTACCCTTTGGTGCATTTTTGGGCTAATGATATTTAAATCAATATGACTGAAAAAGAAAAATAAATGTCAAATCAAATACCAAAGAATGAATAAACTACTGCAAAATTGCTGGAATCATAAGCAGCTCCCTGTACTGTGAGTGCTGAGAACCGTGTCAATACACCCATCTCATGCTAATTAAAAAATCTAAAAACCAATACTTATTTTGTCAAAGGCACAAATGTAAATCCAACTTGGACTATGAACAAATTGACACAAAGTTCTGATTGTGCTGATGCTGGGGCGGCTAGCCATTTCTCTTAAAAGAATATTTCTCTATAGAACTTTCTCATAAAACTCAAAATACTACTCAGCTATTAAAAAAAATGAACTTTTGCCACTTGTGACAACATGGGTAGAAAAATGCTAAGTGAAATAAGTTAGAATGGAGAAGAAAGAAGTGAATGGAGAAGAAAATGCTAAGTGAAATAAGTTAGAAGGAGAAAGACAAATACTGAATGGTTTCACTCATATATGGAATAAAAAGAAACAAAACAAAAAGTCAGGTAAAAGCAAAGCAGTACAAACCCTTGAAATCTAACTGAGGAATTAAGACAGTAAAATTGGGTGGAGGAAGAAAAACACAGATGGAGGAAAAACACAGAAGAGGTAAGTAAGTAAGAAACACTTACTTGGTGTAAGTGTGGTGGGCTAACATGCATCTTAGGAAGTTTGATTTTAAGGCTCTGAATCACATACAGTATTGTAAACCAGTGTTACCTCAAAAAAAAAAAACAACTAGATATCTTAATAGTTGGGAAGATTTAGACACTATCTCATTCATTTTATTTGGAAGCTGTGGCCTACAAAAGTTAAATGACTTGCTAACAGTCACACTGCTGGCCATGTCTAGTCCAATGACCTTTAAATCTGCTTATCTTGTCCTGGCCTTAGGTAACCCCATTATCTCCACTCTTTTACAAAAGAGCTCCTCCCTTAAAAACTACTGTGAATTTGTAGGAGAAAGTCATATATTTTCTACATTAAAATGTAAGTAAGTGTTGAAGAGAAGTCCCCTTGGCATTATCATGAGTAAGAGAATTCTACATAAATGAGTAAGAGAATTCTACATGGAGATATATAGATCATAGACCTGGCTTTTCAGTGGAATTGGATGGATTCTCTGGAGAACCTCAGTAAGAAGCTGATGAAGATTTTCAAGGTATTTAGAGAAGAGATGATCCAACATTGGTGGCTTCAGAATATAGGAACACAAGAGCCTAAATAGAAATAAAACAGTAATATAATACTCAGTCCTTTCACTAAGGCTAGACCCATGTCAGAAGGCAGAAATTAGAGGTGGAAGGAACTGGATTCCAAAGATAGGGACATGAAGAAGGATGCCAGAAAAATGGGTGAGGGAAGTAATATCATCTATGACTAGGTATTAGAAGATCGGAAGTGAAAGTCACTTAAGCCCAAGCCAGTGGTGGGGACTGAGATCATAAATCTTCTCTCAGGACTTTGTAGGACCTGGTGAAGAAATCTTTGTCCCTAAGTAGAGACAATAGTAGCCATGATTTGTCCATTCATTCAGTGATCATTTACATACATATGAACACTCATTGTGTTCTAGGCACTGTACAAGGTGTAGAGGTAAACTAAGGAATAAGAGGTGTAATTCTTGCCTTCATAGCCTGTTGGGGAGACAGATGCCAATTAAATCACTTCATGGACAATTTGATGGCAAAAGTTATTCAAGGAAAACATAGCATATAATGAAAATCCATAAAAGGAATGTTTAAGTTTGCTCCAAGATAAGGGGAGACTTGTGGTATCAGTTTTTAAAATGGAAACAAATCTTAAGTAGAATTGGGATAATTTGTCGCTCACGCCTGTGGATGAACCAACTGTTACAACCAGTCGTAGCAGACAAAGTTGTACTTGCACTGACCCTGTGTACTGAAAACCCAGTGATGAAGATGAGGTAAAGGAATTCCACTGGGGAGGCCAGAGAACACATGACACAAATGTTGAGACCCAGCCACTATGGATGACAAAAAAGAGGCTCTTTCTCACTTTCAGTTACACCCTGGTTGCTGTATTTGAAGACAGCTGCAGTTCCATGTGCCATGAATCTGTCTGATCAGTGCCTGGGTCTGACTCCTGAGTGAGTCATGTTTCCCTAACCCCCAATATTTTCTCTCCATCTGCCTTAGTCAAAATTACCCATTTAGGCTCTCATACTACCACAAGCCTACTCTCAGATGTTTAATTTTTATAAAATAATGCTTGTTAAATCATTCATGAGAGTGTAGGAATGTTTTCATAGGTGAAATCACTCAACCAATCTGCGTTTTGACTAGTACCTTCATTAAATATTGTGCTTTGATCCATACAAGGCTAGTTGTGGACATTGATGCATTGGGGGTTGTCAGGGAGGTCTGCAGGAGATTTTTCTGGCATCACTCTGGGTCAGCCACTCCATTAGGGTGGATGGGATTTGACAGACAAGACAGACCCACCGCAGCATCTCTCAGAGAGCCAAGGCCTCCTCTGCTCGGGTCTGTGCCAGGGCAGAAGTCAGTCGGTAATGGTTTCAGCTGAACATTATTGCATCTGAGCAGAATAAAAAGGAAGGAAGGAAGGCTGACAAAACTGAAGCTTCTGTGATGCAGCTGAGCCTTTGCTATGGCCTAGGCTTCCAGCTGACCAACTTCCTCTCTGCTACAGGTCAATCTGCACCTTCATCCACCATCTTCACCCAAGCCCTGGGAGAAAAAGCTATTATTTTGACTTCTAGTTTGTATTTTGTTAACTACTTGAGAAGATGTGCTGCCCACTCATCTTCTGGTGTGTAAAGTGTGGAATAGTCTCCTCAACCTAGTGTGTTTGCTACAAGGATTATATGAGGTTCCACATAGC
>NW_004567115.1:17076912-17112660 GCF_000260355.1 Condylura cristata
GCAGGTTTTTAAGAGATGATCAAATAATACCATGGAGTAGAGAAAAATGGGAACCAAGGTGGTCAGCCTCCCTGGATGATGAGATTTTCACTGAGATCCATGCTTCCAAGGACAGAAAGTATTGCCACTGTCCCAGCATTGTGATCTAATACATTATTCCATTCAAGTAAAACCTTGATTACAACAGAAGCTTGGGGAATGAATATTTTGATTAACTGAGTCTTCTAGTCCAAAGAATATTAGCTTTCAAGCTCTTTTTGTTCTGTGTGAGAATGTTTATAAATGCTAATGTATTTTGTTCATGTTCCTGACAGAGTGAGGGTGGCAGAGAGCAGTGTGAATGTACTAAAAGCATCTTGTAAGATAGAACGATTCTAATTTAGTGCTGCAGATATTGATGTTGTTTAAAAGAGAGTTTGGGATGAATTGGATACTCATTTCAGTAGTAACCTAGAAGTTCTTTTTAAAATCAATCAATCTTACCTACTTTGTATCTAAGCAAGACTTAGAGAGAATTATGAAATATCTTGCATTCTCCTGTCTATTCTGAGTTCTTTATCTCTTTCTCCTGGTCCTCTTGGACCAGTGAATCATATTCCAGTGAATTCATATTCCCTCTTTGGTCTCAAATCCATGATCAAAAGTCATTTTTGCCTAGATTAGAAAAAAAAAAAGATTGATACTATCGTGTTAGTTTTCCTTTGCTGCTACAACAAATTGCCAGCAACTTAGTGGCTTAAAACAGTACATATTTATTTACTTACATTTTTAGATGTCAGAAGTCTACCGTGTACCTTATTTGCTAAAAATCAAAATATTAGCAGGACTGTGTCCCTCAGAAGGGGGGAGATTTGTGGGGAGACTGTTTTCTTCCCTCTGCATCTTCTGGAAGTCACTGGCATTCCTGGGCTTGTGACTCCTCTTCCATTTGCATCTCCAAATCTCTGCTTTCAGCAGCACATCCCCGATTCTGACTTCTTGCTTCCCTCTTATAACAACCCTCTAGTTATATTTAGCCCCAATAGGTAGTCCAGGATAGACTTTCACTTAATATTTCATTTAATTTTTTGGCCTTTTTCCATGTAATGTAGCAGAGCCACAGAGTCACAAGTTCCTTTAAGATGAGGACATCTTTAGTAGTGGTAAAGATGCCCTTAGAGATGGGGGTGCATTAGCCTGTCTGCACTTGTTATCCGTCCAGGAAAGATTTGTTAGTAAAGGACCAAGCCAGGATTCACATAAACATCTGTTAAGATCTCAAATAACTTCCCTGTAATCAGAATATTAATCAGCATTCCAGACTGACTCCTTACTAGGTCATGTTCCAGACCATAGGTGCTGATTTGCAAAAGAAACCTTGATCTCTGATCCAAACTTGCATGTCCCTATTAGGCTGATCAGAGCACCTAGGGGTAACTTGCAAGTTCTGTAGATCCAGAAGCCCCAGGTGGGTAATAGGTGGGGCCGGGAGTGGGGGGCGGTGGTGGTTGGGGATTTGAGGGAGAGAGTGGGGCACGTATCATGAAATTCTGACCAGGCAGAGTGAAAATGTTTCTGGCCAGCAGAGTTCTGTGCAGTTTTATAGTTATCCAGAAGCCTGATCCCTTTGATCTGTAGAGTTCTGGAGAAATTACTGCTTCATAGAGACAAAGCTAAAGCCAGAATTGTGACTGAATTCCAAACAGGAATCCACATATAGCAGATGAACTGCTTGAAGACAATGCACGAGACAGAGCAGCCCTTCAGTGCCTGGGAAACCTGAATGTTCTGTGGTTCTGACTCCTAGATAGAAGAGCCACATGCCATAATGGCATGGTGTGTGTGTGTGAGTGTGTGAGTGTGTGTGTGTGTGTGTGTGTATGTGTGTAAAGACCTCATTTGGGGATGAAAAAATACCTCTATGTACACTTTTAGATAAGAATGGACCTTGAGTTTGACATTCAGGTCAAAGTCTCTCCTCTCTTTCTTATATAATCCTATCAAATATAATTTAATCTGAAACTTGGAAAGAGGCAAACAGCGGGAAAATTCTTTGGTCCATTTTCAACTTTGGATGAACTTTTAGAACTTTTAAAATAAAGTTTCAAAATTCTACTAAATTTTATTGTATGTAAATTTCAAGTTCCCTAACTGAATTGAACTTTACCAAAATTAGAGTGCACAAGTCCTTTCTGAAGCCTTTCTTATCCCCCATCCCCAATGTAGTCATTCACAGATTTTTTTTTTAATCTAGTGACTGCCCCTTACATGTTCATAATGATTTGAGGTTGTAGGGCACAGTTCCTGGTCTTACTAGGTTTATGATTTGGAAGAGGAGACCAAAGTCACTTGGAGTTACAGAACCACAGACTCCTGAGCTTGGACCCTTTGATGTTTCTGCCTCAAAAGAAAACACTAGGAGAGAGAACAGAAACTGGCAGAGGAGATATTCAAACACTTATTAGCTGGAAGAATTAGAGCATTGTTTGGGCCCTAGCAGAGCCCATTCATGAGAAGATGTGAGCCCCAGTGGCTGCCAGTGATAAAGTTTGCAGTGGTAGAAAAGAAAGAACCATTCTGGAGAATTAGACACCTCCGGTCTAGGCCTACCCCTGTATAGTATGTGACACAGCACAAACCCCATAGCATCTCCTGGGCCTCAGCTTCCCCCATGGAACCTCAGATGGTAAGCCAGGCCTTTTGGCTTATTGTCTCAGCAATGCCTATTGTACATATATGCTTTAAGCTTTCTCAAATTTCATCTTAAGTTTCAGCCTTTTTGAACTTAATGAGGTTTTCTATGTCATGTTGTAAAAACTCCACTCAAGTCCCTGCCTGAATGATTCTTGAGCAATACTGGTTTTTTTTTTTTAAAGCAACAGTGATGTAATACACTTGAGAGGCTGTCCTAAGTTCCCATTTACAGATACCTCTTCTTATTCCAGTCATGCCTAGCTTTTCTTTCCAACACATAGCCCCTCTGTGGCAGACAGAAGAGGCAGTGGAGCCAGGTAGACCACAGAGATGCAGAAGTCGGAGAGAGAGCAAGGCAGTGCCACTAACTCAGTGTGAGTTCAATCCCTGGTCTCGGAGGTGATCCACATGATGCAGCAGACCTCTTCTGTCTCACCCCTGCTCCCCTCAGCAGTGTACTTCTTCAATCTGCCTATTCTGCTCCCTCTCTGTCTCTGGTGAATCCTCTCACTGCCCCTGCACCTCTGGCCTGTACCCCAGTTCTGTATGCATAAATAAATAAATCTTTTTTAAAAAAGAAGAAAAATATCATACAAGATGAGATGTTCAGTCTGGAGAACCACTAAGTGAAAGGAGAAAGCCCGTGGCCTGTTGTCTGGCAGGTGAAGGGTGTCACTATGCACTGACGGAGAGAACACAGAGAGGGTCCTCAGAGAAAGGAACAGATGAGCTCCTTTCCTTTCCTTTCTGAAGACAGAATGCCTCCTAGCTTGTGTTAACAACAGACACAGGAGACAACAATGAAGAGAAGTAAGCTTAGATGAACAGCTAGAGATGACCTGGGCTGAGGGTAGAAGGTAGATGTCAAGGAATAACAAACTGCCTTTTTTCTGTTCTAAGTTGTTTGTTTTTATTTTTTAAAACCCCAAATAAAGCCGATCTGAATGCTCAGGGCTACATATTCATTTCTCAAGAATCTCTGTATCTTAGATGTTCCTACGCATCTCATAGTTGAAATTTTGAACCTACTCGGTAGTTTTAATTAGTGAAATGGCAAAGAGCATGGGCACTGAAGTCAGAGAACCTCAGTTTGAATTCTGACTCTGCTACCTACTAGCCACAAATATGGACACATCACATAAATACTCTGTGCCTCAACTATGTGATCTGTGAAATGAAGGCAGTGATAACTCCTGTCTCACAGGGTTGTGAGGATAGAATAAATTAATATATATTAAGCTCTTGAAATGGTTACCACTGGAATATTATTTCCCAAAGACAAAAGAACAGAGAACAGAGACACGTTATAATTCTGTGCCCCCCCCAACTCTGTGCAAGAGGAAGAAATCAAAGTATACATAGGTGATTTTCTCATATCACCTTGATGTTGTGGTAAAAGTGATTGCTCCAGGACTCCCTGGGCCATGTTTCTTCCACATTAAAGGAAGAGGAGAGTGACTACATTTACACAATGTGTGGAAAATATAAAAATCACAGCACAATGTCCAAATGTGCTTCCTAAAAGCATTGCTAAGTAATTCATCAGACCTGAGACAGAGGCAGATGGTGTGATTCCTTGAAACACCAATGTGAAGCATCTGGAGGCTTTAGAGGCTAACAGCATTAGAGAAGTACTATTAGAAAAATTCTGCATTAGAAACATCTAATGCCTGACCTTCACCACCACTTCTTTCAGTTTATGCCATTTCTCTCCTGAGAAAACAAACTTTAAAAAATTATTAAAAAATGTAATAGGAGCAATTATCAATCCACTAAGGAAAACAAACCCATTCTAATTAACAACTATTCCTGGAAATAGCTTGCTGCTGCAGGGTTAGATGGATGCCAACTCAAAACCACAGAAATTGCACCAGCTATATGGTCTGGTTCAATTATTCTGTCCTCACTCAGCAAAATAATTGATACCTGATTGTTTTGTTTGGTGGGTATTGAGTGAGTTATTGGGGGAGTGAGTTATTTCTTTTTGGACTGGGCCAATATCAGGAACAGTTCTGGAACATAGCTGTCAAGGAACAGAACTGATCCAGCAGATTCTCTATAGCCCCAGGACAACAGGTCCCCAAACCAACCCACATGGAGAATCGAGCAGCTTAGCTATGAGTTTGGTTACCTGTTTTAATGTGGTAAACCTCTCCAGATCTAGATCCAGGCTCCCCTGAAGCAACTCCCTGCTTGACAAAAAACAAAGTGTGTGATTCCCTCCCCATTCCTTACCCCCCCCCCACTCCCCACTGCTGTTAACAGGAGCAGTTATGAAAGTCAAAATGAATATGGTTAAAAGCCCATCCTAGATGATTGATGAAAACTTCCTTTCATGCTGTTTCATGACCTTGATAGCTAAATGGTTACTTAATGATAGCTAAATGGTTACTTAATGTAAGTGCTGTTACATCATATTCGAGAAGTGGGGTGAACTGCGTCATTTCATCAGATGCCCACCTCTGGAGTGAAGTGAAGATAATTTCAAAACAGTCATTTGAATGATTAGGGAATCCAGTCGTAGTCCATGGACATAAGACACCATCACTTTCCTGAACAAAGCAGCAGATTATGAACCTAATTACCATCACACAGCCAAATAAATGTTAGTTGTCCAAATCAGCTTCTGTTCAAAATCACTATTTAACTGAAATAATACCATTGGATTTACTGATAGTAATAAATATCTTATGTGGGAGAAAAGTCTCACAGAAACAAGGCAGTACATACCATGAAAGCCTTTTGAATAGGCAGCAACATCATTATTTTGTATGCTATAAAGAGAGAGATTTTCTTTTGCATGTATTTGATTGTTGGCTGAGGTTCGTGGAAAGCTTAATGACTGATAATAAGAGATGTTCCTATTTCAATAATAGACAGTTCTTTTCTTCTTCCAAGAATTTAAAAATACTTCCTATGTATGGGAGCAGCTCATTAAGTTTCAGATTTGTCCAGAGTAGCACAAATGAGTGAAATATCCCTGTATGTCCTACTTTACTGAACTGAGAATACCTCATGCTGATGGCACAATAATAAGTAAGAAGAGCTACATATTGCATCATCTGTCAGTCTTGCAGGAAGCTCAGTCCAGCGCTACTGGGTAAACAAAGCCATGTACCCAGTCTGCAGTGGGGCACCGACACTGAACTTCAGGGATTCACAGCAACCCTGTTGTATATTGTCATGGACACCTTTAGGTTCCAGCTTTTACTTGCTTACTTTAAGTAAGTAAGCTTACTTACTTAAGCTTTTCCAGCTTACTTAAAACAACCAGTGTTTTAAACTTTAACCTAAAAAGAGAAATATTCATTTCTTCATGGATTGTCAATCCTATCACTGCTTGGCAGTATGGATAGTTAAATGTACATCACAGTACTGGTCTAAAGCATTAGAAATTTAAATTCTAACATAGATGAAGTTTTTTTTAGGTACCAAACCAGCCCAACTTATCCCCACATCCCCAGGATGGAGAACATTAGAAAACACAGAACACAAAGCCCTGATTTTTTGTGCTCTTTCTTTAAAGGTGTTTAGCATACTTCCTTGAGTCAAAGTCACTCTTGGTTCTCTATCTGTAATCAGTTCTGTCTCCTTACTCCTCACTCTCAGAGACATGGTTTTGTGCTGATGTCTGCATTTTCCTATCCCAACTCAGAAGGAAACCCAAATTGGTCTAACCTAATAATGGCCATTCTACATCCTTGGCCAGTGAGGAAGGGGTAACCCCATAAAGGGCAAATACATATCTACTTGGGGGCTTCTTGGAAGTGTTACCTTGATTTCTCCCACCGCAGTTTCATTGAGATATAGTTGACACATATCACAGTGTAAGTTTAAGATATATAGGGCCATGAATTGACTTACATATATTGCAAAATAATTTTCTCAGTAAGATAAGTTACCACCTATCATCTCATACACATCAGAACCAGAAAATTTCCCTGTGATCAGAACTTTTAGCATTTACTCTCAGCAACTTCCAAGTAAGTTATATATGGCAGCATTAACTATCGTTATTATGTTGTATGTTACATCCTCAGTACTTAATTATCTAATAACTAGAAGTTTCTACCTTGGCACCTTCATACAAGACCCCAACCCCCTCTGCCCATTTCTGGTTATCACAAGTTTGAGTTTGGTTCATGAATATGTTTTTATTCCACCTATAAGTGAGATCATACAATATTTGTCTGTCTCTGACTTATTTTACATAGCATAATGCCCTCAAGTTTCATCCATGTTGTTGCAATGACAGAATTTCCTTCTTTTTTTTATAATCAAATAATATCCCACTGTATCTGTCCATCTCTATCATATCTATCTCCATCTATCTGCCTATCCATCAATCTATCTATCTACATGCCACACCATCTTTATTAATTCATTGATAGGCACTTAGGTTGCTTCTTTGTCGTGCTACTATAAATAACACAGCAGTGAATATGGGATGTGGCTGTCTTCAGGGTAAAGACTTCACTTCCTTTGAATAAATAGCGAGAGTTGGAATTTCTAGATCAGATGGTAGTTCTATTTTTAATTGCTTGAAGAACTCCATTCTTTTTTCCATAGTGTCTGCACCAATTTACAATCCCACCAGCAGTACCCAGGAGTTCCCTGGTCAGTAATTGTTCTTTTATCTTTTTAATTATAGCTACTCTAACAAGCTTGAGAGGATATCTCATTATAGTTTTAACTTGCATTTCTCTAATGATTTATGATGTTGAATATCTTTTCATGTACCTTTTAGTTGTTTGAATATTATCTTTATGAAAATGTCTATTCAGGTTCTTTCATGTGTTTATTTTTTAAAATTTTTTGCTATTGAGTTATATGAATTTTTATATGTTTGGACTCTAACTCCTTATTATATGTATGATTTGAAAATATTTGTTACCATCCCATTGGCTATCTTTTATTTTTGTTGATTTATTTTGTTGTGCAGAAGATTTTCGGTTTGATGTAGTCCCCTGTGTTTCATTTTTATTTTGTTGCTTGTGCTTTAAGTGTACTGTCTGAAACATCATTGCTAATATCCTGTGTTTTTTGTTACCTTGATTATGATGAGGAGTGATGTCAGCATTTGTTTTCTTCTTGATGCCATTGTGTCCAGAGATGGTGCCTAGAATCACAGAGGCCACCTTCCCCACCATGCAACCCCAGAGAAAACAGCTAGAGCAATTTCAGTGGCCTGAAGAGGACAGAACAGAAAGTAGGGAGAAACCTAGGTCTCTGGGAGCCAAAGTCACCACTTAGTAAGCCCAGAAGTGTTCTTCACCAGGACCTCTTTTATGTGCAATTCTTTTTTTTTTAAAAAAACCTTTTTTTTTAAGATTTATTTATTTGTACATACAGAACTGGGTACAGGCCAGAGGCTCAGGGGCGGTGAGAGGCTTCACCAGAGACAGAGTGGGGAGCAGAACAGGCAGATCGACGAAGTACACTGCTGAGGGGAGCAGCGGGCGGGTCAGGAAGAGGTCTGCCACGCCATGTGGTCTCCTCCAGGGCAGGCGGGAATCGAACTCATGCTGAAGTGGCTTTAGCTTCTCAGTGCTGTGCTTTAACCCGGTGCACCACCAGACCACCAGGGAGGGCCTTTTTTTTTTTTTAAGTCAGTTTGGTATGTTCTGTTACTTGCAACTCAGTCATTATAACCAATAGAACTACACTGGTCATCATTTCTTACCATGTGTAAACAACCAGGAGAGTAGATGTTCAAAATAGAGCCCTCACATTCCTCATCCTAGATACAACTTGAACAGAGTCTCTGAGAGGTACAGGGAAGTACTCAAACCATCACAGAGCAGTAAGAGCAGGGCCCCTAGAAGAATCAGGAAAAAACCCAGCAGAGTCCAGCCCAGATAGTGCCTTCCTTCTTGAAGGCTAGCTGCTGTGGAGCCAGGCACACTAGCTCTGCTTCTTTTTGCCTGTAGACCTTGGCCACTTCACTCAACATCTCAAGGCTCTGGCTTTTCTCATTTGTCAAGTCTGTACCTCCCAGACTTGAGAAGACAACATATGGCAAATCATCTGGCATAGTGTTTGCTGGTCCATACAAGATGGGCATTAGTGCAGGGTCATTTTATTGATATTTTAATTAGAACAATGATTAACAGACATTCTTCTCTAGGGTCTTTGGTGTTAGCAAAGGATTTCTGGGCCATTTACCCTCTTATTGGTACTTGACACCATAAACTATTAGGATAGAAAGAAAGGACAGTGTCCCATGGATGAGATCTAATTCACAGTGATGATCAGTTAGTCGTTAATTCTTGCCTCACAGCTCCGTCTTGTGTGTGGGAAAGCTCACATGGATCAGGAAACATCTTAGTACCATAGCTGAAAACCCATTTGCTTTTCTTTTTCACAACTGTTTTTAGATACAATTGATATAGCAAATTGTTGAGATTACAATTGACACGTGTAAGTTTAAGGTATACAATTACTCATTTGATGATCTTATATACTGCAAAATGATTGCCACCATAGTACTACCTAACAACTCCATAATATCACATAATTACTATTTCCTTTTGTGTTAGAACATTTAAGATCTGTTCTCTTTGGAATTATATAATGCAGGGTTGGCAGGAAAAAAACAAAGTATATAATGCAGAATCATTAATAATTGATGTGATCTCCATGTTGTATAGTTGATTTCCAGAACTTAGTCATCCTATAAATAGAAGTTTGTACTCTTTGGTCAACATCTCCCATTTCTTCAACTCCCCAGCCCCTGGTAACTACCTTCTAATTTTTGTTTCTATGAGATGCCACATATAAATGAGATCATACAGTATTTTTCTTTGTCTGACTTATTTTACTTAGTGTAGTACCCTCAAGGTCCATACATGTTGTTGCAAATGGAGTTCCCGTCTGTACCACTTTGGCTTTATCCTTCTATCAGCTAAATGGCACTTAGGTTATTTTCTCCCTGCCCCAGAAAGCTATTGTGTTAACACTCCAGTGGACACAGTGTACAGAGGTTCTGTTTTCTTCCCTTTGGATATATGGTCCAAAATGGAATTGCTGCATCCTATGATAGATCTAGTTTTAGTTTTTTGAAGCACTGCCATGCTGTTTTCCATAATGGTTACACTAATTTACATTCCCACTGACAGTGCAAGTGTTCTGAGGATCCATTTTCTTACATTGTAATGTCACCTACAAACTTAGAGGAAAATTGGGTTTGTAAGAGTCACTTCAAATGAGTACTGTGCTACTTAAATTTCTTTTCTGTTCATTTTTCTCCTCATAACTACTTGTTAGCCACTACTTTGATAGGAGAAAAAGAAACTTGAAATGTTCTTGCTTGGAATGATAATTGCTCATTAGGACCCCATTTGTTATAATTGTATAATTCATTATGCTGAGCACTTCTTAAGAAGCATTGTAAAATTTCTGACAATGTGAATATGCTACAGTCAACATTGAAATAAGTCTGATTTAGAGTTTTTTGCTTTGGTAGGGTTTTTTTCTTATTAATAAAAGACTGAGAATCTAGAAGAGTGAGCGTCCCCATATTTTCTTCTGGGGGTCATTATTGGAGATGTGTTCTAAAAAAGCAACATCATTTTGAAATAGGAAGCTTTCTTTAGAATAGAAAGAAAAAAAAAATAACCCATAACCCTGAAATAGTCACAATGAGGCCACATCTGTCTTTACAAACACAAATAGCTCAGGATTATTTGCAATTAATACTAAGCCAAATCTTTTAATAGAGCTGTTAGGAACTTTGGGGTAAAGAGAGCAGACTGAACATTATCATCTTCTCCTCTTGAAAGTCTACTAAATTGACAGTAATGGGCTCATAAACTGGGCATAAGCCCTTGCGGACACAGGAAAGGGAGAAGGAGACAGAAACAACAAAACTGGAAACAGGAAAACAAGGACAGCCGCCTGCTGACCCAGCTAAGTAGAATTCTCAGCTGACAGAGTGGGGAGGGGGACACAAACCTATTTCACTTCACTGCCCCCAGTAATTGGGGTCCCAGAATTGGGGAGGTAAAGGTAGGACTTAAAAGGATGTGCTGAAATCTGATTAGAAAGCATTTGGATCCCCAGATTTCCTCCCTCACATGCCCACCTGAGAGAAAGTCCTCTGTGCACAGTGGCACAAGTCAGGAGGGCAAAGTGGAGGGTGGGAGGATTCTAGCAATAGTGGATGGTGGGACGACCATCACACAGCAGGGGGATCAAGTGCGCGTTATCTAGTGATGAGGCTCTCCCTCAAGTTCCCCTACGCTAGCAAAGCACTGGCATCCAGGACTGGGCCTTGAGCATGAGAAGAGAGAGAACAAAATAAACTGAAAGAAATAATAGTCTCAGAGGAAAAAGATAAATACAGGACTAAATTAAACTCAGAGGAAAGCTAACAGTAATACCTTCCATAAAAGATATTTTACCCTCAAAATGAGAAGATAATACTATTTTTTAAAAGAAAGGTTTTGGAAAATTTTTAATTTAACAACAACAAAACCCTGAACATTAAAGCAAAACGACAAAGAGAGAACATTAGGAGAAGAAAAACCTGATGATTCATCTAGAAGAGTGGCTGAGAACTGGTGGTCTAGGAGAATGAACATCCAAATAATTAGTTAACAAAGGGGAGGAAATACTCAGTGAGCTAACTAAGAAATATTTCCAAGCTTTGAAGTCTGTATATTCCCAGATTAAAAGGGTTTATCTGATGCTCAACCAGTGGGTGAAAATAGATTCAGATCAAGGCACATCACTGTCAAATTCAAAACAAAAACACACCGGTAGACTATAATAACAAAATTGTAGGTGTCAAAAGGGGTAGGGGGAGTAAATCAGGTAAAAAGGGTAGGAACTAGACTTGTATGGCAAAGGGTAGGAACTAGACTTTTGGTGTTGACCATGAAAGGTAGTGTAGACAGATCTCAAATTATAATGCTGTAGACCTGAAATTTATGTAAGCTTATAAAGCAACATTACTTCAAGAACTTTTTTTTAAAAAAAGATGTCATTGTCAGATTATGGAGTATAGGAATAAAGAAGATTCTTTAAGTCTCTAGAAAGAAAAACTAGATGCTTACTAAGGTTCGAGAGATAGATGGCTTGAGTGTTCCCAGGAGCTGCAGTGGATCCTAGAGGACAATGGAGCAAGACTTCAGTCTTAAGGTGATTTCTAAAGTTGACTTCTAGACCCTGGCAAACAGCAAAACATGAGGCTAGAATATGTATAATCAAGTACAAGATTAAAAGAAAGTATTTAAAAACTGGCTAAGGTCTTAAAGCTCTTAGGTTGAGAGATTAAATCTAGTGAGTGAGATATGGGGAGTGGTCGCTGTCCAAGGAGCCACCACGTCTCGCTGACACACTGTCCGAGGAGTGCATGCAGCAAGGCTTTGCAGTGATTGCTGTTTGTCCCTTTGCGTCTGTTCTCACGTGTTCTCCACCTGTGGCCAGAGAGGTCTCTCCCCTGAAGGCTTGCCTCCCCAACATGCTCCCTATTGTAAAAATACTGAGCAAACCTTTCTGTTCTCAAGGAGACTTCCTCTTGCTTCAGTCCCAGTATTCCTGTCTAGGAGGGACCTAGGGTAGAAATCTGTGGGAAGTAAGGAGTCCAGGCCTGGGGCCTTCTCTTATAGTTGGTTTTGAACAGCAGGTACTTTCTTTACAACTAACATTTCATGTTCTTTTAAATAAGAGTAATTTTATTTAAATAGAGTAATTTTATTGACTATAAACATAAGAATTAGAAAATGGTACCTGTCCCTATCAGCTGTTATATTTATCAATTTTACTTGGGCTAGGTGAAGGGCTCATGGGAATTGGGCTGTGAGCCGAGGTTCTTCCTTAGTCATCCTTAGACTTGCATGCTGGGAAAAGTTAGGAGCAGACTTCTGGGTAAAGCTCAATGGCAGACTCAGACTTTTTTTCAGCCTCACTGAACTTAACCTTAAGGTCGGACATAGATCCCTTGATTTTTTGATGAACTCCATAGCATGGTGTTTAAGAGTCTGGGCTTGGGGGTAAGACAAAAATGGCCCAAATCTTAGCTCTGCTAACCATCCAGAGAACAGGACTTATCTCAGAGAGTGGCGATAAAATTAAATGAATCAATGTATGCAGGGGTTAATTAAGCACATTGACTCCTCAATCGATGATAGATCATTAATGAATTAACTAGTGACTTAAAGTTTCCTCCTACAAAAAAGTACTTGAGAAATTGTCCCTCTTTGGTTAGGCATCAAGAAATAAGGTCAAAATATCTAAATTCCCTTATTTACACTCTCCCTTTCCGTTTCCTTCCCCCCTCTATACTGCCTTGAGGACATTCTAAAATTAAATCCATCTAAGAGTTCCATAGCCTGAACTATAAGAAAACAGGCATTCTGGATGGCTAAAGAAAATTAAAAGACAAAGTGAAACCCAATAAAAAAAATCTTCCTTTTTTTTTTTTTTTAGGAAATGTGTCCTTAATTTGCCTCTAACTTTCACCAGTGGAAAGAATGTTAATAAAGATAATTGGCATTATTAGTCGAGTGCTTGCCAGGTGCCAGTGTCTTTACCAAGTGCTTTATTACTAGGATTATCTCATTCAGTTCTCCCAGGAAGCCTAGAAGATAAGCAAACTTGCTGTTTTCTTTTAGTAGATAAGATAATTGGGGCTTAGAGATGTTCACTAACTCACGGGGAGGCAGGCAGTAGCTCAATGTGGGAGGATTACCCCAAGTTTGGGTTCTTGGAAACATAGTGGTAAGCCTCACACAGGAGGACTTTCACTGATCATCCCCTTAATGTCCTTGGCTTCTTGGAAAAGTGGGGTGAGAGGAAGAAATGATTTGCTTTTTCCTTAGTCCCATGTAGCTGGCAGGGATATTTCTGCAGGAATATTTCTCTTCTTGACTACAACATAGAGTTAGGTGGTAGGAGGTGGTCCATGAGAACTGTGAGGCTGAGACTTAGGGAGTTCAGTAGGACTTCCTCTGAGTAGGGCTGTTATTCATCTCCCTATACTCCAAACACTTCAGAGACAAGAGCCTTGGATTCTTCCATCTTCCCCAAAGAGACTACACATCTAAAGGAGCTATTCCAGTCCTGCTACTCACATCCACTTGATGTGTCTCTCATTCATCTTGAGTACCGCCTTGTAAAATATTCCCCAGCAGACTATCAGGAGGGATTGGATGATCTGTAATGTGCCAACCAGCTCTGGAGTCCTATGATTCTGTTGTTACAAAGCTATTGTTAGATTCACCCTTTTTAGGGGAATCCACACCTATCTCTGAACATTAGTGCTTTCTTGGAATCCCTGGAAGGCATTGAGGTCACATTTTCACAAAGTTGAGGGGAACTTGGATGGGAAGTAACCTTGAGCTGGCCTCACTCTGGTGACTCTGTGTCCATCTGAGAGCGATCCATAGCTGCCTTTGATCACAGCTAGTCCACCCAGACTGAAGGGTCTCCGGGAGCAACTAAGGTTAGGCCCATCCTCTGATGAGACATCACAGGCAGAGGGGGAACCTGGAAATCAAGCTTACCAGAGTTGAGCTCTCAGCTCTGTTACTGACTCACAATGTCATCCTAACCTTTCATTTGCAAGACAGTGGTAACACCATCCTCTTCGTGGGGCTGTGGTAAGGATGAGATGACTCATGTATGTGCCAGCTCCTGGAATAATGCCCACCTCGTGGTTAATGCTGCATCCTCATGACTGTTCACAAAAGCATCTCATAAAGTCAAATTGCCCTGCCTGTTGTGAAAGCTCAGAGCGCATAATGCAAGTTGGAGGCCACTGCGACTTCAATTTTACTGGTCATGACCACCACTGATTTGCAGTAACTACACTGGGATTAGAGGGCTCCCACCATGGCAGGGGGGTACTTATGGATGGGGCAGGGAACCACTTGACCAGAAAGTTGCAGAGGCCATTGAAGGACCTGGCAGTGGCTTGTGTCAATGCCTAAGTATTCTGAGGTTCCAAATGCACATCCCAGATCTCTACACTGCCCTGGAAATTTAACAATTTTTCTTCAAGTTTCTTTTCTCTTGCAGACTACCCATCATGTAATCGAGAATCCATACATAAAAGTGAGAAACAAGCGCCCTTATTGATTGACTTTCAGGTTTCGGTGTGTAATAATTATCTAGGCAGCTCCCTGGGCAGGACTTCTAACCTGCACTTTGAAGGAGATAGTAGATGCTCCCTAAATTCATCCCTGTGGCTTCAGAGTCAAGGCAGAGTCTTATAGTGAAGAAATGCATTTTGCAGACCTAGTGGCCAAAGCAACAAAATTAATAAAATGTTCAAGCTAGCAGGAAGGACAAGTGGTCTCTCCAGGCCTGTGCATGTACTAAATTGACATGAGTTCCAGGCCACAGAGCACTGTACATTTGGGTTGCTTGAGTATTGACATAGTCTAGTAAGCTGAGACCCTTCAAAGGAATGAAATGAAAAAATAAGTTCAGAGGAATGTTTACATAGAGGTTTCCCTGGGGTTCCAGCTGCCCGACTGCATTAGCATCAAACCACTGCTCTGGAATAGGGTGGCAAGGGTTGGTTTTCCTGGCCTCACACAAGGAACACAGTTAATATGGATGCTGCCTGGTTTTCATTTGGGAGAAATTTACATTTGATCCCACCAAACATCTACTCTCCTATCTGTTTGCCTCTATCACTCTGAAGTCCAAGTATTTGCAAGAAGGCCTCCACTGTTCTTTCCCCTGCTGACTTGGCTGTAAAAATTCTCTTCCTCAATTTTCCATCCCAAGCAAAACTCTGATTCTTCAGTTCAGATGGGCTATCTTGGAGGGAAGATGCTAAGCCAGTAAATTTACACTAAGAAGCAAATAGTTGATACCTCCTCAGGGCCATACTAATACTTTTTATAAATGGAACTATCCCAAGCTACATAGTTTCTGAGTTTAAAAGTTCAAATCTTGGGTAGTGATATTTCACTAAGAGCAATGGCAAAAAAGAAATTTTTACATTGTAAACATTACCTCCTATCCCTGTGCTACCTAATCTGAGTAAGAAAATGTCATAGCGGAGAATAGCATTTGGTCCTATTAATCCCCAAATATTCAGAAAACTGCAATCTGAACAAGAGAATTGTGGGGGTGGCTGTATAGACGTATTAGAAAGAGAATGTACAGCACACAGGTCCTTACAATACCAGCCCCTACCCAAGATTTGAACTTTTAAACTCAGAAACTATGTAGCTTGGGATAGTTCCATTTATAAATACCAGCCCCTATTTGAGGTTTCCTGAGATAGTGATTCTCAGAGATGGGCTTCCCTCCTCTACTTATTCTGCATTCTCCCCTCCTCATGCCTCTCAGGGTCAAATTAGTAGCTTCTCTTTTCATTTGGAAGTCACACCACTCAATCATGGTGTAACTTATATTTACTTATAAATGTTGTAACTTATAAATGTTATAAATGTTAAAACTTATCAGCCTTCCTAAGTGTTGCTAACTGTTCGAGTGATTTATTTTACTCATTCTACAAGTGTCGATGTGCCCGTCTTCAAACTGTTTTTCACTCTGTCATTCATTCATCCATCCATCTAATACATGACTTAATAAGTTAAGTATAGTTACACAGGCTTTTCATTCATTCATTCAACAAGATGAGATGCAGGCACTGATCTAAGCTCTGTGACTGTGAGCCAGCGTTCTCTGCCTTTATGGAGTTGACATTCTATGAGGGTTGCCAGGCAATGCACAAATAAATAAGACATAGTTTGTCACATGGTATTAAGTCCTATGGAGAATGAAAGCATCTATTTATGCACCACAGTAAGGTAGCATTGGAGAGACCTAAAGGAATGAGGGAACATGACACCACAAAGTCAGCCAGAGGGGACATCAGCCAAGATCATGAGCCTGAGCAGAGAAAAAGCAACAAAGGAAGGAGTGGTGTGAACAAAGGAGAGAGTACAAGCGATCTGGGTGGCCGGGAGAGAAACCATATATGTCCTTACAGGTCCCTGGATGGCTATAGGCTTTTAGCAAGTTGGATGCAACATGCTCCAGAGCTTTGGAATGCATAAGAATGACTTGTTTCAAAAGCATCTTTTAGGCCCTCCCTGGTGGCGCAGTGGGTTAAAGCACAGCACTGAGAATCTAAAGCCGCTTCCGCATGAGTTCAATTCCCGCCTGCCCTGAAGGTGACCACATGGTGTAGCAGAACTCTCCTGGCCCACCCGCTGCTCCCCTCAGCAGTGTACTTCATCGATCTGCCTGTTCTGTTCCCCACTCTGTCTCTGGTGAAGCCTCTCACCGCCCCTGAGCCTCTGGCCTGCATACCAGTTCTGTATGCACAAATAAATAAATCTTTAAAAAAAAAAAAAAGGCATCTTTTAGCTGATGTGTTGAAAGCAGACTATGGTCTCTTTGGCTGAATATCAGGGGCTACTATAGCAATCTAGGTAGAGGACAGGTACCTCTGACCTGTGGTCATTATGAAACAGAGGTGGGAGGTAGGGCAGGAAGAGGCTGGGAAACCTGGATAGATGGGAATGGCCTATCCACCTGCCTGCAATCTAAGAGAGCCACCAAAACCCTCAAAAGGCCAAAAGCCAAAACCAAGGGCTATCACAATACAATACCCACATAATAGGGGAGTATGAGCTATCGCCAAACAAAGGACAGTGCTTGATAAAGGTCACTGTCTGTGGATTCTTACCCACACACACAATTTCAATAGACCTCAGGCTCCAGGAACAACCACCATGGGATTTATTTTGCAAACAGGGGAAACAAAGAGCTTACTATATCCACAAGTGGCTGGCTGTCTTACCCAGGCAGTGTCAGTGATGGTTGCAGTAGTCACCAGGAGTGCTAGTTACTACTAGTGATGGTCACTACTGGTCCCCCAGCAGTGTCAGAGACACCAAGTGTTAACAGCTTTGTATGAGTTTTTGGGCTATACCAACATCAAACAGCTTTGGTGCTCCTCTCAGGCAACATCAAAAGCAGGACCAGAGGCCCAGTTTCTAACAGAGGTCTTCAGTTTCTTTCCCTCCTCAGAGATTGGCTGCTGGATGCTTCTTTTCTTCTTTCTTCTTTCAGCTTTTGGTCTTTCTTCTTCCTTTGGAAGCTGGAATTCTGTTTGTCCTATTTGTAGGCTGGCATCATCTCTATTCTTTCTCCCTCTAACTCTGATTTATATCCTCTTTCACTGGCCCCACCCACAAGTCTGATTGGACCATTTTCAATCCTGTTGCTGATTGGAGCATTTATGACCAATCAGTTCATATCTTGCACCTGATTGGTCCACTTCACAATCCAGGATTGTATACACAGTTGCATAAAAGGGCTCTCTGAGGAGCAACTGCCATAACTGATAAAAAGGCAGTTACTGGGCTCTGAAGAGCAACTAACAAAAGGGCAGTTATTGGACTCTGAGGAAAAACTGCCTCAACTGACTTGTGGTAGAGCACAAATTGAGAGAACATCACTACTACTGCTGGCTCCCACCACTGAGGTAGCTGGGTTCCAGTAACAATTACAGTGGAGGTGGTGAGAAATGGCAGTGGCTAGTTATATTTTGAAGGGAGAGCCTATGGATTTGCTTATGGACTAGCTGTGGGACATGAGAACAGAAGGAAATTCAAAGGTGAGATTTCAAGGCTCTGTTCTGATGCACTAGAAGGATCAAGTTGACTCTCACAGAGAAGAGGAAATTGCTAGAGGAACAGTTTAGGGGAAGAAGTGGGAAGGGCAGTTGACCTTTTCATTATAATTCAATTTGAGATGCTTATGACCTCTCAGAGTAAAAAATCTGAGTGAAGCCATTGGGTGTTAAGTCTGCAGCTTGAGGGAGGAGTTAAAGCTAGAGAAATAAAATGTGCACGGAGGTGTCATCTGTCAGGAGACTAGACAGATGACCACAGAATGAGTGTGGTGAGAGGAGAAGCCCCAACACTGCACTCCAGAAAACACCAGTGTCTGGAAAGAGGATAAATCCAAAGTGGAGATAACTATTAACTATTGGTGTCGAAGGAAAACCAGAATAAACTATTATTCCAGAAGCCAAGCAAGAAATGCTCAAGAAAGAAGAAATGTCACCTATGTCAAATGGTGTGGATGGATATACTACAATGACACCTGACAAATCTCTTTTGGGAAATTGGTGGTGGCCCTGACCAAAGCTGTTTAGGGAGGAATGAGGCCAGACGCCCAGTTCAGCTACAACAGGGGTGGTGATATTGATGTATTTGATCCCATAGGTGATGTTCTGTTATTTCATTTTTACACAGAACAGAGACACAGAGAGGGTTGGCCATGGTTGGATTGGAAGTTGGGAAGGCATGACCTGTGTACTTGCATCAAAGCACCCTAAAATCTACTGGAGACAGTGGAAGGCATAGAAATCTACTGAACTCTTGGCACTGAGGCTGTCTAGGGCCTTGCAGGTGTCTGGAAGAATTTGGTCTTTTACTCTCGAACAGAAAACTGGAGGAATTTAAATATAGAAATGACTTGTTTTAAAAGTGTTTTCAGGCTGTTGTATTGAAAATAGATTGTAGGCCTTTGGGTAAAGGTACAATCACCAGGTAACCAGGTACAGTCACTAGGGAAAGGGGACAATGGCGATAAAGACCATGTGATCTCACCCCCTCCACTTCAGCCCTCCATCTCTGCTTTTGCTAAGACAGGACAGGTGCACAGACTAGACAGGAAAGTTATTCTTTGTTCTTTTCAATGGCATTTTATGATTGCAGAAATTAATTCAGAATTTTCAGAATATGCTAAATGTTCTTCCAGAAGACATGGCACTAAGTTGTCAGTGATAGTAATGAGACAGTGGATACGGTTTGATGCTTACATAGAACTTGTGGTAGCCCATGAATTTGCAGTCTCTGCATAATGAGCAGCAGCAAATTCACATTTTAGATTTTGTTCCATCTTTATTAGAGGAATTTTCTTGTCAGCTGAGTTGCCATGTCTGTGAAAGGAACTCAAGAGCCTCTGAGATAGACCTGCCTGGAGGTGAGGATGGGGGAAGGTGGGCGCCAGCAGGCAAGCTGGGCTGGAAGGAAGGTGGGCTGAAGTGACATTGGAGTCATTCTTGGGAAAGAAGGCAAAGGAAAACATTCCATGCTTCTTCCTGTTGCTTCAACCTCAAAACATCTTTGCTGTGGACCTGGCAGGGGGTTCTCCAGCAGTTACTCTCAAAATCTTTCTTAGCTAACTCTCAATTACCATTCACTTAGGACTGGTATATGATGATGGTAGTGATGGCAGTGTGGATTCTTGTCCTCACCATCAGAAGGACAATTAAGTAACTGATAGGATGCCTGGGTAGTGGAGGTGGTTACTGAGGAATTTGGGAGAGCTTCAAAGATGTGTGTCCTTGATTCACTATTTTTCCTGAAGCCGGTCTTTCCGATAGCCAGGTAGCTGGATTAGACTTCTGGCCAAAGTCTATAATGACTTCAGTGAACACCTGGATCTCCTGAATCTTTGGGATGTTCTCAATCTTGCCTTTGGAACCAGGACTGCAAGCATGCAAGTGACCATTTATACTTTGTAAGTAGGCAGGGAAGAAATTGGTTGGCTGGAGACCCTGGACTTTGGCTCTCATAAGCTGACATCCTGGCATCAGATTGTTCACCATGGTGTTGAAGTTTCAGTCTGAGTATTTTGAGCATTTTAGTAAGTATCATCCAGTAGTTACATGGGTATTCTCTTCCTAACTATATGTTTGTATTAATATGTATGATATACAAATACACAAAATTAAAGTATCTCTCTTTTTCCCTTCCTCTTGTCTTCTTCAAAAAGAGGTATCTCTGAAAGAGCCACAGTTTTAAAAATGAATTATTCAAAGGTAAATATAAAGGCCACCCTTGTAGAGGGCTAGGTCAGTATAAGCCAGGAGTCTCACTTTAGCCAGTGTAGCATTTCTGCTGCCTTTTCTCTTCCGTGTCCTTATCTGTAAAGCCAAAGTATTAACCTTGTCCTAAGGAGGTCAACTTCCCTTTCCAAGCATCCTAAACCAGAAAACTTTCATCTCCTCATGCATGAGAATTATGCTTATTCTGAGCTAACTCTGTGGTTGTGACATTAAGTTGCAATCTAACTCCTCCATTGACAGAGAAAAGCCAAAACTCAGAGAAGGAAGGTGACTTGCTCTCTGTTGCAAGCTGCTTTTCAGAAAACCCACCCCTCCTCTGAGAAGTTTTCTCTTGCTATTATGCCTCCAAAATAAATACTAGTGGTTCCCTGTGTAGAAGTGATGAGTTCATGAAAGGACAAAAAGTTGAAGCCACCAGCATCCAAGGAATGAGAGATAGGAAATTTGATCTGACTAGTTTGAAGATCTAGTTTCTGGGCAGTAAGAGAGTTTAAGAGCCTGTTTAGATTTAAGAAAATGTGAATCTAATTTTCATCTACTTTGAGAAGGATTGGGAAGTGGTCAGTAGAGGGCAAGGGCGTGCTCTGTGGCCTATTTTAAGACTCTCCCCTGACAAAAGGATGCTTGTAGGAAAATCTGTTAGGCACCATCTACTGTTTGTCTTTCTCCTTTTGACTTACTGTATTTGGTTTAGTATATATAATACCCCCCAATAGTATCCATGTTGTCACAAATGGCAACTTCATCATTTTATAGCTTGAGAAGTATTCCAGTGTGTATCTGTGCATCTTTCTTATCCATTCATCTGTCCTTGGGTACTTAGGTTGTTTCCCTAATTGATGATTATAGTTTATCATTTTTGTTTTTGATTTGCATTTCCCTGATGATAACTGATGATGCATATTTTTTCTTGTGCCATCTGTATATCTTCTTTGGAGTAGGTGTATTTTGGTTCCCCCCCCCCCCCATTTTGATTGGATTTTTGTTGTTCTTGTTGAGTTTGAGTTTTTTGTAGGTTTTGGATGTCAGCCCCTTGTTGGCTATATAATGTTCAAATACTTTCATTCAGCAAGTTGTCTTGATTTTAATGACAGGTTTTTTTTTCTATACAGAAGCTTTTTATCTTGATTTAGTCCAACTTGTTTATTTTTTTTTCCCCTTGCTGTTGTAGTCAAGTACCCAAAGATATCACTGAAGCTATATCACAGAGTATTTTGTCTGTGCTTTTTTTTTTTTTAAAGATTTATTCATTTATTCATACAGAACTGGGGTACAGGCCAGAGATGTGGAGGGTGAGAGGATTCACCAGGAACAGAGTGGGGAGCAGATCAGGCAGATCGACAAAGTACACTGCTGAGGAGAGCAGCGGGCGGGTCAGGAGAGGTCTGCCACACCATGTGGTCACCTCCGGGGCAGGCGGGGATCAAACTCATGCGGAATTGGCTTTAGATTCTCAGTGCTGTGCTTTAACCCGCTGCGCCACCAGGGAGGGCCCTGCCTGTGCTTTAGACATTGTATTTTATGGCTTCATGTCTTACCACCAAGCCTTTAATCCATTTTGAATTAATCTTTGTGTGTTGTGAGATGATCGTCTAGCTTCATTCTTTCGCACATGGTTGTCCAGTTTTCCAAACACCACTTGTCAAGGAGACTTTCCTTTCTCCTTCATTGTGAATTAATTATCTATGTAAGTGCGTTTATTTCTGGGCTCTCATTTCTATATCATTAATTTACATGTCTATTTTGATATTACACTGTTAGAGCAGAGAGTAATTTCTAGATCAAGTTTGGACATCATTACACTGGCATTTTCCTGTAGTATTCAAATTGTTAATTAGGTGTCATATCTTAACAAGAACATTAAACTAAGCCACATTCAGAGTATACAGACTAGAGAGGCTAGAAGTTTAAATGCCATGATGAAATGCTTTTAAAGAACTCAGAATGTTTAGCTAGAAGAAATAACCAAAAGGAATAGAATAAATGATTAAAGAATACTTTGATTATCAAAATTTCATGACAACAAAGCAATATCCTACATTCCTACTGTAATGTACTGGGATAATCAAATGTGGTATCCCCAGATGGAAGTCCCTGCTTCCATTACCCAAAAAAGATTTAGGGTATACATTGAAATATTCTACATAAGCATTGTTCTCCATTACTAAGCGGTTTAAATTCTCCTTACCCATAAATAAATACTCAAATAAATAATCATGATAGTGTCAAACCTGTTAACCTATATCCACCAGCTTTTTTTCTTTTGCTTCAAATCATTAATAAGAATTTTGACAGCAATAAAAGGTTATAAATAAATACTTCTTTCTGACAAAGGTTTATTAATATCTACTCACAGAGGAGCTTATCCACTCTTTAGTTACAACTTTTAATCACTTACAAATTTACCAAACCCTATTTCATTCAATTACTATATTTCTAGCTTTTTAAGGAACTTTATCAAATGCTTTACTCTGTCTGTGAATTCCCCTCCCATACTAGGGAACCAAAACCATGAAAAAATAATGAAGTTAGCCCTGCATCACTCGCTTTCATAGACTCTCAGATCCTTATTTTCTAAAAAGTCTCACCGCTTCAGTTTAATATTCAGTTCTAGAAATTTGCTAGGAAATCACAATCCTCCAGTCCCTACTTTTAAAAAGTGACCTTTTGGAAATTTGAGTGATCCTGTTCCCAAAGGACATCTCAAAGATTCTAATTAGATCTGTGGGATCCACTTCTCAGTTCTTTCCAGACTCTGGATCACATCTGAAGTGAGGAGGAGAAAACTCATGTAGAAGAGGCAACTTCAGGGGGGAGGCAGATTCAGCAGTGTTGACTGCTCAGGACATTGTGCTGGGCATCTGGGTCAGCCAGCGTCAGGTGCTCCTCCTGCAAGGTCAATGTCTGTCATTGACCCCAAGGAAAAGAGTGTTTAGATAACATTAACATATGCTTCTGACCTAGACCGAGGTGTTCTCTTGATACTTCTCTACCTTCTATTGTCTTTGTTTTATCCTTTTAACTTTGAAGAGCTTTTTGCAGTCAGGGATGAAATTGAAGAGAGAGGAAGATGATTAGTTAAGTTGCATAGTAGTTGTGTACCTTTGGACAAGATGCTTGACCCTGTTTTATAGCCTTCTATTTCCTCAGGTGTAAAATTCATTCATAGATTAAAGTTAAGTAATTGTGTCAATACCATCTTGGTCCCCTTGACTGTTTTCTTCCTGTCCATGGATTCAAGCAAAGGCACTATTACTTTTTATTACTATTACAAATTGTATACACTACTCTTTTTTTATAACAAGCTTATTTTTTATTCTTATTGAGATATAAATGGGACATAACATTGTTTTGACTCCAGCTGTACAAGCTAGTGATATATTTGTGTATTTGGGAAATGGTCACCAAAATACATTGAGATAGCATCCATCATCTCACATAGATAACAAGTGCTCACAAGGACATGGAGCAAGAAGAACCTGAGCACTGTTGGGATGTTCACTTGGTGTCCACACTACGGCTAACAGTATGGAGGATCAGCAAAATATAAAAGTAGGTCTACCGCCAATGCAGCTTTTTCCTTGTGGGTATATAGAAAACGAAAATAAAATCACTGTCTTGAAGAGATATCCATACCCCTTGGTCGTTGCAGGATTATTTGCAATAGCCGAAATGTAGAACCAACCTGGGTGTAGACAGATGCTAGAAAGGTGTAGAGACGTTCTTCTTTTGTTTCCTTTCCTCAAAAATCTCTCCAGCTTCAGAAGGGATCATGCTTAGTGAAAGAAGCCAGAAAGAAAAAGAACAATACCAGATGGTTTCATTCATAGCAGGAGAATAAAGGGCCAGGGAGGAAAAAAATAATAATGATAATCAACTATATACCAAAGACATTTTACAGGGGTGGAGTGGGGAATGGGATCAAAAACAGTGGGGGGAGGGAAATGCACTGGACTGTGGTGATGGCACATGGGTGATTTGGTGATGGGAAGCCCACAGGGATTACAACTGAGATGAAAAAATGCACAAAATGATGTAAAAATAAACTGCTATTTTAAAAATAATAAATAATAAAAAATATCTACAGCTTCACTTACTCTCATATCATACAGAATCAGCCCATTTTTTCAGGCCATATTCTCGTACCTGTCTCACCCCATATGAGACTTGTGGTTCACGGGAACTGCCTGGGCATTGCCTATGCTTTGTGCCCACCATCAGGTCAGACCCTTTTCCCTCCTTGCCCTTTCCTGACGCCCCTGCTCCAGGACTAGACAAAACTTCCTGGAGCAGGAAGATCAGAGAGTGACATTCAACTTATGATCATGCCAGTACAAGCACTTACAATTATGTAAAACCTCCAAAAGACTCTGTCATTACAACATATTCTCAGTCTTAACATGCAATATGTTTTGAAGCAGCATAAATTTAAAAAGCATGTTCAGGATAAAATGATAAATGTACACTGGGATTTACAGGGCATTGAATTTCAGACACATTAAAATGTTAAAAAAAAAAAAAAGCATGCAAGCATGCCTTAGAATTGGGGAAGCATGGTGTTCTCTCTTAACGTCCCCTCCCCCCCCACTTCCTTGTACAACAGGTTATTGAGCAGGTTGGCTTTGGCTTAAGGTGAAATCAAGAAAAAGCTTCGTGCTCCTTCCTTCACAGCAACCCTCAAGCCCATGCAGCCAGCTCTCCCTTCCCCATGCTGCCTTGGTGTTCCCTCAAGCAGCTCTCCCAGAAGCTCAGGCACTGCTGGTTACCTGAGGGGAAGTGGAGAAGGGGGAGGGGCTGGCCAAGGAAGGGGATAAGACATCTGTAGGGGGGATTTGGTGGATGGTGAGTGACCCTATGCAATATGATGCTATAAAAACATAACCCGTGTTTCACTCATAGCAGGAGCATAAAGTTCCAGGGGTGGGGGCTGGGGCTGGAGGTTAAATAATAATAAACAACTATATCCCAGAGACAATTTAAGGGGGTGGAGTAGGGAAGGGGATCAAAAATGGGGCAGTCAGTAAGAGCACTGGACTATGGTGATGGCACACGGGTGAATTGGTGATGAGAAGCCCACGGGGATTACAACTGCGATGGAAAAGGCACCAAATGATGTAAAAACAAACTATTGTATTAAAAAATATATAACCTGCCTAAAGATATAATTATGTAAACAATAGACAAATTAGCAAAAATTGAGGAAAATAATAATGTGTTTAATCAGCAGTGATTGGCAATATAATCCAATGCGAAACTTCACTCTCTTTTCCAACAAAAACAACTTCCTGTCAGGTCAGACCTACTCCTTCATACCAACTGCCCACTCTTTTTTTTTTTTTACTTCCCCCTCTCGCAGAATGGGGGCAGGACGGGGCTGGCCCGAGTACTGCTCTCCAGCTGTGTAAAGTCACTCTCATTGTTGCCATACACATATTAGAAAATTCCTGAGGGTTCATTAGGTACAGCTCCCGGTCACTATAGCTCCCCACCACCTGCAGCACACATTCTATCAGGCATTTGAGGATGCCGCTCAAGGCCGCCATTCCCTAGCAAGAGGAAACACTGTCAGTGGCCTCTTAGTGTGGTGACGTTGATCCTCAGACAGCTTGCTCCTTGCTCCCATACCCAGACAGACACTACACTAGGCCGTGGCCCTTTCTAAACGGGGACACTGCAGTGCCTTCCTGCTGCTGTGGCCTATCCCCCTGTCCCTGCCATCCAGGGGTGCTTCACCAGCCCTCAGGCTGCTTCAGGCCCCTGTTCCAAGCCCAGCAAACAAAGGACAGAACTTGAAGCTCCCATTGGAGCTCTCTTGTGCCTACCCACAGCCTGGGAAAGACTGGAAAGTTTGGGTGTACCAGTCAAAATGGCTGGTGAGGAGAGGTGGCTGTGCCCTTCCTGTAAACAGTCTCTGCCAGGCATGCTGTAGAGTTTCGCTCCCTGCTCCTGCATGGTGGAGATTGGGCAGGAGAAGCCACTGTACTCTCTGTACTCTCTGCTCCAACATGTACTTTCCCAAGAAATCTTTCTCTTCTCCTAGGGGCCGCTGGTCTTCTCAAATGCACCTACTTGACCTCCTCTAAGTTCAGGGTGGATATGGCTGGCCTGTCTCTAGAATGTGACAGTGCTTATCTCCTGTTATCCTTGATGTGACTATCTTGGCAAAAATAGGACACAGGAGGAGTCTTATTCTACTTGTCATACCTGTTCTATTCAATCCGACAAACTTGGAGAGCATGCTGCCTGCCAGGCATTGCGCTCAATGTTATGATTATCAAGGTGAGAGGAAAAAAAACCTCATCCTCAAAGCGTCAGAGCTACTGAAGAGCTCTCTGTGAATGAGCCAACGAGAGGCCCTGGAGCAGCTGAAGGGTGGAGTCTTTGAAGCCTTGGGGCCTGGGCTTCAACTCTGACTTTGTCACTTGCCAGTTGTCAGAACTTGGACTAGTTGCCTTAACTTTCTCTCCCTCCACCTCCTCACCTGTTAAGCCAGGAGTGGCGTTATTTGCATGAAACACAAACGTGGCACTTCGTTCATGTAACAGTTCTTGCTGTTTCACAAGCTCTGCTCAGCCTGTTGATGTCCCTTTGGCTCTCCACCAAGGTTCAGGCTGTGTCTCTGCCTGTGTCTCTGGATTCCTCCCTCCTTTTAGCTACATTCTTATCCTTCCAGTATCCGATGCCACCAAATGCGCTCTAGCACCACACAGCTTCCCTTGGAGATCTGCCTGGTCATCAGAGCATTTGTTCTGTGTGCCAGAGTGCTTCATGTTCCAGCTTCCTTTCAGTGTCTCCCTGAGGATGCTTTTGAAATACACCCACTTCCCCCTTGGAAATATCTTTTCTAAAAATATAAGGAGCACATCTAATTAAGCCCAAGACTTACTTCAGAACACTTACATTAATTTCAGAGCAGGAGCCTTACTCTCCTGAGACATAAGTTTGTAAAAATGAGTCCAAATCTAGCTCAATGAAGTTTCTAGAAACTCTCCAAAGAAAAACGGGGTTTTGATATTCTCTTACTTTTATGATAGTGACCTAAGTGGTTGCTGTAATGGAATGGTAACACGATACTCCTATAGTTAAATTTGGGTGAGGCCCCAAAGCTGAGAATTACCTTTCAAAGGGTGCTATGTCCTCTGTGTAAGTCTGATAAAGGGTGGTCCAGACTTTATTCTGCTACCCTATTCATGAGTTTGAAAGATGAGACCAGGATTTTATTAGGAAGTTGAAGCAGTCTGTGGCAAAGATTGCTTCAGGGAGGATTGGCAGTGGTCTTCCGACCACCACACCCCCACCCACCCTACTGGAGAGAGTGAGGACATTTAACCTGTCCACCCCATACCTTTAGCAAAGCCACAGAGACTAAGAACCACTCTGGCAGCATCACCCCTGTGGCACAGAAGTGGGTAAATGCAGGAGCAGGCACCTGCCTTCCACTGGTAAAACCCAAAGAAAAAGATTATGTTTAGAGCTGCCCCTGTTAGGGAGCCACGTAACGAGACAAGCTGTAAGAGGTGGAGGTATGATGGGGTTGGGGCTGAGTGGTGAACTGTATAAAATCTGGACTACTTTAAAAAGAAAACTTTTTAAGTGAGGTGTCAAAGGAAGATCCCTAAAAGAAGGCATGGAAGCTGTCCAGGAGAAAGAACCAGCCTGACACCAGATTGTAGTGGTAAACACCAAGAGAAACTTTTTTGACTCCTTTTTGTTCTTCCTTCCCCCCCTTCTCCAGTTCTGGGGGAGCCAGGCTTGGGGAGGAGGAATGAAAATGGCGACGAAGCCAACCACGACTCCCTACCTCACTGCCAGCTCCTAATCTAGTATGGGGCCCAGTCTGGCAGGCAGAGCGAAGTTTAAATTGCATGACTAATTTGAATTCTGGATTGAACTGGACATTTTTATTATGTGAAAAATGAGGCTATTTGTTAATTCCATAGGACCTGGCAGAAATTTCATCCAGGAGCAAAGAAAAAGCATTCAATTTAGCACAGAAAAAACCCGCATGATTGCTTTCGGCTTGCACTCTTTCGAAACAGTGACTCAGAAGTAAGAAAGCCAGGCCTATCTCCTCAGTCTAGACAGTCTGTGGACACTGATCTGATAGTAGTATTTGGAAGCCTGAGTTTCACATTAAGAAGTTCCTATCCACTAGGAACCACCCCCGAGTGATGATGGCCTTTTCATCGTCTCTCCTTTGTAGCTTCTCTGTTCAGCTTTTTATTCATCCCTCATCATGAATAAAAGATGCTTCCAGACCAGGGTGTGCTTCTCCTGCCATCCCCAGCAAAGAGCTGAGCACAGGGACCTGAGAGACATAGGAAATATCTGGCAAAAGACAGCAAGTGTTAGCAATACCAAGATGTATCAGTTTCTATCACACAAAACCAAAGATATATGGAAAAAAACATGGTATTCTTGGTTGATGTAAAGGGCACTAGAGAGAGCAAATTTACATGACCTGCTCAAAAGAAATGTGGTTTGGATGTAAATGACTCTAAGGAAAGTCATATAACAATGGAAAGCATATTAAAAAGTAGGCTCATTCCGTCTTTAATTTAATTTTGAGTCCAATAATCAAGTTAAATGTATTCCTCATGCAACTCATAATTTTAACCTGTTATTATGCAAACCTGACAGTTCAATTTAAATGGTGTGAGTATGTTTGGCACAATTAACTTTAATGATATTTACTATGTGCTGGATCTTCCTAAAAGGAGGAACATCTTGAAATTTCTTGTTCAAGTCATTTAAACCACCTTAGAACCTCGTTAGCAAGCAAGCGTCGAGCTCGCATTGGCAGAGGCTTTTGAGCAACTGTCAGACTCGGGTGCGGGGGTGCTGGCAATATCACAAGCGTGGTGTTCAGATTCATAAATTGAAGCGCGAGCGGAGGTGCCTGCCATCATGTCAAGGGCCCCGGCGCAGGCCGCCCCCACTGTCATCCCATGGTGATGCTAGCTAGCATCAGGCGGGCTCTCAGAGCAACCACCTCCCTGTCACCTCCCTGTGACTGGCCACAGTGTTCTCTAGGTGACAGGTCATCACTGAATAAATCAAGAAACATTCCAGTATGCAAACACACCTGCTGCTGGAATTAAGGAGTGAGCAGAAACAGATCTTGTGGGTCTAGAGGGGAACCTGAAGCCCAGATGGACAAAGTGGTATGCTCAGGTTGGGGCAGACATGGCCAGACAGGTGCAGAAAGCAACTTTTTCTTTATTCAGTATACATTTAACATCCAGTTTCAAAATCCAAGTTGGGTTTGTCTTTTTTTCTTTTTCTTTCTTCTGCACTGGGAGCACACCTCAGTTTCTGCTGTGGCCATCAGCACCTTAAATTATAAGTTCCTGCATGAGAAATGCTGTGATTTCTAGAAACTTTTCTCACCAGGAGTCTAAAATTATCGTTACTATCTCAAAAGCATCATTTTGGGAACCAAGGCCAGTCTCTGCTGGTTGGCAATGCCTAAATTTGGGTTTTTCATCAACCTGGTATGTATTTTTTCTCTTTAGACTCCAAATGCCCCCCAAATGCTGAAGTTCTTTTCTGAGCTGCTTCTTCCTCCTCCTGCCTGGGCCCACGGTAGCCTCGGGGTGGGGTAGGCAGCCTTCAAGCACATGGACAGCACTTGATGGAGAGAGCTGGGACACAGCCAGAGGAAGCTGAATAACAAAGAATAGAGGTTCCCAGGCAACTAGGACCCTCCTCTCATTCCAGTGGAGGATGAATCTTGTCATGTTGAACATTTGTGGTTAGAATCACAGAATGAAACAAGAGCATTTATAATTGAAAACATGCATCTAGTAGGAAAAGAAGGAGTACAAGACCCCACCCAGTTCACACTGTGGCTCTGGCTGTCATCTCCCTGTCCCCAGCCCACTCCTGGGCTTCCCAGCTGGACTTTGGGGGGAAATTTGCTCTTTCATATTATGAAATGTGCTTTTTTTTTCCCTCTCTTTCTGCTTTCCTTTCTTCCATTACTCATCCTTGCAGTTTGACAATCTCCCTAAATCTTGGGTTCTTTCAGAGATTATAATACAAACACATGAAAACAGAACAAAGAAATCATGAAAATTGTTGCTTCCATTCCTGTATTTCACCCTCCAAAGTCCCGTTGAGGGGCCAGTCACTGTTATCAGTATCTAGAGTCGATCTTTCCAGAGCATAGATGCATGTATCAGCAATAATGTCCATATTCTCCATCGATGCAAGCATATGAGGTATTTCCTGTACTGGCTATTTATGGCATATTCTTAAAAAATACCATCCTGCCTAAAATACTTTAATAGAGCCTAGTTCACTGCAGGGTATAGCCCAACTTCTTGATACAGAGCCTGCTTCCCAATCTCACTCCCAAAGGAACAGATCTTTCATTGCCAGTCTAGCACATTCCACCTCCCAGCAGTAGACCCCCTCAGCCTCCCTTCTTCAGTGTCTCCACCTCCTCCCCCACCTTGCCCTGACTTTTGATGTTGGCAAATCTCCAAGTCTGCATGTCTCTTTTCAGAACTGTAAGTCTCTCACCTGTTAGATCTGACTGGGAGATGCTTGTTTTCCCACTTCTGCTTCTCAAAATCTTCTCATCTCTATAGACTCCATTCCACAGGTCACTTTTGCTGTGAAGTATCCTAACATCCCACTCATGTTGACCATTTCTCCTCCTTAAGGACCCTCCTTGGCAGTTCCGTATCCTTCAATGTGGGGTTCATTTGTTTTCTGACTACCCTTGACATGCCACATTTTAAGGATGAGGGAGATCACAGAAACAACACCACCTTAGCGCTCAGGAACTTAGGATCTGACAGGAAAAGTAACATGTGCTGGGCCCTCTCAACATGTGGTACAATGGGTTAAAGCACAACTCTGTAAGAAAGCCACAGCTGCTTTAGTGTGAGTTCTATTCCTGCTGCCCTTGAGGTGACCCACGTGGCAAGGCAGACCTCTCTTGACTCACCTGCTGCTCCCCTCAGCAGTGTACTTCATCAGTCTGCCTGTTCTGCTCTCCCGCTGTGCCTCTGGTGAATCCTCTCACCTCGCTTATACCCCAGTTCTGTAGGCATAAGTGGATAAATCTTAAAAAAAAAAAAAAAGTAACATGCTATTGCAGGAGTAATAGATGAATACGGGTGCAGAAAACATAAAGGAGCTCATTGTGTAGACTGGGCTGGGACCAGTTGGGGAAGTACTTATGGGAGGCAGGACCTAAGAAGATCCTGCAGGTCTGGAAAGATGAGCCACATGAAAGAGTTGTACAGAATGGGAAGGGGTCCAAATGTCCCCAGAAGCCATGCATCTGTGAAAGTTAAGAGAGTACAGGATGCAGGAGGTGTCCAAGAGCTCAATCAACATAGCAGATGGTAAGAGCTGCAAGGAGAGTCTTCTCTATTATGAAGTGCTCTTCAGACAATCAGTGTTGGAGTAAGTGACTCAACAACACTGGCAACTGGAGATTCATCATGTCTGACTTCCCAGTTGTCTCAACCCCTGAGGATTTACAGAGGATTTGGGGAAGGTCAAGCATTGTCATTCAACATGATTGCCCTTGAGTATTTCAATTGTGATTGCTGACAAGGCACTGCCAGAAAGTCTTTGCAGGTTAGTGTTTTGGTGAATTGCTGTGTAAATCTAGATACATACTGATAATAATAAGAGTACAGGGATTAGTTTATATTTGAGGTCTTACTCTGCTTCCAGAAGTATCTTAAGTGCTTTGTATAGCTGATGCTATTTAATCCCAACTGCTTAGGGGTAGCTCTACTATTGCTATGCCCATTTTATAAATGAGGAAACTAAGGCAGTGAGAGTTTAAGAGGTTCTGTCAACATTGCAGAACCTACTCATAGAAGACCCAGGACTGAAACCCCAGCAGCCCCCTCAGAAATCATATTTATGACCACTGGGCACACTGCCTTGCCCTGGCTGCAGTGGGTGGGTGTTGGGATGAGCACACCACCAGGCTTGAGAACTAAGGCTCACTGTTCCAGAGACAGAGACCTGGAAATCCAGGACAGATGGACCATAGGCAGAAGGTGCCTGGCATGCCCTTGGCTCCCTGAGGCAGCCACAGTCTGGAAAGTAACAGTTTGGAGAGCTAAATTAACAGCACATATGCAGGAGTGCCAAGAACAATAGGGACTCCATGGGTGAATGACTTGGGGTTAAAAATCAGAAGCAAGGGGCCTTTAGTACCATCTCCATGTGTAGCGACAGGCAGAGCTGAACCTCCCTGATTTGAGCAGGAGAGCGGTCAAGATTAATTACACAGATGGATCGCTTTGCTCAGAAAAAGCCAGTGGATGTTTTGATGTAGTGACTACTGCAACCATAAAACCGGGAGATATATGGCTATCTCTGTGCTAAATGGGACCCTGAAGAGATTAACCTCACATATAATGTGAAAATGATATGCATGAGTTTCATCAGGTGGGAGAAACTACTCGTGATACTTGCAAATGGTGATTTCATGCCAAGGATACCGGATTCAAATGTCAAACTATGGAAAAGTTTTCCTGAAAGATTGCCTCTGGGGCTGTGGGAGAAGTGTTGGGCTATCATATGCAGAAGATTAGAATTTGATGTCAATGCCTTCAAAAGATCCCTAAATATATAAGCTTTAAGGAGGATGACTAGGGGTTTTGTGTATCTCAATGTCAAGCTATCACTTCAAAACAGAGGCATTTCATGCTTTCAGCCTAACTGAAAGTATTGTTACTGTCCTTCTCCCTTATGAGAGGGGGGAAATGAGGTCAGCTGGAGGCTGCAGGTCAGGCTGCTATTATCTGGGCCCCCTTAACTCACTACCTCTTCAACCTTGTGCTCTGGTCCTACCTGTGTGCTACATTTCTGCAATCCACTTGGTGATCACTTTAGGGAAAAACTGGAAGAACCAGTATTTCCAGTGTAAGATAGCTATTTGTATCACAGCTCTGCTCATGATATCTTGTTGGGTGAATCAACATCTCTCAGAGATGTTGTAAGGATTAAGAGAGTGAGTTTTGAGTGCACCTGCAAGCTACATGCACCGTGAAATTCTAACCTCTGTTTTAGCAGAATTTTGAGACATAATTTACCTGATATCTTTCTACCACTGCTCCTCCACATTACCTCTTTTTTTTTTTTTGGATTAACTTTTTTATTGCACTTAGATGCACATTTATAAAATTGCCATCATAACTCTTTCTGAGTTATAATTTAGAAGAAATAAATGTTACAACCATCACAACTATCCACTTCCAGCACCTCTTCATCATCTCAAACTGAAACTCTGTACCCATTAAATAATAACCCCCAACCTACTCTCCCCTCAGTCATGATAACATCTATTATACTTCCATTCTCTATGAATTTGCCTATGAGGAAATAATGAAATATAGTAGAATTAAGCAAGATTTGTCCCTTTTTGTTAAATAAAGACTTATTTACTTATGCATACAAGAACTGGGGTACAGGCCAGAGGTGCAGGAGGTAAGAGGAATCCCCAGAGACAGTGTAGGGAGCAGAGCAGGCAGAGCTACTGAAATACACTGCTGAGGGGAGCTTTGGGCTGGTCAGAAGAGATCTACTGCACCATGTGGGTCACCTCACTGGCTGGGTATCAAACTCATGCTGCAGTCACTGCCAACAGCTTTATAGTGCTGCGCTTTAACTCATTGAGCCACCAGGGAGGGCCCTGTCCTTTTACATTTGACTTATTTCACTTAGCCTAGTGTTCTCAAGGCTTATACATGTTGTAGCATGTGTCCAAATTTCCTTCACTTTTAAGGCTGCATAATGTTCCCTTGTATAGCTCTTTTACATTTTCATGATTTGTTCAACTGTTGGTGGCTGTTCCCATTGTTGGGGTTGCAGTCACCTTTTGACAATTGTGAATTATTCTGCTATGAACATTCAATTCTTTTGGGCATCACTTATATGCAGAATTAAGGGTTTCAGTTTCTCCACATCTTCACCAACATTTAGTATTTTCCATTTTCTATTTCATAGTCCTGATAGATGGAGATATATCTCCATCTATACCCAGAGCAGATAAAGTCCCCTGCTACCCACTAGAACTCTGGGGGATCAGGGACCATGTGTGGCATAGAAACCCTTTTTTCAATAGTTTTTATCCAAAGCAAAATGGTTTTCCCGATAGCAACTAGGAGGAAGACTTGGGATAAAAGTCACTTATCCGTTCTATTGATTTATTCATTTGCTTCTGCACTCATTTATTCCACAAATATATATTAATGCCTACCTTGTAGGAAGAAGGGTAGAATTGTGCCATTAGATATTGGAATCCACAAAGCCAAGAATCCAAAGGGAAACTAAAACATCTCCTTAGCCAAACACCTTCCTTAACTCAACAATGTCTCCTAAAACTGAAGAGAGAGGATAGGCTCATGCTTCCAAGTCAGTAATCAGCCCGGAACATGCAGCCCAAACCATGAGCCTAAAATCCAGCTGGCAGAGAAATGAGTTGAAAACAAGGACACTGTTTGTAAGGAAATTCTCTTCTTTTCTGGCTCACTGAACAATCCTGTCACTTGATCAGCTGGTGAGATTTGAACACAGTAATACAAATGTCAAGAAAACCTGATTAGATAAGCTGTGAGTACTCTCACTGTCCTTATATTGTGATAACCTCCCACAAAAATATCACATACAGGCTGTGTGTGGTTGGGGATACTACTGATGAAATTTAAGAGGCAGGCACGAGTGTAAGAACTTGATTTCAATCTGGGAAAATTCCAGAGGACTAAATTCAGAGGATTTCTGAACATCATAACATCCATGCAACTGGATTTCATCAACAAACACAGACTTATTTTCTAACTCAAACTGAGACATCCCAGCTAGACTAAAGGGCAAAGAGAAGGAGATGGAGATAATGGCTAGATTAAATTGACAGATACAGTGTCCACAGATATGTTTGTTTTACTCAGATTAATGTTCAAGCCTTAAGAGTCCAAAAATAACCTAGACTTATAGACAGCATTATTTCCTGAAGCCATAATCTCTACTATATCCTGTACACCCACCAAAAATACACAAAAGTGTGAGACCAACTTCATCTACTTCTAGCAGGAAAAATGTAACATTTTTTCAGATCTGGCTGAAGATTTGCAGGAGGAACTTCCGAATCTTCATGAACATCACTATAGAGTCCAAGATGATGACTGCAAAATAAGATTAAATATGATTACACCAAACTTTCTGTAATAGCCCTGGTTTCCATTCTGTCTCTATCCTTCATGCAC
>NW_004567115.1:17113555-17114851 GCF_000260355.1 Condylura cristata
CTCTCCTGACCTGCCCGCTGCTCCCCTCAGCAGTGTACTTCGTCAGTCAGCCTGTTCTGCTCCCCATTTTGTCTCTGGTGAATCCTCTCACCACCCCTGAACCTCTGGCCTGACCCCAGCTCTGTATGCAAAAACAAATAAAATCTTTTTTTAATTAGTTAATTAATGAGTCAATTAATTGATTTTAAAATTGATTTTCATTTAAATTCATTTTACTTTGTTTTGTAATTGTATCATTTTTTATTGACATAGCATTGGTTGACTACAATGCATATGACTTAGAGGAACAAATTCACACTCCTCAGATGTGTGTGACCAAACCATAACCACCACCAAGGCACCCATTGTCCTCTACCCCAGTCCACTGAGACCTCTCCTATGTTTGCTCCCATCTTCCATCCTTCTGTTCTGGTAGCCTCAATCTTGCAATCAGGTTTCTAGGCTAACCCTCTTTTAATTCACAAACAGAGCAAACATGTTTGGAACAGGGACCAAACATTTAAAAAGAACGAATCACGGCGTTGGTTAAGCTAAAATGAAATTAAACGCATTTCTGTCAAGACATCCAGCTAACTGAGATTGCAACCCAAACACTAATGCAGAATTCAGTGCAGTCACTAAAGGAGGGTGTGGCAAACAAGCTGTGTAAGCTGTTTCATTGTTAAAGGAATTTTTTAGGGGGGGTAGGATATTGGACGAGGTAACCTTCCCACTGTGGGGTTTAATGGTTGCAACACTCTTCAAGATCGGGATTGGTAGTAACAGGTCCAGTTGTTCCTCAGACCTGCCAGTTTTCAGTTACACGGTGGGGAGGAGGGGGCTGGAGATCAGTCACAGGGTCATGACGAGCCATAACTATGGGGGGGCAGGTCAATTCTGAAACATACCAATGTACACCTGTTTTCAAAGAGTAAATGCCTCTGTCTAGAGGTGTGGGGCACTCAGGAAGCATAAGAGGCACAGCAGGGCATGGGAAAGTCTTCTTTACCCTCACAGACACTTCCTTCTCCTTGGTCCCATTCCTCACAGTGCATTACAATACACTGGCCTCTGTGGGTGGAAACTGAAGCCTCATGATGGCAGTACAGGGGTACATGTCTTCTCCGAAGTCTGTGGGACACTCAGAGAGGTGGCCAGGTCTAGCCAGAGTGGCTCAGCCACAGTGGGGGCTACCTCCTAGCATGAAGGTCCTGCTCCTGTTCTGTGTTTGGATAGAATTTGTGAAAGAATGGGAGTACTTTTCCCCTGGGCACCCACTTCCATGAGGAAGAATCTCTCTCTTAAAAAAAAAAAAAA
>NW_004567115.1:17115007-17130578 GCF_000260355.1 Condylura cristata
AACAGGCAGATCGACGAAGTACACTGCTGAGGGGAGCAGCAGGTGGGTCAGGATGGGTCAGGAGAGGTCTACCGCACCATGCGGGTCAGCTCCCTGCCTGGGGATCGAACTCGTGCTGCAGTGGCTTCAGAGAGCTTCATAATGCGGTGCTTTCACCTGTTGTGCCACCAGGGAGAGCCTGGAAAAACCTCTTTAAGTAAACCCCCTGGACTCCTTCTGCCACTTCAGCCTCCAAAAGGGAGTCAATTTTCTAGTCAGTACACTGGGAGAAGAGTATGGGCCTGCACAGCTCATCTCTTGACTAATTCTTGTTCCAAATCACATACTCACACATTTCTTCTCCCTGTTTTAAAGTTCCCAACCTCTGTGCATTTCTTCTGAGGCCCAGGGTACATAGTGGGTCAAGCTGGGTGATCTGGCCTGAAAGGGCTCCTGGTTCCTCCACTGAGGAGACAGGTGGCATGGAGGAGGTGCCATATCATGCCCTGGCACCTCTGATAGTGTGTGTGTGGTCCCTTCCCACCTTTCCCACAGGCAGGCAGATAAAGCTGATTCTGGCTTCCTGGAAGAGCCGGGGCTCTGCAGAGCCAGCTCCTCCTCTTTGTCAGAACTGTCCTTCAATTTTAGACTACAGGGCCATTTCCCTCAGCCTTGACTCCAGGAGCCCTGCTCTCTCCAGGAGGACTGGTCAGTCATTTAGAAAGCAGAAGCATTTTCTGGCACAACACTAACTAGCAAGGAAACAAGACTGTCTCCAAAATCAGGTCAATGTTGGGTCAGATAAGTACAGCCTGGAATGTTCAAGTGGCTAGTCTCACAATCTTGTCTTTCACATGCAAGGCTGGGGAGACTGATGATTTCCTGACAGCTGCCAGAACCCAGGACTCTGTTAAAGATAGGATGTGAATGCCGGCTATCTCCACACATGATGCAGTGGAGGAGATTCAGTGACCATATTATGTGACTCCTGAAGCAAGTGATTATGCTTATTTAGCCTCCAGAGCCCAGGCAGGCCCAGAAAGGGGCCCTAGTTTAGCCCTCTGTGTTCTCTAGCTCTGAGCATTGCTGAGGGCCTTCAGACATTCCATTGGAAACTCACAGAAGGGATCGCAGAGGGTTCCAGGCGCACCTGGACAGAAGTGTGGGTGATGCCTCCACTGGAGCTGTGCAGTGTCCAACAGAGAGGCACATGCAGTAGCCCTGGGGTAATGTGGGGGAGCCTGGTGACTGACAAGCACCCTCCCATGAATGACTGTATGGGGTGATTGTGACATCACTGGGCTTGACCATTGATTTTAGATGTTTGGCCATTTCCTTTGTGAGGGGAACAGAGGTCTCTCTCAGAAAAGGATCCACCTTGCCCATGTTCATAAAGGTGTGGTAATTAAAAATGGGCAATACACCAGCCACTGTGAGTGGACAAGTTGGGCTAGGACACATTCTTCCTGGACAGTGTTGAGACAGGCATAGTGGACACTCATTCATAATGTTCCTAGCTCTGGGGTCAACTGACCTTCTTCCCAATGGACATATTCTTTCCTTAGCAATAGAGAAATTTATTTTATGATCCCCACCGTCACCGAGTCCCATAGGGTTGGAGGCAGTCTCTTGGATGATTAGATGTGCAAACTTTATAGTTTAACTCATAGTCTACTGGTCTGAACTCCAAATTGTTTGGGTAGCTTTTAAGGACCCAGTTTATTCTAGCCCCAAGTATGGAGAATGCCCCTGAGACTTGTCAATACCCCAGCTGCTCTACTGCTCATCCTGTTTAGAAACTTCTGCCTATTAGTCTACACTCTTCCACAGGCATTCAAGATCTCTGGTGCTTGGCCCACTCTGCCTTTCCATGCTCATCTTCTGACCGAGTCCTCATGGGTCTCACCTAAATTCCACAGCACAACGTTCCCCTAATAGGGATTTCACAGGTCTCTGCTGGAGCAGCTGCTTCCTTCTAGAAGTCCTTACCCCTATGCCCTCTGTCAGCTGCCTACTCATTCTTCAAAGCCCAGCCAAAACAGCAGTCCTCCCTGGGTGAAACCATCTCTTTTCTGGACACTTTCAATGCTCTTGGCCCTACCTGAGTTGCCAGGATACACATGTCTTTCACCCATGGCTGCTATTGTAATGTGACCAGTGGGATTTAGTTCCAGGACCTATCTATGGAGGAGGAGGGTAAAGTCTTCCATAAAGTGGCAAGGTTGCTTCTACAAGGCCTTGGAAACCCAGAGCCTGAACTGTATAAATGCATTGTTGTCTTGCTAAACAGAGAGTGAAAAGGAAGATGTTACCTTTAATTCTTTTTGTTCCATCCAGCAGCAAAAACAAATTAGAAATGAATATTTTAAATAGAATGTCATGCCGTAATTATTACTGATAGCTTTCTCATGCCTACAAGGTGACCCACTTTTCTTCAATTTGGGAAGAAATGCCTGTGGCAAAAACCAACTCGTTCATGCCTGTGGCTGCTCACAGTAAGTGCCTGAGTCCGTCACTTAACTGTGTTCGTTACTGTGTCCAGAAATGTGTTGGGTGCTCTGCGGACCTAGGAGGCACAACTGCCTCTTCAGTAAAACCTAAGATCCAGCCACAATGCTTAGTAGTCTTTTTAGCCAAGAAATGGTCACCCTGTGGGGTTGAGAGGAGAGATGGGCAAGGAGAGATGGGCTCACAGTGGAGTAGCTGGGCTTCAGGGAGGCCTCCTCTATCCTTTGCACCTGAATTCCATTCTTCCCCTCTCTGCATTTCTGTTTAAGCTCACTCTTCCTCTTTCCTGTCTAAGTACCAC
Source organism: Condylura cristata (assembly GCF_000260355.1). NCBI lineage: Eukaryota > Metazoa > Chordata > Mammalia > Eulipotyphla > Talpidae > Condylura > Condylura cristata. The sequence continues at coordinate 17,117,796 of NW_004567115.1, forward strand.
CATGCTTAGGCACATCCCACTTGTCCCAAGCCTTTCGGTCCCATGGATGTTGATTAACGTACAGTCTCCTCTACTTTACTCTAGTGGCTTTGTGTTTGCTTCTCTTATCTCCTTTTTAAGACCCTAGATGCTGGGACAAGGGGGTTTTCATCTTCTTTAAAATTCTTTAGAGCACTCAGCAGTTTGCCAGGTACACACGAGGCACTTACTGAATGAATAGTACATTCATTGGTACAGACATTCTTCACGTTCCAACAGATGAAATTGGGGTCCTCTAGTCTTGCTACTCCAAGCATGGCCTGGGCAGCAGCACTAGAATTTTCTGGGGCTTTGGTGGAAATGTGAAAGTGCAGAAGATGAACTCAGAATGTCCATTTTAACAGCTCCCCACGGGATGTGAATGCTTGAGAAGCACTGCTCCAAATGGCACTCTTTACCAAATTCTGGATCTTTTCTTGATCCATTTTACCCACTTTTTTTGTTTCCCCCATACCTGGCTCTTTTCACATCCCTCCACTCTTTACCTTCCCTCATACATTGCTTTAGCCACTCTTTTTCCAATATAATCAACTCTCTCACTCCTCAAGCCTCTCTATTCCTATCCACGAAATGCCAACGACTCCCATTCTCCACTCTTTCCCTATTGTCCCTTGGGACTCCAGGACTCTACCACCTACTGTGGTGGTCACACCTACCAAGGACTGTAGTCTTGTCGAATCCACACATACCTTGCCCACCATAAGTAGTGTGAGAACTGTGCACCAAGAGATCTGTACTCAATCATCTTTTAAATGCATTATAGCTATTTCTGCCTTTTCTATTTATCCAGCCACTACTCATTGCAAAAAAAAGTTAAGAATTTATTAGCCAGAAAAAAATATGATGTGGCTGTGAATTCTTCATTTTGTAGGTTCAACTGCTAAAAGTAATTTGAGAACTAACTGAGCAGCCTTCTAATATTAGATAAGCCTAAACCATTAACTCAGTGAAAGCTATGCTTTACTTTAGGGTGATCAAACACAAAATAGCATACTTAGAAATAGGAATGCCAAGGTTTGCTTTAAACAAAAATTCTTCCACTAAAAAAAAAAAAAGGTCTTTAAATTAGTCATCTTCACAGTCACTTTAAAAGTTACATTTATTCTATTTACAATTGGAAAAACATGGAAGCAGCCCAAATGCCCAAAAGTAGATGACTGGATTAGAAAGATGTGGTACATATATACAATGGAATATTACTCAGCAACCAAAAAAGAGAAACACATGTCTTTTGCAGCAACTTGGATGGAGCTGGAAACGATCATGTTTAGTGAGATAAGCCAGAAAGAGAAAGAAAAATACCAGATGGTTTCACTCATAGCAGGAATATAATGAACCAGGCGAGAAAACATCAAAAATAATGAACAGCCATATACCAGAGACATTTTGCAGGGGTGGAGTGGGGAATGGGATCAAAAACAGGGGGGTGGGGAGGGAAATGCATGGGATTATGGTGATGGCACCTGGGTGACTTGGTGATGGGAAACCTGTGGGGATTACAATTGAGATGGAAAAAAAAAATGTACAAAATGATGTAAAAATAAACTTTTGTAAAATTAAAAAAAAAGATGTTTACCACTAAAATACAAACTCTGGTCTCAAAAAAAAGTCACATTTATTCACATTTTGATAAAAGCATAAGTATCTTTTTTAAAAGATTTATTTATTTATTTATAGAAGAACTGGGGTGTGGGCCAAAGGTACAGGGGATGAAAGAGTTACCCAGAGACCAAGTAGGGAGCAGAACAGGCGTATTTACAGAAACACACTGTTAAGGGGAGACAGTGGGTGAGACAGGAGAGGTCTGCTGCACCATTTGTGGGTCAGCTCTTTGGTAAGGAGGGAACTATTGAGACGTAACCCCTAGGCCCTCAGGGAGGCCCAATGCATAAGTACTTGAGAGTTGCTGTTTTTTGTATAGAACTCAGGCAGACTTGGGGCCTTAATAATAGAGTAAACAGCTTCAATTCTCCATTCCCACATTTTGTAGCTTAAGGTCCTATTACTTTTTTATTCACATTTTCTACTGGGACTTGATTTACAAAGATAGTGTTTTTTGTTTTTTTTTTTAGATATTTAAAAAAGTGGAAGGAGATATATTGGACAGCATCTTCCTTAATGCCAAAGGCTGACAGTAATTGGGTTGCTTGATTTTTACTCATTTTTCTTAAATTGTTGATAGCTTGCACAATAACTTTGTGCCCCAATCAATTAGTCTAACAATTCATATTAATATTTTATTTTTAATGGTTGACTACTCATTTCATTAAAAATGTAAGTGCATTAACTCCATGTTAAATGATTCCATTGGGATAGGCTTATTTAAATATTCATAACATGAAAATTAATAAATCTAGCATAATGTTTGCATTTAAAAAGTCAAAGTACCATCAGATATATTTGGTCCTAGATGAGATTCACTAAATTAAAGACTGAATACCATCATTTTATTGATTCTTACTTATAATAAAACAATGCAACAGAAATGCCATGAGAACATTACTACCCAATAACTCTTTGCTCCTGTCAACCTTACCTACTTCTAACCAGCTTCCCTTTCTTTCTGTATTTTATGCTACTCTTCACTCCTGTTCTGTGGATTGTGACTATGTCAGCTTGTCTGAAATTAAAGATTAAATGCTAGTGTACACAATACCTGTTTCTATTTTTCTCAGTCTTTCAACTCTCTCCTCAGATGGAGACAATGGATCAGAGTCTAGGGAAAATGTTTCCCTTGAGCTTCCTCCCAGTGGGAAGGTGGATGTGTTCTTCACAGGGGCAAGGTTATTGTGTGTATCAGTTAGGACAATGTACAGCCTTTGAGCCAGCAAATTTGATAAACTATACATTGAGTTAGGAAGTGGAAGATTCCAATGAGTACAGGGCATCACTGGTAAGCTATTACAGATTTGAGAATATTCTCTACATCATTCACAAAAAGTCATGAAAAATAAACTTGAAGTAGACTAAAATATAAGACCTGAAGCCATAAACTCCTAAAAGAAGATATGGGGAAATAGTTGTTTGGTCTTGGCAATGATAATTTTGGATATGACACAAAAAATATAGGTGTAAAGGCCCTCCCTGGTGGCGCAGTGGATTAAAGCACTGCACTGAGAAGCTAAAGCCACCTCCGCATGAGTTCGATTCCCGCCTGCCCCGGAGGTGACCACATGGCGCGGCAGACCTCTCCTGACCCGCCCGCTGCTCCCCTCAGCAGTGTACTTCGTCGATCTGCCTGTTCTGCTCCCACTCTGTCTCTGGTGAAGCCTCTCACTGCCCCTGAGCCTCTGGCCTGTACCCCAGTTCTGTATGTACAAATAAAATAAATCTTTAAAAAAATATATATATAGGTGTAAAAAAAAAAACAAAAATAAACAGATGAGATTACATTAAACTTGTGCTCCATAGTGTGTGAATATAAATATAGCAACTATGGAAAACTGTATGGAGGTTCCTCAAAAAATGAGATACAGAATTACCATATGATCCAACAATTCTGCTCCTGGGTATATATTCCAAGAAAATAAAATTACTATTTGAAAGAGACATCTGTACTACCGTGTTCGTTGCTACATTTTCCATAATAACAAGATATAGAAACTACTGAAGTATCTATCTATAGATGAAAATACAAAGAAGATGTGAACTCGTGCTTCAGGGACTGGTGATAGCTTCATAGTGCTGTGCTTTGACCCCTTGTGCCACCAGGGAGACCCCACCTCAGTTTTTATATACATAAATTTTAAAAATAAGTAAAAAAAATTTTTAAGGGACTCCTTCCAATTCTTTACATTGTTGGTGAGAATGTAGACCACAATCCAGCTCCTATGGAAAACAGAGTGCAGGCTTCTCAAAATATCAAAATAGGATCTACCATAGAAATTCTACTTCTAGGTATGTACCCAAAGAATATAAAAACCACTAATTTGAAGGTATATTGCACAGCTGTGTTCACTTAGGCACAATTTACAAAAGCCAAGCTAAGGAAGCAAACCACATAATCAAAAGCAGATGAGTGGATCAAGAAGGAGATGTGGTATAGATGTGGTATAGAAACACAATGGAATATTACTCGCCTATAATAAAAGATAAATTTTTGCCATTTGTGACAACAGGGATAGAACTGGAGGGGATTATGCTAAGCAAAATAAGTCAGGAAAAAGATAAATGCATGAAATATAGAGAAAGAAAACAAAGTGTCAGATAAAGTCAAACCAGTAACAAACCTTTGAATTCTGGCTGCCAAAGTGGGGGGGAGGGCGCGGGGGGGTGAAGAGGGGGGAGGGGAAGGAGGAGGAGGAGGAAATACAAAGTGGGGCTGGAGCACAATGGACTACCGTGGGGCACTCTGAGTGCTTGAGTAGTGAGTGTGGTGTGGTAACAACACCTGGAGGGGGACCCTCTATCTTTAAGTCACAAACAACATTGTAAACCAACATTATGTCAGTTTGAAAAAAAGGGACAAGAGAAATGACTCTTCCCTCTTGAGGACCCAAAGGAACCAGAGCCCACCACAAGCCTCAGCCCCTTCTCTTCCCACTCTCTACAAAATACTCATAATCAATCCATGGTTGAACCTTGTTTGCCATCTCAGATGATGAATGAGTGACAGGGGAGAAAAATTTCATCTCCATGTTGGTAGGGCAGGCTGAGCAAGCAGCAGTTAACTCCCCAGTGCAGCGGGCCCCACAAGCATCCAACAGGGAAGGTCAGACTAGAGGCTGAAAGGAGAGAAGGCATCAGAGCAGCAAAGGAAAGATCAACAGAGTGGAGGGGAGCCCCTGTTCTGGATTTTGACAGCCCCCCCCCCCAAACCTCCAGGATGTTCTGATGCAGATGGTTTATAGACTCCACTGAGAAACTCTGGCATAGGAGATGCCAGATTTTCCAGCTGTATATAATATATACACCACTTCTAAACATTAGACTCTGTGTATGTTACACATTCATGGTCGCTGTGCACGCACACAGGGGAGATTATACAGCATCTGTCTCTACTGTGTGCGTGGCTGCCACATGGGCTTCACTTACAATAGGACAACTGAGCTTTATAGGTTTTCATTAAATTCAAATAAATACAATGCATGGGTTTGCGTATTTTCTACCCTAACTTGGCCCAGAAGGATTTAATTTATAGAAGATCACCAGATACACAAACACAACTCCACATTTCTGAGAACTGAATGCAGACGTGTCTGCTTGACTTCGAGGCCATTTCAAACAAACTCAGAGACCTTGTCTTTGCTGTTCTGACGCCTTCTCTCCTTTCAGCCTCCAATCTGGGCTTTCACCTTCCATGTTGGATGCCTGGGGAGCCTGCAGCACTGGGAAGCTAGCTGTTGTGCCCAGCCTGTGCTGCCCACAAGACGGGTTCTGGGTCAGTACTGGGCTGTTGACCAGCAGGAAGCCTCGTGAAGGCACAAATTTTATTCTATGATTCTGTGACCTAGGGAGGTGCTTATGGGCATGGCTGTATCTCAACAGCAAGTATAAATGCAGGTTAGATCTATCAGTGCTCCCAGCATTCTCTTTATCCTTCCTTTCCTCTACTAGCTGGTTATGGCTTTTGTTCACTTTGTGTTGCTTTTCGTTGCTAGTCCTTCCTTCTGGGTTTGTAGCACATTGTGTTTAAGATGGTGGATCTTCTTAGAAACATCCCTTCCCACATCTGGAATTGCTTCTTCCCCCTAAGCCATGACAGCCTCTTAGTCGTTTTATGGCTGTGCCCTTAACACAATTAACTGGTCTTGATTTTCTGAAGCCCAATAATTAAATGGGTGAGAATGAGCTATAGAGGAAGTGAACAGTAGCAACATGGTATATTTATATCCGTTGCCTTCACCTGGAGGCAGTCCACAAATTTCAGCTAATATGATTAAGCGGGAGTGCAGTGGGTCTCTTCATCACTAGGAAAAGCAGCCCCAGAGGAGGGGTAAATTATGGCACCAGTTTGCTTGCATTCAATTCACTACCCAAAAGGTATAGGTAGCAATTAAGTTATATACCATAGTGACAGAAACACAGGAGAGAATTTCAGAAGTTAAACGTTCTTAAGCTCTTAACTTGACCAAGACTCTCAGCACAGAATCAGAATTTTCAGGTCCTACTGTTGGCTGTATGCAGTAGAGAACAGAGGGAACTTCTGGGGCCAGCTTGGAATTAATGGTGGAAGGCTCAGGTCCTCAACGGATTTACCTGAATCTTCCTGAGCAGAGGCGTTGGGCTGCAAGCCTGCACGTGAACCAGCAATCGGTCACAAGATTCAAAGTGCTAAGCCCAGTGCTTGAAAGGGTTGATTCATCAATGCATCCTGGGTTTAGACCTATTTTATACTGGAAACCTAACTTTCCCTAGTGTCGGCATCCTCTTTGCTATCCTTTGGGAAAAGGGCTGTTGTCAAAATTTCTGCTAAGGGAGGAATCTTGCAGGTTTTATTACAAAACAAATTGTTGCATGCCAACCTTAAGTGTGAATTTGCAGCTCTCTGGAGGGTTCAGGAGTTACAGTCCAGTATAACTGTGTGGTGGGGGCAGAGAGAAAGCTGTGTGGCTGAAAATACTGGGGCCTCTGCTTTCCTAGGACAGCCTCAGTAGGTAGCATAAAGATTTGATGAAAAACAAGAAAACCAGAAGCTTCCCAGTTAAGGAGGAAGGTAACAATGAAGCACTTTCCTAGGGCCAATTACTGTAGTAACAGGTTTTATAACACTACAGCTACTATTGATAAAAACATATGAGCACCTAATATCATCTTGCATAATCCTCACAAAAAGCCCACGAGGTTCATATAGTAATCCTTATTATAGAGATAAAGAAACTGCAGCTCAGGGAATTAAGTCTCTTGGTCAAGGTCACTAGATCTGATTTCAAAGGACATTCTCTTAGGCCTATTTAATATGTGTGGCATTTCTCAGTGGAAGATGGCACTTAATACTTATGCTAGCTCTGTGTAATGGGTGGTATTTAACTCTCTGCTTCATTTTAGACGAGGACAGTGAGCCTTACAGAGCTTAGGTAAGGAGTGGCCTAGAGAGACACTTCCTAAGTGACAACTCCAGGACTCACACCCAGGTCCATCTAATGCTAAAAACCCTGCTCGCAGTATAGAGTGAGCCAGAGTCTGAGGAGGGTGTCCTTCAGGACAGTGACCAACGTTCACTGAGACCTGTGTGGGTCAGACTGTGATACAGTGCCTTTTCCAGTGCCACGTCACTGGAGTCGCATCACTTAAGCCCTCAATGCAGTTGTAGACAGAACTCCCACCTTACGCTGGAGGACACATTCAGACAATGGAATGCATGACTCAGACAACACAGCGTGGTGAACAAGGGTGTGAGCTACCATGGTTGGAGATGTCTCCTAGTAAACTAGGATTTCAGGTGCACAGAATACATGGTGGTACTTGGAGAAGCAAAAAGCTATTGAATATGCACCTTTTCATAAAGTTCTCAGTGTGAGAGACATGATGTGGGAGGTTGAAGATATATGAATTACATTTCCTAGTCTTAATGGCTTAGCATCTTGTTTCTTGAAAGCAAGCATACAGGAAATGACAGTGATCAATATAGACCAATGTCCAATTAAAGACTAATTTATGTTCCATTGTGTCCCCACAGGGGTCAATGGTCAGGAAAGGCTACTGCAGGAAGTGGGACTTGAGCTGTGCTTTTGAGGATGGAGGGGTCAGTAGAGTAGACCATCAGTGAATGCTTGGAATGCGTGGGGGGGGGGTAAGAGGGCATGGTATGTTAGCTCTGTAAAGAATGCATAGAAAGTAAATATACAACGAACTGCAAATAGAGTTCCTGATGGAAGGCATAGAATTATGGGATTAAAAATAATTTCATCCTTTTATCTAAATGTATCAGTTTTCCAAATTTCATCAAAAGAGTAAATTCCTTCTATAATTAAGAAAAGAAAAAAAATGGAAGGCTACAAAGTCATGTATAAATAGCAGAGATGTTTTCTCTTGAATCTCCTGTTCGATTTCCACTTGGAATTGTCATCCCAAGCTGACATGAAGCTATAGTTAAGCCTCAAAGAGGCAAGATAATTTCAGCAACTCCAGGACCTGGCTATGAAGCTCTTTTCCAGTGCTGTAGCTCAGAAGGTAAATCTGTCTGGGCTCTTCTTAGTGGCTCAGTGGGTTAAAGCACAGCACTGGGAAGCTATCTGCAGACACTGCAGCACACATTTGATCCTCGGCCAGTTAGCTGACCCACATGGTATGACAGACCTCTCCTGACCCACCCGCTGACCCCTTCATCAGTGTATTTCAGTAGATCTTCCTATTCTGTTCCCCACTCTGTCTCCGGTGAATCCTCTCACCCCCTACACCTGTGGCCTGTACCCCAGTTCTGTAAGCATAAATAAATAAATCTTTTTAAAAAAATGGTAAATCTGTTTTCTGAGGTGAAGTTTTGGGTTCTGGTTCCAGTCTGATTCATGAAACTAAAGAAGAGCTTTACTAAGCCCAGACCAGATGGATGGGAGAGAAGGGCTGGTAAAAGGCCGGTATCTTGCCTTAACATGGAAGTGGCTCTCACTGAAGAAATAAAGACCTTCAAAGACTCACAGAAGCAGAACCTCAGAGATGATCTAGTCAACCTCTTCACTTCCCCCCAGTTTTATTGAGATACAATTGACACATACATTGCTTAACTTTGAAGTGCTCAATGTACTGATTTGATCCATTTTTATATGACAGAATAATTACAAATATAATATTAGCTAGCACTCTAGAAATTGTCAACTTCAAGACAAGGAAATAATCCAAAGAGACTGAATGAGTCTGTTACAATCTCCTGGTGGGTGATAAACACTCCCGCCCCCTAGTCAAGTTTGTTTCCACTGGCTAGGGCTGCCTCCCTCGCATTGAATTATTTGTGCTCAATAGACAGCGACAGTCTATTATTGTAATTGTGAGTTGCCTTTGCTTTTCAATGTTGTCCCAGCAACAAGCCTGGGATCCTAAACACAGCCAGTGCCAGCTGGAATCACTGTTGCCACTCTCAGCTGATCACTGTGAAATGGTTCGATGCCTGCTGCCCCCGACCAGTATGGCAGAGGTAAGCAGAGCCTCCAAGATCTCTGGAGGTAATCTACATTTCTGGAATTCATGAAGATGAAAGGGAGGACAATATCCAACAAATATGCCATTTGCAGAAATGTGAGTTAGTGGTTGGTACAGCAGGAACGTTCTGTGGAAATTGCTCAACTTTTTCCTGGCCCCAAGAACAGACCCTGAGGAGGTAACCAGGATGCCACTGGAAATTGAGCAATGTGAAGTAGGGATCTTCATTGGTAATAAGGCGCACAACAAGCAGAATAAGCCTGTAGACATGTTGCAGAAAACCCTTTGGAACAGAAACATGGGAGGCAGCAATCCATGGAGCAAAGGGCCCCCACTGTTCTTCCTGGGCAGTGGAAATGCCTTCAGCTTTTCTAAGCCAAGGACACAGTGGAGACTGAATTCTTTCAACACTGGACTTTTGCATTTTCTGTGCCTAACCCTGACTTGCCCCTGGATGTGTCTACTTCACCCTACTTCTGTGGATAGCTGGGCTCCAAAAACAGTAGCACTGCTGAGAAGCAGTGTCACCCTGTGGAGATGCTACACTAGTGTGTTGATGGCGACCAAAGAACAAACAAGGAGGGAGGAGAAGGAGAGTACCCTTCAAGGTTCAAATACAGAATAATCTAATCATTATTCTAGCAGTCACCAAAATTTTCAGCTTCCACAAGGCAAATTTTCCAGACCTGAGTCATGAACTAGAGAGACACCCCAAACTACAGTAATAGTGGAGTATGTGTAATGACACCTAACAGGGATCTGTAAGAATTCATTAAAGTGAAAAATAAAATAATTCAATAAATATTACATGGCATGTGTTATATGGACTACATACTGGAGAAATCAGCAATATGTAGGGAAAGATAATGTCTCTGCCCTGCCGGACTGTCAATTCCAGGAAAGATAGAAAAAGAACAAATATTTATAAGTCTGATATGCAGGACAATAGGGAAGTGCAAGATACTTACATAACAGTGTGTGTGAATGTAGGGGCGGGTTCCTGATTAAATGCCTAAGAGCATATTATACTTAGAAAGGTTCTGGTACATAGTAAGTGATTAATAAATTGGAGCAGTTTTTGTTACTTGTGATGGCCTGAAAGTATGTTTCAAGGGGGAGCAACTTCCTTTTTGGACTTGTGAACTGGGAAAGAAAGCCTGTGATCCACATGGCATTCATTCACTCCTTGTATCAATACACTTTTTCTAGCTTATAGATAGCTAAGGTGCTGTGTTTAGTGACAGAGAAACAAAATAAATGAATCCCTATCCTCAAAGGACTCAAATACTAATGGGGAGGAAGGACATAAAAAAATACAACATGGTGTAATAAGAATTCAATCATTTAGTACAAAGACCACAAAGTCCATTTTAGGATCCAAGAAACCCACCCTCCATAAGGGTAGGGAGTGATTCTAGAAGAGAAACGATTGTTCTCCAAGGTCCTGGTTTTGTTCCAGTTTGTTCTTGGGTGTGAGGAGCTTGGTAATGTGATTTTTATTTTCATGTTCCAATTTTCATATTTGATTTCTCAACTAAACCACCTGGTGCACTGCAAAGCCAAAACTGTTGCAGAGTTCAATTTCAGGCTATAGCTACAGAAGTTTGGCTACAAGAACAAACTCAGAGAGGTAGCTCCCTTAGGAAGGAATTCCAAAATAAATACAAAATTGTTCATCTCTAACAAGTTGTCTGTCACTCAAAAAAAAAGTATGATTTGATCAAGACCTCAAAAAATGTTACTTGTGACTATGGGAAGGAGGTGCTTTCTGCATTCCCATGTCAGTGACCAAATGCATGCGCAGGAGACACATAGACTGGCAGACCACCACCTTCCAAGCCAACACTCTTAGGCAAAATTCTACCCTCTGTGTCCTCTAACAGCCAAGCTACAGAGCCTCAATATCCCGGTGGCAGAGTTTTCATGACTCACATGAGCATGAAAGAGAAGAGGATAAATGCTTCAGAAAAGTTCCAGAGTCCTTCTCAGAGGGAAAGCCATGTGTTGCTCCTATTCTCTCTGTGGCTGACACAGAGGCTTCCACATTCCACAGTCTCTTGAATGCCAGGAGGTTGGCAGACCTGACTGGTTGCCTGTGGGCCCAGAGATGCAGACAGCCTTCTGAATCCCTTGTCTGGGTGCATTTGTGACCCCCTCAGGGGAGGGACAGAGCAACTAGGTCAGCCAGGGCCAAGGCCTTGGAGGGTTCTCTTGTCTCTGACTTTGGAAGTCTCCCCATGCAACTGAAGACAGTTATTTCCTACTAACTATAACTGGTGAAGCAATCAACTGGAAAAGAACCAAATTTGTCCTTTAAAAAAAAAAAATTCATGTCTAGAACAAACAAGCAAACAAACAGAAGTAAAGAGCAGGGCATGTTCCTTGTTCCTAAAGAGATGGGGCTGGCCAAGAGAGTTATTCCGAGTTCTCCTCTCTGAGCTTGGTTCACCTTAACCAAGTCCATCCCATGTCTTCTCCCTTCCACCCCAGAACCGCAGTCTGCAGAAAACCCACTCACCAGTTAAAGGAGACTAGATGAGCCATGTTTGTTTTAATCATAAGTACTAGGAGCCTGACCTAATCTTGCAGATTTCATGAACCAGTCTGATTTGTTGTACGGCCACACTCTAACACAGAGAAGGAAGAGTCCAGGAGAATCTGTTCTAGAAAGCCCATCTCTGCACAGAATCTGTTCTAGAAAGCCCAAACACTGCTTAGAGAATTCCATGTCTCCACCAGAAGATGCTCCAAAGTCATAAGCAGGAAAATTGCAGACAGAGGGTTCAATCCTGCCAAGAGAAAACTCGTAGATAAAAGTACAGGTAAACTACCTCTGGAAATTCCAGAGCCACAAAAGCGAGCAGATTTAAGGTTTATCATCAATCTATAAACAGTGTTATCTCTCAGTTGTAGGACTGTGTGGAGTTTTATTTTCCTTTTTATATTTTTCTTGATTATTTAAATTTTTTGATTATAATAAAGCTAAGTGAACTATGCCATAATAAGAAAAGAAGTAAAATATACTTATGACCATGGCTTATTCTTCCTTCTAGAGACCGCAATAAAATGAAAACATGGTGCTAAATTGTTAACAGTCAAGGTAATTGGAGGAGAAAATCCCCATGGTGGACAATCACAAGAAGGGAGCCATATTCCATTACTGTGGCTGGGTAACACGTCAGATGGCAGACATCATTCAACTGTTTGCACAGAAACTGGCTAGCTGGTGGTGTCCCAAACTCTCCTCACATATCCCTGAATTTGGGGTTTTGACAGTCAATTCCCAAGCAGAAATCAGAACTTCCTTCTCCACAGCTGCCAGATATTACTGAGAAGGGGTTTCTGGACTCCTGTGAACTATGCCCCACTTTGACATTTCAGATTTTCCTAGTCAGATTTCTCTTTCGATTCACACCAAGTAGAGCCTGTCTGTCAACAGCCCCACCGATGGGTGGCATTGGAATACAGAGAGTGTAGCCAATGGAGTCCACTTAGTCTAAGGTTATCATACAAGCTTCATGATACCAGGTCATTGTGTATTCTGAGTACAGTGACTGCCTCAAGATTTACGGGAAAAAATTGATAATGAACTAATGATTTCAAGCTAGAGTAAAATTTATTGGTTTCATCCTTGAAAGTCAGTCTTAAGGAACACAGAAGATTTAGATA
>NW_004567115.1:17130773-17151699 GCF_000260355.1 Condylura cristata
AAAAATTGATAATGAACTAATGATTTCAAGCTAGAGTAAAATTTATTGGTTTCATCCTTGAAAGTCAGTCTTAAGGAACACAGAAGATTTAGATACGATTCTATAAAGAAATGTAATATGATTACACTTATTAATGTAAAAGTAAACTCTACCTGTCAAAAAATGTGGGTGGGTCACTCACATCTCTCTTCTTATTCGGAATCAAGAGGCACTACATAAATTATTACAGCCACTATGGAAAACAGTATGAAGATTTCTCAAAAAATTAAAAATAGAGCTGCTCTATCAGCCAACATTCCCAATTGGGTAAGTTTATATCCAAGGAAGAGCAGTCTCAAAGGGATATTACACTTCTATGTTCGTGGCAGCATTATTTAGAATAGCTAAGACACGGAAACCACCTAAGTGCCCATCAACGGATGAACAGATAAAGAAAATGGTAAAGGTGTGTGCATGTGTGTATCCCATCTATGGAATATCACTCAGCTATAAAAATGAAGAAATTCTGCCATTTTTGACAACATGAAGGACATTTGAAAAAGTGAAATAAATAAGAAAAATCCTGGATGACCTCATTACTTTTGGAATTTAAGAAAAAGCCAAACTTGTTGATGAGTAGAATAGTGGTTGGAGGGCCTGGGAGTAAGGGTAGAAAAATTTAAGGCAACAAACTTCCAGTTGTAAGGTGAATAAATTCTGGGGCTCTAATGTAAAGCATGGCAACTGTAGTTAACAATATTCTGTTATACATTTGACAGTTGCTAGTATAAATAGATCTTAAATCTCTTACCCCACTCCCCCCCCACACATACATACATACATACATGCAAAGTAAATTCTGCAGAACTTTGCAGTTATTTTAACATAGGCTTTAGAGTCCAACTAAGTTGTACAAGACCTGGATCTGTTGCTAATTGTGTCATCTCAACCAGAATACTTAGTTTATTTGAGTTTGTTTCCCTTATCTGTACAAGAGGATAATGCCATCTCCAACAAGCATAGATTTAGTGAGAAGACTTGTAGTAGGTATGTAATGTTAGATCACCTCATGCTTCTACTTTTCCTATTTTTCCTCTTCCCTTTATCTTCTCTAAAAGGGGGTACAAAGTGAAAAACAATGAAGTTCTTTGCAGATGTTCCCATATCAGTTTAGGTATTACTAGGACTGGTAATAATTCTATTGCTTTGCCCTGAGTCTCTGTTATAGATTTGGGGTGCAAACTTGCTTTCTGGGGAAAAAGTCCCTCTTTCTGGCATTTTGCCTCTAGGATTGATGAGACATCTGGGGCTATAAGGATCCACTACAAGGGATAGAAGAGCACAAGGGACTATGGTGAAGTTTCAAGAGTGAATTGATGAGAATTTTACAGGAAGTGCACAATAATGTAAAAGATATAAATAAAAAATACATACAGTTTTTTAAAAAGGAATTTTAAAGTCATAGAATTTTTAAATATTGGAGTTGGTAGGACCTTAAAGTTTCTCTAGTCAGCAGCTGTTCTTTATAGAGAACTTAGGAGAAGTTGTCTAGTTCAATGTCACACACCAGAGCTACTGAATTCCCATTCCTTGCTCTTCTGAAATGAAAGCTACCACAAGAAAGTTATTATGTTTCTGTATCAGAAGTACTTAAGTTATACATGAAATTGGTCATGACACTGATCAATATGAAAAAGATGCCTGATGAAAAGCACTATAGGAAGACCAACTTTTAAAGTATGAATACATTAAGTGATGCTGTAGTTAAATGCCACCATATAGAGAGGGAAAATTTTGCCTGGGTGTCCCTACCTACTTATTGAGAGTGATAGAAGAGTATTAAATGCAATAGACATTCTATATGCCAAACAAGAACAGCCAGATAGCCTGTTGCTCAGTATTTTGAATGATGGCTAAGAATTTATAGCATGTGTTATATAAAAAATTTAGATGATTTCTAATGGGATTTTTTGGTAGTTGATGAGTTAGTGTAGACATATATATGTGCATACATATATAATGCAGACATATATGCACATACGTGTGTGCAAAATATATGTGTGTACATATTGATTTATTTATATGTATCTCTTCATGGAGTTGATTAAGAGCTATGTGCTTGAAGATCATTGGCTATGATGCCATGATGCCAACAAAATGTAAAGAAGGGCCTTGTTTGGGAGTGCCAAGATGATGCTGATAGTCTGAATGTAGATTGGTCAATATTAGCATGTTAGGTTATGATCTGTGAGGTATTAGTATCAGACTTATTAGGACATTTAGGAAGGCAATATTTATAAGTAGATAGGACTTGTATCTGTGGGTTAACATTAGTTATCAGTCATTTCTTAGTTGTAAAAGTTAGGATTTCAAAATACCAATGACATAGTATTAACACCAGGACTGGGTATGCTTCTGTGGCCTGAACTGTTGATGATATACAATGGCTTATGTGACCCTCTTGAAGGACAGGTATCATGTTTGCTGTATTTTATAAAGTTGGAGTGGTCCATATAAATGGTTTGAGTATTATAGCTTTGGGGTCTATATTATAGCTTGCTTTCTTGGGAAAAAGTCCCTCCTTTTGAATTGTTGAAAGCAACTGACTGGTTTATATGCTCAAAAGAAAAATCTCTATGCCCTCTCATTAAATGCTAGATCGCACAACACTTCTTTTTAAGAGTGCCATTGAATTATGTGTTAGAGACTGTAGTTTAAAAATGTATGATTCAATGCATTCATTTCTAAAGAAATTACCTCTAGGAATTCACTTCCAAGAAATCACCTCTAAGAAGCTCATTTTGTAGGGAATAATCTAACTCACTTAACTACACTGGAATGAGTTTTCCAGAAATAAAAGTGATAACCTAAGCTTCATTTTCAAAAATTATCGATTTGAAAACTGGGTTCCATAAAGTGTATCTCAAACTTCATGAAAACAAAGTAACAGTGTTGACTTTGCATTTCTCAATTAATATTAATAGAATAAAGGATGCACTATAAATAGTTACCATTGAATCATAGAATAAAATAATACTGAAAATTAAGCCTGACAATAGAGATGTACCAGACCTCTAAAGGTACACTAGTTTGTGTTCAAACACAAAATAGAGATAAGACATTGACATTTTGATACAGAAGAGAAAGGGTCAGCTTTCCAGATTCATTTTAAAGAAGAAAACAAAAATTTATTATGAAATATTTCTTATTCTCAATTTGCATTTTTATAAACTGGAAATGTAAGCTGCACTACACATGCTCATATATAACATGCTCACACTAAAATTTAATAAAAATAAAGACTGCGTGCCGATTTTCCTTAAATCCAGTCCACTTACTTTGCTCTGTAGGTATGTGTCCTTCACCCTGTGCTGAGCGCCCCTGACCTGGAAGGCTGATTTACACACAGACTATGGATGATTCTGGAAGTTGCATATCTGCACGTGGGAGCAGAGCACTGCCACCCAAAGGCCGAGCCACGTCTAGCTTCTATAACTCCGTGTGGCATGACGCAGAGACTGGGTGAGCAAGAGTTTTCATCCTCCCTATGACCTGGCCTCAAAATCAGGACTTAGAATCAGGACCATTGGATTGAGCTAGCCCAGAAAAGTAGGAAAAGTTTTCTCCTCAAATGCTATCGATGTTCACATCATTTTCATAACTGTATGGTTTGGGGAGTACATGTCACATCCTCTACAGAGCTCCTGTGCCAGGATCTCCTTCACCATCCCATCACACACCCTCTACAGAGCTCCTGTGCCAGGATCTCCTTCACCATCCCATCACCTCTCCGCTTTCTCCTCACCATTTCCTTGGGTAACCTGTATGTTTTTCACAGAGTCTAAGAATTATTGTGTGCTTGCTTTGCTAGTTTGTTTTCTTTGGTTATTTACACTCCACAAATGAGTGAAACCATTCAGTAACTCTCTTTCACTTTCTGACTAATTTCATTCACTTAACATAAAGAAATTGTGGGCTATACACTCAATGGAAAAGTACTCAGCTAATAAGAAAGATGAAATCATGTCTTTGGGGAGGAAATGGATGGATCTTGAGGCAAGGAAATGTTTGGAATGAGAAATGAATGCCCTTGAGAAAGATACTTGACTTCCTCCTGAAAGAATAAATCAAGGGCCTCAGTTATTGATTGAGATATTAAGATAGGTGAATTTATATTTCTGTTCTTAATCGTTCCTGGCTACATAAAATTAGATTAATCATAACTCTTCATTTACAACACACTCTTACCATGGGCTCATGCACAGTCTTCTTTTAGGTTCTGGATGAATGTGTTCATTAAATATTCAGAGCTCCGGTGTATTCCTACTCCAAGTTCCACACTGAGGAATACTGAGCACAGCTGAAAGCCCTGCTGGTGTGGCCCTAAGAAAAGGGAGTACAAACAGGACAACCAGCATTTATCAAGCATGCACTTCTTGCCAGGTGCTGTGCTGGGCCCTTTGCAAGCATTATCTGTTTAACTGTCCAGCCATGGCGAGTCAATGGTTCCTCATCCTTCCTGACTAAGTTCTCCCCCAGTACTGTAAACTGGCTCTTCAGAAGTAGAATTCCTGTATGTGACAAGAACATTTCAGTGCAATATTCTCAGGTGGTTGGGTGGTTTGATGTTGGGTGACTTTCAATTTTCACAGCTGAACTTTAAAATCTCATTAAAATAGCTTTTCATTGCTATTTGCTGAGTTTAAATCAGCAATGATTCAGCAAATAAGCAGGCACAGCAGGTTGCCTCTCTTGGCAGGTATAATAGGGTCCTACAAAGTCTGTGATTGAGAAAGAAAAAATGTAGTTTCAGAGCAAAAGCATGGTGAGGCCCTTTATAAGAAATGCGCTCTATAAATCCTGATGTTGAAAAGAAAAAGATGGTTCTTTCTTCTCCCCTTTTGTTGGCAGCTTCTGCGCTGGCAGAAGTGTTGCATGAGTGAATTGCTGAGAAGTTTAGAAATCTGTTAGTCTGATGCAGTCTAATGTCCTGAAAGCCATAATATTTATTTATTTATTTATTTATTTATTTTAATTGATTAAGTGAAGTAACATTGGTCTACAGCACTATATGTATATTTTCTTAAGATTTATTTATTTATGCATACAGAACTGGGGTACAAGCCAGAGGTGCAAGCATGGTGAGAGGATTCACCAGAGACAGAGTGGGGAGCAGAACAGGCAGATAGGCAAAGTACACTGCTGAGGGGAGCAGCGGGTGGGTCAGGAGAGGTCTGCCACGCCATGGATCAAACTCTGAAGCGACTGTGGCCAGCTTGCAGTGCTGTGTCCTAACCCATTGCACCACCAGGGAGGGCCCAACAGCACTATATGATTTAAGGATAATAGGTTCACACTTCCTCAGATGCATAACATTTTTTTTTAAGGCTGTGGAGTGAGGAGATTTCTCTGAGATTCAGAGCTGCTCTAAATCTAATTGACCCTTACCTGGGGTTTTAACATTTTTCTTAGCAACTGGCTAGAAGGATTATGATGGAATACTAAAAAGGTTTGATGCTTATTACCATGGTGGGGGTTTGGGGACAAAGGACTATGTTTGTAGTGTATGGAGTCTGATGGGTCCTCCCTCAAGTGGCTCTCAGTTTAATCATGGAAGTAGGCGAGGTCTCTAAAAATTGTTGTTCAAGGTCAAAAAAGGTTGGTGAGCACTACAAAGCTGACACTGGACCTTCAAAAGGAGCAGGGCCTTGTGCTCTTTCAGATAACACAGGCAAACTTGGAGCAGGGATGTGCTAAAGGACCCATATGACTGCAGGAGAGAGGCTGGGTAGCTCCAGGGTGGAGAGAAGGTGACTCACATCAGTCGCAGGGAGAAGACGTCCTAAAGTTGGAACCACTGTGAACAAGGGACATGGGGTGGGGATCAAAGCCAGACATGAGGGGAGCAGGACCTCACCTCTGCAGCTCCTTCAGTGCTGTGGTCTCCCCCTTCCCAACTTAGCCCCCTTCCTCTGCCTCTTCTTCCATACCACCATGCTCTCCGTTTCCGGCTTAGCCTGCTAGGATCCTGCCTGTCTACTATGTTTCCCTTCTCCCTAGCAACAAGGCTCTGCAGAGTAAGGACTAAATTACTAAATGATTTCAATTATTATAAGTGACAGAACCCATTTGCTAAGAGACCTTGCTCTACACAGCAACCAGTAAGATATGTGAAGACTTGGGATTGTAGGTTCTCAGAAGAGCCCCTCAAGTCGCCCAGCCAACCCCCTATCACTTGAAAGCAACCTAAGTCATCCCCGATGGGCAGACAGTCCTGAGCCCTGACAGCTCCCAACCTTTGCTGCCTGTCGGTGACTCAAAGACCAGCCCTCTGTGCGTCTTTATTTTAGGTCTCCACCTTGGTAGCATTCAAGAGCATTAAGGTCTGAATTAAGGGCACAAAGCCCCTCTTCAGACCTGGGGCAGCCAGGGGGGTCCCAGCATCTGTGAGACTTTGCCTAGCACGTCCAGGAGAACAAGCCGCTGCTCAGCCTGGCGGGCTGTTTACCGTGGGGAGGGCAGCACTCCGCACCAGCTGCCTCTGCCGCCCTCCCCCAGGGGCTGTGGCCCAGAAGCTGCTGACAGGCCACGGGGGATAAAGTGAGCATTCATTCCCTCCAGCTGCTGCTAGCAGTGCCTACACCGATGCAGAGGGGAGCAGTAAAAGGGGAGTGGGGTGAGCAGAAGGGTGCAAGCAGCCCTTCTGTCTGAATGCAGCAACTTCAGGCCCCACTTAGAGAGGAGAGCCTTGGGCTTGAGGGGAATGTGGGAATGTGAACTTTTGTTGCCTTACTTGCCTAAGTCTATAATGAGGTTAGTTAAACATTTCTAGCATTTCCAAACACTCTCCATGATGTTTTTCGCCCAATGAGCTGCCTGCTAAGAAAGGGTGGACAGACCCAGTACCCTCAAATCATTTTGGATGCAATTCAACCTTTTTTTGTTTCATGAAGATGAGCTGGCCTGTCATTTTCTCTGTGATCTACTGATAAGAGTCCTGGATGGGGAATCAGGAGACCTCAGGTCTCTCCCAGCCTTTCCACAATGACTGTGACCGCTAAGCAGTTGCGTAACTGTCCCTGGCTTTTGTGTCCTCACCTTTAAAATGGACTTCACGACTGTCCTCCCTACTCCACATGTTGGCTGTACAGATGAAATGAGAAAGCAAACATGAATTCTGTTACCCATGAGAGGCCAGTAAGACCTCACAACCAGGGGTTGCCAATACTTCCTGCAAATGGCCAGGGAATATGTCAGTTGGGCTTTGTGTCTCATAGAAGGTCTCTGTAGCATATTTTTGTTTGTGTATTTTTTAACAACCCTTTAAGTATAAAAATCATTCTCAGCTCATGGGCTGCACAAACATAGACACCTGGGTTATAGTTTTCCAACCTCCAGGAAATAGACCACCGGGAAGAGCCAGAGGTAGAGTCAGTGATTGCAATAAATCTAAACATAAGCCAGTATTAATAAATAACTATGAGTAGTATATGGATATAAATAAATATTCATGACCATGGTCTATTTTGACTTGTGGTTCCACCAGAGCAATGATTTGAGTGCTAACCCATGCACCATTTTATTCATGCTTCCAGAATATCTTGCCACTTACTGAGGTCTTGGCTGCCTAGACTAAAGCATCATGTTGAATTTTATAGTAGTCAAAATGGAGGCCAGCCTTCATTCTCAACTTAGCCTAAGAGATTCAATGGAGCTTTATGTAAGTGAAACCCTGAACAGACCAACGCGACTACCTAGCTACTCTTTCCTGGCCAGAGCTCCTGCAGGGACAGTGGGGTAAAGACCTTTATTTGGGGTCACCACTGCCCTTGTAAAAAGTCATTACTGTGACATGTGACAGTTAGCTCACACAATACTTTACTGACAATTGTGCTTTTAATTATGTCATTGTTTCTCCCATAATACCCTAATAAGGTCAACTGGCCTTTTTAAGAATCACTGCCATTTGTAAGAAGGGAGCTGTGATCAAAGTTTAAACATAGTATTCAAGATACTGCCCTTCCATGAATGAGGAGTTTCTGATTTCTGTTTCCTTCTGTCTGATGAGGTGTTCAGCCCCTGCTTTCCTTTGCACAGCTCCAAAGAGAAATGGCAGATCAGCAACACTTATCTGGACTAGAATAATGAAAAGAGCCAGATTTTAGATGTGCCCACACAAGGGGCAATCCTAATCTAATAAATCATGCATTTGTTGGCATGATGTAGAAACATGATGAAATAAATGGGGCTTTTAGAACCAGGATCTTAGCAAGCAACCACACTGTGTCTCCTTTTGACAGAGAGGACTCTGGAGAGCACAGAGGATGGAGGAGATGGCTGGTGGTCAGAGCCAGGACGACACTGCAGCCTCTGCTAGCTGTCCACCCACTGTCCACTACACTTTGCTGTTGTCCTGATGTTCTCAGCCCACACAGCTACACTTCACATTTGTCATTTCACTTTTATGATCTTTAGTCTTTCCTCACTCCAGATGAAGAGCTCTATCATTTGTGAGTCAATCTGATGTCTTCTCTCTGAATTTCATATTGCTAGTGCCTCAGGCTAAAAGCTCAGACCGCTGCCTCAGCATGCATGCAGGAAAACTCTGGTTTGCAGAGGAAAGTTCTAGTCTCCAAACACAGACCATACATGAAACAATGACCGAGGTTCTCAAAAATCCCGGACCCAGGTTATAAGAGGGCAAGTGTGCATGGGTCAGGATGAGTCTAACATCTCTCCTGGGAAAAGCCAGACAAAGCAGCCACCCTGCAGACAGTGAACAACTGCATTTTCATGTTTAAAGGAAAATAGAAGTTAAAAGCTTGCAAAAGCATTGCCTAGCAACCAAGAGGCACACGCAAAAGGTTGATTAAATGAATGATAACTTCTCTAAGGAGATTTTTAAGGTAAGGATTCTTAGGAAGAGGAATTGGGCATGCTAATAAACCTAAGAGATGAATGGCTTATTTGGGAGCACTGTATAAGCATCAAGTTCTTAATAAAAGTATAATAAAGAGAGAAGATAGATAGCAGTGTCTCCTACCTGGAAATTGCAGAGATAAAGAAATGAAAATTTTTTTACCCTCCAATTTTGGATTCAGTAAACTCTAATGCATCTGTCATTTGCTAGATTTCAAAACTTTTTACTAAGTTTGAGTTGACTGACTCTGGCTAGTGCTTGAGAAATATGTCCTAATTTTATCACAAAGCTGGGGAGCACTGTGAAGCATTCCCAATGACCTTTAATCCCAGATGTGAAATGGAAGCTTCCATTTTAGCACTGAACACTTTGACCTTGCTTTTAGACTCCAGGGGGACACATTCTGCTGGCTGCAGGCTGTGGGCCTTGGTTCAGGGCCTCTGAACAACCCAGGCCACTAGCTTCATAGAAGCTCTGAGGATGAAGAGACACTCGTAAATAGCAGGTCTGAGGAGAGCAAGCTATGCCACCTTGTCCTGGAAACTGCTAATTTCATTTTTCTATTTCATATTCTGCTATGACTGTGGGGACGACAGAGTGAAACACATTCAGGAGGCAATGTAGTTTGTCAAAACACCCTTGCTCCCACTAGTTTGGATACCATCCAAACTTACTGGTAAGGTAGATATGCTCCTCCATGATTTGAACTCAACCTTTTTTTTTTAAATCCACATCTTCTGTCATCTACACCTTCTCCACCAGTCTCTGTGAACTACTGGTCCCTCCCCAGATAGACCATACTTTTTTTTTACCTGGGGTACAGGTCAGGCATCTGGAGGCTGAGAGGATTCACCAGAGACAGAGCGGGGAGCAGAACAGGCAGATTGACGAAGTACACTGCTGAGGGGAGCAGTGGGCGGGTCAGGAGAGGTCTGCACGCCTTGTGGTCAACTCCGGGGCAGGCGGGGATTGAACTCATGCAGAAATGGCTTAAGCTTCTTTGTGCTGTGCTTTAACCTGCTGCGCCACCAGGGAGGGCCTGACCATACCCTTTTTTATCTTAATGCCTTTGCCTATGTTATTTCCTGTGCCTGGAAAACCTCTTCTCCTTTTTGTGATTTTTGTGAACTCCTACTTATCCCACGGAACCCAGCTCAAATAGCCCTCTATGAAGCCTTTCCTAACTCTCACAAGCAGTTACTTCTTTTCTTTATTCTTTGAGGTATTGTGTATAAGTGACTCTCTAAAAGTTATTTATTTCTTCCCTTCATTAGACTGTCAGCTCCTGACAGGGGTTGTGTCTACTTATTGTTATTCCTGGCTTTGCCCTGTACATAGCCATAAGGCTCTAAGATATGCTAAGTGAATAAATGACCTAGAACTAAGTCTTTGAAAGCCTTGAAAAACAATTCAGTCTCAGCAGTCCTCAGAGATGTCCACTGTGGCTTATTCAAAATGACACATTGGGGTACAGGAGAAAATATTGAGCTCATTTCTATTTATCAAACATTAATAATGTCAAACATTAATAATGAGAGTAAACTCAACTATCGCATATGGTTGGTAGCTTATTATTTAATTTATAAATGTACAGTAAGATTAGGGTATGAATTAAAAATATGGTAGGCCACTGTTACAAGCAAAGGAAAGCCAGGGGGAAAAAACATGAAACAAATGAGTGTGTAGAATTGATCTTGTCGACTCAAAGGGGGCCCACCAAATAATCTGGAAAGAATGATAGTGTCCACACACAAGAGATAAGAGTCAAGTGTAGGAGTGATAGGGGTGGGCAAGGGAAGGAAAAAATAACCCATGCATCAGTGGGACTGGCTGAGCATACACACACACACACACACACACACACACACACATGCTGAGCATGTATGTGTGTTGCGTATGTGTATGGTGATCAGGAAGAGGTAGAGGCCCAAAGAGAGCCGAAAGTGCCATCACAACCTGGAGAACAGGTGGTATTCAAGCATGAAGATAGAATGCTTTACCCCAGGCTTAGATTTCACAAGTGATACTTTTTAAAAAATCGTTTCCCCCACTGCTCTGAATGGGGCAATGAATGAATTAAAGCTAAGCATTAGGTCTATCAGAACCCAGATGGGGCCTCTTAATAAAAACTATTTATAGCCTCAGGTCTAGTCTCAGGTCCTTGCAGTGATGTTGTGCAATGGCAGCCTGGGGTGGGTCGGCTGCCCTGAGCCACTGCTGGGTGACTGACCATCCTTTGGCTGCTTCCTGTTGGCTTAGGGAAGAACAGAAGAAGGTGGATTTGTTTGCTGATTGAGCAACTGCTATTGCCCTGCCCCTGACTGACTCTCTCCCTTTAAACATTAACCATCTCTTAAAACACTTGTGTTTGTGCCCAAGGCTAAGGGGGCCCCATGAGAAAGGGGAGAAGGGGGGAAGAAAGTCGCCTACATGGGCAGTGTGCTCATTCCACAAAGGTTTGTGAATGTATGTATAGCACATGCACCACCAAAGACTCAGGGTTTTAAGAACTGAACGGAAAGCGATTCTCTCCTCAGAGACTCACAGCTTAGCTGAAGAGACAGACAAGGGAGCGGAAGTGAAGGGGCAGATTCTCAAACTTGAGTGGGCAAAACGTGACCTGGAAGCGTCATTTATAATGCAGTTTTTGGATCAGTATTTCTGTTTCAGTACATCTGGATCTGACGCTGAGTCCAGGGCTCTACATTTAAGGGAACTCAGGTTTTAGGTGGTGTGTGACCACAAGGGGGTGCTGTCCTGCCAGGGCAAAAATCCAGGCCTGGAACTGCCTGCCTTGGAGCTAGTCCATGAGAAGCTGGTGGAAGAAATTGGAAGAAAAATGAAATAGGAAGCATTGGAGATGTCTAAAGGCAGAAAATGGAAACAGAAAATCCAGAGTATGTGAGAGATAAAAAGAAAGTGTCTCTAAGAAATGAGCAAATATTCCAGAGGTCAAGGAATCACACAACTGTCTGGTGTCCTTGTGTTAGCCTTGATTTTTGGTCTTTATCGTAAACTTGGCGAGTTCCTAAGCAAGCACAGAGCCATGAACAGAGAACAAATTCTGCAACAGCCTTGGACATAAATAGGCCTTGTGTGACCCCGCCCTTTCTTTGTCGAGTCTCTTGTCCTTCTAGGTTCCTCCCTGTAGCACTTGGCTACTCTTCAGGTGAAGCTGTGTAGAGCCATGGGCAATGAAAAAGGAGGTGTTCTGGAAAGATGACCTGTTTGGGGCAACTCCCCTGGTTCTTGGCAGCTCTGTGTGACTGTACCTCCACTCCATACCCCTTCAAGCTGGCCTGCTCTAGGCAACATCTGCCTATGACCTGAGCAGCCTGTGACAATCTGTTACAGGATAGCAAATCTGTTAGAGGACAGGGGGAGAGAGAAACCCCTGAAGCCCCAAAACCTGCCTGCTCTAAGTGGGTTCTGCCATCCGCCGCAACAAGACAAAACATAAAACTTTAATGAAAAGGGACTTTAATACAGTAAATATACAATACGGAACACAAAGGATATAACTTCTAAATCAGACACCAGAAGTTATGCATCCCCTCGTGGGCAAAAGTCAATCCAAAAGGGATTGGCCCAAAGCAAGGCCTGAAAGCCTACCACTAGACTAAAGCACCTTCTGGCCAGGACCCATGGAAAAGGATCAGAAATGGCCAGACAAATCTGGGAGGAAAAGAGCAAAATCAAAATCAATATAAACACTGCCATAGTCACCTCCCTACAGGTCTCTCACCCACATCTGCCTTAACCAGTCCAGGGTCAGGAAACAAGCCCAGTTTCTTCATCACATGCTTGCTGCTCCATATGGCTTCCTTAGGTCTCCTCCTTCTCCATCCTGCTTCATTCTCTCTCCTCTCTTCTCTACTCTCCTTTTTCTC
The DNA here is from genome assembly GCF_000260355.1 of Condylura cristata. Taxonomy (NCBI): domain Eukaryota; kingdom Metazoa; phylum Chordata; class Mammalia; order Eulipotyphla; family Talpidae; genus Condylura; species Condylura cristata. The sequence continues at coordinate 17,143,563 of NW_004567115.1, forward strand.
TGCTCAGCTCCACCCTCCTTCTGGGTGGGGCAGGGAACCTGGAACTTCTCTTTTTCCTAGGAACCACCCTGTTACAGAACCAACTGTTTCATATAAGAGAAGACTGCGCTCTGACAGCTAACAGGTCTAAGGATCTTACCTTCCTTCCTGACTGATCCAAAATTGTTCTTTGGCTTGAGCATTGGTCTGACACTAGAGCCACTTGGTTTTTTCTTCAGGGCCCATGCCCAGTTCAGCTGGCACCATGACAAAAGTGTGCTCACCCCCCACTCTACAATGGACATCTCTTCTCTCCTGCTCTAGTGCTTCCTCCCCTGTGAACTCTTCCCTAACTAGCCTCCTTCCCATTTGGAATTGTTCTCCCATGAGCTCTCTGTTCATGTGTGCCCCCACCTGTTAGCTCTGATTTCCAGGAATCTCATCTCATGGGGTTCACTGAAGCATAGTGATCAGACACTCATCTGACCTGAGTCAACACTCAGCACTGCCTCCGACCAGAGCTGTGATCTGAGGCAGGTTACTTCATTGCTCTAAGTCTCTGATTCCTTTGTATGAAGTGGGCAGCCATTCTTAGTTACTGGGTAGATTAAGTGCTGCTTGGTTCGGCACTTAAAATTTGGTAGCCCTCAATAAATGCTTGCCTCATTATTGATCTTTATAATCCCTCCTTTGATTTTACTTTCTCTATGAATATAGGACAGAGTAGGTGTTCAATAATGTCTATTGAATTAGCGATTAAAGATATATTAAGATATAACCTTAACTCTGGATCTGTTCATAAGTTCATTTCAAGGAGTCACAACTCAGTGCACCTGTTCTGACATCAGTATCTTATGCTGCTTCCTGTATCTGAAAATTTGTTTAGAGAGGAATAATCTAAATAATCTTAGGCAGTTTCTTCTCTGTTATTCTTCTTGGGTGCCCTTTGCTTCTGGGTGCCCCTCAAACTTCTGTGTCCATGTTCTCATTTACTGCCCTGACTCTGAAGGAAGTAACAGAAATGGGGACTACTTAAAAGTATGTTAAGCAGTGTCTGATTTCTCTAGAGGAGAATCCTATGAAGGCTGTTAAAATGTTTGCATGTGCTTTGGTATCGATTTCCACCTGGGACAATGAGATGGGAAGACCTAAATAAGCACTGACATCCTTTTTAATTGCAATGGCCTTTGATCTCCTTTTGCACACAGTTGGATGGATATTTTAGGCACAAAAAAAAGTAAAGCAACATTTTTGAACAAATGTCATTTAATGTCTGCTTCTGATCGCCCAATATGGATAATCTCAGAAAGCCAAGGTGCAACTTCCCAGTTTGCCCTGTGTCCTACTTGTTTTTACTACTTGCCCAGAATTACTAGAGGTTGTTTGCATGGCTGAGTTATTTGCTCTAGGTTCCTTTGAGTGCAGGAATTCTAAGATAACAAAGATGGGCTGAGCTCAAAATGAACTAAGCTCTCCTTAGAGATTGTAATCAAATAATTGAAGGTTAAATATGAAGAGGAAACACTATGAAAGTAGGTGAAACCCTGGGAACAAATAATTTATTAGTTTTCCTTCCCCTTCAGAAAAAGCTAACAATGAGCTTTTTCTGCCCCATGGAGAATGAAGTTAGGGAGCACCCCTCTGGCAGTGCTCCATGAACCAAGGATCACCCCTTCTGTGGCAGTGTGGGAGGAGTAACCACCCTCACCCATTTGGATCTGGGTGAACCCCTTTGCCCCAACTCATGGTCTCCCTGTCATCCAATGTGCTCACTTGCACCCTTTCTTCCTCTCGTGTCATTGTGTCTCGTCTTCATTTCTCATTCTCCTTTTGAAAAGTATTTTTAACAAATCTTGTAGGGGCAGAGAGTAAATTCCCCCCTTGGTCCCTGGGTTCTTCTTGGCTTGGTAGAACAATCAAATTAACACTAAATTTATTAGTAGAATTCCAATTACATACATGTGGAGAATCTTCATGAGTAAGGGCACAGGGGTTGAGGGAGGCATGGCCTACTCAGGAAATGGGGAAGGGAGAGTTGGAACACAGTGCACAGGACTGGAAAGTGATCAGAAACTATGTAGGACATTGGGTCACTGTCAAACATAAACAGAAGCAAAGGTATTTGGTCTTGATCCTGTTGGTATTGGTACAATCATCCAATAACTCAGCAAGGAGCTGAAAAATAATGACTTTCAGGTATTCCACTATACCTGATCAGCCAGCATCCTAGGGTCAGTTGTCAAATAATTGGACATTATACTTAAGGAGGAATCAGTGGGGGAAACAACCTCAAAGCAGGCCGTGGGTGTACTCCTAACAGTGGAAGCTGCTGTTGAAAGTAGGGATCTAATTACCCCAAATCTTCAGTTCACTGAAACTAAGTGACTTCATCCCTCCATGAACCAAACTTGTTTTGTTGCGCTCCTAGCATGGAACCAGCTCATCTTCCTACATGACTTCACTGTAGTACAGCAAGAGATGTTAAATAATAGGACTTCTATGAAAGTGCTTTGTAACACACAGTCTGCTCTAGGAATACAATGGTAGTTGGTATTGCCTTTTTCATGGGCATGCTCGGAGATTCCAGCCAGGATACACACCTACTCAGGTAACCTCCTTGGAGAAAGCTGTTCCTTTCAGTTTAACAGGCAACTTAAAACAGAAGCTGACTGTGAGAGGCACCTACACGGCATCCAGTCAGTCAAACTTGGTGATCATTCATATTATTATTCTTGCTCTTCAGAAGAATATAACCCTAAGGCAACAAACAAAAGCATGTTTTGTAGATTTCTAGCTTTTTGGCATGTTCATTGGGGTTAATTAAATAGGTTTCCTGAACAGTAGGACTTCTCCAAGTCTTTAAAATGCTAATGAGAATTTGAATTCAAAGGAGGGTTGTCTTTAGTCTCTCTCAGGTTGATTTGAACACCAACCCCCTCCTGTTTCCTGGTCCATGCTGCCTGCTGACCCTTCAACACACTCAAGGATATATAAGTCTGTTCTCTGCACATTCTATGATTCAAGAGGAAAATACCAGGTCTGGGGGAATCTGGAAGCAATTAGTAAGGCAGGAAGTAGTGGGAAAAGCAGCCACATGGGCTTCCAGCCACCCAGCGTCATTAGCTTCCCTCTGGATGCCTTAGTCTGCCCCAGAGAGCTTCTCCAGTCCTTTGCTTCTCATCTGCCCCACCCCACAGCACCATCTGCTTGTCACCAGAAGCTTCTACCAGAGGCCAGTTGCCCTGAATCATGATTCCTCCCCTCCCCTGATATTTTTAGCCCTAGCTTGTTATGAAAAGTCAGTTAGAAAGCCCCAAGGCTGCACCATACATATTATCTCATTACTGTAACATTGGTTTATGAAACATTACTGTCTTTCCTTACTTTTTTTAAATTGCAATTTAGTTGTTGTTGGGTTTTGTTGTTTTATTGTTTGTTTTGGTAGGGGGAGGGTTATCTTAGGAATCTTTTTGTTTTGTATTCTACCCACAGTTAGTAATCATGTTCATTCATTTTTGCATGTGCTGCCTAGGTTTCTTCTGTCTTTTCAGTCTTTGCATATTGTCTTACTTGGCTTCATCTCTGATGCCTTTTTTTTCTTGGTGGCAGGGAGAGACTTCGCTGTGTTCAGGCTTCCATGTCTAGTATTAATAACGTGATTTTTTCTTAGGTTGGTTTTTTCCAGAATCTCATGCAGAAGCCACCAGTCCCCTTGGTATTCCTTCTTCCCCATTGCATCCATCGAATCTGATCTGAAATCTTCTCAATTCTAACTCAGTAATTTTTGTTGACTCGCCCTCTCTTATCTGGATATCTGAATAATTTTCTTGATGGCCTTCTCAAGAAACCCTCTTCCCGCTCTAAATCCACCCTCAGTTTTAAGAAAGGATTGCTCAGCAGAGAACTCTCCCCACCTGCTAACCCTGCTGCTAGTGTCTGGTGTCAGGACCTTGGAAAAAGGGTAAAGTGCAGCAAGGGGCCGTTGGGAGGCTTTCACCAGCAGGAGGTATGTCATTAAGGATTTAAACCAGCTGATTTTTTCTGCTCACCCAAAACTCTAGGGGCCTTTTACCAAGAGCATGTTTCCATGGTTCTGGGAATTTCTCCAGTTTCTCACTCTGACCTGCTTTCCTCAGTTGATGTGCAATGCTTATAAGGACAAGATCTTCCCATTGTCCTCAAATGAGTGGTGGCCCAGGTAGAATTCCTGATGCATTTCAGAGATGGCTTCTTGTAGCCTCGGGTGCTTCCACTGGTAGAAAAGGCAGAAAAACTCTTCTCATTGGGCAATGCTTGTGGCAATACTAAAATTGTTAGGGTTCAGAGGGGAAATGCACTGGCAACCACTTGGAGTTTATAACCAACATTCCTAGTTTGTTCTTTCATTTATAGGGTACTATGACGTGCCCAAAATACTGTCTACTACAGAGGAGCTAATGTAGTGGTTATCAGTCTAGGTACCTGCTCATGGAATTCTCTACTCCAGCATCGGAGGGACAGAGACAATACATGTATCTGCTCATATATATTGATACCACTCATAATCATCAATGAGTTTAAAAGTTCAAAAATTAAACTGTAACTGAGTGGGATGGGCTACTATAGACAGAATGCATAGTTGACTAACCTCTGAGAAATGATGTTTAATATGAAAAGAAATCACATTTTAGTGAGTAGAATGTATGGGGGTAGAGGGACCAGTGAAAGTGCCAAGTGCTAAAGTGCAAGTGAACTTGGATGAGTCACAGCATCAAAGAGCAAAAGCAAAAGGGTGGGGCCATGTTAAGAAGCAAAGAGGTAAGTGAGAAGAGATGACATCAAGCAGGAAGACACAGATGGGACCCTATAAGCCTTGGTTACTTTGGGTACAAAGTTTGCATTTCCCTGTGAAAATAGTGGGAAGCTGTGCCCTGCCCAAACAAGAAAAAGAGACCATAGTGACCAAGCATCAAGCTGCGCTCCTTCCAAGCATCCATGTGGCCTGAAGATGGGCCCCAAGGGAGCAGGTGACTGCTGAGCTTCTTAGATGCCAACAACCTGAAGATGACATCTTGAAAGGGCACTTAACTCATGCTGCTAAAGAGGAGTTCAGAGAAGGAGGGGAAATGGAGCCAGGAAAGAGTGAGCAGAGTCCTCATGTTCTTTAAGTAACTGTTCCTACAGGGGAAAGGGTTGGGGAGGTAGGTAATGAGCCCAAGATTCAGGGGAACTGAAGATATGAACCCTGACAGTGCTAATGCGGCCTCAGGACACATGCAGGGTTGTGGCTTGCAACCACAAAGCCATGTTTGGGAAGCATTTATAATCATCCTCAGACCTAGCAGCCCCTGCACATACCATAGTAGTTCATTCTCAGCTAACTCGCCTGCACAGTGATTACCCTGGCAGCATGCACAGTCTGTAAACACATATGCAAAAATGGCACCCTGATATTTATGCAGGGTGGGCCCCAGAAGGGCCCAATATGCAAATAGTATAAACCCCAACTCCAGGTAAAATGGCCCCCTTGACCTTTTTAATGGCCTAATAAGCAGATCTCCCCTGAGAAGTGCTTCTTCCTTTCATGATTGTTCTTTTTCTTCCATGGTAGTTTTACCTTTGCTAATATGCAAAGGTTAAAAAAAAATAGAGGCAAAGCCACCCTTCCAAATAGAAGGAAATAGAAGTTACTTTGACAGTGCTAAGACTGCTCCGTTCTCTGACAAGCCCTGCTGCCTTGGCCAACAGTGAGGCTTTGGAATAAAATTAGGACTGTATGAAGGATGAATGGGGTCCAGTCTGTCTCCTGCAGAACTCCGCAGTGTGGATGGGGCCAGAGTCGTCACTTGGTTCATAAGTTTTAATAGAGCGTCTTTCATTCAAAGATCCCAGGACACTTCACAGCTGCTAAAATGATCCTAAGCAAATATTTGTAGCCACACAGTACAGGTGGGAATGTGGAGACACAGAGAAGAAAAAGGCTGACCAAAGACCCTAACAGTCAGCTGTGGGGGTAGGAGGAGAACCAGGACCCGAAGCAGCTCCAAGCTCTGCCTGTAGAGTCAGACTTGAGAAAGAACCAGCGGGACGAGTCATAATCAAAGAAATTTGAGGGTCCACGGGAGCAGCTGTCTGTGAGCCTGCTGCTTCTTAATCCGACGCCACACAGGCGTATGTGTGTGGTGACTGGGTGACCTGCGGCTCTACGTGGTCCGAGCTTTAATAATTAAGGCCCTCTAATTAGATTGACAGCGTCTGTCAGGGTGAGCATATGCAGTGGGGTGTTTTCTGTGTTCCTGACAGACTCACTTTAAAGCTTCAATTAATCCCGTTTCCTGTGTGCTGGGGCCAAAAAGGCCAACGTGCAAAACGTGTCTCCAAGATAAGGCGGAACACAGTACAATCCACCTGCACCAGCTCAGGCTGGCGTCTGAGTCATTCGCCCATGGAGAAGATTAAAGCGCACTCCGTCTGAATGTTTGCATCTTCCCAAAATTCATGTTGAAATCATAACCCTCAAAGAAAATGGTATGGGGGGGGGGTCTTTGGGAAGGCTTGAGGTATGAGAGAGGCAGCCTCATGAACAGGATTAGCGCTTTTATAAGAGACCCCGCAGCGCTCCATGTCCCTCCTGCCATGCAAGATACCACAGGAAGCCCAAGCCTGGAAGAAGGCCCTTCCCGACCCTGCTGGCACGTTGGTCTCAGACTTCCAGTCTCCAGACTGTGAGCAGTAAATTTCTGCTGTTTACAAGCCACCTCGTCTGTGGTATTTTGTCAGAGCAGTCCAAACAGGCTAAGACAAAGAGCAGACTTTGATATGGACCCTCCGGACAGGCGCTGCCCCATTCTTATGGCTGCTGACCTTGAGTCAACAAAGCTGGACTCCGAGTCACGATTTAGGGTTCTGTGCCTTGTCCCCACCTGGCTTCACTAGAGCTGTTTAGCTGAATGACAGACAAAGCTTAGGAAAGGATTTGGGAGACAGCATAAGGAAGAGAGAAAAGAAAAGGCACAAGACTCGCAATGCGTTGGCACCCCCCCCCCCCCCACTTGATACTTAGGGAGTGTTTTGCCCTGGGGTTTCTCCCGAGGTCAGATCTCAGCCACAATCTCCCTAGATGTTGGGCACTCAGGGGCCCTTCAGGGCTCATAGAAAACCTCATTGTAGCCATGGGGAGGTCAGGGGCTACGCTGGCACTACAGAGTAGTAGTTCCAAATTCAAATTCCATGTCACATCTTTTTTTCTGGGCGCAAATACAAATGTACTTTGTAGTTTGTGAAGTAAGAAGTTGCTAGAGTAAAGCACTAAGAACAAAGCCAGGTCTGCACTGAGAACTCAGTATGTGTCAGCTATCATTATTGTTACCTTTTAGCAGACCGAGGGGGTACCCTAGAACTTATCAGGTTTCTGGTTCCTCTTCAGTGCAGACCTAATTCATTTTTGGATCTGATTTTACTTGGGCGTTACAGAAGATTCAATTACCAAACTGAAGGGTTCAGACCAAAAGACCACCTTTGTTGGCTGCTGATGCAGGAAGCCCACTGTGTTAAGTCTCCTCATTCCTGACATTTTGCTGAGTATCTGCCAAGACCTATGTGAACCTGAAAGACAGGCCAGATTTACTTACATGGAAATTCTCCCTGTTGAAAATCCACCTCCCAGCCCACCCGCAATCTATGACTGCAGAAACCCCCAGGGAGGCCAGGGCCATGAGGGCAGCCTCCCAACATCCGTCAATCAGCAGACTTTCAGTGTATTCAGGAGCAAGGGCCAGCTCAGGCAAGGAAACCCACGGGTGTGGGCCCAATGAGGAGGTGCCAGGAAAGGAAGCTTCGAGGAGAGGGTGGACCCACTGGTAGGACTGTCTGATCAGGTCCTGGGCAATGGGAAACTATTTTGTATACTATAAAGGGCCACCCAAATGTTAAGGGCTGTTATTATATCCTTGTTGGTGCTTTTATTCAATAGCCAGTTATGTAGTATCCGTGTAGCAGGCAACAACAAGAAGGGAGCAAAGAGATCTGGGATGGCATCACCTCAGTAGTTGAATACGTGTGGACTCAGGCCAGTGCCATGGCCTTTCAGAGCTCAAGTTCTCCATATATGAGTCCCAAGAAAGTAGGTCTTTAAATAAATAATATAATAGTTTATTATTTATTTAAATAATATAATATT
>NW_004567115.1:17152499-17193826 GCF_000260355.1 Condylura cristata
CAGCAGTGCAGGAGAGTTCTTTTTTCTCCACATCCTCACCAACATTTGTTGTTGCTAGTTGTTTTAAGATGTGCCATTCTCACTGGGGTGAGGTGATATCTCATTGTGGTTTTAATTGAAGGTAGGTCTTTTAATGGGCTGAAACTGACAACAGAAAGTGCCTAGCTCACAGCAGACAGTTGACTGATTTGCCTTTTCCTATTCTATGGTGAAGACATAGGTTTGTTTTTATTTTACATGAAAATCCAACTTCATAAAACTAGAAAACAAGACTGTGGCCTTAGGGAAGTCTTCAGTGGTGAATTATTTTCATAACTTACTCTCCCTTTAAAAACTATGCAGAGGAAATATCTATTTCAGTGTGCTTCAGCCTTTAGCAGCAGTTGCTTATAAAAAGTGGACTTAGGGCATGTTTTCCAAGTGCCAAGTGCCTTTGTGGTCCTGAGTCCCATCTCTGTGGACTCCACCCAGCAGGCACCTCCAGGTGTGTGTTCAAAGGGCAGAAGAAGCTTGCTAAGGAAACCAACACTTAGCACCAGGACACTTAGCACCAGGCTTCTTGAGTGGGCTTCCCAAGGTGATGAGTGACAAAGAAGACAGCCCCCCATGGGCCGGGGACTCAGGCGGGTGCCTGGCTGCCGTGGGGATTACCCCTTCAAATCTGCCTGACAGACAGATTCCCAAACGTCCCTGCTGAGCTGCTTCCAAGTTTACCCAGAAAGGGAGGTTGAGCTAGGAGCTTCAGAGAAGCTCTGTTTGCAAACCTCTTCTGCCCTGATAGCATCAGTGAGGCATCTGTTGGTGGTGGTGGGGACGGGGCTTTTGGACATTGCAAGGGTTCATTATTCCCCATGAGTTTAAATGGCACCTCTCTATCCCCTGACCTTCTCTATCCTGCTTCAGTTGTACTAACACCACCACCTCATGGACAGAATTACTCACTACAGATGACGTGTGTGTGTGTCTGTGCATGTGTGAGTGTGTGTGTGTGTGTCCCATCAGTACTCTTCAGGGAAGTGAGTTAGGCCTGTGGGAATGAAAAGAAGGAAAGACAGTCAAAAAAATATTCACAGCCTATATGAACAGATGAGAGTTATAGTCCCAGAGATTATGTTTTCAATTTGCATACACCAGTTATTTAGATATGAAAATTGTATGTGATATGTATATATGTATGAGATTTGTCTGTGTGTGTGTGCATGGGACTCAGCCCAGCTAATCTATATGTAAAACATGTATTATTTACTTAAATACATATCTAGATACATTTTATTGATTTTCATGTATTTAAATATGTAAGTAGATATTATATAGTTATTCCTGAGGCCATCTCTGGTCAGGCTGGTGATGCGCCTTTCTTTCTTTCACACACTTCTCAGGACACATTATTATTTCTTCCTCTTCCTGCTGTAAATTTTACTTTCTTTATATATATCTTATATCATTGTTCATTTTTGTACAATGTTTGATTTCTCCTGTCAGGTATAGTCCCCATAAAATTCCAACTACCAAATCACCCATGAACCCTCACCATAGTCCCTTTTTGCTTTTCCTAACCTATTGCCATATTTTAATTTTAACCCCTCTCCCTCCCACTTCCTCTGCTGAATATCTCAAGTTTATAGTTGCCTGATGGTTTTGTCTTTTTTTTCTTCCCTAACTCTTATTTCCCTATATACCTCTTATAAGTTAAACCACTGATATTTTTCTTTTTCCTTCTGAGCATAATCCCTTGTAGGTCCCTCCACCCATGTTGCTGCAATGGCATGCGTTTATCTTTTTTTATTGTTGAATAATATTCCATCACTTACATATGCCAAATCTTCCTGATCTAGTCATCTTTTTGGGGGCATTTGGGTTGTTTCCATATCTTCCCTATTATAAATAGTGTTACAGTAAACATAGGAGTACAGGTTTCCTTTCCAATTAATGTTTTTATGTTTTTTGGGTATATTCTTAGGAGTGGAATTGCTGGATTGAATGGCAGCTCCATTTTTAGTAGTCTGAGGAACCGCCACACCGCTTTCCATAGTGGTTGGACCAGTTTGCACTCCCACCAGCAGTGTGGGAGAGTTCCGTTTTCTCCACATCCTCTGATGTATATTTTAATTGATTTCACTGGGATAAAAATTACTCAGCCTCTGGGTCTCAGGATACACTATCATTAAAAAAAAAAAAAAAAACAGTAGTGAGCAGTAATAGCAGATATAGAATGTTTTGCCGGGTTGGCACATGCTGGCATTTAATCAGCAGCCTGAGTGGAGGTGGCTGAGCTTACAGGTAGCAAGGCTGTGACTACTCTGGTGGCGCTAGCAAAGTAGAAAGTACCATCTGTCCCAGCGAGTGACTTTCAGGAAAACGCAAAGCCTTTGCCCTCTAGGAGTGCCCTAGCTACTGTCTCTGAACTCCTGCACCTCAATTAGTGAGTGAACTAATCAGAGCCTGGCAGCCTGACCCCATGGGCTTCTCTAGTACAGATGAGTCCATGGCTTTGAAAAACACACATACACGGAAGATGGAGAAACAAAGCCATATTTAAAAGCCAGTTTCTTCCAATAGAATTGAGTAAAACTGAAGTGGTGGGGGGTGGTCTCTTAGTGTTTCTGATTGTCTAGAGAGAATTCTTCCCCTTGTTCTGGTCCTTTGCACCTAGCAGAGCGTCTATACACACTGCTTTACTAGAGTAGTGGGAAGAAATTCTAGTGGCCCCTTGTCTCTACTCTTACCTACCCGTCTGCATCAGTGAGCTGGGAGAAGAGCTTCACGTAGGACATAGTGGGAGAAACTTGATTCAGTTTCCACTCCTTTCAGTTTGGCGAAAAGGTGAGAAGTTAGCAGCCAAACACCTTGTGTAACATCCTAACCAGCCGGAGAGGCGGGAATCCTTACTCTGGACAAAAAACACGCACTGCAGGGACCAAGGTGTAGGTGAACTGGGGTTAGGCTATGATGTTACTGTGACTTGGTTTCCTTCCACACACCTCTCTGTCAAGTGAGGCATTCATCTCAGCGATCCTTACGTTCCCTTTCAGGATTCAAGCTTTCTAATCCTCAGTGAAAAAGTATGAAAAATTTGAATTAACTGATGATAATGATAATCCTACTAGAGATGTTAGAATGATTACAGAATCAAGAAAGCATTCATGTTTGATTTAAAAATGCAAAGGGGCCATTTCATTTGGCATGTATACACATTGACTGTTCTATAGAGAACTAAGAGGACCTGGGTGATTAATGATTAATGTTCATCATAATTTGCATTCTTTGACCTTCCTCTAATAGTCAGGTGGGAGAGGTCAGAATACACACCTGAGAGGCAAGGAATCTTTCCCTGGTTTGACCCTACTGAGCGCCTGCACCAACCCTAACTCTGAGAAAACAGATCAAATTCAGTGTACACAGACTCAGCACATCTTAAAATGCAGTTTCTGATTCCATAGGTCTAGGGTGAACCCCACCTCTGTATTTTTAATCTGCTCTCAAGGGGAGATCATATGTGTGTGTATAGAAAAATAGGTTCCCTGCAGGGATTTCTGCTGGGTGTTGAATGAAAGGTGCAGCTTTTAAATGCCATTTAGGGTACAGAGGATGGGGACAATCCCACATGATAGAGGTAGGAGCGTAGCTTTCTCAGTTTAGAAGAGGAAGTTTAAACCAGAGTATTGCTGGGTTAAAATGCTTATGGATAATTGGGAATAACTGTTTTGGGAAAGGGAGGAGAAAAGAGTTTTATAGGTGTCACGAGCCAGATGTGCCGAGGACCTCTCTGTGCTATTAACATGCAGTGATGGTTCTAAGCATAGCACAATCATCTCAAGGCTCTGGCCTCTCTGTCCTTTGAATTGAGGTTTGCCTCTGACTTAATGGAACAATTTTCTTTTGGTGCCACAACAGCCATCTCATTCCAAGATGGATTACAATGTAAACTGATCTTTTTCCATTTTGTGCCCCAAACCGCAGCACAATTAGTTTCTAAATAAATGCCAGTGGCTTCCACGGAAAGCTCTGAACATGAGGCAGCCTCAAGGAAGGTCCACCAGCTGCTCCCCTAAAGGCCTCCATACTTCTGGCTGCACCCCTGGGATGTAGACACCCAGAATTTGCTAGCGGCATCAACACTGATGAGTCCTTTGAATATTTTTGATGCAAAGTAGTTAAAAGTCAGAAGAGAACATGAAGTGGGTTTTGAATATCAATACTTTCTTTTAATCTGTTAATTGTGGTAACAGTAAGATTCTTCCCATCAGGTATTGCCACATTTTAAGGCACAAACAGATCACCTCTGCCCAGTGCTCATGCATTCATGAGATCTTGATCTTTTTGTTTTGACAAACTCTGATCACATGTACAGATGACACTCAACCAGGCCCTACTTTGCAATCTAAGTGAAGACAGACGTACGAGTTGAATCTAACCACCTCCCCCGCCTCTACCAAAACTCTTATGTACAAATCTTAACAGTGCCCAGTCCCTCCAAATGTGAACTTGTTTGGAAATAGGGTCGCTGAAGATGGAATTAGTTAAGATGAGGTCACACTGGAGCAGGCTGCACCCTAGTGGAATATGACTGGTGACCTTCTGCAAAAGGCAGTCTGGGACCAAGAGAGATGTCACGTGACAATGAAGGCAAACATTATGGTGATGCAGCATCTGTGAGCCAGAGAAGACCTAGGATTGACAGCAACCCAGCAGAAATTAGCCAGGAGAATGGAACAGATTTTCCTTTCCAAAAAACCAACCCTGCAGACACCTTCATCTCAGATTGGAGTCTCTAGAATTCTATAGCAATATATTGCTCAGTTGGTGATATTTTGTTATGGCAGCTCTAGACTATTAATGCAGCTGACTGGCAATACCATTATATATCAATAAAATTAAATAGGTGTGTGTATGACCTTGGAAAAAATCTTTTAGCCTCTGTAAAACTGGAGCTAGTGGTTGATGAAATCCCTTACAGCTCAAGCACTCTGTGATGTTCTGAGATTCTGATATATTGATCAAACTCATTCCACACTGTGCTAAGACCTGGCTAGTGAGAGCTGAGAAACAGCAGCCTCACCCAGTTGAGGGGAGCACAAAGCAGGAGGTGGAGCTAACCAACAAGTAACCAGACAAAACCTTAACCTATGGGTACCCCAGATGGCAGGCAGAGAGTGGACCAAGTCTGGGCGAGTAGGGCCCAGCACGCAGAAGGCAATCTCTGAAGAAAGCTCCAATGACCTAGATAGTGGTATCAGGCTCCTCCTGCAAGCAGTTTGGGGAAGCAGTAATTAGAATGGGGCTAAAAGGGCATGCAGGAGTTTCTGTCATCTAGAGTTACAAAGGAGGAGCAGTTCACAGTCCAAGGGAGGCAATGTCTTGGCTTCTGAAGGTCTTTGGTAAGTTGGCAGGTAGGAACCCAGCTATGGTAACTTGGGTGTGAAAGGAAATGTGACCTCATGTTCTAGTCACTGGCAGGTGATATGGGCATTTGCATCACAATTTCTTCTGTAAACAAGTCAGAGGAGGGCACATCCCTTGCTACTGGTAATTTCTCTGGTTGGTGCTCTGCACACCATAAATCCTCAATATATCACATGAAACAAGTACAATGCGTAGGAATTTGTTCCAGGAATGGGGAGAATGTCGGAGACCAGCTCCAACTTTTGAGGTGTCTGGAGGCAACACAGGCAGGACCCTAAGATGGGAAGGTGTCGGCATGCAGAGATTCCAAGAGGGGAGAGGAGTGGGAGTGAGGAAGACACGGGAGCCCGAGTTGGGTGCAAATCTTCCTGCTCTGCCTTCAGCAGAGGTTTATTTTATACATTTCAAGCAGGCAGGGGGATGGCATTGGCATACGAAAGGGGTTGAGATCACAATCACCTTTTATCTAAGAATGGTCTGGGGGTCGTTTGACCTTCCCTTGAGATTGTAACATTCTAAAATCAAGGTTAAAGAACAGGTACATAGGTGCTCAAAGTTTAAGACTAATATTACTATAGTGAAGATAGATAAGAATAAAGTCCTTTAAACCTTATCTATTATTTGATGGTTTTTTCTACCTGAGACATCTTGGGAGGCAGGAAGAGGAAATTTCTTGCTAATCAAGTTTCAGAAAAGTTCTTTGAAGAAACTTGCTAAAAGGTTTTAAGTGAGTTTCCTTGAGGTCCAGACAGTAGAAAGCGTAATTTGCTCTAAATAGGAGACATAGGTGAATTTCCTTATCTAAAGACTAGATAGTAGAATCCTGAAAGACTAGCCAGAAAGACTTTTGTGCATTGCTTTGAAGTGTAGCAGGTAAAACTTGACTAGCTCTAAAACAGGCAACCTGGATGAATTTCCATATCTAAAGCCAGACAGTAGGAAGTTTGAGTAATTCTGTAGAAGCTGAATAGAAGGCTGGGTGAGATAGTATGATAAGATTTGGGTTTTCCTCCATCTGGCAGTGAGAGACTTTGCAGAAACAGCCCTTTTGCTTCTTTATTGATCAGGCAGTTGTTAAGTCACTTTTGACTTCAGAGGAATTTCTCACCATGGTGCAGTGCTTGCTTGTCAGGACAGGTAGGCCTTATGCGGCTGAGGCAATCCAATTGTAAGGTGAAAGTTGCTCAGAATATACCAAAAAAGGGAGGTCATAACATAAGTTAGCATGGAAAGTCTGATTTTTCAGAGCTACCCGGAATTTGTCAGACGATAGCGGTCGCATAGCTTCTGTCAGGAGAATAGTTAGCCAGTTCAGTAATTAGAGTCATGCTACCTACCCTTTCAGACCCAACTTTAACTAGCTGTTTGTTTGAATTATTTTTTTTTTTGGTCATCATTATATTAATTATATCAGTTAGTGCTTCTGGGTGAAGAGTAATGTGTGTAAGCACAAGGGTTAGCTTAACAATTCAAGACTTTGAATTAGAATGGTAGAGATTAGATTTCCCATGTTATCAGCCAATAAATACTAACCAGCTTTCTGGTATATGAAAAGTACTGTAGACACTTGTAGTTAGACACTTGTAATCAAGGTCAAGGTCACATAGACAAGTGGCCAGTGATAGTCTTCAAAACAGTACAGTAAGAAGAACCCCATGTGCTCTGAGCAGCCCCCACTTTCTCTATTTTTGTATTTGTACCTTTCCTCCTCCAGAAAGGCCCTACTTTGCAAAATGTCTCTCATCCTTCAAGGCCTCTGTCTCAAATGACTTCATCTACCAGGCTGCTGAATGGAAATGTTCCTTCCTTTGTATGCCTGGAACTCGTAAGTCTCCACCAGAACTTGCATTCTATCTGCTAACAGCTGTTTATTTCCCCCCTTACCCTTAGTTGTATGTTCCCTTGAGGTGGCAGGAAGAGTAGTGTCTTCTAGAAGTTCAGGTGGAAATAGGGTCTTTGCTGATAGAATTAAGTAAGGTCCTTGAAATAAGACCATCCCGGATTTAGGGTGGGCTATAAGTCTAATGACTAATGAATTTAAAATAGAAAGAGACGTGACATTTGGACACAACAGCATGGAAAGGAGGCCATCTGAAGGGAAGAGAAGTAGACCCTAGCCAAGGAGTGCCAGGAACACCAGAGCAAGAATGGTGTCCCCCACGGGCCTTCAAAGGGAGCCTCCTAATACCTCAGTTTCAGACTTTTGGCCTCCAGAACTGTGGGAGAACAAATGTCTGTTACTTTAAGTCACCCCCTCTATAATTAATAATTTGTTGTGGCAGCCTGAGGGCATGAATACATCTGAGTATAATTTATGATTTACCTTTGTATTCCCTCAAACTTGCTCATAAGCATTTGTGAAAATACTTCATTTACAAGTCATTAATCTCAGCTCTGTGTGTGTGTGTGTGTGCTTTTTGCCATTGCAGCTAAAGGACCACTTACTCATTTTTTAAAAAGCACCAAGGACCATACAAAGTCAAATTACATTAACTAGTGTTGTTTCCCCTGAAATGTGTGTATGCATTTTTTATGGGCAGGTATCCAACAAGACTGCTGGGCTCTGGGGCAGAATGCCTGGGTTTGCTCCTGCCTAGAGCAATCCTCAGGGGGCCTGCTGCAGGAGGGATCCCTAAACTCACAGTGATGACAACTCCAAGAGCATCTACTCCCATCCTCTGAGCCCTGAGTAATGCAGAAAACTCCTGTATGTGCATGCCTTGCTGGCCCCTTGCAGGGCATGTGGATAAGCTGGTTTTCCCAAAATCCACATAAAGCACACCCAGGAATTTGAAGGCAAGTATGGACTTTGGTCCAGGTATACTAGACTTTGTTATCACTTAAGCCTGCCAGTCTAAGAAGTATCAACAGTGGGCACAAGTTTGGAAGATCAGGTCAACCTACTCGTTTGTAGAACTAAGCACTGGCTCTCCAGTCCACCTATTTTAATGCATAAGCACCTTTGGAAAATGTGCTGAGAAACTACTTCTAGTAGCTCTTGATTTTATCAAATACAAGTGGTAATAGCTGACATAAATGGAATACACCTGCTCCTTGCCCCAACCCCACCCCACTTGCCTAGAACTGTGCTAAGCACCTTACAATTACTTGGCCGTTACCTTCTGTGGCAACCCTATAAGCAGGTATTTAAATCCTTGATGAGGAAACATGTACCTTGCACAGTCAGTCAGTTGTGTGGCTCTCAAGCCCCATCCTCTGCCTTCAAAGGACATTGGAGTGTTTCATTCAAACACAAGCTCAGCAAGAAAGCAGTGACTGCAGGGCATCACACCGTGTTGCAGTATTTGCCCAGATGGCTTCCTAGGAATGCCGGCCACTCTGTCCCTTAGGTGGACCTAAGACACAGGACAGAAAAGGGAAGGCAAGAGAGAGGACAGCTGCTCAAGACCTGGGAGACTGCTTCTCATCCACCCTGAGATGCAGAAGGGATGTTTAAAGCAAAGTGCTTTAGGAATTCCTTGGTAGCTAAATGCTTGGGCTAAGCCAGCGCCAGGCACCTGCTACCTTTGAGAACACCTTACATATCTTAGATTTTTGCACTGCAACCAGACATGACTCTACCCTACTTCACTTCATTGAGTTCTTCCCAGATGTCCCAGTCAATCCAAATGACACAGTCTTGCACTCTGGGGATTAAATTCTCAGATGGAGGGATAGCTGACATTCCATATTTGGAGAGAGCGCAGTGAGGCCAGTTACACCTTTCTAGAGCTTCCTGCTTCTATCATATTTTCTCATTCTGATTTAAATGCTCAGTCCTTGTCATGTTCTTTCCCACTTGTCTCTATGCGTGTGATGGGTTCAAGGTAGTTACTTTATTACTAGTCACAAGCCATGGGCAAATCGCTATTTTAGCTGATGCTGCTTATAAATTATTGCACCAATGACTCTGCAATTCCATAGTAATGCTTTTCCCCCGGTCCCTCAAGAAAAAAAAAAAATCCAGCAAAATTTCAGTCCTGAACCTGCCAGCACAGAGCTGTTCTTTTGACTCCTTGCCTCATAGCATTTCCTGAAGCTTCAAGGTATTCGATGCTTACATGGTGAGATAGGCTTTTTCTCTCTGTTGTCCCTGATGGCCACTGGAGCTCTCCCATTCAAACACCAGCTAGCACAAAGGCAGTCACGCTGCAGGCGCACACAGCTGTGCTGTTTAGTATGTGCCCAGCTGGCTTCCGAGGGTAATAGCAATCACCAAAGCTCTGTATTTTGAGTAAGCAAACTCTGTTTCTGCCACAAAGGGCTGAGTGCTATGGCCTTATGACTTAATCTAGAATGGGCCAACGGCTCTCCTTGCCCCACCTGGGATCCTGCCATGGGCACATGAATGGCTGGTGGCTCTGTTGGCACAATCCAGGCAATTGTTAAAGGGTCAGATGGAAACAAAGCAGAAGATGCCACTAGGAGCTGCCCTTGGCTCTCCAGCCAGACAGTGACATATGCAGCTTCCTGGCCAGGTGGATTCCATTTGTAGATCTGGGTCTCTTAACCACTAATTTCTGCCTGTGGTCTGAGAGTAGCAGTTTGCTATACATTGGGCATTACCAGGACTGTGGTGGCATTTATTAAAAAAAAAAAAAAAAATCCTTTGCTTTGTGCTTTGGGGCTTATGGGGAAAGCAGAAATAGCTATCACCTTAAAAAATGAAAATCCAGGCCCTCTCTGGTGGCGCAGCGGGTTGAAGCACAGCACTGAGAATCTAAAGCCGCTTCCCCGTGAGTTCGATTCCCGCCTGCCCCGGAGGTGACCACATGGCGTGGCAGACCTCTCCTGACCCGCCCGCTGCTCCCCTCAGCAGTGTGCTTCATCGATCTGCCTGTTCTGTTCCCCACTCTGTCTCTGGTGAAGCCTCTCACTGCCCCTGAGCCTCTGGCCTGTACCCCAGTTCTGTATGCACCAATAAATAAATCTTAAAAAAAAAAAAAAAGAAAGAAAGAAAATCCAGGGCTCTCCCTGGTGGTGCTGGGCTAAAGCACAGCACTAAGAAACTAAAGCCACTTCAGCATGAGTTCGATCCCTGCCCCAGAGATGACCCACATGGCCCAGCAGACCTCTCCCACCCTGCCTGCTGCTCCCCTCAGCAGTGCACTTCATCAGTTGGCCTGTAATGCTCCCCACTCTGTCTCTGGTGAATCCTCTCACTACCCCTGCCCCTCTGGACTGTACCCAGCTCTGTATGCATAAGTAAATAAATCTTAAATAAAAATAAAAAGAAATCCATCTCAGTGACCTGGCTCTGTAGCCAGGAATCCACATTGGTGCATAGTGTGCTGACACTACCATTCCAACTCTCTTCATGACCTCTCACATCAGGGCGGTTCTGGAGAAGGAAGACTGATGAGGCTTCAGGCCTCCCAGACCGAGAACCTGGTTTTTCTTTTGTGTCTATGCCTGAGAGTGTAGAATTTTCAGGGGCAAAAAGGACAGAAGACATGAGGGTAAAAGTAAGCTTACTTCAGCTGAGAAGGCCAATAATTCTAAAGTCTAGCCCTGTCCATGTTATCTTGGGAGGTGGAGGGTGCAGAATTGACACAAGATTTCAGTGGCAGGTAGAAGTCCATGAAGACAGAGCTGTTTGGTTCTCATTCAAGGGAGCACCAGGCTTGGGGAGTCAGCCAGCACCTCCCTCTCCTCCGGGAACCATATCCTGCATGTCTCACCGGTGGTGAAATTTATGAGAGCTAATGACATCATGATCCAAGAGTTGTTAAAAGACCATGTCAAGTTGTTAGGGGCCATATTCCCACTGTCCAATCCAATCAAAAGCTTTTTCTCTCCCACATGCAGTGTCCACAGAAGAATTCTCAGTGCATGATTCCCAGGCAAGCCATATTGGGTCACAGACTGATTTCTCATGGGAGGGTGAGATCTGCTCATTGTTCTGCACCACCAGATTCTTTCCTACTCATGTAACATGCCATTGAAATTTCCTTCTTAGTTGAAATTGCTCATCTTAAAAAAAAAAGCAAAATGTTCCCTTGACTTTATATTCCCATCCAGTGATGACCCCTCTGCTTTCCCTCATAACAAACCCCCTCAAGAGGTATGGATTATTGTCATTTTTCACACTTTCTATTTTCTCCCAACTGCTTTCTATTTTCTCCCAACTGCACTGAAGTGAAGTCACCAATCTCCACTTACATAATCCAGAGTGCAGGACTCTGCTTCCAAATCATTATTGTCTAATGAGCCCCTCCCTCCTTGAGAACTTTTCCTTTCTGGGTCTCATCATGACTTTCAAATCTCTTTCCATTCCTCAGCTTTTTTCGAGGACTCATTTTCATATATGCAACCATCAACATGGCCGTTACCCTGGTCTGAAACTTAAATAGCCCAAATTAAATTCACAATGTCTCTCCAAAGCCTATTTATCTCCCAGGATTTCTTTGTGAGGCAAATGGCTCCATCATCTGCCCAGTAGCTCAGGTCCAAAATTCAAGAATCATTTATCTTTAGTTCTTCTTTTTCCATTGTAACTCATATTCAATTAACCAGTCCTATTGATTCTAACTGCAAACTAGATTCTAGAATTTAATTGCATCTCATCACACTCACTGCTACAGCTCCCATCCAACTCATTATCTTCTGATGAGAGCAGAGAAAGTACTCCTAGTTCTGGGTTTCCACATTTCCCCTCCCATAGAACACTGTCTCCCTAACAGACAAACTAATCTCTTAAGAGCATAAATCTGCCATTTCACTCCTTTGCTTGACTCTTGCTAATGGCTACTAATCACATTACAGGGTAAAAATTAAGCCACTTACTTGTCTGTAGGTTCCTACATGATCTCCACTCTCAGCACATTCACTACGGCTAGCCACAGACAGCACTGGCTTTTCCCTGTCTTGAGGTTTTCACATTTTCTGTTCCTTCTGCCTGGAATGCTTTTTCTTCCAGACCTGGGCATACTTGATTCTGTACAGTCAAGTTTCAGCATCAGCATTACCTCCTAAGGGACACTTTCCCTGACCGCAAAGCGCTTCCCAGCCTGGTCATTCTCTATTTCATTACTACTTGTCTCCCTAAATATTAATTAACACTCTAGTAAAATGACCTTTCTCTTTGTTTATTGTGTGTATATTTCTCCCCGCACTAGACCACTTAACAACAGTCTAGAGTATCTTATTCACTGCTATTTCCCTAATTAATCTTAATGCCTAGTTCTATCGTATACTCAAATGCTATTTCTTGTGTGAGTAAATGCTCTCATTCTAAGTTCTACACCTGTTTCTGTTTCTGGTTTGAAACAAACAGATTTTTGAACATGGCAGCATAAGATAATTGCTTGGACATTATTTTAATATATCAAATTTTTGGTCCCCATCCCAGTCTTTATTGATGTGCCATTAAAAGTGTCCTGATCTTTCTGTTCACTCTGACAAAAGGTCTTGAAGTGGCAAATGTAGAGGACAGAAGTTTCACAGTTGAATTAATGGATTTTGTGTTAAATGCCCTTTTGAGTCCTTTGTTTCAATAGCTAAAAAATGATTGGAAAACATTAAATTGCATTTGGATTTCAATGGAGAAAAGATGACACACTGAGCTCTGTGGCATGGGTCCATCTGACTATCAAAAACCAAGGACCACTTGCACCCATGTCTGTAGCTATGGGATTCTGCACATTGACAGAGCACCTGTCATTTCAGGGAAACTCTACCTCTTTATGTCCTTCAGCTTTACGATCTAGAACGTTGCTGTCCTATACAGCAGCCCCATATTAAAACTGAATTAATTAAAATGAAGGTTTTAGGATTAAATAAATTAAAATTAAATTAAACTTAGAATTTCATTTTTCAGTCTCAGTAGTACATTTCAAGTACACACAAATGTGTGGGCTAATGGCTGCAGGATCAGAAAGTGTATTTCCATCACTGCTGAGCATTCAGTTGGGCAGAGCTGGGCCCTGGGGACACTTGGGGCATTCACTTGCTGTTGTTATTGCTTTGAACACCAGCCTTGTCAGTCCTACATGGATCTACGCTCTACCCTGGTTAAACAATGGGTCTCATGAGGCCTGGGAATTTCAGTTGAGCAGGTGAGAAGCTGATGAAAACAGCTTGTAAAAGCTTGTGCCAACAGACTTGCCCACACACAACTTTTTCAGAGTTGTTCTATTGTTGCCTCGAAGGATCAGGGGGAAAGCCAGTCTCTGGGCCAGGGAGGGCACTTCTCTTAACCTGCTCTCCTTGAACTCTGAATCCAAGGTCACTTATGGGAATGTATTAGGTTGAGCTTGCATGCTATATACCCAGTGGCATTGTCAGTCCCTTTAAGACAGAAGTAATAACTTATTTTCTTATGCAATCTCCTAATTGGTACTTCACATGCAGATAACAAACACTGGTCTTAACTTGCATTATAATTAACTCCATATATGTGTCTCTTTGTTGGCTCATGAGGTTCTTAAGGGCAAAGATTATATCTCATTCCCTTCCCTGAGGCATCCAGTGCTATGTATGATACATAACTGTTTCTATACATATTCATTAGATTTGATGGATATGTAGGATAAGTGGGTGGGTGGATGGATGGATGGATGGATGGTGAATGGTTGAATATTTGGATAGGTGGATGAATGTTTGCTCTCAGACCCACACTAGTGGAAGATCCCATTTTTTAGTGATATCACCATTCCAGGAAACACATCTCAAAACTTCAAAGGAATTTAGGAATATTGTCTTCTGAAGATGAGGAGACTTATCTTTCAAGTCAACAGTGAGTGAATGAAGGAAGGAAAGCTATTCCCATATCATTAGAGCTTTGTCATAGAACTTCTTCAGAAAAGTCATTTCCTGCTTCTTCTCTTTGGTAGAAAACCCAGATAGGGAAAGAAAATCTTGTTCGAATGAAAAATATAGTTAGAAGAAAATTTCATAAAAATTTGTGTGTAAGTCATTCAGACTTTCAGGGGAATTTTTGTTACTATTTAAGAACCCAGCCCTGAGTGCTTATCACTGACCAGTGAGTCTTCTCCCCACAATTTGACTCTAGAGAGAAGAGAATGAGACTGCATATTGCACAGCTGGAGGCAGATTACAAAACGAGGTCAGCTCTTAGCCACATTGCAAAGGAAATAAGTTTGTCAGGCAAATAATCATTGTGTGCTCAGCTCCACAATGTTGGGACACTAACAGAAAATCCAGTGATGCTTATTCTGAACAACATGGGTTATTTACTTTTCCTGTATTTTTTTGTTAATTATGAAAATTAGCTAGGGAAAACAGAAGTGTATAAAAGAATTATAAAAGTTATAAAAAATCTGAAAGTGAGTCAATCCCTTTTACTCTGAATTAAGTGCTGTATGCATTTTATTACATTTTATTTTTTCTTCTACATATTAAAAGGACAGGTTTATTAGGAAAAAGGAGAATGAAAAAAGAGAGGTCCCTGCACAGCCACAGGCAGGCAGTCTTGAGAGGAGAGCTGCTTGATTGCATTTTCTTCCTGTTCCTTTTCTGCTTATTTTCTACATAAATATGTACAGCTATGTCTTTTTTTGAAGAATTAGAATCATGTTCTGTATCTTCTTACTTGTTTTTTGTATTTAACAATATAAGTTATCCCCATGCCATTAAGTATTTTTAAATGCAAAGTAGTATATACTGATAAAAAAATTTCCCCCTCCCCACTCCCACAAATGTGTAAGCTACAGCTAAAACATGATTTAAAAGGAAATGTATGGTTTTTATTTCTTATTTTAAGGCTAACAGCTAATCAAAAGAGGAAGAGCAGAATCTATTCTGCTGTTCTAAAAAGGAAATTAAAATGAAGTCACCATCCCAGAAATGGTTCAGTTTTGACTATTGTATCTTTTCTTTCCTGTACATTGAACTTTTTGAGTCTTGATTTAGATGTGTCCTTTGTAAGAGAGCATTCAACTAGATATTTTAAATCCAGTCAGATGTCTTTGACTTTTAACTGAGACATTTAGTAGATTTTCATTTAGATATAATCACTGAAATATTTTATCTAGATCTTATTTTGTATTTTGCAACTATTCTATCTGTAGCTCTTCTTCCTTGTGCCTTCTTTCAGATGGATTTCTTATTTTTTGTTACTATTTTGAAAGTTATATATCTAATTCATTTCTCCTATAGCTGCTCCTAGAATGTTAACAATCCTACACATCATATTCTAAATTTAATTCATAAGTTTCCCTTTTCTGTACAATGACCTTAGAACAACTTAATCTTATTACCCCTTATTATTTATATGCTACTGTTGCTGTGTATTTTCTTTCCACTGTCATTGTTTTATACAGTCAACTTGGTTTTGGGGGGGTTTGTTTTTGTGCTCAAATATTTGGTATTTTCTTCGGCCACTATGCCAGCTGTCATCTCAACACTGATATCTGAGATTCCCTCCCCCCTTCTTCTCCTTAAAACACAGCCTTAGAATTTCCTCTAATAACTGTCAGTTTTTCTTACATCAGCCTTTACTTCAGCTTTAACTTTTAAAGTTATCTTCACTGCATCTGTATTCCTAAGTTGATAGCTATTTTCTCTCAGTATAGTAAAAATATTTTGCTACTATCATCTAGCTTCTAGAGTGAATTAAGAAGTCACTGTAGCGCTTCCCTGGTGGCTCAAGGGGTTAAAGCTCAGCACTGTGAAGCTGTCTGCAGCCACTGCAGCATGGGTTCCATCCCAGCCAGGGGGTGGCCCACGTGGCACAGCAGATCTCTCCTGACCTGTCCCCTGCTCCCCTCAGCTGTGTATTTCTGTCACTCTACCTGTTCAGTTCCCCACACTGTCTCTGGTGAATCCTCTCACCCCTCGAACCTCTGGTCTGTACCCCAGTCTTGTATGCATAAATAAGTATATATATATATATATATTAAGTCATTGTAAAATATATTTCCTGTGTAAGCCAGCTATTTATCTTCTTTCCCTGCCTTTTATATCTTCTCCAACATTAAAGTATCCTCATGCTGGATCTGAGTGTGCATTTCTTCTTTCTTTCTTTCTTTCTTTTTTGTTTTTTTAAAGATTTATTTATTTGTGCATACGGAACTGAGGTACAGGCCAGAGGCTCAGGGGTGGTGAGAGGCTTCATCAGAAACAGAGTGGTGAACAGAACAGGCAGATGGACAAAGTACACTGCTGAGGGGAGCAGCGGGCGGGTCAGGAGAGGTCTGCCACTACATGTGGATCTCCTCTGGGGCAGGCGGGAATCGAACTCATGCGGCAGTGGCTTTAGATTCTCAGTGCTGTGCTTTAACCCACTGCACCACTAGGGAGGGCCACTTCTTTCGTTTTTAAAAATCCTGTTGCTTCTTCCAGATGCCTGAGTCTGAGGACTAGAGGGTTTCATCAATTCTAATTATTTCTTGTTATCTTTCTGAAATATGTAATAGTAAACTGTGGGTCTGTCTTCCAGATTTCTAATTCTTTCTTTAGCTGTACTAATCTCTTAAGTCATTTATTAGAGCTTATAAAGGTAGTTAGTTATAGTATTTTTCACTTTGAGACGTTCTAGTTGGATCTTTTGTCAAAGCTGTTTGGAAATTTTTATAAATTTTTATCCCTCTATTATAAAGTTCCCCCCTTCCTAGATCCTGCTATGAGCCAAATTTGCCCTCTGAAAATTCCTATATGTACTAAATTCCCTACCCCAATTCCCCAGAATGTGAATGTATTTGCATAGAGAATCTTAACATGGTAATTAAATCTAAAATAGGTCATTGGGCCAGGGCTGGGTGCAAGGACCCCTCACCCAGAGGCCAGGGCTGGGTGCAAGGACCCGTCACCCAGAGGCCTGGGACCCATGTTCCCCGCCACGGCCAAGGACCACACCACTCGGTTCTGAAAGGTACAGAGTCTCTGCCAGGGCCCTTGAACTAGGTCCACAGAAACTTGGACCCGGAAGAGCTCTTGAGACAGGAAATGCAACATCCTCACAGGCAGCACACGGACCCAAAGAAGGAAAGGATGAGGAAGACTTCACCTCCTCAAGGGAAGAGAGGGAAGCAAAAGGAAGGCAGGAGGAGGCTGGAATCAGGGGAATTTCTGGGCTGGAGACCTGAGTTAAGATGATGACTGAGGACAGAAACTATTAGAAGGAGACCACACAGCCAAGCTAGTGTTAAAAAAAAAAAAAAAATAGGTCATTGGTCTAACTCTTACTCCTGTATGACTGGTGTACTTATGAGAAAAGATTAGGACACAGAAAGAGAGGAAAGACCAAGAGAAGACAAAACTAGTCACCTACAAGCCAGGGAGAGAGGAAATCAATCCTACTGACACCTTAACCTTTTGCTTCTACTCTCCAGCTCAGTGAAAATATAAATCTTTTTTGTTTTAAGTCGCCCAGTAAATGGTACTTTATTATGACAGCCTTGGCAAACTTTTACAGACCACTGCATTTTTTTTTCCCTTTAACTATAGTACAAAATACTGGTTTTATATCCTTTGACCAATAGTCCAATAATTGAAACCTTTGGGATGTTGAATATGTAGTCTGTTTTTTCAGCTGTATCATGTTTATGGAGCCCAACATCTTTGTGAATTTGGTCATTTGTGCTGGTAAGCTCTTTCCTTCTTTGGGAAGTTTTATCAATGAGAATTATCGACAAACCCAGGAGGATTTGTTTTTCCTAGTGCAATGATCCCAGCAGCATTCTATGCTGATTTCCTACTTGAGATTTTTGGGACTACCCAAATAGGACAAATTGAAGTTGGAAAATTATATAATGGCCTTGTGTTAATAAATAATTAAGGCATAAGTTTGTGCCCTTACCCAAATACCAGTTTGGGAGAAGAGCAATTTTCTTTGATGTCTAGGGTAGTGGTGGGGAGAAGGGAAAACGCATTTAGTTCAAGCTCATACTAACCATATGACCCACTAGGATATGAAAATTCTGTACTTTGTACTAGACTTCCTCCTAAGGCTTGGCCATTGGAGTTTGCCAAATGCCCTCAGGAGGAAAATCAGATTGAGTGTTTCAAAAATTATTCCGGAGGAAGTAATTTTTACCTAGAATCTCCTTCAGTTCTCTAGAAGTGTCATCTGGCCTGTGTAGGGCATTTCAGTGCTGTTATTATCTCCATCTGCTACCTTCCTGAGCAGCTTCTTGGATCTGCCTCTTAAGAGAGATAGACCCAAAAGAGAAGCATTTTCTGGAAGTTGGTCTAGGTCTTCCAGAATGATCGTAAAGTCCTTTTCCATGCACTGCTGGTCCTACGCCTGAGATCTCTTCAACAGAAGCACAGGATGCATTAGAGCTCATACTTTCCCACCCCCGCCTCCCTCATCACTTTTTCTCCATTTCCTACACCCGTATTTGAGGAAATAAATAGATGAGCCATCTGCTTTGGAAGATACCCTAGTTATACTCTCCTCTTTCAGAAAGTGGTAGGAATAGACTCTAAATGAAAACACACTACATCATCCAAAGCTGTATGGAGACAGGGCCAGGGTTCTTGCATCTGTCACACCCTAAAGGAGATGTGAAATAAGAGCTTGCCAACTCTTATTTCAGCAGGGTGTCTTTTTTTCAAATTCCTGAACCAGTGTATAAACTGGATCTCTTGCTTGAAGGCATTTTGAAACATCATAGCATAAGGCAGGTGGCTGAGAAAATGTGTACAAACACACCTGGCACTGCCTTGGCCTTTCCTAACTGCAGGGTTGGCTGCACCCTCCAAGCTCTTGCTGTGGAAGTCCGTAGCATACAGCACAGGATGAGGGAGGCCATAAACACTGATGAGCTCGGGGCCCTAAGCAGAAATCTCTCTGAGAGACTTTCTAGTCTGTCTGATTATTGTCTAATGTTATATAAACCTCCAGTGTGATTTAGGATTAGTTTTGGATTCTTTCTTTGGAACTAGTCTTGCCATGGGAGCCATAAGAATTCCATGATCCAACGACTGATAGACCCTCTTACATAAATTCATTGCTGACCAAAGCAGTTTATACAGTTAAAAAAACAAAAAGCAGGCAGTGGGTTTATTGACACACCTACTGATCTTCAGTATCTGGTGTTACCAGGCTCCCTTATATAGCTTCAGGCAATAGCAAGTGAGGCTAAAAGCATATTCAACTTCAAAGTCAAGTCTGTAAAGGAATGATAGTCTGGGCATTCTTCTTAGACAAGGGCAGAAGGCAACCAAGTTCTCTTTGTTACTTACTAGCTCTGCCTTTCAGTGGGATAAAACAAGACAATAAACTCTACTTGCTTGATAGAAGGTAAATGGCAGAGTGATAAATATTATTTGGAAGAGAAAAATCAGTTAATATTTAGGCAATGTCTAAGTGGAGAAAATTCTTTTCTATACATGAAGGCAATCGCTTGGAAGCCAAGTTTAAGTTTACTGATTCCCAAGGACTTAAAAAAAATTGCAGGTTCTCTATTATAGTAGTAAAAAAAATATTGCCATTTCTCTTCAACAAATTAATTACGGATGAATCTGATAGATGATGGAATAAAAGGCTACCTATTTCTTTTTCTTATAAGCCCCAGTGGCTTCTGAGAATATTTGGAACTGAGTGATCAAGTAATATACCCCATAAATGTTGACTGGCTATACAAAGAAGACATCAACTTTCTAGATCTAAAACAGGATGCCACCCTGAAAGTAAGTAAAAGATTTTGGTGAAACCCAACAAAGAATTTGGGTAAACCCAAAAAGTGCTATCAATATATTTGGAAGAATTAAGCTTAAATTTCTGGAGCGGGCATAGGAAGAAAACTACCATTTCTATAAATTGTCACTTGAGATTGGCCGGGGACACTTGTCTGTCATAGTATCTACACCTATGAATTAGTCATCTGTGTTCTCTAAGTTCCCACCACCACCCCCAGCTCTGCTCACTGAAGTAGAGGAAAGACAGAAATTTAGAGTAGGTATTTAGAGCAGAGATCACAGCACTTTTGTGCAGAATATCTAGATGATAGTAATTATGAATAAATTTAAAAGCTATACTTCATAACCTAAGGAAATGATTAAAACAGGGCTTAAAGGACAATTATTAGACTTATATATTTAGCATTAATAAATCAAAATAGTCAAAATAATGTGTTAATTATTCAACTCAAGAAATTTGAAAAAGAACAAAAGGTAATTACAGAAATCAAAAGAAAGAAAGAAATAGTAAGAGTTGAAGGACATATATTAAAAGATAGAGACTTGACAAAAAATAATGAATTCAAAATCAAATGTTTTTAAGTGAAATAATTAAACCACTAAACACCCCCCAACCCCAACAATGAGAAACAAAATAGAAAAATATAAAATTGGGAAGTGAAATAACACAAAGATAAAGAACTTAAAAACAAAACAGCTCTATGTTTAACACAAAGCAAGCAAATGTGAAAAACTAAACAGTCATATATGAAGTTGAGAAGTTGTCTCAATGCTAGAGACCCAGATAATTCACAAATTAAATATTTTACATTTTAAAGAAGTAGATCAGGATCTATTTCCTGGAGTAAGTAAAATAAAAGCTTTCCAGTGTCTCCTTATAAAGTCCACAAAACATGCCTTAAAATGGCATAATTATCACTAGCATTTTCTGTTTTGCAATGGACACATCTTCCATGACGAGGGAGAAAAAGGTAGCTCTGCCATTAAAGTGAGAAATCATGGAAAAATAAACAATACTGAGGACATGATGGGAGCATTGACTTTTGATCATGGGTATGGAGCAAGGTTATCCTTACAACCACCAAGTGAAAGAATATTGAATGTGAATCAAGAGTTTGGCTGGAGATAAATCAGTTTTCTCCATCATAGAAAAATGCTGAGGCAGAGAATGTTTACAGACCCACACACTGATGCTTTCTTGTATCAGAGACAAGTGGGGGGGGGGGGCTGGTTTTTTTTGGTTTGTTTTTGTGAAAATGAAGATTCTGCTTAGGGAATTTCTTCTAAAGTGATAATTGAACCCATGAATACAAGTCTACTTCTGGTCCAAAAATCTAGTTGGGCCTTTCAGTGAGGGACAACCTAAGAGAAGCAGGATGTGGGGTACAAAAAGAGAAGAGGGAGAGAGGTGGGTGATGTTCCTTAGAAGAATAAACATGGAGTTTGTGAAGGAGAAGGAAAGATGGCAGCAAAGAGATGGGTTAAGATGTCCTTGGGAGGGGCCCTCCCTGGTGGTGCAGCGGGTTAAAGCACAGCATTAAGAAGCTAAAGCCACTTCCACATGAGTTCGATCCCTGCCTGCCCCGGAGGTGACCACATGGTGTGGCAGACCTCTTCTGACCCTCCCACTGGTCCCCTCAGCAGTGTACTTCGTTGATCTGCCTGTTCTGCTCCCTGCTCTGTCTCTGGTGAATCCTATCACCCTCCACATCTCTGGCCTGTTCTACCCCAGTTCTGTATGAATAAATAAATAAATCTTTAAAAAAAAAAAAAGATGTCCTTGGGGGACCCACCCTGGTGGCCCAGCAGGTTGGAATGTGCACTGCATAGCTAAGCCAAGCCATGGCCACATCAGTGCAAGTTCCATCACCTGAGGGAGGTGACCCACATGGCGCAGCAGACCTCTCCTGTTTCACCTGCTGCTCCCTTCTGCAGTGTACTTCATCAGTCTGCCTGCTCTCCTCCCTACCCTATCTCTGGTGAATCCTTTCACCACCCCTGCACCTTGGGACTGCACCCCATTTCTGCACACATAAATAAACAAACTCTTAAAAAAAAAAAAAAGATGTTCTTGGGGTGGCACAGATTAGTCACATCAGCCATAACCAAGCCCAGTTGTGACCTGTGGTTGCTGGCAAGGCCTGTATTACTAAGAGATTAGAGCCAGTGCTATTATACAAGCTCCACGGAAGCTTGGCTGACCTGGCTCTGCTAAATCCTCTTAGGCAAATGGGCCCTTCTCACCAGGCCTGGACAGAGGCTCTGTCAATTCTGGCCTAAAATACCAGCCAGCTTTGGACCAAATGTTCTATAAAGACTGGGTAGGAAATGTCTTCTTATAAAATTGATTTGTGAGGTATGGAAAGCCAATTTGCTAAGGACTTGTCTTCCATGTAGTGCTAACCAAGCACAAAGTGACATAGGAAAAACAATCTTCATGAGTAGTGACTTTACAGGAGCCAGTAAAGAATAACAGTGGAACTCAGCCCCTGTGGGACACATCAGAGTAGGATTCAAGCACACCATCTGTAGGCTTTAAGATGGAAGCTGGCCTTTGGAGGGAGCAGGGCCAGGAGCTAGAAACACCCAGAAACCATCAAGAGTATTCCTTTTCTTTCCAGAGAGATCCTTGTCTCAGCAAAATGAACCACAGCAAGCTACTGCTGATTGCCAAATTTCACTTTGGGGCTAGAAGCCAGACTTGGTCTGAGACAAGACTTTCAGTTAATAGAGGATGTAAAGATTTTCCTCTGAGTCATTCTTTTTAAACTTCTATAATAAAATAAGGGGGAGGGTGGACAAAAGACAACTTCTGATTAAGATCTCAAAGGCTCTCAAGTCAGTATATTATTTCAGAGTGTGGGCATATCATACAGTGCATAGAAGGGTCTCCAATTTGGCCCCGACACTAGAAAAAATGTAAAGCAGTATTGCACAAAAGAAACACCATGCCTCATATGGAGTTTCAAATTTTTGAGTAGCTAAACTAAAAAGGGAAAGTGTGTGAACTTGGAGTGACAAACGACAAGTCATTGTGGCCTCATAGATAATGACAGAACAGTCTGTGTGCTACTGTGGTGTGGGATGTTGAATAGTGGGGAAGGGGTAGCAGGTCAGGGACAGGGGGAAGATGAGAAAGCTGCTTTCTTCTCAAATTGTGCTAAAGAATGAACTCTGTTTTTCCAAGTAAATGAAAATAGAGGGAAATAATTTTAATAATATATTTATTTAACCAAAATTTTATTTCAACAAGTAATTGACATCAAAGCACACTTGTGATATCTTTCATGTTGTATTTTCCTGTTAACTCTTAACATTCAGTTCATCTCAGCTCAGAGTAGCCAGAGGCCCGTATGGCCAGTGATAGCTGTGTCAGAGATTTGCACTGGACAGAAAGGATGTATTACCTGGTCCCTGGCTTCTGAGCCTGTACCATGAAGGGAAGATGGCGAAACTTACCAGTTAGGATCCCACTAGAGAGAACCCCAGCGTTTGGTGCCATCTACAGTGCCAGGTGGGTCTCACAGGGCTCTCCTCAGATTTTGGCTAACACCTTTGCCCCAAAGGAACTACCCTGAACACATCCCCAATGGCCTGACAGAACAGTTCCACAGGGCCAATTGGGCCAAAACAAATTCTCAGTGTCTGCAAGGTTTCCACTCTGCCTGGATTTAGGGTGAGGACACGAGGTAGTGTTACAGGGTAGCCCAGAGTGGACTTGGGCTACCTGTCTGAGGGGCCACACCCACGCTCAAAATGTAATTTTCTGCAGGCACACACAAAAAGGGGTAATGGGTTTATTTACAAAAAAGGGGAAAGGAAAAGGAACCAACCCAGGGAAAGAAAGAGGGATACAAAGTAACTGGAATATCTTACCAGCTCTGCTACTTGGAGCTCTAAGTCCCAGACTAACACTGCTAGCCCCCAGTCACACGGTCTGAGAGTTGTTGCTCCAGAGAGAGAGAACTGTTACACCTCCAGAGCGATAGTTTGAAAATCACTCTCTATTTATCTTCCAAAGTCCCAGAATGCCTGCCTAGCTCCGCCCTTAGGTCCTCGCAGTTCTCTCCTTGGTGCTGCTGGGAGTTGTAGTTTTCAGTCACTGGAGTAGGGGGTGGAATCCAGAAAGCTGGAGTAGGGGTAGAGTCCACCAAACTCGGCAGAGTTCCTTTAGGACATCCTTCCCCTTAACAGTAGGGTGAGAGGAGACTGACTGGATGATGTTTGTTGATTTACTCACTGGAGGGTATGTGTAAGCACTAGGCCAGGGCCCTTAGTGGGACTGGGTCTGACCACCACTCTTAAGACTCCTAAAGGGAGGTTTGGTCGACTCCTCCATGCTTTAAGGAAGCAGTTTTTTAAAGCACCTGGGTCCATTACAGGCAGACTCAAACCAACACCTACCCCCAGTTCCCACCCCAAGCGGCTGCAGCTGGCACAACTGAGGCAGCACTGGCTCAACTGCAGTCTGTCCATGGACTTGTCCAGTCCTGGCCTCCCACTCATTTTCCGGACCCACTGACCCCTCCCACCACCAGTTCCTGGCTCAAGTCCTCAGCTTTCATATTCACTTCTAGATCCCTTCAGATACTCTAATCTAGCTCACTGACCTCAGCTTCTTGCTCAACTCTGTTTTCGTGATATCATAATTTCAGTGTGGGCAGGAGTTCCATGCCATGGAGACCTGGGCTGCCCTTCCAGTCAGGCCTGCTCAGGCCTTCCCTTCCTTGCCCGCGCCTCAGCAGTTGAGAGTTGTTTGGATTCAGTCGAGTCCAGCCTGATCCCTGCACTCCATGTACTGGGAAGGGCTGGCCTGCAGCCTGGCCCTCGTCAGAGCCTCCCTGTTCCCATCATCCTACTCTCAGCAGTTCCTGAGTCCTCTTCTCTTCCCAGATCTATGAACTGGTTGCTTCTTTCATATATATGCTAATGTGCTCTTTTTAGGACATTCAACTTCTTTACTAGCACAGTCTCAAAATCCAATGCCAAAATTGTGTTAATATAAACTTTCATTATTCCTTTCAGTATTGATAATGCACAAACCCATGCAACACACGAATTTTCCCTTCTATGGAGCTGGGTGTTACAAGCAATCACTGTGTACTGACTTTGCACCATTCACCCCCACTCTGATGCCAACACATTAATGAATAGGGATACATGCTCCCCTGAAGAGTCACAATTTTTACTCAAATACCCTTTCCACTTTGGTCATTTTCCTGTTTTCTAATGTCAGAAGCTCTATTGTTTTTGAATTCAAAGCATTTACCTGCACTGAGATCTCTAATTCAGTCAGGAAAGTGTGTTTAATTCTGTTTCTCTTCTTGAGGTTCACATTAATAAAGACTGTCCCTTAAGGGGGTCAAGTGATCAGAGTGCTGGGTAACCCCAGAAGGAGTAGGGTGTTTGGCAGCAGAGTGACCTATACCCTCCCTTCCAAAACAGAAGGGAGAGACAGCTGGTTCTCTTCCAATTGATCCAACATAGTGCTGGCAGGCAGTTTGACATGGGGAGGGCATGCCTGTTCTTTCTGCTAGCAGTCATATGTTCCGCCTTCTGCCTTGATTTGGAGCAAGTGGCTTCCTTACATTTGACACAGGTTGTTCACCTGATAGTGAGATAACAGGGAGGAGCACGTACAAATGTCACTTGACAGATCTAGTCAGCAGCTCTTGAATGCAAGCCAATGTCAACAACCCTCAAGCAAAAATCAAGTGCAGATACTAAACCCAAATCCTACTCAATTGAGCCAGGCCTTTGCAGAGTTAGAGAGGGCCCTCTTGATCGTCTGCAGTCTGTGCTGTTCCCCACACCCTGCGACATCTCTTGATGTTGGATCCCACTGGAGATGAGGGATTGCGAAAGACCAATGTGTGCACAGGCGTGCATGGGGTGGTTCAGTACGCCTACACTTTTTGGGGTGGCTGTTCTATTAGGATTTCCTGAACCTATACCTGAAGGGAGGTACAATCACCTGCATTCCATACAAATCCACTGGTTTGGGCACCAGTGTTTGTTAACCTCCAACTAAAGAAACATTTTAAATTCACACCTGAGACATTTCTATTGTTCTCAATCAGATGCTCAGGGATGCTGAAATGCCCCATCTTTCCACCAGGGGGCGAGTCTATGCAGCTCAGGCGCCAGGAGGAGCTTATTAGAGACTAAACTGGAAAGAAATTGGATGTGTGTGTGTGTGTGTGTGTGTGTGTGTGTGTGTTATCTAACTGGAAACAGATTTTTTTCCCTCATATATTGAGTTTAATATGATTTGGTTATTAGATTTAATTTGTATGCTTTGAAAGTAGTATTTTGTCATTTAAAAAGATTGAGTACTTTTTCTGCAACATGAGGTATTTTTCTCTCATTATCAAATAAAACATATAATCTCCTCTTATGGCACTGAGCCATGTAGTGGTGGGTGGGATCGTGCCTCAGTGGTAATGGCTAACTCACTATTGATTTACCAAGAGCCCCACTCTCCCAGGGTTCTCCGTAAATTGGGACCTTACATTCATTCAGTCTGACCCAGCAGTAGTGTACAGCAGTCTCCTCACGATCAAATCTACTTTATACATTTATCACTGTTCCTGTATTAAATATGTGAGTAAGAAGAAAGGGGGTTGTCCTTGCTTTGTGAATAATTTTTTACTGGCTGAAAACCAGCAAGAAAAATGTTTCTGTTTCAAGGTCACTGATGTGGAAATGCTCCATTACCATGGTGGGAGGTGTGAGGACCAGTGGAGAAAAGCATTTTCTGGAGCCAGAGTGTTTCAATTCTTATGGTGCTCCTTAATTGCAGACCCAAGGAGCTCAGTCTAACATAGCTCTTCACGTTTTGGATTCCATCAATTAAATAGGGATAATATCCTATTGCGTTTTATGAGGGAAAATATATACAGGTGAATAGCTAAGTAAGACAAAGTGATAGCACACTGTAGGTGCTCAGCACATCACCTTTGTTCTGGTCACAAAGCCTCTTTGCGACTGTTTTGTCTCTATTTTTTTCCCCTAATATTACTTTCTGGTCTGTATTCTTCATCAGTGTGAAATAAGGTAAATCTTGTATGGTGGAATGGGGAACAAGCAAATAGGAAAAAGGAAGCCATCTTTTAGGAACAGAGACTACAAATGTAATTGTCAGCAAAATGATTAAACCCACTTCCTGAACCATGAAGGTCACAGTTCACTGCCCCTGCCAGGGTCCCCACTGAGTTTCTCGACACTGCTCATTGGGATAAGCTCTAGAACCCCCTGCTGTCCCACAAAAGGGCTCCATATCCTCTCTTGATTTAGGGTCTTTGATCTCAGCACTTCCATGGATGGCATTAAAGTCACACTCTACCTCCACAGTAATCCATTATAATTTTACACATTCCAGGATTTGATAAATGACACCATGAGCATCCACATTCCCAATTTCAACCCCTCTGGGGCCTGGTTTACTGGTACCTGGCTAAAAATTCCCAACTGGGTAGATTTAAGTTCAAGATTTATCTCACTCAGACTTCTTGACTTCCCAGTCAGTGCAAAATGGCATTTCAATGGAAACACTGAGGGGTTAAGCTGTGCATAGCTTTATTACTCAGCTCAGCTGCGTTTTGGATAAGTAAGCTTTTGTGGGCTGGCCTGGGAGTTTTGCCATAACTTGTAATTCTGTAGCTATGGGATCTGAGGCCCGTGTTCCAAATGACTGGCTCACCAACTTACTTTCAGAATTTGCTTTCTTGCAAGTTGGAAACTGCCTGTCCTTTTGTAAATGGCCTGAACCAAAACTGACCAGATAAGTGAGAGCATTTCTAAGCAACAGAGGCTGCTGTACCTTTGGAAGACAAGCAGGCATACACACCTTAGTTCTTAGATCATGATACAAGGCCGGACAGCAAGGTGCCCCTGTGTAACTGACACTGCATTTCAGACCAGCCCTGTGGACTAACGCTACTGTCTTAGAGAAAAGAAGAGAACCAAGAAAGTGAGAAAACATGAAAAACTATATAGTGCATTAACAGCAATGCTTCCTGCATTGGAAGCAGTGCTGTGCAAGGACCCCAGAGTGAGAGCTGCAACATCAGTAGACCCTTGACACCTCCGTGGAGGTGTTGCCACTGTGAGCTGGAGCAGGAAAGAGTAAGGTGTCATCTTAATTCATCAGGAGATTTAAATGCCCAAGAAAAAGTTTTAACCATAGGATCCTTTGTTCCTTGGGTTTTGGGTAGGGTTAGTGAGCTACAGAACATACAGAAATATATGTCAAGTAAACCGGATTCTGAACCAACTATCATGGTCTCCATTATCCTGGCATCCCAACACCAGACCAGGATTTGCCTCCATCAGTAAGCAAGCTCACCTGAAGTCTTGTTCCTCAGAGCTGGTTTAGTTCATTCCAGTAGTTTGCTTTGGCTCACAATTGCCCTAGGGACTGATGCACAGACTGTGCATCAGTCTGTGACAAGTGCCAGGCCTCATTCACAGAACCTAGTGGGATATGAAACAGCAGCAGGTTGGGATCATGACAGTCAAAAGTGCGGAGGAAACAGGTTAATTGTGACCTGAAAAGAAACTAGAGAATGACCTGGAAGTAAAAAGTCACTGCTTCCAAGGCAGTGGGCCTGCAGTGTTTGCACACTTGGGTTGAGCTCAGTCAGCTCACAGCTGGATCAATTGGTCTTAAACTCCAGTGGTCATAAGACTCACCTGAGGAAGCCCTGGTACTGCTCTGTGACACAGGCATCCTGGAGGCAGGGCTTCAGTAGGCAGGAGATACCAATGGCAGAAATTTGAGATCGCCTCATCTTTCATGGCATCACTTTTTTAAAAACCATGTTAGTTGAGAAGGATGTTACTTGTAATAAATATTGCATAGGTATTTAAAACCAATAACCCACCCACCAAAACCCAGAGACCTCCCTCTACCCACACAGCAGCACATGCATCACATACATTTACCAAATTGTTTTTTTTATTCCCTTGCACATCACTCAGAAACAATGTAGGGGCATGAGTGTGTGTGTATGTGCTGAAAAATAAAAAGTAAGACTATTTCCAACTTGTTGAAACTTCAACATCATTCGTGATAATCAAGCCTGGAAATAGAGGTATTTTTGCTTTGTTTCATTGTTTTGCTTCACCAGGGTCAAGGAATCATGAAAACAGTTTGAATTACCTTTATGAGCCTGAAAAAGGCTTTGTGAGCACTTTTGAAAGCTTTTTTTTTTTTTTTTCCTTTTGACCAGAAAGAAAACCTAACAAATGAGTCCAATAGAGTTGGTAACTTGTTTGCTGTTGGACATTCTGGCTTTTCTTCAGAAACCCCACTGGAGCCATCTGAAAAGTATAGCACAGCTTTGTGAAAGCCCATTTGGTGATAGGGTGTCATATTTAAGAGTTGATTCCACTCTGGATGGGACCTGGCTGCCTTGTTCTAAGTTTCCTTGAGTGAAGGAGGGAAATTCCTACTGTCCTGGTGCTCCCCCAAGTTGTAAGCAATTCAGTGTAATCTAATAAGTCATATTAAAGAATTTCAGGGTCCTGCCAACCACCCTCCCCCAATAAGGAGGTGCCTGAATTAGATAAGTGATCTCCAAAAGTATCCAGTAATACTTGGGGTAGAGAGGAAAATATTAGAACCTTCATTTGTATTTCGTTTTAACTAAAAAGAAGTTTAACTTAATTTGCATAATATTAAAATGCATGCTGGACTTGCCCTGTCACTTAGTCAAGGAGTATCAAGGAGTTTAGTCAAGGAGTTTGATGACAACCCTTGATTAGCCATGAGCTGTCAGATTCTGTCAGATTACTGAAAGATATTGCAATCATCATTGTGCTAGTTATGATGTTGTTTTACGAAGTTGTGGGATTCGGTGAGCAGGGTCCTTGAGTTATCTCTAAGAAAAGTTTCAGCAGAGTCCTCTTGGAGCAACATTCCATGATTTTACCCGGGAGAGGACTGCTGCACAGACACAGGCAGGCAAAGCTTACATTTTAAAAGGCCAGGTGGAGAGGAAAAGAGAGGCACCTGCACAGTCACAGATGGGCAGGGGAGCTGCCCTTGCAGGGCAGAAATTGTACTGACACCGTGTTCTTGGGGGGAGGGGCTCATTCCTTTCTGGAATCGTTTGTTACCTGTTCATAAGTTAATTCCTCCTAGGGTGTGACTGGATTAACTGTAAGGATCCTCTGCAATGGCCCTCCATCTCCTTGTCCCCCACTCTGGTCTGCACCTTGGGGTACTTCTGGAGCACTCTGGTACTTCTAGCAGTTGGCTGGCACCTAGGTTCTTCTCATTTCTGTAACTAGTTAATGACTGTTAATCACTTCTACCCCCATTCCAGTTCCTGATCTTGTGATGCCTCCATCCTAAAGTTTCTACTCAGCCTCCATCAGTTATGTAGACTTATTAATCATATTGTCTAGAATTTAACTGACCCAGTGCTTGCAAAAACAAAACAAAACAAAAACAATTGACTTAAAACAATTCCACCAAGGAATTGCCCATGTCTGTACCAAAAAAACCCATGCCTGGAAAGTGTACAAACAACCTACAAAGTCTATTGAAGATAAGAATAATGCAAGCACAGAGAATGTCAAGGAAATGGAAATGCTGACATTTTTCCTACTCCCTCAGGGAGCTCTTCATTTGCCCACATCATGGAGTATTTTAAAAACCAGAGATAACCTATTGCATTTGAAAAGCAATTGCCAATCTATGAGAAAGTGCTTTTTCTCACATGTTATGCAAGTTAGTTAGGAAAACAACAATTTGAAAGGTGATATTTGGAAATATTTCCATGTTTAGTGATGTGGGGTTTACCTGAAAAAAAAAAATAAAAAAACCTGTGTTACCTATAAACACTAGATCAGTAAACTTAAAAGAACTGTCAAAATTCTGCTGAAAATTCTTCTGAACAGTTTTAGTGAGTTTTGAACCAGTTTTTCAAAAGTGCAAAAAATGATGGTCGTATCTGTAGCTCTAGCAAGCCATGGGGCAGTTTCTGTATGGATTTGGGCAGACAGATAAAGGAGAGTCCTGGGGACCTTGGTGGCTTTTTCACACTATTTTTTTAAAAAAAGGATTTATTTATTTATGCATACAGAACTGGGGTACAGGCCTGAGGTGCAGGGACAGTGAGAGGATTAACCAGAGACAGAGTGGGGAGCAGAATAGACAGACTGATGAAGTACACTGCTGAGGGGAGCAGTGGGCAGGTCAGGAGAGGTCTGCTGAGCCATGTGGGTCACCTCTGGGGTGGGGATCGAACTCATGAGGAAGTGGCTTTAGCTTCCTAGTGCTGTGCTTTAACCGGCTGCGCCACCAGGGAGGGCCAGCTTTTTCAGGCTTTTAATGATCTTTCCAAACCATTTGTAGTGAGGCTACTAGGGCTGGGGCAGGAAGCTGGCAGGTCTCCCAGCCACCACCACCACCCTGTCTCCTCCCCAACACCCCCCCACACCCTCGGCCCCCCCCAGAACCTTGACTCTCTTTTGGGCCTTCTGGCTTCCTCTTGTGGTTGTCCCACTGCTCTCAGCAGCAGGAGCCTCTGCCCTCTCGCTGCCACTGCACTGTGCCACAGTGTCCTCTGTGAGGCTGCCCTTCGATGCTAAGTCTCTCAGCACTTATGCATGCCCACACCATACTCCAGGTGTCCACCATCAGGTATGTGCGCCCAGCGCCTACATTCCTAAGCACCTCATGCATTCAAGGCCATAGGGTAGCCACAGAAGCCAGTGATGCAAAAGCCTGAGCAATCTCCATTCACCCTACAGGGCCACTAAATTTAAAAACTAAGCCCCCACTCGATGCCCAGCAAGCAATCGGGAGGCTTGAATGGATAAAGGAATGGGTGGGCCTGCCATGGGAACTGATTCGTAACTCTGATTGATGATCATGAGTCAGGACACCCTAACTCAAGTCACCCTAACTCCCCAGTGAGGCCTGGAGTATAAATAGAATCTCTGTCCCCTCTTGTTCTTTACAGCAGATCTCTCCTTTCCTGTCCGCTGCTTCTCCTAGCAGTGTGTTTCAGCAAATACACCTTTTCTGTTCTCCACTCTGTCTCTGGTGGCTCTTTTACCCCCACATAACTCCAGGTAGCACCCTGAGTCTCCCTTCCTTACCAAAATGAAATACCTGGTGAGTAGTTAGTAAGAGCAACTGATTGACAGTTGAGAACATGAAATTGAGCACAATTTAAGCAAAAACCTTTGTGGCATCAGTAGAGTGGAATAAAAATGAGCATCAAAAGGGCATTTGTTCCATCTGCTGCTGTGCATCTAAAAAATAGGAAAGTTTTTCAGCTGTAATAAGCAATCAAGAGAGGAAGTATGGGGAAAGGGGAGTGGGGAGGGAAAGGGAAGGGAGGGGAAAAGATGGGGAGAGAGGAGAACCTGCAACCTGAGTTAGAATCTCTCTACCACAGTGTTAAACCTGTGTATTTAAATAACAGTATCCCTCAATCATACTACTCTCACTCACCGTATAATAATAATTATTACTGATGTCTTACAGTAAGAGCAATTTTATTAACTTGTTAATAATAAAAAATTAATAGATATACAGAGAGCTACAAATACCTTAGTCTTTTAAAAAATCTTCCATATACATTTTATAATGGACAAAACATTATGTCAACAGTCCATGAATATTTTAAAACTTTCTCGTCAGTTTTTATGGATTGGATAAGCAGTCAAAAGTTTTGAAGACCACTGATCTAAATAGGAATGAAAAAGGACATTCAGAACCCTTCCCCCTCCTGTCCCCTCCCAGCAGCTATCATCTGCATGATAATAATATCTCAGGTATCTGGGGAGAGCCAGAGACTGGGAGAGGAACTAGCTGTGCAAGTTGTCAGCAGGGCTAATCTTAGCTACTCACTTCTGCCACGGCACTATTCCCCTCCCCCCCCCAAACTCCTATTCTGGGATGCTAGGGACAGGAATTTAACAAGTAATTTTGGGGGTGGGATTGGAGTCATAGAATCCGTACCAGCCATGATGATGTAAAAATTAAAGCCAAACCTCCTCTATTTCTTTAAAAGTGTGGCTTTGGTTAAGGGCTGGTCAAAGCTCCCACTTCTGTGCTACCATCATGGAGCCACCTTTGGCCCTAATGTCCTCCTGTGTCATCTTTGTCTTATGCCCAGTGTGGTTCTTCACCAGGAGAAACCAACCAG
This sequence comes from Condylura cristata, assembly GCF_000260355.1. NCBI lineage: Eukaryota > Metazoa > Chordata > Mammalia > Eulipotyphla > Talpidae > Condylura > Condylura cristata. Next base: position 17,185,679 of record NW_004567115.1, read on the forward strand.
AAATATTTTAAGGCAAGCATCAGTCATACAGTTTACAATACACAGTTTCCTGTCCCTGTCCCTAACCAAGCCTTCTCACAGCTGGTTTCTCCCTTCCATATGCCATGCCTTTTGCTCCTCTAAAGTTTGAGATAAAAGACTCAGAAAGGTAACCTTTCAGGGTGTCTGTACTATCTGTGAATATCTTCCCAGATGAACAGTGAAAGGAAACACATTAAAGGTCTTAGTTTAGTAAGATTTTCATTCTGATCATAACAAAAGTAGGATTTTTTTTTTATTCTTGCCCTTTACTTGCTATCATAGAATGTGAATAGAAAAGGTGTCTTTACCTCAGGCAGGCAGCTTTCCTTCAGAATTCAGTGGCCAGAAGTATAACACTTCTATAAAGTCATAGATCCTAGCGGTGATAAACACCAAGTACTCTGAAGCTTTCAATGACCTGTAAGGATGAAAACCTTCCACAACCACCAAGTATTGCTGTTGGTATTCATGTGAATGAATGGTGGTTTGAATAATGAGGAAGGTCTTAGAATCAGCTAGCAGGCTCAGGGAGCAGGAGGTGACTCAGCTCATAAGTAATTTCCAACTAGAAATTATAAATAGAAAATGTGAGTTAAATTGAAATTTCTGAACCTAAAAACATCTTCCTGGAATATTAAAATAACCCAATCTGAACCCAATACAGAAACAGCAGAACTTAAGCCTCTGTATTGGTAGAGACTGTGGTTATAGCTAGAACTTTGAGGGGGCCCTGGAAATGGGGTGAGGAATGGTCACCCAGTAACTTTTCTCAAAATGGAGCTGCATCAGAAGTTTCCAACCAAAGACCACGACCATTTGATCAGCACTGGTGGGTGGTCAGAAAAGGGGATTTTGAGGCTACTTGCAATTTTGCAATTCTATTAGCAGTTCTATTAGCTGCTAAACTTTGGGCACTAAAGACATTCCTAAACCCAAATGTGGCAGAGTGAATTAAGTGTGGGCCAGAAATTAAAAAGCTTTAATCTACTCTAGCTCTGTACTGTTTTCAGTTCTGGAGGTGAAAGAAATGTGTTGAGTACCCACAGTAAATGGATGGACTGCTTATTATTTCTGTAGGAAAAGTAGAATGATCCACCGCTGAGACAAACTCTTATGTCCATTTTTAAAGGATAAAAGGGGTTGAGGCCTTTCCCAAGAGTATCAAAGTGTTAAGAGTTAGAAGAGTTCTGTTTGCTATCAAATGCCTGAGAATTAGTGACCAGAAGCACCTGTGTGGTCTCTACAACAAGGGGCAGCTTGTGTCACTGCTGTCAAAGGAAGTCAACCTTCAACAGGGACAGAAAGTCACATAGTTAGTCAAGGAAACAATAACTTCCTCTCTATGAATGAGTTAGTCCATAGATAAGGAAACTCACTTCCTTTGTATAAAAAAAAATGGTAATGTATACATAACATAAAATTTGCCTACGAGATTTTAACCATTTTGAAGTGTACAATTCAGTGGTGGTGAATATATTCAACAGTAAGGTATAACCATTATCACCACTACCATTTCCATATTTTTGTCATCATCCCAACAGACATTCTTTATGTACTTACGACTTCACCTGAACTAAATGTACACATTATCTTCCTCCTCTCTGACTTGAAGCCCTGCTTCAGTCCTGCCGTACCTTGGACAATGGTGAGGACAGGTAGTAGCCACTGCAGGCACTAATGTCTGAGCTAAAGTTTTATGACCTGACTGGGCCCAGGGCCTGTGCCGCACAGCACTCACAGAGCAAACCCTCAGACACTTTGCTAGTATTTTTCCAGGAACTCTGCCTCCTCCACATGGTCTGCTCGTTATATGCTGAGATGAGTGCTCAATTAATTTTAACGATGTCATAAACTAGATAATCGAAAACGATGCACCAGTCTGCTTTCACTCTTAGGGGTTAATGACAATGGACACAAGATAAACAAACAGCGTTAAGGCTGAAAAACTGACTCCTTCCTCTTGATCATTTATCTGGAGTAGGCTTTTGAAGCTCCAATGGTTTTGTTTATTTAGGAGGCAGCAGTAAATCTCAAAAATTAGAAGGCCATCTTGGCTCCCGCTCCTACTTTAGCTTTGCTACCCACCAGTACTGGGAATAGCTAATCTGCTGGTGACTCTGCAAAGGGTGATGGGCAACAAGATTTCTTTTAATCTAGAGGTGTCCTAAGATACAGGAACATCTCTGACAAGATTCCAGTTCTCTCTGTGCATTAGACACACATGTTTTTGTCTTTGTTGATTATTCTGCTATGATAATATTCTAGGTCTACTGCGTCTATTTCTGAGACAGAAACTAGTGACTGGGGCTTGTGTGTACAGACCTCATTACTGATGACAAAACTGAGACTTGATGCATTAAGTAACTCACTGTAAAATAACCAGCTAGCTCAGACTTCAAACTTATCTATTGACCTCTTCCCTTTCTCAGAGGTAGAGCAACAGAAGACCAAAACTTGGGTGCAGAAGGCTAACCAGCAGAGGCAGTAACAAGAGCTTGAAATCACACAAGTAGAAACTGACATAATACTCTGGATAATGGAATTCAGAATTAGAAACAACCCCATAGATTGTTTTTTAGACTCATGAGTCTCAAGCAATTTGTACAGATCCCTAGGCTCTCCCCTGCTTTATTCATAATTTCAGAAAGCTGCGTGGGCTTTTTATTTATTTATTTATTTTTAATATAATAGTTTATTTTTGCATCTATTTCCATCTCAGTTGTAATCCCCATGGGCTTCCCATCACCACATCACCCATGTGCCATCACCATAGTCCAGTGCATCCCCTCCCCCCCACTGTTGACCCCCTTCCCCATTCCAGCCCTGTAAATGTCTCTGGTATATGGCTGTTCATTATTATTTTTATTTTCTTGCCTTGGTCCTTTATACTCCTGCTATGAGTGAAACCATTCGGTATTTTTCCTTTTCTTTCTGGCTTATATCACTAAGCATGATCTTTTCCAGCTCCATCCATGTTGCTGCAAAAGGCATATGTTTATTTTTTTCTGGCTGCTGAGTAATATTCCATTACCACATCTTTTAAATCCAGTCGTCTACTTTTGGGCATTTGGGCTGTTTCCATGTCTTTCCAATTGTAAATAAAGCAGCAATAAACATGGCGGTGCAGGTATCTTTTTGAATCAGTGTTTCTGTGTCTTTTGGGTAGATACCTAGGAGTGGGATTGCTGGGTCATATGGTAGGAGCTGGGCCATATGGAAGCTCCATGTTTGCAGTTTGAGAAACCTCCAAACAGTTTTCCATAGTGGTTGTACTAGTTTGCATTCTCACCAGCAGTGCAGGAGAGTTCCTTTTTCTCCACATCCTTGACAACATTTATTGTTGCTAGTTGTTTGAAGATGTGCCATTCTCACTGGGGTGAGGTGGTATCTCATTGTGGTTTTAATCTGCATCTCCCTTATTACAACTGATGTTGAACCTTTTGTCATATGCCTGCTGGCCATCTGCATTTCCTCTTCAGAGAAGTGTCTTTTTAGCTCTTCTGCTAAAGAAGATGGGGTTGTTTACTTTATTTTTGTCAAGTTTCATCAGTTCTATGTCTATCTTTGTGATCAATCCTTTATCACTAGTTTTGTGTGAGAAAATTTTTTTCCCAATCAGTGGGATGTCTGTCTGTCTTTTGTAATGCCTCTTTTGCTGTACAGAAGCTCTTTAACTTGATGTAGTCCCATCTATTTATCCAATAAGCTGTATTTTTAAAAAACAACATTCCAGATTATTCTGGTGTCCTACCAGGTCCAGGAAACAATGATCACATTGATCAGAAGATTTATCTGAAAAAACCATGGACAATCCCTCTTTATTCTGGTTCACACTCCTATAAAAGTGGCCTGAAACAGCATTAGCATTTTCATGGAAGATCTACATTGAATTTAGGGTCAGCACATCCTCAAGTCCTTTGCTCAGAAATTATCATCATATTTATTTTGGCTCTTTAACAACACAGAAACGAGGTTTGAGAAACTAAGCATAATTTAAGCCTTTTGGGTTGTTCCACCCTCCTTTCCTACTTCCATCCTTCATTGTTAAACTCAGCAGAGTTCCCTTCGCATCATGGGTATCAAATGATGACACAAATAGATAGAAGGGCTCATTCAATGGTGCAGCTTACATTTCAATTCAGTTCAACAGATATTTAATGAGCAGATAATTCTACAAAATTTTTAAGTGCTAAGTATTTAATGGTTAAGTATATAACCCAGATATAATTGAAATACAAAGTACAATTGGTAATTGACCTTAAGAGAGATGTAAAGTGTTATGTCTGTTCAAAGAAGACAAAGACCCGTCTTGTTGAGTGTATACTGAAGACAGAGATCAGCCTCATGGGAGAGATCCCATTTGCAATAGAGCTTAATGGTCAAAAGAAGGCAGCTCATATGCAGAAAATCTTGTGAGTCAAGTCATAAGTGTGTTGAGGGTGGGCTGGTTATAGAGTAGGCTTTTTTAAGGTTATAAAAGTGTGTTAGGGCTAATGCATGAAACACCTTCAAGTGTAATAATTTGGATTTCATTTTCTAAAAGTGGGGATTTCTTGAAGTTCTGGAGCAGAGAAGTGGTCACCCAAGATAGACAGAAGCCAGGTGAGAATGCAGGCAATGGTGCTGGTTAAGAGGTAGGAGGTAATAAAATATTTACAAAACAAAAAATGTTGGAAACCACCTGTATTTGTTTCTCATGGCTGCTGTAACAAATTACCGTTGTTTTAAGCTTCGGGCATAAAACAACATTCATTTTTTACAGTCTGGAGGTCAAAATCAAATTGGCTCTAGAGAAGAATTTGTTTTCTTGTCATTTCAAGCTTTCCCATCTGTGGTCTTTGCCTTTATTGACTTCTGGTCCCTTTTGAAACAAACATGTTATTTTGAAATTAAAATAAAGAGACAAGTTGAGACAAGTTGATGAAGGCCAGTGACCATGCAAAGGGACATGCATTGTAGAGATCAAATTTCTAAAATTTGCCATGCCCTCAGATCTCAGGAGCCATGAAGAATGAAAGACCGTTCCCCAAATGTGCAGCCTGGGTGACCCCACAGCACAAGGATGTAAGTAGACATTGGGAAGATGGAGCTACTTGGGGAAAATGAGGCGTCTTTCAGATAGATGTGTCTGTTCTTTCAAGCAAGCTCACCAGTACTTGGCTTTTATTCTGTGTGGCATGAAAGTTCCAGGATTTCCAACTAATCAGTCACTAGGAGGAAATCACTTTTGAAGTAGCAAAGCCCTCAGCATTACACCCTTTCCACATGAGAGTTTCCTCTGCGTCTGCATTCACAGAAACCTAAACTTGCCTGCCCAACTCTATGCCTGGCTCTAAATGCCTGGGACAGTGCCTTTGCTCTGTCACATCAAAGGCACTGAGTTACTCCCAGGGAAGTTCTACTGGCAGGTAGAAGAGAACAGGGATGGTTTGCTGTGTTCTCAGTGGAACCAGACCAAGGACATTCCCTAATGCAGATGAGCAACTCCTACCTACTCTTTCCTCTGCTTGTTCACAGACCAGCTAGGATCTCCTGTAGCTCCTCCTGCAACAACAGTAGTTGAGGTAGCAAGAGGTTACCCTAGGCTTTTGCAGACAGGCTCCATTGGGAGTGAGAGAAGAGAGTAGAGAGCTTGGATGTGCAAAGAGTTCCTGATGTCAGTGGAAAACCTTCTTGCAAAAAGATCCCAACCCAGAAAACATGAGACCAGATCCTTCTGTGGCTATTAGCTTTGAACAAGTAAATTATAAAAGGCTGTTCCTTCTCTGGCCTCCAGTAAACTGAATTCTCCACCCTCCCTTCTAAATTTAGTGTTCTGGCTTATAAGTAGGGCCCTTTGGACATTTAAAGATAAACATTTATGCCCTCTTCTAGAAGGATACTTTGGCTTAGCAGTGACATAATGTTCTGTAGTAACATTCAGAGGAGGATCTTGGCAGATGTGATTAAGAAACTTGAATGGGAGAGATTATCCTGGATTACCCAAGTGGGCTCTAAATGACATCACAAATGTATTAAAAAGAAGCATTGGGACCTCTCTGCATTTCTCTGTCTCTGTATTTCCTTTCTCTCTGTATCTCTCTCTCTTTCTTACATACACACACACACACATACACGAGGTTATGTAAAGATGGAACAAGCAATGATTCAAAGATGTTGGCACCAGAAATTGTAGTGACATAGCCCATAGCTACAAACTAAGATATGCCAGCAGCTGGCTGCCAGAAGCTGGAAGGGCCAAGAAGAGATTCTCCTGTAGAATCTCTAGTGGAAGTATGTTCTGCTGAAACCTTGATTTGCACTAGTGCTACTAATCTCAGACTCTGGCCTCAGAACAGTGAAAGAACAATTTTCTGACATTTTAAACTGCCAAGGGTATGGCGATCTGTTCCACAGGATGCTAATTTGAGGTGCGAGGTCGCTATGTGTTTGACAGCCTTCTGACACACCCTGCTGTTGTTACTCTGGCCTTGGGACTCTTCTAATGAACAGTGTCTCCTTTCCATGCTTATAGAGGAAAAAGCAATGAGAAAAGGCAGGAGACCCATTAGGTTTGAGCAAGTCACTCCACTTAGCCTAATAGTGGCTTCCCAGACTGACAAGAGCAGAGACCAGTTCACTCCCCTTTCATCTCCTAGGGGCTAAAGCAGAATGGGGCTCAGCTGTCTTCGTCAGCACTTTATGTTTGTGGAATGAATAACATAGGAGTTGCCTCACAGGGTTGTTTATTGTGGGGTCTAACTTAGAAATTTGAAAGGTGTAATGCAATAAACAAAAGACGTATGTCTCTCTGAACTGTGTTCCTTGGAATGAATAGGATACAGCTGGGATTGGGCTGGCTAGAAGCCAAAGCTCCTACACACACGGAAAAAAGGAAAAATGTCGCTCAGGGGGGCCAAGCAGAATTGGAACCAAAGGCTGTTTCTGTGAAGGCAAGAGACAGTGTTTTTAATGAGCTGAGCAGTTGTGCTGTGTGCACTTAAATTTGCCAAATTGTTGACTCCCTTAGATGGTTCAGGGTGGAGGGGCAGGAAGGGGAGAATCCATCATAAGGAAGACTGAGTTGGGGAGAATGTGGGTGCATGTTGATCTTTGTCTCCACACAGAACTTCAAAATTCCTTGGAATTTTGAGTGTTAGTAGGACCTTTTATTATTCATAACAATCCTCGTTTGACCATACCAGAGTTCAAGCTAACACAGTGACCCTGTAGACTCTTAAATTGCCTCAGAAGGGACTGGACATGCCAAAAAGACAAAGGATTGGAAGGGTGGAACTTTCTGTGTACACTGCTGTCTCCAGAGAGGGAAGAGGAACTGGAAATTGAGACTAATCACATGACCAGTGATTTATTCAATCATACTTATATAATGAAACCCCATTAAAAATTCTAGACACCGGCCCTCCCTGGTGGCGCAGCGGGTTAAAGTACAGCACTGAGAAGCTAAAGGCAATTCCGAATGAGTTCAATCCCCGCCTGCCCCAGAGGTGACCACATGGCGTGGCAGACCTCTCCTGACCCACCCGCTGCTCGCTTCAGCAGTGTACTTCGTCGATCTGCCTGTTCTGCCCCCCGTTCTGTCTCTGGTGAATCCTCTCACCCTCCACATCTCTGGCCTGTACCCCAGTTCTGTATGAATAAATATTTTTAAAAATAAATAAATAAACTTAAGCTATTGGAAAGCAAAACACATGAAAGAAGTGAGGAACGGAGGTCAAAGGTATGAACTGTAGGCCCAGACACAGTCTCAAGTAGGGGGCCCCAACACACCCCTGCATGGCCTAGGCCTCTAGGAATCTGGCTCTAGGGATCTCAGTCTGGGGGAGCCAGCCTCAGCCTCCATGTGGGCTGGGGGTGGGGTCCCCTTCCATTCTGACTCCCACTTCAATCAGACTGGTGTGAGACATCTGTAATTCGGCATTCCTGCTGCAAATTCAGGAGAGAAGGACAATTAAATCCCTAGGCATAGTCATAGCCTGGTGTGGATCCAAACAAAGTTTGGTGAGATTGACAAGAGACAGGACCATGGGAGGAGCTCGGAGGGTGACCTGTCACATGAGCTCCGCCTGCAGTATCTCCAGGGCTAGGGAACCAAACCCTGGCCCAGAGGTGCGAACAGTGTCAGTG
>NW_004567115.1:17193926-17240854 GCF_000260355.1 Condylura cristata
CTAGTGAGTGAACAGATCAATGTACTGGGAAGCTGGTACACCCAACACAAGCTAATGTCCTATGATTCTCTTCAGCTGCCTAATCACTTGTAATCTTTATAGTAAAATAGCAATTCGAAGTATAGCACTCTCCTGGGTTCTGTGAGCTTTTTCTAGCAAATTAACATACCTAAAGTGGTTGTGGAAAGCTCCAAATTTGTACGCAGGCCAGATAGGAGTGCAGGTAGATTGGGACTGGAACTGAAGTAAGTAAGTCTCATCGGGTTCTTGCCTTTGAATTTGTGAGCTCTGACACTGATTCCATGTAGTGTCACAACAATTACATTGAGTTGGGGGACGCTCAATTGGTGTCAGAGAATCAGTGTGAACTCAGTGTAATATTAAATTCCTTCAGCTTCTGCACTTGAAAGTCAATGGCAGAGGAAGTGGTTGCTGCCTTTGACTGACTGACAAGAAGGAATATGGCCTGGAGGAGCAAGCACAGGGAATTCGGCCATGTGATTGTAGCAGCACTTATACCCTGAGTCCCAGAGCAATGTCTTTACCTCCTTAAGGTCTTCTGCAATGTAAGGCAATTTAACTACACCTTAGAATCATCTGCGAAGCTACAAATGCACACTCTTCAGTTCCAGACTTCTGAGTCAGAACTGGAACTGGAAAAAGGTCCCAGGAATCAGTGTTTGTTAAAAACACCTCTATTGATTATATTGCCATGAATGGGTAATTGACGCAGTCAGAGTTTCTCCAGGAGCCAGGCAGTAACTTCTCCATGCTAACAGAGATACCAACCAATACAATCAGTTTGTGAAAATCTGGACTCAGGCATCCTTTGACTATTCTAGCAAAGCATGGAAGTAACAGCTGGTCTTTAAACCCTAAGATTCTCCAACCACAGCAGAGCACTTCAGGCCATGCATACATATTCAGTGGATTTTGGGCCTCTGGATTTAGATTCCTATTGGCATGGATGATGCCCCGGGGAGAAAAAGGGAAGGGATATAAGGGAAATGAAAACGAAAATGATTTTTCCAGGCAATCACAGCTCTTGCTACAGCATTTGCCCCATACAGCTTCCTTTTTTCTCAGAGTTACAAAATAATTCTGTAAACTGGACATAAATATCCCAAGTTTACCAATGAGGAGATGCTGCCCAGAGAGGCAAAGACCTGACCAAGCCCAAACAGTGGATCAAGAGTACAGAGGCAGGTTTAAAACCTTCCATGTTGGCAGTGTCCTTCCCACGAAGCCATGCTGCTGACTTGCTTTGGAACTGGCAGTGATTTCTCTCAATCCTTAAATCCCTGTATCTTAACCTTGACTACACATTAAAATTGTTGGGCTCCGTTAACAAATACTAATAGCTGCTACTCTTCCTCCCACTCTCATTAAATCATTGGGCCTCTGGGGGTAGAACCAGGATATTGGTATTTTTTAAAGCTCCCAGAGAAAATGCTAATGTGCAGACAGGGACACAAGCCACTTTTCTAAATGTTCAATTTGCTTCAAAATAATTTAGTTAACCAGGAATAGATACTGTTCTTTAAAGCAAGTGATGCTAATTTAATTCATTAAATTACTCAAACCTAGGATTCAATTATATTTAACCATTTGATAAAGAGAAGAATGGGACAAGAGACACAATTGAGTCTTTGTTTCAATCACTACTTGTGATCTTGTTTGCAAGACTGTCATTGATACCAGAAATAACAGCTCATCTCAGGGATCTCTGTCCCTCACTCCCACCCCAAGATTCCCAAAAACACTGTGGTATCTTGGTATTTGAAAATGTATATATGTTTAAATGTAATTATAGGCAACTGAAAGTTACTTATTTTGAGCATTATTTTACAAAAAAAACCAGTTCACTTGAAATTGAACAGGTCTTCTACTTAAGACATTTTGTGCCATGTCCCTAGGTTACCTAGGTTAAATTTAGAAGACGATGATCTCATCTAAGTCTTTGGGTCTTATCCAAGAAACTTTTTAATTAATGGCATCTTCATTAAGGTTAAAAACAGGTCTTTCACAAGAGGTCTTTCTTTATGGAAATCTATGCCTCTCCCTCTTCAATTACAGCTTCCTGGTGTGATGTGTGTTCCCAGAAATTCCAATCTTTTGGTCTGATTCTCTAGCAGCTAATTTCCACTAAGACTGGAAACAACTAGCCTTCTGCTTCTGAGCACAAAGACTCTGGGGGGCAGTGAGGAGCCCCAGTGAGCCTCCCTAGATAACTTCTTTCCATTGATGGCACAAGGACAGCCTGGCCCAGCCTGGCCCAGCCAGTCTCAAATTCCTTCCCTAGCCCCCTGCTTTGGATTCTTTTAGTCTGAACCAGAGAGTGGCTTATTGACATTTTGTTCTGCCTGAAATTTTTCATACCTCACTTATTTAAATGTTTATCTCACCTTAAATTTCAAAATAATTTAGAATCCATGTTTAGAGTAAGTTTTTTCAATTAAAATCTCCAGTTTCTGGAATCTTCCTCAACCTTTCCAGTTCAAATGAGAAGGTTCAGCATTCTACAATCCAGAGAGAAATATGCTAGAAAAAATCTTTGAGGCAGACTTAAGTTACTAGAATTTCTTCGCCTGGAGGAAACTGGCTTCAAGGTAAACCATTAATTGCCTAAATGTATACAAAGATTCCTCTAGGGAAGATGGTAGCTAGCTATTTTGCACATTCCCTGAGAAGAGAACAAAGGAGACCTAGTTAAATTGCTACAGGAGGGATTTAGTGAGATCAATTCAAGGAGAACCTGCATTGCAGAAGCAGGTGAAAGAGTAAGAGCTCTCATCTTTAAAGCTTTGAAAAGAAAAACAACATGCTCCATTCTATTGACTGGCATTAGCTATTCTTGAAAGTAAGAGAATTAGTCGAGACTTTTCACTGTCTAGTGACAGAAGCCCAACAACTAGCTCTTTTTTAAAAGAGGAAATCACTGACTGCAATGGATGAAAATCCAAGGAGGTGCACTACAGGCGCCACAAGATTCAAGATACAATAAAATGTGTAACCTGTCTTTCTCCATTTCTCCCCGTTTGACTTTACTTCCCAGAGACTTTTGCCTTCTGACAGCAAGATGGTTGTAGGCAGCTCTGAGTTTACTCCACGGTTAAAGCTTTTAAATCTTCTCTTGTCATACCCACACCAATAAAGGATTCAGACTAGTCGGTAGTCTGCCACTGGACCAGAGTAATCTAATCCTTCATACTGGGTTGAGTGTCTGCCTCATACAGAAACAGTGAGATCCCTCAATTGGTAGAACCCACAGAGTCTAAGGAGTACAGAAAAGAGAGTTCCAGAAGGAAAAGAGGAAAGACAGGCAGAAAATACAGCAGGGCTACTTGTGAGGAACTGAAGGCATCGAGGGGAAGCAGCTATTTGCACCTTTGCTCCCCTCCATAATGCTTGGCCACTATCTCCCTGAACAAATTCACCTGGAGGCCAGAAGGTAAGGGTCCTAGGATGCTGCCCACAGAAGTCCGTGTCCCAGGGCAGAGAAAGGGGCAGAGCGGAGGGAGAAAAGTCAGCACAGCAAGACGGTATCAACATACATACATCCAACTGCGGAGTCTATCAATGAAGAGAAGACTAAATCTGTAACACTCCCCTCTACCTGTGTGTATGTGGGAATGCATGGCTGTGGTTTTAGATTCTGATAAAAGCAAAGCCTGAATCTGAGCTCTCCAACTTGCTAGTTACATGTCTTGAACAAGTTGTTTAATTTTCCCTGGTGTTGGTTTCCTTGCCTAGAAAAAAGGATGATAATAGTACTTGCCTGGAAAGGGTTTGCTTTCATTAATCCATGAAAAGCACAGTGCATGGTGAGAGTAGAGCTCTTCCCTTGAGCCAAGAGGTTCACTGATCTTGCAAAAGCAGGCAATTTTTAGCACCAATCCCCTCTAAATTCAAATTGAGAAGACAGACAAGCATCTCTCAAGACTGCAAAGATACAGCTCTGCTAAGAATGCCCAGACCATTCATGGGCAGCATCTGCGTGGCAGGCAGTGGTGGGGTATGGGGTTTTCCCAAACAGGATGCTGTGATTTCTTCCAATCTGTGTGACCAAAGGGCCCATCCTGGTAGTTTTCCCTAAAGAGAGAATGTGCTCCAAATATCAGAGAATTAATAGCAATGTTAAAAATCATACTTTTCCAACTTCAAACCATAAAACAGAATAAAATACCTTAGTTAGCTCGAGTCACTATACCAGAATATCACAGGCTGAGTGGCTTAACGACAGAAATTTCTCTTTTCCCAGCTTTGAGGCCTACAAATCCCAGATCATGGGTAGCTGGGTCAGTTTCTGGTGCATGCACTCTTCCTGGCATGCAGAGGGACTGTGTCATCACATGGCCTTTCCCTGGGGTGTGCCTGTGAAGATTTCTCCCCCTCTGTCTATGCTTTTCAATGTGTAAACTCTGGAGGGTACAATTCAGTCCACAGCACAAAACAAAATAAAACTGTAGCCCCTAAAAGTCACCCAGTTACTAAGTTTTTTTCAGACCACCTGAAAATACTACTGGCTATCAAAATTGTCTCCTCAAAACCCACAAATACTATCTTGGGATAATACCTCCACTTATAAGCAAATAACCACCAGAAACCTGGCCATATATTCACCAAAATACACATGAAAGAATGTTCATAGTCCCAAACAGAAAACAATGCCAATATCCTTTTATAGCAGAATGGAGAAACAAATGCCATTACAGTCCTATAGCAGAACATAGCAGTGGAAATGGGAAACATGGTTAAATCTCACATATATAATGAAAGAAACATGGGCGTCGGAAAAGTACTTGAATGATTCTATTAATGTCAAACTCAATATTAGACAAGTGTATGGTTTGGAAGTCAGGATAGTAGTTGCCCTTGGGAGAAGGGGTGGTGATTAAAGAGAGCCATGGGATGGAGGTTCTGGGACTCCAGGCATGTCCAAGATTCCATTTCCTAGTCTGGGTGCTGGCTCAGTGTTCTTCTGATGTGAAAATTCACTGAGCTCTGGGTTTTCTGTTTATGTGTTTTCCCATATGTATGTCAGACTTCAGTAAAATTCATCCCTCCAGCCATGAGATAGGATTCTGGGCATTTCTAGCTTCTGCAGAGTCAGGGCAAGAGGTCCATACGGTGGGAGGAAACACAAAGAAAAGCCACGAAAGCCCACAGGAGAGGGGGGAGCACATGAGTGAGCCGGGTCCCAGGCGGAAGCCAGAGAGAATGAGCCGGTGGGGATGCAATTAAGGGGAATTTGGGCAATGAGAGCAAAATTAAACAACAGTGAAAAAATGGTTGTTTGCTGCAAAGGCAGATAATATGTATAGTCTAAAAGGAAAGAAATTACTTAGCAGAATCATTTAGTTTCATATCTGAAACTGAATCTGGGAGGGAAAAAGCAGGTTCATTGACAGAAAATGCAAATAAGTACAGGCTGGCTTCCAGCTCATTTGCATTTGAATCCTTGGAACATTTCCTGTGAAAAAAAGATGTGAAGAACATTCCATCTCACCCAGCAGACTGGCTGATGTTTTCCCTGTCACCAGTAGGCCTGCTCATAATATCAGCTTTGAAAACTAAGGGATGTGAATATTTATTACATGCAGTCAGGCTCTGTGGTACTTCAGTCTCAACTGACAGGACTCTGCCTGCCCACTAGACCCCCAGACTTCTTTAGATTCCAATCTATAGATATTGTCACTGTCTTTATACACAAAAGACCAAAGAAGAATTTTATACTCTCAGAAATGAAAGTAGGGACAGGGGTGGGGAGTGCTGGGGTGTGGGATCTTGTCTTTAAAAGTTATCTGGGAAAAAGCAGCCGAAGACCATGATCACCCCAAGGAACACCTAGATGTCAGCCTCATCACCACTATCAATCCCATTTCATGACTGACTCCTAACCAGCAAACACTGCTTTTTGTACATGTCCTGCACAATTCTTCCAGGCGTTATTGTTTCAGTTGTATATGGACGATGGAGCTGCCCCTCAGAGTTGCTAAACAACAAGCCCACAGCCCATCAAAAAGACTGGACTTCTCAGGTCTGTTTGACTCCTAAATTATGTTCTTTGCATTCTGCTCTGTCTTCTAAAATGAGTAGAATTTTGAAGAGATTGGTAAAATTAGGGGGAGTTGGAAGACAGGAAAATCCAGGAGGAAAGAAATGGTCTCTTAAAACAAAAAGGAAGAGGGGAATAGGAGTTAGATTTAGAATATCCTACTCTCTGCTCTTCTTCCCTGTTAAGGAGGTTGTAATGTCTGGGGGGGTTAAAGGTGGAGGGAAGAATGAATAGCCTTATTGGTGGGTTAGAAACAATAAGGATAATAAGTAGGCTTAAAGTGCTACTCCTAGAAGTCCAAATGGCAGGTGCTATAGTAGTTTCCTGGGCCTAAACTTGAGGATCTAGTCAGGTCTATATGAGAGAGCGCTCTGGAAGAACATTCCAGTGGTTAGCAGGAAAAATCTGTGCTGTTTGACCCCTGCCTGAGACATTTAGCAGTCATAGCTGTGATGGATATAGAGCAACAGAGATCTGCCTCAGAAGCTGAAAGATGAAAGGATGCTTCTGAATGAAATGCTCCTAGAAAGGATAGGAGAAATGATCCAAAAGAAGAGACAAAAAGCAGTGAATCAAGGAAACGGAGATGGGATTTGGTACTACGAATTTGGTGAGTATAGGACAGAAAGATAAACTCCGTATCATCAAGCTTCACAGACAGATTGAGGCATATACACTATGAAAGTGTCTGTGGAGGGCACTGACTATATGATCCATGGTTGGTAAAACTTGGCAGGGGGTGGGGCAAAGTTGTTTTAACTGAAATTGGTTAAAGTTGATCACCACTCCAACTTCCCCTTTGTCACTTCCCCATTCATCCAAGAGGCCTGGAATGTCCATGGATCTTTCAGGGATCTGACTTCAGGGACTATAAGTTGGGGATAGTTTTAATGTGGGTACCATGGGACACATTAATATGATTAATATGATTTTCATTCATTTCTGTGGCTAGTCATTCCTTTCAGGAATGGCTTCTGGGAATCTACTTGCCATTGTGTTGACTTATCCAGCATCATAACACAAGATGCAGAGCCAGAGATGGTACCTGATATGAATAAGCTCTCCAGGGATGAGCAGGAAAGTATCTGGAAAGTGGGCAAGAAATAAGTTTGGAGCTAGATCTTGTCTAAGAAAATTCCAATCATCAGGCATATAAACTGAAGCAGAGGATTTGGTTGTCATCAATGCCTAAGTAGGGCTCAACCATGAAGCAATGCCTGTGTATGAAGTTGGTGGGTTTTAGTCAGCACAGCTATCAATAATGGTAGACAAACCATTCCCTCTATAGAAAGTGATATTACAAAATTGCTGTCATGAAGAAGTGATCAAAGAGCAGGCAGTCAAACATTGGGGGGAAATACATTGTAAAGGTGTTTGAGGCAAATCAATAAAAAATATTGTTATGACTTTTGTGATGCTTATAGAATCAGTCAACTTATTAAAATTTATGATTGGTTTTGGTTTCTTTTCACATCATATTTGTATCTCATTTTGAGTTTATATTTTAATATTTCTTCTCTTAAAGAAGGCCCACAAAATTGCATAAGCTTCAAGCACAGCATTACCTGGTCCCACCCCTGACTAAGGAAGTGAGTTTAGAAGAGGTATTAGCAAAGGTTTCCCAATCTAGGGGAGGGTTCACTGGGACCGCATTGTAATGAGGAATGTTTATCAACCCAGAGGGAGGGAGTTAGTGCCTGTTGGGTGTGGGGAAGGAGGCTAATCAGTCAGTATCTGTGGGTGTTTACAAGCATAAGATATGGCAGTGGGTAGAGGTGGTTGTAAATGATCTGATATGGTCTCTGCTGTCCTGTTTTAAGCAGAAAGTGAGTGAGATTTTCTTTTTGAAGCAGAAGGGCAGTTCTAGAATCTTTGAAACCAAACAAAGCCTGACTTCTCAATAAAGGAAGTAGCACTCAAGAACATTTAAGGGTAAGGAGGATATATAAGATCCTCTGTCCTAAAATTCTGGAGAATGTGTCCCCTAATCCCATAATGCACTAGGTTCTTCAATGGCTCCAAGGAGCTTTTGTTCTCAAAGCTTTGACAGTTGTTTCTTACAAATTCTATCACAGACAGGCAGACAGTGACACCCATAATAGGGTGCCAGAGCCCATCACACCTTGGCTTCCCTGAAAATTAGTGCTTGGGAACAAATTCAAATTAATTATCTGGCTTCATGATGGCAGGATTAACCTTTAAAGTGGATGCAATGACCAGTATTTACATAATCTATTTAATCATTTTTCAATAGAGTTAATATTTAGAAGGCAAGTGGGGAGAAATAAATTATGTCTTATAGCTTTGCATGAACACAAGGCTCAGCTCACAAAAGAATAAAATTAACATTATCTAAGGTATAGAACATATCAGGTGCCTGAAGCAATAAATTAGATCACAGGGATAATTAACAACCCTTCCAGAGTCTTCCTATAACAGGTGTTCATCCAGAAAGTAAATAAACAATGACAAACTTGAGGAGCGGATTTTATCCATCTCCCTCCTCTTGGGATCCGGAGACCTCCCCATCTGATAAAACTTTATAAGATATTTGATGGGTATGTGTAATAAACATTGAGTCCATTTGTCTAAGGATCTACAGGGATTATATGTCAAGTTGAATAAACAGACTGAAAGTAGCCAAATAAAATTTAATTTGAATCTCTTATCTTACATTTCTTATCTGATCATTCCCTTCATTTAAGTTCCATTATGGGCAGGACATGAGTGCTTTATTCTGATTTCTACAGAAACAAAGGCTTAACATGTGTTAAGCCTTTAACCGGAGTAGTTTGTTCTCTATTCCCAAGGAATCTGGTGCTGTTGTTTGAGGAATCAGAAGGGTTCTTGGAAGGTGTGCTTAGGGAGAGATGCTTTATTCAAAGAGAACTGTGAATCTAAAAATACTGAAAATTTAGATTGCCCCAAAGAGAATGAGACAAGAAGAGGAACAATGAAAAACAGAAACTGTGTAATATTAGAAGTTGTTTTCATAAAAATTTTGTTTTCCAACTGAGATGGGAAAAGGCACAAAATGATGTAAAAATAAACTATTATATTATTTTTTAAAAAGTCAAAAAAATTTGTTTTCCATTACATGAAAGTACTAGCTGTACATCTGGGAGAGAAAGAGGATTCCAAAAAGGCGTAGACTTCTCTTTCATTAAGTATACAGTGGACTGATCAGGGGCCTGGAAATCCAGAGAGCTGGGTTTTAGCCCTGAGCGCCAGTTAGCTAATAGGTAGCCCTGAGTAAGCACACATTACTCCTCTGGGTCAGCAGGATCCTCATTTAAAAAACAAGGGGCTACAAGGGTACCCAGCTCGTAGCACAGGTTACAGATGGCACAGCTGTGTTTGCAGGTCAGCCCTTATTCACTGCATGACTCCAAACAAAACATTGAACTCTTTAGCCTCCCTTTCTCACCTCTAATGCGGAGAGATGAATAGAATCTACCTCATAGCATTGCAGGGCTGAGTAAATAAAATGTAGCAAGTATTAGCACACAGTGCTTGTAACAAAGGTTTGATCAAACCTATCTCTTGTTAGATATTATAATCTAGCCCAAAGATCTCTCCAGCTAGACCATCCTGTAATTTGAGTTTCATGATGTAAAGATAGGAAACTCACAGTTGGGCAATATTACAACTAAGTCTGTAAATTGTGGAATTCATGAAAGCCTATAGATAATATTACATAGAAGAAGGAAGGTGGAAATAGTCAATTTCATTATGTTTTGGGTAAAATGAGAGGCATTCTGACAAGCAATGGAAGGAAATCCTCATCGACACAGTTCAAATATCTTATCTTTTTTTCTAAAATTGTTTGAGAGTTCAATACTCACTTAACAACAGGAAACTGAAAACTATGATAAGTGATTGTGCTTCTCTTCTTTTTCTATGATTTTCTCTCAGATAAGTAGAGATTGCCATTTAGGGGTACAGTTAGTGCTCGAGGGCCCTGAGAAAATCATCCTGCCAAGGTGATGGATTTAGTTGTTTTGTGGCTCATCTTGTAGTTTTTTACCAAAAAAAAAAAAGCTTTTCAAAAGAGAAAGATGGTCAGTCCCTTCTAGTGGAGTTCGTTGAACATCTTTTCTTAGAAAATGTTCCTATTAGTTTTTCTCCAGCTCAGCCTCAAGCATTTTGAGAAAAGCCCATAAATGGTGACACTGTTCATCAAACTTCACTGTTGTATGTCTTGAGTGGAATGGGAGGTTGTGCAATCCCACTGCCAATTTAGTTCAGTGGGGACAGAGAAGTCAGCTGCTGAGTTGGAACAGGCACAGCCACCCTGAAAGGAGACTTTAAAAGCAGGTTCCCAGGTCTCTGAATTCAAAGCTAATGACCTTTCCAACCTCCCAGAAAGCCCCACCATTAGGCCTCTATATTACTCTGGTGATCATCAGAATAACAAGAACTCTGCTATTTTGTGTTTTCTAGACCTAGGCACTATGTGGAACACTGGACACAATTATGTTTAATTCTCACAACAGTTCTAAATGGTAATATTGACCCCATTTCATTGATGAGGAGCTAGAGGCTTAGAAAATGTCAGAAACAGCTCCCAAGCCCTAGTTTTGGTGTACGTGAGTGGCAGGATTAGCAACGCCTTCAGCTTGGTTCCGAAGGGCACCTGGCGTTCTGCAGCTGCTGCAGCCTCTTGCTGTGCCTGTCCGTGGACTGGCTGATCCACAGTCTCCACCCTATTGCGCTGTCTCCTCTTCTTTGGAAACATCCTATTGTGCAAGGCTTGGGGTGTATTTTCTCCAAAGTCGGTTCCATAGTCAGATAGTAGGGTGATTGCTGTTTTATCCCGTCGTCGTGCTGAGATTTAAAAAAAAAAAAAAAAGCCTTTGTACTTGCAGCCTTGTCATTTTCTAAAAAGAATGTATTTGAGAAGCTGTAAGAGACAGGTGAGATTTTTAAAAATTGAAGTCCATGCTTAAGGAAGAAATTCTTTTAAAAAACTAGAAGCCATATTACGTGTGTGTTGATGTCTGTGTAGAAAAAATAAAATGTTTTCAATTTATTGGCCAAAATGGCGTCAGCAACGGTAATATTGAGGCAAGAAGAGTCTATTGCTTTTTAGTCCCCCCAAAGAAATGAAATGATCTGAAGAAATTCGTGGCATGGCATTAGTAAGCCTCCAATACATATATACATGAATTCTTGAAGACTCGAAAAGGACAGATCAGTTAGGCTCAATGCATTTGAAACTGCCATATTATATAGTTCTGTAGCAGTCATCCCTGCTAAAGCAGTAGCTCCTTTTCCTCTGCTCAGCTCCCTTGTATTATCCCCTCCCACCACTCTCCAGAGGAGCAAAAAAATACAGCAGGGGGCCCTCCATGGCGGCCCAGCGGGTTGGAGCACTGCACTGCGGAGCTAAGCCAAGTAGTGGTAGCTTCAGTGCAAGTTCAAGCCCCGCCCCAGAGGTGACCCACATGGCGCTGCAGACCTCTCCTGCTCACCCGCTGCTCCCCTCCGCAGTGTACTTTGTCTATCTGCCTGTTCTGCTGCCCATTCTGTTTCTGATGAATCCTTTCGCCACCCCTGTACCTCTGGCTGTACTCCATCTCTGTATGCATAAATAAATAAATCTTTTTTAAAAATACAGCAGGGAATGAGCCAGCTCAAGGTCACTATCCATTTGCTCCTTGGAGTCAAGGTGTGGAAAGCAAAATGGGCAAAACCCACTTTTTTTTAATGATTTATTTATTCATACAGAATATAGAATGCCTCTGGAGTATAGGCCAGATGTACGGGAGCAGTGAGAGGATTCACAAGAGACAGAGTGGGGAGCAGAACAGGCAGATCTTCAAAGTACACTGCTGAGGGGCACAGTGGACGGGTCAGGAGAGGTCTGCTGTGCGCCATGTAGATCACCTCCAGGGCGGGAACCAAACTCATACTGAAGTGGCTTTAGCTTCTTAGTGCTGTGCTTTAACCTGCTGCACCACCAGGGAGGGCCCACGAAACCCACTTTAATACACATTTACCCTATAAAGTTACAGCACTATCTCTTCCTATCTGTACGTACAGCTACCCCTCAGAGAGGGCTGGTTTCTTTTTCTTTTTAAGGGTTAGTTTTCCTATTTCACACACAGAATAGAACACAGTATCAGTAGAAGGAGATGGACTTTTGTTCCTCTCTGTCACTCAGGAGCCCTTCTTTCTGATCAAGAAGCTGGGGTTAGGGAAGGATGATGTGCCAATGAAGCAAGCCTGAAGCAGGAATACATTTAGTCTCATGTAACTCTCAAATGAGACACACAACACTCCAAAGTTGAATCTGCTGAGTTCTTCAGGAATGTTCCTGACCTTAATATTCCTAGCTGTTGGAGCCAGGAAAAGTGTTCCTTTTCCTTACAGAAAATGACTAATATATGTAAATCAGAACATACTGTTCTCATGCTAAACATCTTGTCCCCAGAGCTTTGGGAGTCCATGGAGTGTGGCCTTATAACTTTGAACTCTGAAGAGGTGCAGCTCTGAATTCAAGCCCTTCATTTCTTCTCACTGCAAGGCCTCTGTGATGGAGACAAGAGAGGTGTCAAGTAGAGAGCTACTTGTTTACATGACAAAGTATAGATCTTCAGGGACTGTAGTCAGGTTGGAGGGAACAGAAGAGGCTTCTCACACCAACATTTCAAAGGCTTCATTATATTTTTGAGATGTAACAAGGGAAATTCTCCAAGTTTCTCTGAAATTGTGCTCCCTCTTTTGTGAAATGGAAATAACCTCTTCTGCTTAACACATAAGAACAATCTACTTGAACAGGAGTTGCTAATGTACAAGAATCATGTTCCCACAAGTTTTTCCTCAAACTTTTGAACAGTGCCTGGCAGAGAAACTACAGAAAAATATCATTGTTGAATGAATGAGTAAATGAAGGAATGAGTACATGAGCAGATTGACAGTAATATAATATGAAAAATTCATGAAGTCCTCTCCATTGTTTGTAAGCAAACTCTTCTCCAAATGTAATAAACTCTAGGATGCTTCCTTTGGCATAATTCAGTCTATAAAATAGCTCCAGCTTTGATTCAGAGCTTTTGAATTGCCAGTTTTTTTTTTTTCAATTCTGTTTTACCCATGGCATGCTAGTACTAAGAGAAGTCTAATTTTTTTTTTCTCTAAGGCTGGGTGACTCATCAACCTGCCTTCTCCTGAGCTCTAGTTTAATATCCTCACAGGTCTCTAGGTAGGTAGATGGGTTTCCAGGTGCTTTAGGGACAGTTTAGGAGGCAGCTTTAGGAACTCACTTCCCACTGCCAGAGTCCTTCTAGCCCTCCCCTAGGGCTACACTTCTAGAAATCATTATTCTCCAAATAGTAGTAGGAATTGGTATTTTAAGCAGAAAATGTTAATGAAATTTGAGGTTCCAGTCTCGGTTGTGGTTTCCCTAACAGACAAGGTGCAGGAGCTTCCCATTTGAGATGCCCTAGACTGTGGGGAGAGAGCATGGACTCAGGTTCCTCAAGGGAGACAGACATGAACACATAAGGTTGCCCAGGAACCACATGCCTCAGTTTATTGTGCTTCCCTTTATTGTGCTTTGCAGATATTGTGCTTGTGCTTTTTACAAACTGAAGGTGTGTGTGTAGCAACCCCTCATCCTGCTGCAAATCCATCAGTAATACTTTTTCCAATAGCAAGTGCTCACTTCCTGTCTTGGTGTCACCTTAAATTAAAGTATATATATATATGTGTGTGTGTGTGTACATATATATGTATATATATGTACATATGTATATATATATATGTGTATACACACACACACACACACACACACACACACACACACACACATATATATACTCACTGGGAAGCCAAAACTTCTCTGAGACTTGCTTTGCGAAAATATTCACTTTCTCACAGAGGTCTGCGACAGACCCTATGAGATCCCTGAGGCATGTCTGGACTATAGCACAGCTCATCCTAAGGGCCACCTAAGCCAGCTGGAGTAGCCAGGACCGAGAACATAGGCCAGAATCTTCAGGAAAGACTTTAGGAGACAGTGGAACTTGAAGCAAGAATCAGGGGAGAAGGATTGGCCCAGTCATGCAGAAAGGGGTGGGACTTCTGAGTGGAGGTGCTGACACAGGGAGAGTGAGCCAAGATGGAGGCAGTGAGGTCAGTGCTGGGAAGGCACCAGGCCAGAGTTGGGGCGGCGGCTTCCACACAGAGGCAACAGGGCTCCGTACCAGTCTGCTTGGCAGACACTCTCTGAAGGAGGACAGACACATATGGCCATGTGCCAGCCTGTGATTTTTCTTACCCCCACCCCTTTTTCCTTCTCTCACTCCCTGTATAAATAAATGGTGTTATAGGTATTTCACACTCTGTCTGCTTTTTGGGTCATGTCTTGCGGTCTTAAGCATGCAGGTGAGGACCCACCAACTGGTTCTTCCCCTTGTCCCCTATCTGGCTTTGCTGTGTTTCACTATCATTGTTACTTAGGAAAAGATGGTCAGAAAAGCAGAGCGACATAGATGGGGAAGATATTAAATGTCAAGCTAAGAAAACTGCCTGTGAAAGCTGAACTTCATAAACAAAGAAGGATCAGGAAGAGCCCTAGGCAGCCTGACCTTTGATGCTCGCTGCAGACTACCCCGTCTCACCCTCTTTGGGAATGAAAAAGTCCATGATGAAGCGTTAATGTACCTGTGTTTCAGCTCCACCCTCCCCCTCACTCAAAGCTAAAAAGGACCAACTCAGTTAACATGGACGCTCAGAATTTCTGCAAACCTTGAATCTAAGAGGCAGTGTTGCCTAGCAACAGTGGTGGTGATGCCAGGCTTGTCTGAGTTCTGATTGGCCATTTCAGATCGGCAGCTAAAGGGCTTAACGCTCCTTTACTCTCCTTTTTCTCATCTGTGAAGTGGCACACTTCTGTGTTCTCTAAGAGCTTGTCAGACCCTCTTTGGGATGTCAGATGCCCTTTGGGACAGGGGAGTGGTACCCAGGGTGGCGGCTGGTTGCTCTAGGAAATGCATATAAAAAATGAAGGGCGTGCTGATGGCTATGTAAATGTCTATAACCAGGTAGACGCTCATCTATTCATCCAGCAGATGCTGCGAACATTCCAAATAGATGTTGGTGAATGATTCAGAGGCTTTTTGTCACGGAGCTCAATCTCACAGCAAAGTCAGACAGAACATTACTGTGAGAATAACGAGTGCTGGGAATGTGGGACACACCTGCAAAGGTGCTTTTTCCAACATTTCATTTTTATATTGTGCTCCCTGACATGTTTTTCCACTCCATTCCCTGATAACTTCACTAATCAAGACAATTTGGATACATTGGGTCTATTTTCCAGAATGTTGCATTAACACTAAGTCTACCAAGTCTGTCCACCCATCGCAGTTCTGATGTCCTAGAGGGACATCTTCCCTCTCTGGTCAAAGTGAACTGGGGTGTCCCTGAAGACCGTTTCCTGTGCTATCACCCCATGACACTCTGTCCTGGTGTCTACTGGCTGCTCTCGGGACACTTACAAAACCCACTTCCAGAAGATTATCCTTCCTTTTCTCTGGCTGTGCACATGCTTCTTGGCAATGTCACACCTTTTACCAGTATCCAAATTTTGTTGGGAAAATTCCCTATATCCTAGGGCAGATATTAGGATATAGACTGAACACTGACAGAGAAACAAATTATCAGCCGCCCACTTGGATTTAATCAGGAGAATTCATGCCCAAAGCCAATGAGAGCCCAGGAGTAACATCTGCAAGTGTCCCAAGTTTGCTGTTCACAATAAACATACACTTTTTTTTTTCTTCAAATGAGCTTTCTAAATCTTGAAGGATATAATATCCAAAAATCTTGTGAGGACAGTCATGTCTCTACCTGTCCTTTCCACTGTCTTGGAGATCTGTCCCAGCTTCTGTTGTTCTGAGCTGAGGAGCCTAATATTCCCCTTCTGCCAGTCCTCATTCCTTTGTTCATGTCATTGACCAACCCCTGAGCCTCCATGATGACTTTCTTGAAATGCAGGGAAGAGAATTTGCATTCTTCAGGTGAAAGCCAGTGTTTGTTTTCTGAGCTTTTCCTGGAGGCAGCAGCCTCATGCTGACTGTTGGGGACACGTCACTTCATGTCACCCAATGAGCCAAATGATAATCTCTTGGCTGCCCTCTCTTCCTCCATTCTCTCAGGGTCAGGCGCTCTCTCCAAAGCTCTCCAAACGTGACTCCTAGCCAGACAATAACAATTTCTCCTTGCCTCACTGCTGTTCTCTGCCACAGGTAGGAATCAGTAAGGAGCAAAATCCATTTTGCAGCCAGGAGAATTCTAATCCTGAGCTAAGCATGCTCATATCCCAAATGCATGCAGGGCACGGATTCCGACAAACGAACGACATGGCCACAGTTGTGGAAACAGAACTGTTCACAATCTGTTGGCTTCATCCTCAAGCGGTGGTAAGAAGCTTTCCATCACTGCCAGTCCCTCTGATTACAGCCCTAGAGCATCGCCACAGTGTGCAATTTCCTTCCAAGCAGCATGAGCCTAAATCTACGTGAAATGAACTGGATTGATTTCATCAAAGTAGCTTCAGAAACTATATGAGTCATGCTATCCCTTATGTTCCAGGACAAGACTTTTTGGGGTTTTGACTAACCATTCTAATCTAGAGTGTACCTACTCCCTCCTACCCCCCACACCCCCACCCAGTAAATTGTGTGTGTGTGTGCGCACATGTGTGCCTGTACATCTGACTTCAATCACATAACACTACCTCCTCTCTCTCACTCTTTCTGGAATGTTTCCCCCTGTCTACTTGTTCCTCTGCTTATATACTTGAATCTCTCCCTCCTTTTGTCTCTCTCATGCTCTTTCAGTATCTGTTTATCTCTGTCTTCTTTCCTCACCTCCTTCCTCTTTTTGTCTTCCTTCCCCCACATCTTTCTCTTTGTCTTCTCTCTTTATGTGCCTCTGTTTCCCTCTCTTCCACTTCCTCTGATACCCAAAACTCACAAACAAGCAAGTTCAGCCCATTTCCCTGATTTCATGAGGTTAGTATCATCTACTCACTTCCTTTTCCCATGTCCCAACATCTCACACTAGAGGCTTTATTGAATACATACTGACAAGCACCAACATGAGAAATACAGCAAGAAAAAAACCCATAAAAAGCAAACTGCACTGACTTTAACTCTTCTGTGCTCGTTGAAACTTGCTGATTCTGCAGGTGCTCTTCGGCTGCCCTTTCATAACCACAGTGTGACCTTTACAAAGACAGTACAGCCTCCTGGTTGGAGGTTTCTTTATTATACTTTGAGTTTTTGAAAACTGGCAAACTATAAGGTACATGTAAATTTTAATAATCAGAACATTTGACTAATGTAAATATCCTTTCCCTAATTGTGTCACATGGCAGAATGGTACCAAGGAAATTGCTGCACAAATTCTTTTTGGAACATATTGGAGGTAATAAAGAGAGGTGTGGAAATGTCTCCAGTATTATGTTGGAATCTGATCCCATGGACCCCCTACTGGCTCAGGCCCTTTGATGCCTTTGCAGTAGGAGCATCTCCACTCTGCTTGATTTATCTGCCTGGCCTCTCAGTCTCTGTCCCTCAGGTCTCAGCCTCTGAGCTGTATGTTGGCCACTTCAGCTTCCCTGCAGGTGGATCTTGCCAAAACAGTTCTGTCCTGCATGCCCTTGGAACAAAAAACATATTGTGTGCCTATCCCAGTAACCATGGAGCACAGAATCATAAACTGAAAGCAACCTCAGAGACAACTACTCCAGTCTCTCACCTGACCAATGAGTAGGTGAACAGCATGTGTGAACAGTTCCAGTGCAGGCCTCTTGTCCTGATGGACCCTCCAGTGCATCCTCCTGTGGGTAGTTAACTATGTGATGTCCCTGCTGATGAGAAAAGCAACTTCACTGGGTCCAGAATCTGCATCCACAGTCTGCAGAGATTTTATTTTTAATAATTAAACTATGCTATCTCTTTCACATGCTTCTTAACCCGAATCACCTGGAAAGCAATACTTAAATGCAAAAGCCTTGGCTGTACTATGCTCTCAGGTGAGGTCAGCACATAAGCTTTATGAGAGAGTCCCAAGGCATATATCCTAACATGTATCTCTGACTCAGAACCGCTGAGTCAGATGAAAAGAGGTAGTGGCCCTCCCTGGTGGTGCAACGGGTTAAAGTGCAGCACTGTAAGTGAGCCACAGCCCCTTAAATGCCAAGTTCGATCCCCAGCCCCAGAGGTGACTCACATGGCGCGGCAGACCTCTCCTGACCTACCTGTTGCTCCCCTCAGCAGTGTACTTTGTCTATCTGCCAGTTCTGCTTCCCACTCTGTCTCTGGTGAATCCTCTCACCGCCCCTGAATGTCTGGCCTGTGTCCCAGTTCTGTATGCATAAGTAAAATAAATATTAAAAAGAAAAGAAAAAGAGATGGTTAGGAGCATTTGCTACAATTCCAAAATCATGTGACAAGATGTACTATTCCGACACAAATTCACCCAAACCATTTGCTGGATTTGAATGCCTCCTGACTAATGACTGCATTCTGGCTTTTGATGTGCCGTGGGGACTTTGAAATAAGGTTAACAGGGCACTAAAAACAAGCAAACTACAACAACAAAAAGTCCCCAAAGGTGGCTTCTCTCATGGGTCCAACTCTAGAGGCATGAAGCGAAACTTCTGACCTATGGAGTTTTTGTAGTTTGACTGGCCTTGCCATGGAAGTCAGAGGTCGATGAACTAGATGAAGACAGATTTTCTTCCTGCCACAATAGATGAGGACTCCAACCTATAGGTGGCTCTACACAAGCCAAAAAAAGCAATGCTGACCCCCAGCAATGTGAAGCTGGGCATCAGAGAGACTTAGAAAAGGCAGGAATGCTTCTTACATTTTGCCAGGAAGAAAAGAAGCCAGCAGAAATGTCTCTGTGCCAGGAAAGAGAAAGTGAACCACAGCTGGAAACCTCAGTGAAGGAAGAACAGTGATTAATCAGTGCTTGAAAGCCATCTGCTTTCTGTGGCTGTGAGTTCCTGCCAGCAACGTTGGCTACGGTTGCTCGAAAATGAGCTGGTTGCTGGAGAAGGGACAGTGCTTTCCTGTTCAGTGAAGGTATAAAGATTCATTTTCTGCAAGACTGGGGCAGTGAAAGGACAGGTTTAGTTGCGGCATCATGGGCAGGTTTCCACATTCTCCCAAATCTGGAGTGTTCGTAGGTCAACTTTCTTTTGAGTTTTGTGTTATGGCTTTTATTTGGCTAAGTAGAACCCTCTGCCTGAATTTATACCTCTACATGGAGAAATGACCGACTCTGTATATCATTTTTCCTCCTAAACCACAAAAAAAAAAAAAAAAGAAATTGAAAAAATGACAAGCATTAATCCTCAGCAAAGAGAATGGAAATAGAAAAAGGGAAGAACAGAAGCTAAATTGCTTCTATAAATAGAGAAACCAGAAGCAGATGGGGTGCTATGAACTGAATTGCTCCTCCCCACATTCACTACTGAATGCTAATTCCCAATGTGATGGCATTTCACGGAGGTCCTAGCCACCATCATTCCAACATGCCACCTGAAGAAGCCAAGGAAGCTTCTTAGGAAGACATGGAGGACATACTCAGTAGGATCACAGAGTTGGGAAACCTGGGCTCAAGCCCCCTGCTACTACCCAAGGCCATAGCACAGCCATTCAATACCTCACTTTTCTCTTTCCTCACTATTCTGGTGCTTCTCTCACAGGGTGGCCCTAAGCAGGGAATCAGAATATTTTTAAATAGTTAAGTGTGGTATGACTGTGGGGACATTGTCCCCATTTAGGTAACTGTATTTCCACCTCCCCTCGGGGTGTTGACTGGAGAAAAATAATGCACCTTTCTGGATGATGCTGAAATATGACCTATTACCCTGACATAGAAAATCTTCCTAGGGCTCAGAATTATCTGGGAAAAACTGTGGAGAACAGGGACACCAGCCTGCCAACATGAAATGAGGCAAACATAATGAGTGCTGAGAGAACTGATAAATGAGGCATTAGAGTCCCACTCCTAATGTGACGATTTAAGTTCCTCACCTTACCTTTCTTCACCTTCACTGTTTTTTTCAAGTAGCCCTAGGTGACCTAGGCTTTTAGCTTTACCTGTCTTATGTTCTTTCAACTACACTTCCCATGTGGAAGGGGTATTTATTCCCCTACTTTATGCAACATAAAACACATGGGAACTAAAGCAGACTTGGTGTTGCTTTGTGTTTCTCATCCTCAGAAGTTCCTCATATGAATGAACGAAACATCCTGAGACAACATTGACTTGGAGCCTGCAGTGGGGGGGGGAAGATGCCAAGTGACCTGGAACTGTGAAATATCTTCTCCAAGAAGTCACTGCAAGTTCAGGAGGCTCGAAGACTTTTAATTTAGCATTGAGTTGCTTTCTCTGTTCCCACAGCGCACTTTGGCATTGCTACCTCATAGCAGATGTCTAATGCTGCCTGCAATCTAACTTTCAGGCAAAATTTGGCAGGAATCTTTTGAGGTGCTTCCACCATTGCATTGCAAAACAAGGAGAAGACTCTGCCAAGCAAGCAATGAATTAGCCTATTTACATAAGGCATAAGGTGCTAGCCCTGTGGTGATTCCCAAATTTATCCTTGAAATTTTCCTGAAGAACATCAGAGCACATTTAGAAGCATGGAAGTCCTGCAACTTGGTCTTTAGAGCTGGAATCCCATCAGTGTTCTCTACCTGCTACTGCTCATGGTCTGCATGTTTACAGGAAAGATGCTTGGTAATTTATAAGGGGAAATAGCCCATCATTCTGCACAGAGCACAGAGTCCCACCTGTAGAACTGTCAGTGGCTTTCAGGAAAGCTGGAAAGGTACATATTGTCACTCCATCTGTGTATTACTCCTTATCAAATTAGAAGTAAAAGATCAGAGTCCTGAGCAGTATACACACCTACACTGCTAAATGAGCATAGAAGAAAATCAGCTAAAAAAGATACAATTTCACCATCACATAGACAAAATCACAGACTTAGTTTGTTTACAGACTTAAGAGATCAGTGAATTAGAGTAGATGAGTATTCTTTTCTATAGCCTCCTTTTCTTTCCATGAAAGTGGTGTTTATAGAAACATGTATAATGTAGAGATTGGTCTTGGGTCTGAAAAGAGAGAAAATGATGTTGTTTTGAATAAACATTGTGTATTTTCATCAGTGATTCCTTCAGTTATCTAGTATTTTAGGAGATTGTTCAGTTCTGGGATGCAGGTAAAATGGTACAGTCTCTGCTTTCTGACTTATAAAACAAAGAAAGAAGGGGGGTGGAGAGGAAGGGTGAAATGGAGAGACAGGCAGACAGAAATCAGAGAGTGACAGACATATTCTGGCCCCACGTTTAGTCTTGGGAGAGAGGTGGCATGCCTCAAGCCACTGCTGTTTGCTGTGGGTTATTGGTCTGCTCATTCAGTTCTTTGAGACTTAATCTATTTAGGCTTATCTGTTGTCCCATCTGTTAAAAGCTAATTTTTTTAATGGAACAGAAGGGTTATGTAATTATATGGATTGTTTCATGTCCTAAACACATGAATGCTTGGTATGCATAGAAGGCGAGTTTGTAATTTGATTAAATAAGCACAAGAAGCTACAGGTAATGAAGTTAAAGGTGATATATATTAAGGAAAATTGTAAAAAAAAACAAAACAAAAAACCACGCTGCCACATACCATCTCTGATCTTACAGGGTTAAAAATATCACGGGCTACATCACTTGATGGGAAATTCAAATGTGTAATAACATAAATTAATGTCGTGTTTGCACTCAGGAGGACCCCAGAGTCTGACCTGCATTCTCAGTCTGGTTCCAACATTTACTAGCAAGAAGATTTTGGAGCATTTACTTTTCTGAGATTTAGTTTCTTCATCTGTAAGTCTGGAGCTAATGATATTCATGGTACCTATATAGTACTCTCTCAATAAATGGTAGCTATCATAATAGTTTAAAAAAATTCTTCCTATTCTGAAATTTCTAGTTCACTTCTAGTGTACCCTCATCACCAAGTTCCAAGGAAAAAGGCCTTGCAAAAGAAGAGATAATGGCTCAAGTCAGCTGAGCTGAGAAGGCTATGTGGCATGCTATGTCTGCTGAGATGGGAAATGATGGTTCTCTCTTTGCAAACCCTACACAGGAACCATGAGAAGAGCTGTGAATCAACAAGTAATGAGCTCTCTTTCCCTCTCCTACCTGAGCAGTTGTATGCTTGGATCTCATATTTTTCTCTACTATAAACTCTGGCAATTAATTGGATACACCTCTGAAAGGAAGAATTTTCTTTTCTGTTACTGTATTTTGCATGAAAAATGAATTTGGATAATGCATTGCAACTAGTCACATAATTTAACTGAAAGAAAGACTTTTACAAATAACTTAGAAATCATACAGGCAGATATATCAATGTCCACTCAGGATGTCCTGACACTTGCCTTGTGTCATGCCTTGTATTATTGTGGGCTCAGCAAGGTTAGCAAGATATGTTTCTGCCCCCAATGGCTCATTTCTAGTCCAGGAGACTGAAGAAGTTTCAGAAGAAGGAATATCACTTGAGCTGGGTTTCAAAGATGTGGAGAGAAGATAGGATAAGACAGTCTAGGCTAAACAAGTCTTTTCAAAGTTTGAACATTAAGGAATTTGCCTGAGCTCACACAGAATGTGTCAAACCAGGGATTCAATTGCAAACCCTTCATAGCAGAAGAACCTTATTATTAATCAGTTAGATTCTACTGTCTTGACTAAAGATGTTTTAGGATTTAGTTTTCTAAATGTTTCCTGTTGTAGGAAATCATTGTCTCCAGTTCCCACCTCTCCCTGTATTCACTTGCCATGGTCTCACATGTTTCAGCATGTTCTTCTACCCCTTTACTATGAGGTTGGCCATATGACTTTCTCTGGCCAGAGAAATATGGGTAGAAGTGGCAGCCACAGGCTTTATATTACTTTCCTAGGGCTAACATAACAAGCTACTTCTGGTGGCTCAAAGCAACAGAAATGTGTTCTTTCTAGTTCTAGAAGCTAAAAGTCCAAATTAAGGGCTTGCCAAAGTTCTTGGTAGCTTGGAGGTAGAATCTGTTCCAGCTTCTGCTAGTTGCTGGCAATTCTTGGGGCTCCTTCATTGTATCAACGTAACTCTAGTCTCTTGACTCTGCCACCACATGGCCTTGTGTGTCTGTGTCCCAGTTTCTCTCCTTTTAGGGACATCAGTCCTCAGATTAGGGCTTGCTCTAGTCCAGTCTGACCTCATCTCAACTTGATTACCTCTTCAAAGATCCTATTTCCAAATAAGGTCACATTCACAGGTAGGACAGGAGGTGGTCACTTCAACATATCTTTTGGGGGTGCTAGTATTTCCAGCACTACCAGGAAAAGATTCCCCTCCCATCACATTGTCTTTCAGTCTAAGCCCCAAAATGAACACATGTGCACCAGGAGCTTCCCCAGCCTGATGGTTGGGCAGCACAAAGCAGAGCCACAGGGCTGTGTCCAGCCCATGGGAGCCACGCCCATCTGACCCAAGACCAAGAGAAACATGATTGTTGCATTCCAGTGGCTTGTTACGCAGCATCTCTGCAGTAATAACTTATCAGTGCAATGAGCTTCCTGCCCATTAGAAATAATTAAGATATAAAATGAGGGAGAAAACCAATTCTCAGAAGCAACAAAAGCCATAAAATACCTAAGTATAGTATCCTTCTGCAGACTTTAGTCATGTGAACTTAATATTGGGAATTTAATATTATTCATGGCAGACAAATTACTTCCTTTTTGTTGTTATTTTTTAATTGCATCATTTCTTATGAGGTAACTTTGATTTACAACACTGCAGATGATTCAGAGGTAGATGTTCATACCTCTTCAGGTGTAAGTTACAGCAACACACCTACCACCAAAGCACCCATTGTCCTCCTCCAAAGTCCAGAGTCCCTACTCCCCTTTGCTCCACGTGGCTCACCTCCTCCCTCTGGTACTCTCCCTCTGTAATTTCTACAGTCAGACTTCTATGGTTTGTTTTGTTTTCATTTTGTCTGTTCCTTTAATGGCTTCTTTATATGCTACATATGAGTGACATCGTCAGCATTTGATTTTCTCCTGGCTTTCTTCACTCAGCATCAACCCCACCAAGTGCATCCATGTTGAAGACAGACTTTTTTCTAATTAAAAAGTTAACTGGAGATTCATTCAAGAAGCAATGTGAACCTAGAATGAGAGGAGGAAAAGGAGTTAGAGATGGAACATTCCCTGCTCTAAAGTTGTTCAGTCTATTAGACAAATGTCAGAACTTCTATAGGTGGGTGGGATAAACAATATTCACTATAGCGATGTCTAGATCTGTATGTCTTCTCCCTCTAAGGCATTTCTGAAAAAGAACGGCAACTGCAGAACAGCCTAAGCATTCACAAGAAAGAAAAGCAAGCACGTGTGTCCCTAATATTCAGACACAGGTGTCTAGGCTTCACATTTAATGGGCCACAGGAGTTTAAGTTGCACATTGTACTTTCGAGCTAAAACGACTCTGACTTTGTCATGTCGTTCCGCCCTTTCCTTTCATCATATGTCTCCCAGCCCTGACTGTATCCAAACATCTCCAAGGAAGATTTTTCACGCTGATAATTGGAATTGATGTGTTTATTGGGCTCTGTTTTCTCAGTGGATCATCCCATTTGAGGCCCAGAATTCCTTTTGAAGTCTGGAGAATCTGAAGCTTGGAGGAGTTAAATAACTCCCAGAGAAGAGAACCTCAGGGAAGGAAACTTTTAGAAAGATCTGAAGATCATTAGCACTCATTTTCCTCCACAGGCAGAGTATCTCTTTGGAAAATCTTTGGTGGCAAAACTCATTAATGATCACATGTAAAACCCTAATGAAGCAAAGTATGAATCCAATTCTTGACTTAGCTGTTTTCATTTTCATTAGACTTAGGACTGCTTTTCTCCATAACTAAAAGTAGTTACACTGTACAAGGTTGAAGTCTAAGTCACTTGAACTATCTTTTCATTTTGTCAAATCCCTGGGGGTGATTACGCATGAGTCATTGTTCAACTCTGATTTCTAAGTCAGAAGGGGAAAACAATAGAATGTTCATATTTCACTACCAATTAATCAATTAAAAAATTACATCTAAGCAGGATATTCAGTGTGATATATAGCTCTACAAAACCCACCTTAGAATAATCTGTTCCTTAAGTGAATATATTACATTTGCCAGGTACAATGTTATTGTCTCTTTGGCTGACAGCTGCTTGGGAAATGTGCTCTGTAACTTGTTTATTACTTGAGAATTTGCTACTGTGGGAGGACAGCTGCATTTACATCACAGTTGAGAAATGGATGGAAACAAGGAAGGGCATAGACGTGATTATTGAACCTCTCTAAGCATCCATTTCTTTGTTGCATAATGAAGATAATGTCACCTACTCATTTTACTGGGTGATTATGAAAAGCAATTCAAGATAATTGTGCAAGAAGTACCTACTACATGCAACACTACATGGCTATTGCTGAAGATATAAAGAGAAATGAGATTTGTTTCTTGACTCAATGGTAATTTAATGGTAAAATAACATAATTTATGTAAGTTGCTAAAAATCCATCCAAGTTTATGTAGTAGTAGTAGTAGTAATTGTAATGACAGTAGTAGTAATATAGTAGTAATATAGTAGTAGTAATATAGTAATTGTAATGACAGTAGTAGTGGTAGTAGTGGTCCCGGTAGTAAGCTCAAAATATCACAACTGGCTGGGAACTTGGAGATTTTGTGCCCTCAACCTCTAATTTTATTTATTTATTTATTTATCTATTTATTTATTTATTTATTTATTTATTTATTTGCCATTTTTGATGCAACATTTATATATCTAATATATGTACATATATATGTATATAGTGTAGTGTGTTTGTGTGTGTGCATACATATATATTACGTCGTTATTCATTTTTGTACAATGTTTGCTTTTTCCTCTCAGGTGTAGTCCCCATAAAATTCCCACCACCAGTTCACCCATGAACCATCACCATAGTCCGTTGTGTTCTTCCCTCCTCTATTTTGATCCTTCTTTCTCTCCTCTCCTGCAGAACGTCTCTGATTTATAGTTGCCTGCTAATTTTGTTTTTATTTATCGTTATTATTTATTTTCCCTGGTCCTTTATTTGGTTCCCCTGTATTCCTCCTATGTGTGAAACCATCTGATATTTTTCTTTTTCCTATGTCTTATTTCACTCCATCCATGTTGCTGCAATGACATGAGTTTATCTTTTTTGATTGCTGAGCTATATTCATTCCATTGTGTATATACCACATCTTCATGATCCAGTCACCTATTTTGGGGCATTTTGGTTGTTTCCATATTTTACCCATTGTAATTAGTGCTACAATAAACATAGGGGTCCGGGTGTCCTTTTGAATTAATATTTTTGTGTTCTTTGGGTAGATTCCTAGGAGTGGATTTGCTGGTCATATGGTGGCTTCAGTTTTAGCAGTTTGAGGAAACACCACTCAGCTTTCCATAGTGGTTGAACAGTTTGCATTCCCACCAGCAGTGTAGGAGAGTTCCTTTTTCTCCACATACTTGCCAACATTTGTTGTCACCAGTTTTTTGGATACTCTCACCGGTGTAAGGTGGTATCTCATTGTGCTTTGGATTTGCATTTCCCTGATTACAAGTGATGTTAAATGTTTTTTCATATACCTGTTGGCCGTTTGCATTTCCTCTTTGGAGAACTGTCTTTTAGCTCTTCTGCCCATTTTTTGATTGGATTGTTTACTTATGTTGAGTCATGTGAGCTCTTTATAGATGTGATCAGTACCTTACCAATTGTATGGACTGCAAAAATTTTCTTGCAATCAGTAGCATGTCTTTGTTCTGGTTAATGTTCTCTCTTGCTGTTCAGAAGCTTTTTAGTTTGATGTAATCCCAGCTATTTATCTTTGCCCTCACTTTCTTTGCTTTGGAAGATGATAGACCTCCCATTTTAATTAAACTGAGTTCCGGAGAGATAAATGACTTATCCAAAAATGTACAACTTATAGAATCAGATATTTATTATTAATGTACTATTATTTTTAAGCAGATTCCTGGAATCCCACGTAGTAAGAACTAGTAGAGACAGCTAAAATTTAGATCATTCTGTAGGAAGAGTTAAAGACATTTAGAGAAACCTTTTAGCTCTGGTTAAAATAGGATCAAACTGATAGATTTGAAGCTGACTCTTCTTCTACTTACTAGTGAATGACTTTGGGCAAGTTACTTAACTTGGCCATATCTCACTTCCTCATCTATAGTAATCAGATCATAACAGTACCAAACATCACAGCTTTGTGGTAAATATTGAATAAATTAAAGGATAAAGGACATAAAATAGAACCTGGCAAACTCTCAGTAACTTATCTATTAATATTATAGTATACTATACTACAGTATAGTATAGTAATATTATATTGAATCACTTCCATTTTGTAACAGAAATTTCCCTAAACTAAAAATTAGAACTAAGCTATATTATACTCTAACCATCCTTTGTTCTCTCTCCCCTCCTTGCCATTAATCTTTAACTTGCAACTAATGCATTTCTCTCCAACTGCTTTCCTGGAAACTTGGAAAACTGATTGTGTTATATCCCTAACAAATATTCTCTGTGTCCCTCTGAGGTTTCAGTAACATCAAAACATCCGTCTACTGATTGTTGTTGGTGATGTCCCAGAGGAGACACTCCCTGCCACGAAAGCCAGACCCCTCAACTCATGACCCTAGACTGCCAGGCACCTCCAACACCTGGAATGTGAGCCCCAGCCTCCTTGATATCCTGCTCCCCACCCCCACTCTCTTCTCATTACATAATCACAGAACTGTCTACATTCAGGGAGTCAGATTTTAGGGTACCAATCACACCAACTCTCTCAGTGGCCATTTCAAACACTTTCCTCTGTGAGATGTTATTTGTAGCTCCGATACAGGGGAGATAGACAGATTAGAACAAAAAGCAGCCCCCAAAGCAGCAAATGCAATGAAATATTTCTTTTCCCACAAACCAAACCAGAGTTAACCTAAATATCTTCAGGCTATTTTTCTCCTTTTATAAAGGTGTCAGCCAATATCCAACATGTTTCAAATACTCCATGTGAATACAGATACTGAACTGCTGAACGTCACCCTATAATTCTGGGATGCAATATCACTGTCTCTTCACCTCAGCTCCCCACAGCAGCTTACTCTGGGTTCAATTAAGGCAGCAAATGGTTTGCAGAGAAGACACAGTCCCTGTTCTGAAAAAGAGGCATTGATCACCCTTCATTAACAATTCATCAGTCTCTGAGCTGAGCTGCCCTCTCAGGGAATCTGCACAGCCTTCTGGGTTGTTCAGTACACACACTGACAGTGTGTGATTACAGAGGTTGCCTGACCTCAGCAGAACTTTACCAGGCCCTGCTGATCCTAGGTTATGGTCACTCTGAGACAACTACCCAATCCTACTCTCTCCTGGTAGGCAGGAGTGAGAGGACGGCCAAAGAGGAGAGAGAGTGAGGTGTAACCAAATCCATGGGATTGACACAGCGGGAGAAAAAGACATGTGGTGCTAAGGTGTGGTCAGAAAGGGACACAACAGCGTCCAGGAGGACAAGGGCGTGAGGAAGAGCCAGGTTGTCTTGGAATGGTGACCTGTCTGGAAAATTCAGTCCATCTGACCGTGTTAGCTATATTTTATGGTGGAAAGGGAAACAACAGCTTCATTTAACATTCCAGTCAGATGCCAGCTCCCTCTTCTTGCCTGATTCCAGGCTTGCCTGTCTGTCTTCTGATGATAATTTGACTTCCCACGTAGATTTCACCACAGGGAGAGAATGTGCTTGAAACAGAATGTGTGTCTGATCTCCTGGCCGATTTTACTTGTCACTGTAAATTAATAAAATGGCATTTTGATTTACACATCTGTCTCTTGTGAACTTAGTTAGTTTGACTGAGGGCCTGATAAACTGATCTTACCTCAGTGTGCTGACAAAACCAATTTTCCATTTTTGAACCTGAAAAACTAAGGGCCAGACCCTTCACTGTGGTTAAATCACCATGGTAAATTCCCCTTTGAAGTGTCTGGCAACTGGTTAGCCAGCCTTCCCTCTGCTCCTATCAAACATGTTCCTCTCCTGGACTTTAGTCTTCGGAGGCAAACACCCCAATACATCATGACTGACTCCATGGTGATGGACACAAGAAATGAGATGCTTACCCCCACCCTGAGCTACTCATCCACATTTAGACATTATCCATAAAAGCCCTAGTCAAAACTAATGAGCATGCGATATAAAAAATAGTACACATGTTTTCTATTCAAAGCTATTATTATTCATTGATAACTCTGTATCTACAGACAATATAAAGTAGGTTGTGTCATCATTAAACTGAGTGGTACTGGCTGGCTGTGCCCACCTGCAGGAAAGGACCCTTTGGCCCTTGCCCCAACCCCATCCCTCCAGAGGAAATCTCACTTATGGTCATGATTCTCTCATCCTGACTATTGTCTTTGTTTTGTTTTGAACTGTTTGTTTGTGTGGGTGTGTAATATATATTTTAAGCTGTATTGACTTTCCACCAATTTACTTAGCTATCAATTTTGGGAGTACAGCTTCAAACTTCCAATGTGTACACGCCTCCCTCACCCTCCACCAACTCTCCAGTGCCATAACTCTGTTGCTTTCCCTCCTCAGTTCCCTCAGCTCCTTCCCCACCATCTCCACTAGTCACTAGTATATTTCTTCATAGAGTCTTTGTTGTTTGGCCGGTTTGTTTTCTTTGATTATATCCTGCAAATGAGGGAGACTATTCACTAACTCTCTTTTTTCTTTCTAAGTTATTTCACTGAGCAGAATCACCTCAAGATCTGTTGACATTGGCCCAAAAGATAGTATTTCACCCTTTTTGATAGCTGAGTAATATTTCTTTGAGTACATACACCACAATGTCTTTATTCAGTTGTGTATCAATGGTCATGCATGTTAGTGTCTTGGATGTTGTGAGCAGTGCTGTTATGAAAACTATGAACCTATGTGTTTTCATGTTCTTTGTGTAAATATCCAGCAATGGTATTTACACATGGTATGGCCTCTTTTCTAATGCTGGATTCCCACAGGTCACTTTCAAGAGAGCCTAGCCTTTGTCCTTGTCACTGCTTTTGATGTTGGCAACAACCCATGGGATCTCACCTCATAGCACTGTCACTAGGAGACTGCAAAACTACTCTTTGCCACTGCATAGTAATAAATAGGCATGAAGTTAGCTCAAATCATCTCTGTACAACTATACCACTTATTTGTGGTGCAAGGGGTGGGAGACACCCTTCTCCATGATTGTATTGCATGTTGCTCTCTGGGTCTCAGGGTGGCACTGCCTGTGTAAGGAAATTTACAAAGTCCTCTAGGAAATACCTGTTTCACTTTCTACTCACAATTCCTCTCAAAGGAAAAAAAAAACAAAAAACAAAAAAAAACAAGCTTAGGTTTAGGGGAAGAGATACCTCACTGACATGCCTGTCGCCTGTGCCTGCCTCTGGTCTGGAGCACGTGCAAAAATCTTCCTCAAGGTTATATGGTTCATTCTTGTAAATAGATGCTAGAGTGTGGCCACATGGCTAAAAATCTCCACTCCACCTCAGAGAGGAGAATCCCTGCACATGCACATTCTCATACCCTTGCAAATATCTGTGAGTAAAGGCTAACTACGCCCACAGTTCTGAGCCAGGTGGTGGTGATGGAGGGAGGACTGTGATACATACTGTCCTTAGGAATTCAGAGCCTGGGATCTTCCATGGTGAACTACAACTCACTGGTTTTTTGTAATTGTATGTATACCATCTTAGCACAAGTATGCTAAAATATAAAAGAAAGAAGGATCCCTAATGTAAAGCTTAGGTAGTAGCAGCCAGAATCTGAGTAGAGAAAGGATGTTTCTTTAAAAGGCTGGCTAGGTAATGACAGTTAAATGGTCCTTCATGCATAAATTTACCAGGTAAACAACAAAAGGCATTCCAGGCAGGAATAAAGTTTAAAGTGCTAAAAGATGTAATTTCTTTCTGTATATTAGATAATTTCATAACTGAGATTTGTCTACATGATGTATGAACAGCAGCTTCTCAGTAAAACCTTTTTAAAAAGTTGATGTTGGAGCAGTATTGCTCCCTGTTTTGTTTGTTGAGACTGAACAGCAGCAAAAATAGGAGGATGAAAATAACAGCTGAAATATTTAAAGACCATCTACCAGGTGTGACTTCACTGAGGAAATTGTGATAACATGAATAACATAAGTTTCCCTTTGTCACACATCAAGCACTGATTTACATCAGACATGTGATGGTCATTTAATAAGAAAAGCTCACTGATGGCCAAGGCACACAGAAGTTCCAGCCTTCTCATAACTCCCAGGCCATTAAAAAAATAATAAAAGTGAGAACAGACTCTGGACTTCTCCAGCCATCTTGCATACTTTCCCACTTAGGAAGAATCGCAAGATCTACTCATGACCTCCATTTCATTTTAGGTAGGCTACTAGTACTTAATCCCAATGTTCAAGGAACATGATGCTCAGCACTAGAAAAGGAGTTACATTGAAAGTAAGCAAACTGTATTCAAGATTTACATTGTAGAATAGAAACAAGCATAGCCACCAATGGAGCAGAACTAAAAGCCTGGAAATAAATTCACACACATTTGAACACTTAGTTGATGACAAAGGAGGTGAAAGCTTAAAGTGGAGCATAGTAATTTCTTCAATAAATGGTGCTGGCAAAACTGGACAGCCACATGCAAAAGAATGAAACCAAACCACTATCTAACACTACACACAGAAATGCATTCAGAAATGTTCACTGTGTACACCACAGTGCCCAGGTGAGCCCCCAGGAGGCTGAATCTGCCTCTTTGATAGAGGAGGATGTCTGTCATGTGTTAAAAGGAGCTGTTCCTCCCAAGAGAGCAGTGTCACTTCAGGGACTAAAAGAATTGATCTCTCCTAATAAGTCTGGAAAGTTCTGCCTCCTTAGAAGGGTCCCTGTCAAAGTTTATCTTTCTTGAGAAATCAGAAGTGGCATCTTTGTACAAGACAAGTAATACAAAAATCTTCCAGAACTATGCAGTGGAGACTCATCTCTAATTAGTCTTGGTGTTGAACTTGTGTCTTATCCATAATGAGAAAATCATGGCCTGCTGAAGAACGGATGGTCTGCATCTCAATACTCTATGCTTTTAGGGGACGTATTTTCTAGATATATTGAAATAGGAGTTTGGGAAAACTGGAGCCACTTTTTGAAGTCAACCCCATCAATAGACAACATGCATTTTTCTTTTGTAAGCCTGAAAAGCCAGTCTTGCTCCTCAGCATCAGCCTCTGTTCTTAACACATCTTTTATTTTTGTTCAAGGGAGTTTTGATCTAGACGGCACATCTAAACCACAGTGAAACACATGTGCTGAAGTATTCAACCCTACTGACAGATCAACCACAGCTATGTCGAAATGTCCAATGTCTTCAGTGGACACGTGATTACTTATGACTCCTTGGATAAAGAAAATAGTGGAAGACAGAAACTCCATTCGACAAGCAGTCTGCCAGCTCTAGGACTAAGCATAACAACTCCTGAGTTTAGATCCTATCATTGTCCTAAATCTTAATCCAGTATTAGCATGGAAGAAACTTGAAAACTTAATGCATAATGAAAACAATCATGGAATAGCAGGGGATGAATTTGGGTAAAGCTGTGTGAGAAGTCTAAATAACTCTTTAACTTCCTGGTGGGGTTGAAATTATTTCAACAAGTTAAATTCTATCCACATGTGTGTGTGCATATGCATATACACACATTCTTGAGTAGAGATATTCCTGAATGGATTAAGGGATTTCTCTCTCTACTCATTCTCATTCACTTTGGACATTTCTCTTAAATGAAAGACCATATTTTATATTCTTATTTTCATTTTCATCTTTCACTAGACGAATCTCTTCCTACACTAATACCTTTATATTTTACTTTATCTCACAGTTTTATTTTGAGGTCAGTAAGAAATCAGAATTTGTCTTCCCAGTTGCCAGTTGAGGAAAAAAAAATAACTGGAAGCCCTGGGAAAAGAACACTTGTCAGGAATTAGGCAGGGAAGAGGGTGGGCCTGATGTGGATTTTGCTATTAGGGCTCTGTGGCTTTGTGGAGACTTTCCAGGCTGAAGTGGTGGCTTAGGAGAGGCATGAGCCAACGAGGAGCCTCAGGAGTCTTCATGAGCAGAGGGCCCCTAAGAGCACCAAGGCACCCGTAGAGACAAAGTCCAGAGTTCAGCTTTTAATTCCTATTCTAACCCAGAGACCATCTCCCTCTCCTCCCTAACAAGGCCATACAATGATAATTATAATAATTTTTCTCATTCTTCCTAGACTCATTTTCATATAGTTAAAAATTCACTCCCCTAGTGATTCGTTTATCAGCCTACTCCTGTATTTAATCATGCCTTCCCCCCAAAAGTATTTGAAATTAATTGTTACCCAACTAGGCCCAAACCTCTCATATACCCTATTATTGTCTGACATTCCATCTCCTTAAGTTATAGCAATAATTAAACTGTGCTCTAATTAAGTAACCCTACCCTCCTCTTTAACAGTCCCATTCAGCCAATTTCCTTCAGGTAATTTCCTGCATTTCACTATTACTATTCAGGCCCATTGGGGTTAGCAGCATGGGATGAGATTTTATGTTATCTGTGGATGTTGATTAATTACTTTGGCAACACCTGTAATTTCTACAATTCCATAAAATCTGGATCCTTGTTTTCACCTTCACAGATCTCTTCTAAGGAAATAAGAAAGCAAGCCCTCTGCTATTTTCCAATTGAAATGTAATCAGTATATAAATCTCTAGATCCAGGGAAGAAATGATTTTTATAGCTCTTACTATTATGCATATTAGAAAACATGACAGACTGGAGGATACACTTCTCAGTGCCTTAAACAACATTTCCTTCTACCATATTGTGGGATTTCTGTACTCCCTATCAAGAAAATATGAAGCATTTGGCATAATTCTGCTCTATGTCAGCCTTGCAAACAGATCACACAAATCTTAATGGAAGGAGACAGGGAATCACCAGAACTGGTTCATTCTGATTGAATGACACTTCTTATATAAGCTAGTCTGTTAAAATAGAGATTTTCAGGTCCATCCATGCACAATCAATTTTAGGTGAGAACCAGGAACTGCATCCTAAACAATAGCATAAATGATTGAAATGTAGGGAGGAGCAATATCTCAGAAATGGAGGACATCTCCAGAACAACAGGCATCCAGGTGCCTCAAGTTCCCAGCAGAGTTTCCGTACAGTGAGTGGGTTTACAATAGCAGCCATAATTCTGGACACAACAACAAATCTGTCCTCTCTAGCAGTTGACAAGTCTAACCCAAAAGCTGACTTGGGAGTGGGTAAAGTTGAGGGCTGGCAGAGACAGAGGCTAATAGCATCTTTCAGCCAAACCAGTGAATTTGCTTAGCAAAGAGAAATTTCAAGACCAGCACACAGAGGGGCACTGCTAAGCATGAGTGACTGAATGACTGGAAGTGACCAGGGACCCTTGAAGATGAGGTTGGTTTTCCTGAGGTGAAAAGTGGAGCATCACCTGTGACATGCCTGAAGTACAATAAAGAAATGTTGGCATGCCCCGCATGATCTACGGACAGACTTAGAAGGAACCTGAACACCAGCTGGTCTGAGCTGTTCATCTGGAGAAAAAGAAAAACATAGACCACTCTTTCTGTTTTCCTGGGGTTATTAGAGGTTCTCAGAGAAGTAGACTCACAACCTTCTTTTAAAAAAACCATAGCCTGTTCACCATAGCAGCAGGAACAGTGGGCCCAGTTACACATCCTTCAAGCTTATTTGCACATAAAATGCAGGACATGACACTAGGCTATGAGTCATACAGTCCGAACCAATAAACTGCTGACACAGAGCTAAAAGGGGACCATGTGGAACACACTTAGACTTTAAGGACCCAT
The DNA here is from genome assembly GCF_000260355.1 of Condylura cristata. Classification (NCBI taxonomy): domain Eukaryota; kingdom Metazoa; phylum Chordata; class Mammalia; order Eulipotyphla; family Talpidae; genus Condylura; species Condylura cristata. Next base: position 17,229,039 of record NW_004567115.1, read on the forward strand.
CCACCAGGAGGCTCCAGACTGTCCCATGCATGCCAATGTGTAACTATTCAAGATTTCCAGCTGTCTCTGAAGTCCTCTAATCCCCTGTCCACTTTACCCAGTGACTTCCTGCTAACACCACATTCCCTTGCTAGCACCAGACCACTCCCAAGCCAATGAAATTCAACCCTTTTTTCTCCCTTCCCACTAAGGGACTCCAAGTCCCAGAGCACTAACTTCCTGATGACTTAACCTCTGCACTGAAGTCCTTTCTTCCCCAGCCCATGGGTAGCATACAGTTGGCATTTATGCTCATCAGGTAGTCCAGCCTTTGATTTCTCAGTAAAAATGTGGAAATGCTCATTCTCTGATTCTTCTCCACCGTGTTAGTATTTGCAATTCACGAGTGGCAGTTGAGATCACTGTGCTTTGAACACAAGATCATGGTGCTTTTGATATCTGTGGTGCTGACGTTCATGTCAGGATGGGTGAGCACATGTGTGTATAACAGCAAGCTGGCGAGACCCTGAAAGCCAGAGGCAGAAAGAAAAGCATAATACTTGTGCAAAGATTTCCTTTGCTGTGGATATTGATGTTAGTACAGCTTGAAGCCTATTTCCTTCCCCAGAAAACATCATACTGCATATTTCAGCTTCTCTTTAGTGTGTCTCTGTTCTGGAAGTTGAGAGTCTCCAGTTGGGGAGAAAAAAGCCTGTTCATTTTCCCCAATCTACTGACCAGCCATCGTCTTGGAGAATTGATAGAAATCATATCAGCTCTTGTTTCTCCTACCTCTTGTTTGGGAAGATGTTTACATAATATAGTTATACCAGCTAGATTATTATACCTGATCAAAATTCCCTGGATTTTCTTGGCAGAGTGTTCACCTGCCAGCCAGCCAGTTTGTGGAGAGTGAGTTAATGAGCAAATTAACATCATATCCACACTCTTTTTTCTCCTAACAGGCTCAGCACCTGGCTCTTCCCACTGGGCTTTTTCTTCCCTTTCCTTTGTGATTTGCAAAAGAAGAAAAGGAAAGGAAGAACAATTAGGAACATCATTTGAAGGTATGTGCCTGGTGGAGCCCTTTCAAGTGATGTTCCAAGCACTGATTCCCATAATTCCTTGTACCCCAGGCCCGTCTGTCCCAGATTTCTTGTTTCAATGACTGCCATTCTTCCGCTTAGCCATTGTGTTCTGGTCTCTTCTCAAATGACAATATCCAGAGGATAAAGCATCTCCCTTCTTTTTTCTTTTTGTCTTCGTATTAAGGGCATTTCCCCTAGACCTTTTATTCAAACATAGAGGGGAATTCTTGTTTCATCAATGGCTCTGCTTGACTGAGACTAACCACAGGCAGGTATATGGACAGATCTTAAAGCTGGTGGCCTGAAACAGTTTACCTATTGTAGGTGAGCCCCTGTCTAAAAATACTCACTCTGAGGAAATCTGAGCATTCAAACAAATTGTGATAGCATTTAAAGGAATTCCTTACAAAAAGATTCCTCCTAAGATTGATTCCTATAGGAATTGATTATAGGTCCTTTAATTAAAGATTGGATGAAAATTCACTGAAGAATGAAAAAATTCAAAGTCAACTTGTTAGAACAATCAAAATTTAAATCTCTCAGAAATATAAATAAATCTTCAAAATATAATGAAAGCCTATGCTAGAATAGCATTTTGGGTACAAAAATTTAAACCATAGTTTTGATTTTTAAAGGTTATATCCTGATAACATTTGATAAAGTAAATAAATCAAAAATTCATCTCTAAATACAAGACACAATGTGATTCTCTTTCAGACATCAATGCAAATTAGCTGGCTATCAGGCGAAGAGGGAAGAATGTTCCTTTCTGTTTGGAAAAAGCGGTCACAGAAATAATACGAAAGTTCTGTTTTTGTTTTTTTTCTCTCTTAAATTTCTTGATAATTCCATAGATGAAAAATGACATCTTGCTGTTCTGATTTGTATTTCTCTATTCATGAAAGAAATATCTTTTTATATGTTTAAATTCATTCAGATCATCTCCTCTGGGAATGGCCCCAATTACTACTATTATTAGTGTGCGCTGGGCACCCAGGGACCCCAAACTTAAAGGGTGTTAAGGGGCACATGTTCTGAAAAGGATACTGCCATCCATGTGCACAAAGACAAAGAAGGAAAGCCTTTCATCGAATTAGAATGCATTGAAAGAGAAGAAAGATTATTCCTAATAATAATTTAACACTGACTCCCAAAATTATCGATCCCCTCCTGGGGAAAAACCACGTCAGCCCAAAGTTGGACAAGAAATAAGTCCAAGGCATCTGTAGGGTAAATGAAGATTGGTCAGGCTTTTATACCACTGGCCTCTGTGGCTGCCACCTGCAGGAGATGCTTAGGACCGGGCACAGGGCACACCTGGAATATGGTGACGGCACACCTGAGCTGAGACTGAGGTTAGAAGGGGCAGCATCACAGAGAATGGTATGTGGCAGAGAGTGGTGGAGGGCACTGAGAACAGCTACGCAAGGATGAACAATGGCTGCGAGAGGAAAAGAACGCCAGGAAAGCCCAAAGAGTAAAGATTTGCCAGGGGCAAATCCTGCCTCTTCACCCATTGCCTGCCCTGTGTCTGGTTGCCTCATTGCTCCCCACTTTCTTGTGGTGGGGAGCCACAAGAAAGAAGTAAGTCAGAACTACAGAGCTGGGGGGGAAGGAGATACCATATCAGAATAACAGCTGCCATTGTAAGTCTTCCCAAGTCCCTGTCACTCACATGTCTTTTCCAGTGTTTCTATGAGTCTCTCTACCATGTGTCTCCTCCAAGTCAAAGCATATAAAGAAAGCATGCTCAACCCACATACCGTCCAGGTTATATCTGCTCAGCTCTGCCTCTCGTTCCCAGTAAGCCCCCCATACAGAAAGTCTGGTTCATGGCATATTGGGACTTATAATCCAAAGTGACTGCGTGTAAGTGGAGTATGGAAAGTAATTACCTCTTCTTATCTGTAACCATATATTTGCCTTTTTTTATTTGCACAGAAATTTATTTCTATGAGTAATTTCTGTATTATAGATCTCTGATCTCCAATGCCATAATTCCTAGTGACATGTGACCCTTAAACATACACTGAAACCAGCCCCCAAAATTCAAAATCCACTCTGAAACTAGTTCTGCATTCTTTCTGCCCATAACTTAGTAGAAAGAATGTAAAGTTCTAACCTTTTTTTTTTTTTGCTTGTTTCTCAGTCTTGCTGGTTAAATCAGATAGTTTATGATTCTTTCTAAGCAATACTGCTTCTCCAGATAGAAAAAACTTAGCAACCTGGATCAAACCCTTTCTTATCCATGAAGATTTCACATATTGGAAGGATCTAACCACCAGCCCAAACATGGACAATAGCCCACTACTACCAGTGATCTCCAGTCAGCTCTACATTCCACTGAACCCCTATAAGTTTGTCCAATGATCTGTTGCTAAACTCACACTATTGTGTCCCCAGCCAACATCCCAACAAATGAAATCCAACCCTTTTGTTGTCCTGACCACTGTTTCCCCAAATGTAATCTAAACCCCTTCTTTTGGCCATTCAGAAAAGCAGATCTAAGTGTGGGGTTCTTTCCTCCTGCTGATTCAACTCCACATTAAAGTTCTCGCTTTTCCCAAAGCCCTAGTGACATATCTTTGCATATATGTACCTTGGGGAAACAAAGTGATTTATCAAAATTTTGGTTATTCAGATGACCAGAACATAGTTCTCACATAAATCTGTTTTATAAGGATGCAGGGGGAAATTCCAACATTCCTCTGGGTTCTTCTGAAGCTAGATGAGAAAACAGGTGAACTTCAGACAGATTAGTAGGAGAAAAGACCAAATTTAATAATATACATGTGGAGAATTCATACAACTATAAATTCAAAAATATATGGGACAATCTATGGGGTTATATACTGTGTTATGGGGCCCAGGGAATCAAGAAGAAAGGAGGGAGGGAGCTCTCCTTCTAATAACTTCATATGGAAATAACTTCATATGACAAAAGCCTTGCCTCTAGATAGTTGCTCTATCTTAAGCTGAGTTTCTCTGATAGAAAAAAGGTTTTTGGACCATGTCCCTAAATGTGTGTTATTGAAATTCTTAAGGCTATAGTAACAGTTCCCCTGAGGCTCAAAGGGTCTCTGTTGATGTTATTTCCATACCAAAGTAACACATATTACAAAACACCGCCTCTGGTTATCTTGGAAATATTCTGCGTGAATATTTTGGGGAATCCTTGAGTCTTTTGTCCACAATTTCTGACTCACAGCTCTCAAAAGCCTTGGAATTTCCTAAGTGTTGAGATTGACAAAGGTATCTCTTGTTATATTAATGAGTTAACTTTGATGGTAGCACCAATGGGTGGGGTGCTTGGAGATCTAACAATGTGACTAGAGGTTTGGAACTTGAGGTGCCACTCCTAAGCCTCTTGGGAGAGGGGAGGTCAATTGCCAGTGGCCAAGGATTTAATAACTCATGTGTAACTAATAAAACCTCTATAAAAGCCTTACAGAATGGGATTTGGAAAACTTCTGAGTTGATGAACATTTGAAGATTTGGAGAGAATGGTCAAGCTAGAGAGGACATGGAGGTTCCACAGTCTTCCTCATATATTTTTTCCATTTGACTATTCCTGAATAATTTCCTTTCTAATAAATTGGTAAGCTATTGAGTGAATGGATTTCCTGGGTTCTGTATGCCACTCTAGCAAATTTATTGAGCCCAAGGAGGGAGTCCTGGATGCCTCTGATTTACAGCTGGTTGGTCAGAAGCACAGTTAGTATCCCGAGCTTACAGGAGTCACCTGAAGTCTGAGAAGTTCATGCAAATCTCCAATATGTAACCAGTAACTAGAAGCAGAGTTAGTGATCTGATCTTGCAGTTGGCATCAGAGTGGAGGACAGTCTTATGATACTGAGCCCTTCACCTATGGAATCTGTAACTCTCACTGGGTAGATTGTGTCAGAATTGAGTTGAATTCTCAGATACTCTGCTAGGATCCAATGATTGTTTTTTGGTGTGGGGAAGCATCCCCATAAACTCATGTCAGAATTGGATCCAGATCCTATTCACTGCTCCAGCCCACCTCATTTCAATTGTCATGATTTTATAAAACCACCTCATTCCCATAAGCAAAACCTTGTTCTTCATTTTCAGTCACTGTTAAAACTTTAAAGTTTCAGGGTTGAGTTCTTTCAACTCTACAGGGGAATTGGTGTTGAACATTTGTTAGGTACCTGACTCTACTTCAGGCTCTCCCTTCAGAGAAGGTGTATTCCCAAACCCTAAACCAAATAATCTAAACATCACATAAATGAACTAAATGAAAGTATAAGTCTTGAGATAAGGAGTGGAATAGAAGACTGAGACTTCAAATAGAGTAGAAGGGTAGCTCAAATGATGAAGCAAAGGTTATGTATATGATGAAGACCAGATGCCCTTTTATGAGATATTTGCTCTACCATGTAGATTGCCCCAAATAGAAAGTTTATTTATGGCCAAAATCCTACTTCTGAGTAGTAGTCCCAATTTTCACTTTTCTAGATAATTAAGGGAGTGGCTAACATTTCTTATGAGACTATAAGACCTCCATTGACCTCAACATGAAATAACACACATGCCAAAGTGATATGTCTTCAGAAGGTATGCTCTGAACACGAGTTTCAAGATCTCATTGTCAGAGTTAGTTAACAGGGCAACTCTTCTCTATAAGGAAGGCACAAATTGGGGAACAGGCTTGACGTAACTGATCATGATCAGTCACAATCCATCACCTAGACACATGGACACATGTCTTCCCCAAACAAAATTGAGATATGAGAATAGTGATGGAGTCAACCTTGCATGGATAGAACATTAGCCAGTGATGCTAATAGACACTCAAGTCCAGAGAAATTGAGGAAATGAAGCCAGCTAACCTTACAAAGTGAGGAAGAAACCCCCACTTGCATGCCCCACCTACTCCCAAATGGGAAGGAACTGGTAGTTTTACCTATTCTTGAACTGAGTGGAATGACAGAAAATTTTTGAAACTTTGATTTAGTCAATAACAACATTCTTATGCATGCCCATATTTTAAAAATAGATTTTATTGTCTGAAGAAAGTTTTGGTGCCCTATAATCTCACAATCACAGAGGGCTACACATGGGCCTGTCCAGAGGGAATGCATTCAGAGCAGCAATCAAGCAGACTTGGGATGACACAGCTGGCCATAAAGTTCATGATGATTCAAATTACTAAGAAATCTGGGAGTCATTTTCATTACCCTAACTGACAATTTGCTTTAGTGGAAAAATGAAATAATTAGGCAGTACTAAGTCAGAGCATAGCTCACCTATTATAAAAGAAATTCAATGACATAGAGTTAACTTTACCAAGTCCAGGGTCCTTTTATATGAACCAAGGTTGTATGGAGCTAAGCTATGAGAAGAAGCTAGGAAAAGTAGTCACTGACTCTAGGAACAGAACTAACACTCCATGTGGGATTCAAGCTAATGCCTTACAAAGTATTTAAGATAATTAATAGAAAATTTGCTGCCATAATGAATGCTGTTTTTAGTAACTTCTTTGTCAAAATGCATTACAAAGATCACCAGTATTTAATACTCCAGTCTTTGTTGTGTATTTCTGCTCCTGGGAAGGCATTTTGCAAGTAGCTTGCCTATATTTAACATCATTGCTTGTTGACTTTGTCAAAGTTAACAGAACTGTAATTTGCCTCTCAGTATCTTAGAATTACAGAACACTGAAACTGGGAAGGATTTCAGTGTTTCTCCATAGAGAAATTTTTCAAATCTTGGCCATACTAGACATTCCGGTAGTGGGCAGCTAACCTCCACATTGCATTACAGTCATCTTGGTGTCTGGGCACGAAAAACTAGTCAAACCCCTCAATCACTTTGATGGTCCCATAAACTCCCACTCACTCCCATATAATCCCTAAGGACATAGTTAGGCCACAGAGTGAGATGAGTCAATGTCTTTAACTAAGTCTAAAGTAAGAAGCTATGTAGCCCAGGTCTTGGTGGCACACACGGTGCTGAAGCCCAAACTGAAATCTGAGTTTGAGGAACTTCACCCAGTACAACACATTTTCTTTGCTATCTAAGGGCATAATAATTTGTGCATAATAACTATTTGAGCAACTGAGAATCCAATGTCATTCCTTAGCGATTGATCATCTACAACAAATGGTCCCCTTCACAAATAAGGAAGAGGATTTTGCATTTCTGCTCTAGCCTAGATATTAATTGGAGAGGACCTGTATTGTCTGCAGGGTGAGGCAAAGTAAGCATATTTTGGATGAGGATGTTTAGGAGAGAGGCAAAGTTTATGAATTCTTAAATAATGGAGTAGGAACCCAGAGAAATATTTTAAAATAGATTTTATTGTCTGAAGAAGGCTTTGGTACCCTATAATCTCAAAAGTCACATGTCACAATAATACACTAATGGATTCCAAGGAAATGATTCAAAAATATTTTCAGGGATATGTCCCCTGCATTCTTTTGCTAACTAAAAGGCTATGAAAATAATTGATTTTGGAAAATCAGATTCATTTACCAACTCAGTCATGAACAGCTCTTTAATTTGGTCATTTTCTCATTTCTTAAAAGTAAAGAAAACTCCTACTTTCGGGTTATTATAAGAATTAAAGTTAAAATCTGTGAAAATTCCAAACACAGTCTCGAGCATAAATATAAGTGCTTATTTCCTTTGCTTTTAAAAGTTCTATGTTCTGGAATTGTCTCTGCTGCTACCCTCAGCTAAGACTTTGAATGAGCTCAGTTTCCTGATGATGTTACCTTATCATAGCTACAAGGGGCATTCAGAGACATTCTGAGATCCAAGTGATTTGACAGAAAAAAAAAAAATGACGCAATGGGTCTTAATCCAAGTTTCATACTTAGTTGAAATTTAATTTAAGTGCATATACACACCAGTATGTTTAAGTTGTTAGATTCATAGTATTGGAATAACAGAAATATTATTAAAGTTATAAACAACTCAACTCTGATGATGGTATGTACTTTGTATTGTTTTAAAATTATTAACAATCCTTAAGTGCTTTTAGCTAAAATAACCACAATTTAATTAATGTCCTTTATATAACATTTAATCACACATAGATGTATTCCTCCTTTGTTCTTTTGAAATAAGCCCCAAACATACAATCTCATTCTACTTTGAAAATGCTATGATATCATAATAGTCAATATAATTGTTCTGTAGTAAATGTAAAATGTTACTAGGAGTGATGTAAATTGCTGAATTATCTAAGAGTCTGACCTAGATCCAAACCCAACCTCAACATGAATGAGAAGTAGAACTTTAGAAAATTTGCTCATAATCTTTATTTCCTCACTTTTAAAATATGTCTTTCATGAGGTCTGTGTGAGGATTAAGTGAAATTTTGTCTGTGGAACTCCTAACAGGATTAAGTACTCTGTAAAGACTTGTTCCCATTTCCAGCACCAGGTTTGGATACAAAAGACCATTCCTTCCTGATTAGTCTAACACCTGATTCTCTTCTGAAAATTGGCCTGGATACCTTCTCCCAGCAGCTCTTCACCACACCAATTCACCACTGATTCCCAGAATGGGAGGTGTCTCTGCTGGACGAGTATTTACCTATCTCAAGTCAGTAGCCATACAAATTTGTTACCATACTTTACCTGTTTGCCTCTGCCAATATACTGGAGAACAGAGAAGGGACCAGACACTCGCTGTCATCCTCACACACTCATCCTCCATGTTAAACATATACTTGATATCTAAAAGTTAAATGAAATAAAGACACATGCCAGGTTCTATAAAACCACAACCTGAAGAGGTTGAAATCTTTTCCTTCCCATCTTCTCAGAAGCTAGAAGAACAGCAATTTTGCCACTGAAGCACAGAACTTTGAAGTTACTCAATAATGGCAATGCCAACAAGGGAAATCACTAATGGGTTGTTTTTCTCTTGACTTAGAAAGCTAGTATCCAAACTCTAAGGTCTTGTATCAAGAAATGATAGTCCCCAGCCCTCCCTGGTGGCACAAGAGGTTAAGTTTCAGCAATATGAATCTATCCTCATCCCCAGCCAGGGAGTTCAATCCCCAGCCAGGGAGCTGACCCACATGACACAGCAGACCTCTTCTGTCTCGCCAGCTGCTCTCCTCAGCAGTGTATTCAGTCAATCTGCCTGTTCTGCTCCCCACTTTGTCTCTGGTGAATCCTCCCACATGCACAACAGCTCTACCTTGCATCTCTGGCCTACACCACCCCCCAAAAAAATGATAGTCCCCTTTTTGTAGTACTTTAAGCTCATTCCTTCCCCCACAGTGATTCTAGGAGCCAAAAGCTGTGGTGTACTACCTATGAGATCATTATTTATTTGAAACACTCAGAAAGTGGCATGAGCTTTGACTAATTCTTCCTGAACCTGCCATCTGTTTGTTACTTATCTCTATAGACCCTGCTCCATTTCCTTTCTCATCAGGGCAGCCAGATAGGTCTCTGCAGGCAGTCTGTTGTCTTTGTGGAATAGGCAATGAAGGAAAAGGGAAAGTAAAATATCTATTAGTATCTTATTCTGCTAGCCATTATGTATTTTGCATACATTATTTCATTTAATCCCCTCCAAAGCCCTGTGAGGTCGTTAAGCGGTCATTATCTTAATTTTTCAGATGTAAGCCCAAAGGTTCAGAGATATTGACTGTTTTGTCCAAGGTCAAAGAGGCTGTAAGACACTCTCAGTGTCAGCTGGACCTCCCACATAAGGGGATTTCTCTCCAAGAGAAGTCAGTGAGTGGCACACGGTCACACGGCATGCAGACGGGTTCTTGCCTTTGTTCCCCAGCTTCAGAGTTCCACGAAGGGCATCCCAGACCCAGCAGCCCCTGCATAGAGACACTTTATGAGCAACTTAGCTGCTTCATCTTTTTAAAGCCATATTTTCTTATCACAAATGAAGACTATAAAAGTGCTTGCTTCACAGGATTGCTTGCAAGATTACAGGAGATAACGCTTGTGCTCACCACATGCAACTCTGCCAGTAGAACATGTTTAACTACATTTCTACTGACAAAGCAGTCCCAATCAGCAGGAGAGCCTCTAAGAAATGTAAGCCCAGTTTTAATCATGATCTAACTTAAGTTCTATAGGAATACTCATGAGGAAGGAAGCGATGACTTCTGCCTGAAGAGAGTAGAGAACGCTCCCTAGAGGTGGTGAGAACAAACCTATGGGACCTGTCAATTTCCCCTGGTTTTGGGGTGGGAGGAGTTGTTTTGTGGGCATAGGAAACTCCACAAGCGAGATGTGGGATGTGTCAATATGTATCCAGGTTGGGATGAGACTAGGGCATGTGGAAAGGGAGTGGCAGGAAATCTGGCTAGAGCCAAAGGTCAGTTCGGGGGTGAGGACCAGTTCCAGGGTATGGACATCCGTCTGTAGGCTGTGCAGAGACGTGAGGACTTCCTAAGCAGGGAGCCACATGAGAAATGGGGAAGTCATCTGGCCATGGAATAGAGGGGAGAGAGCTGGAGGCAGGAAGATTACAGTGGCCTTCCAGAACATGATGGATGAACAGGAGCAGAGAAAGGGAATAGAAAGTGGGGTGCCTATCTGTCAGTGATGTGGGCCTGGTGCTCATTTATCTTGGGCAGTGCTGGCTAGTTCCATTCACTTTTTCAGAAACAAAAGTTACATAAGTTTAAGTCGATACTTAGGGATTTGAGAAATGGGAGGACTCTAAATACAAGCAACAAAAAACAAGCACAGTTTTGGGGATTGCTCTTTGTAATGGTACAAGAGCTGCTTGGCCTTCTGGTTTACTCTAAAAAATACCCTCAATGAAACTTCAAAACATAGGCAGTTATACTGGCATTTACTTGGTAAACGAAATGTGAATATCACATTCCATTTTCCCCATAGCTTTGCATTCTAACATTCCTTTGGAGAAAGTGCATTGGTCAAAATTTAGTCATTAAAAAAAAAATGTTGACTGAGAGAGTTTTCCATTAGGAGTTGTTTTACCAACTTTGCCCAAAAACACAAGTGACAGGGTTTGCATGAATATCCTGGTGTCTGGTACAACCAAACCCTCCCAGAAGCCCAACTTAAGGATACACCTGGGTTTTAAAGATAGAAGACATTTGTTTTCAAATTTTTGTTGTACACTGAGAGAATGTTAAGAGTGCAGAAACTTAAAAGGACTGTGAAGTGAAAATTTTAGGCCAAGCATTGGGTAGGAGCTAAAAGAGGCAAATGTTAATACATATAAATAAATATTCAAAGGGCAACTTAGGATGTTTTAAAACACAAGGATACAGTGGCCTATTTGGTGAACTGTGTTGGGACATGAAGCAGCATGGTATAAAAAACAAAAATTCTAATTCCTACAAATTCATCAATCCAAAATAGTCTAGTCTGAAAATAAAGACTAAATTGAAACAATTTTTAATACTTTTAAAATTTGTTAGGATTTTGGAGTAGGGAAGACATTCCTAAGTATAAAATACAACTAACAGCCATAAAGCAAGAAAATGGATACATTTTAAAATATAAAATTGTAAATGTGTGTAGATATATATTGACACATTTTATATAAAGTCAAAAACACACACTCTGAAAGGGGGGTAAAGCATTTGTGACACATGACTTCCACCTCTATGTTCCTGGAATTAAAAGCTGCCCTGATACAAGAAGACACCATGAAATGGAAAGACATCCCCTGCTCATGGATTGGGAGAATTAACATCATCAAAATGGCCATCCTGCCAAAAGCAATATACAGATTTAATGCCATCCCCATAAAAATCTCAAT